>NC_141685.1:375645622-376331214 GCF_964263255.1 Lissotriton vulgaris
GGTCGAGTTGTACGTGTTCTTGGAGAAAGGTCCAAGGACAGGAAGTCCGAATTGCCTGCCAAGATTAAGAAGTGAAGTTTTGTGCTCGGGCGAATGTTTCCTTTTCGAGGAAACTAGAAGGATGGAGAATCTAAGAACAATAAGGGCTTATGATGTGCCCTGGACTTGGTCAGGAGTGAACATAATGGTGGACTGATACGGCTCAGGCAATGACAAGTTTGGATTTATGGAGAAGAATGCAAAATTTAGTTACTTTAGCTAGTTAGAAAGGTATAAAACCTGGTCCATGGGGAGGAGGGAATCTCTCCTCGCTTTCCGATTCCTGAAGGGCGTGACGTGCTGTTGGACTCTTTGGCGCACGTAAGGACAGCAGTCTTTAATGATTTTTCTTTTAGGTGAAGAGAGTTTTAGACAAGGAGATAGAATTTTAGGGAATGAAAAACGTATATTTTGTTTTAATTCATGCTAACTGATTTGTCTTTAAAATGTCAGACTAATAAGTCTTTTCCTTAAAATGATGCTTTCACTTTGCTAATAAAATAAAGATTCTTCATTAAAAATGCTCATTCTTTGAATAATAAAGCTAATAAAATTAGATTTTGAAGTGACAAGCTTGTCTTGTTTATTCATGGTCTAGTTACCATTAGTTCAATCCATTCGCCTTAGTGACCTAATTAAATGTCATATGTTTTAAAACCATGGTAAGAAATGATCAACTGCAGTTGTATATAATATTGTAAATAGTTTGTGAATAGTTCTGATTAATTAGGTCACATGATTCAGTCGCTCAAAAATTGTCTCGTTAGTTTATGGGCCTTGCTTGTGATTCATGATTAATGGTGACTTTTATGGAGATAACTAGCGTTTGTGAGACAGTTTTTCATTAGGAGCGCTGGATCAAATGCCAATTGCTAAGCTTACATCAGTATTAGATATGGTCAGATACACACATGAATTGCACATGTACACAGTTCACAAAAGGAAAGGGCTGCCAGTGATCACCTTCAGTACAAAAAATCTTTAGTGATAGAAATTCCCTTGGGAGCCCTTTTGGTATTCACAGAAGTTAAGATTTTGTCTTAAGTTTGTCTTAAGTCTGTCCTAAGTCTGTCTTAAGTCTGTCTTAAGTTTGTCTTAAGACAAACTTAAGTCAAAATCCTAGCTTCTGTGAATACCAAAAGTAGTAAGTGCATTCTGGGAATGCCAAAAGTAGTAAGTGCATTCTGTGAATACCAAAATAGTAGTAAGTTTAGGATTGAGTCTTAAATCCATTCTGTGAATCGGGCCCAACAGAGGTAAGTGACATAAAAGATTTTATCTTTTAACACAAAGTTGTTATCACGGGGGTGATAACCAGGGCGGTGTTTAATAAACTGGGGGTTGGTCTTGGGGACAATACTGTGTGATTACTAAAAGTGCATGTAAAGTATAATCTGTAGTGCTTAAATGGCCCCTCGGAGAAATAAAAGCGCATTGGGACCAGAAATAAAAAGCTACTGCAGGAGAACAAAAAATTGCTGGGGAGAATCTGATTGGTCGAGGGGCAGAGCCAAATTCTAAACAGGTTCAAAGGAAAAAAGGAAGGTCTTTAAGGAACCACTACAAGGAGGAAGTAAGGGAGACACAGCATCAAACTCCCTCAAAGATTTTGTGGGAAAGCACTTTAAAAGGGTATTTTTCCCCGCTAAATCCCCGGCTACAGAAGAAGGGGATGAATCATGGACAGGGGGCTCCTTCCTAATTTTTGATGAACGCACGGCGGACTCTGTAAATCTGGCTAATCAATCAGTACAGTCTTTAATAGGACATATGGGGTCAATAATGTCACCTCGACTTTCTACATCTCCGCAACTTCAATTACAGATGTCCGATGAAGCGGAAAGCCTGGGCTTAAGGCAAAATGAAGAACTAGCCCAAATCTCAAATGGAAGAGTACTAAGTTTGGTTTTACACAGAGCCAAGGGACCAGGGCATGAGGACAAAACTTGCTATATTAATGGTGTGAAACAATACCTAGAGATAAATATGGAATCTTCGGAAATCCATGCTTTTTCAATACTGGAGTTAATGTTAATGCTGCAAAAATCACTCCAAGGCTTGTTGAAAGTGACTATGCTAAACCATGACATTTTAGAAACTCAGAAAATGTGCCTCTTCAAAATCGAGGACGAATTACATGACATTAGGGGGCAAATATGATTATCAATAAGGACTAGCTATGTTTGTGGTTAGAGACTCAAGAATGCGTACGTGTGCAGGCAAACCATTAGGTTTGATCATGAAGCCCTCACCCACCAACCTAGTTGGTGCAATGCTTCATCATCGGGCCCACCACAGTGACACCGAATGTGTCCCGGGTGTGCTTCAACGCCAGATTACTGCGGAGCTGGTATTTTTGCTGAGTGTACAGGGTAGTGAGTGAGATTGTGATAATTAAAAGCTATACAGTGGTGCCCGGTACCCGAGGGTAAATGGATAAACTTTAATCACCGGGCCCCTGTTAGCAGCTAAAAGGCAGACGGACGCGCTGGAGTACGGATTAAGACCTCCTGCGTCCTGTGTGGTCTACATGTTTCAGCCAGGCCTTTGATTTTAAACTGGCTTTCCTCAGGACCAATGAGTATGGGAAAGGTGCAAATAAATACTTAATTTTAAGTGATTGTGTTTGTTTAATGTGTCGCACTCACTAAGGTGCGTTAAATGTCAGAGGGGGATTCACTCTTGCTTTACTGTACATATAACATTAAAGACATAGACAGATGTACAGGGTAGAGTCAATTAGCATGATTTGCTAGGCACACCACATATTGCCGACTACTAAGGTGCGTGCACGGCCTAGAGTGGGCTAAAAGGTGGTCACGCCAAGGGTATTCAATCAATCAATCAATGACACTTGTAAAGCGCGCTACATACCCGTAGGGTCTCAAGGCGCTGGGGGGGGGGGGGGTGCCGCTACTGCTCGAACAGCCAGGTCTTCAGCTTCTTCCTGAAGGAGAGGTGGTCTTGGGTCAGGCGCAGGTCGGTCGGCAGGGAGTTCCAGGTCTTGGCAGCCAGGTAGGAGAAGGACCTTCCTCCTGTAGTCGCTCTTCGGATGCGGGGGACGGCGACGAGGGCGTGGTTGGCTGATCGGAGGTGGCGTTTGGGAGCGTAGAAGTTGACTCGGCTGTTGAGGTAGCTCGGGCCTTGGTCGTGTAGGGCTTTGTGTGCGTGGGTGAGGAGGCGTAAGGTGATTCTTTTGTTGACGGGGAGCCAGTGAAGGTCTCTCAGATGTCCGGAGATGTGACTGGTTCGTGGGATGTCGAGGATGAGTCTGGCTGAGGCGTTCTGGATCCGCTGGAGTCTCTTCTGGAGCTTGGCGGTGGTACCGGCGTAGAGGGCGTTGCCGTAGTCCAGTCGGCTGGTGACGAGGGCCTGGGTGACGATCTTCCTGGTCTCGGTGGGGATCCACCAGAAGATCTTCCGTAGCATGCGTAGGATGTTGAAGCACGCCGAGGAGACGTTGTTGACTTGCCTGGTCATGGAGAGGGAGGAGTCCAGGATGAAGCCCAGGTTGCGTGCATGGTCTGTCGGTTTGGGTGCGGTGCCCAGGGCGGGAGGCCACCAGGAGTCGTCCCAGGCGGAGGGTGAGGGGCCCAGGATGAGGACCTCCGTCTTGTCCGAGTTCAGTTTCAGGTGGCTGGTCGTCATCCACTCGGCTACCTCTTTCATCACTTCGTGCAGGTTGGCTCTGGCGGCGGTGGGGTCGTTGGTCAGGGAGAGGATCAGCTGGGTGTCGTCGGCGTAGGAGATTATGCTGATGTTGTGTTTGCGTACGATGGCCGCGAGGGGGCTCATGTAGACGTTGAAGAGGGTGGGGCTCAGAGATGATCCTTGAGGGACGCCACAGATGACTTCGGAGGCCTCTGACTTGTACGGTGGTAGGCGGACTCTCTGTGTTCTTTCGTCGAGGAAGGAGATGATCCATTCCAGCGCCTTGTCCTGGATTCCGATGTTGCTGAGGCGCCGTACTAGGGTGCGGTGGCAGACCGTGTCGAATGCCGCGGAGAGGTCTAGGGGGATGAGGGCCGCTGTTTCTCCATTGTCCATCAGGGCTCGGATGTCATCGGTGGCGGCGATGAGGGCGGTCTCGGTGCTGTGATTGGCTCGGAAGCCGGACTGTGAGGGGTCGAGGGATCCGTTCGTCTCGAGGAAGGCGGCCATCTGCTTGTTGACGGTCTTCTCGATGACTTTGGCTGGAAACGAGAGGAGTGAGATGGGGCGGTAGTTCTTGAGGTCGGTGGGGTCCGCTGTTGGTTTCTTGGCTGGCTTGGGCTATCTTAGTGTAAAGCCGGTTGTCTGGTGGTGGGCTAAACAGCGGGGAATAGCATGGTGAGTTACAGATAAGTAATACAGTTTATCCTCACACTGGCTACTTGCTGATAAATCCTCCTTGGGTCACTTGGCAGAGAAAAAGTCCCTATGGTAGTTTGAGAAAGGGATTGATTAGGATTCAACCTGTAAGGAGAGAAAGGTATCTGCTTACCAGGATCGTGGCGGTCGATAGCTTTTTACTCACGAAATTGCCGGTCTGGATCCTCCTTGGACCAGTCGTCCTTCTGCGGTGCCCCGAATGACTGGACGGGGCCGTTCTTTGGGTTTCAATAGCCCGCTTAATAATGTGCACCTGGAAGTATTGGTGGAAATAAAAGATGGTTCCAACTCACTCAGGGAGCTGAGTCATCTTGTGCGCTGCGCATGTGGACGGGAGTAGTGTGGCTACCGTGCATGCGCTGTGTGCCCTCTGACAGTGAGGGGGTGCGGCATCTGTGCGCATGGGCGGAATGCACTCCAAGTAGTGCGGAGTGCTTGCGCATGCGCAATTGTGGCGCATGAGGCAGGATATGAAAGCTGGCCTGATGTAGGCTAATACTCTTATTATAAGGAGTAGAGCAATTACAAACGAAAAATCACAGTTCTAGAGATGTCAGGGCCAATAAGAAAATTCAGAATGAAACGGTTCAGTAGGCCATTCGAGTGTGGGTAGGGAGTCAGTATGGCTCCTATGTGGCGCTTGTGCCTAAGGGCGCAGTAAGTGTTGGATATAGGCTTATGGCTCAGGTGGTGAGTGAATTCCACGGAATGGAGTCGTTCAGGCCCTCTGTATGTGTGGATAGGCGATATATCCAGCGTTGTTCCTGTTGGTGAATTGGCGTTGCTTCCAGATTTTGCCGGTTTCTAGGCAGAGTGTTTTGGACGGGGAGGTTAGGTGGCATACGCTGCAGTTGTTACAGGGTTGGTGTCCAGTGAGTTTTGGAAGGCCCCAGGCGTTCAGGATTGTGTTGTCTGCAGGGTGATTGTTGACCCTGGGTTTGGTAGATACCAGTTGATCCTTCAAGTTCTTGGACCTTTTGTACGCAAAGCAGCGCTTTTCCCAATTTCTGCTTCCTGAGGTAATGATTTTCCAGTTTTTACGAATAATGCTGAATAAATGCTTAGATGCTGTGTTATATGTAGTAAAACAGGTTACCACAGGTGTTTCAGGTGGTTTTATGATGGTTTCCAGGAGCGCGTCTCTGTTTTGGTTACGCGCCCTTTTGTGTGTTTTCGAGATGATCCTGGTGGGGTAACCTCGGTCCTCTAGTTTGTGAACTAGAGCAGTGGATTGTGATTTGTAATCTTTAATGTTGCTGCAGTTGCGCCGGATTCGCAAAAATTGTCCAAATGGTAGGTTCTCCCTCAGGGCTCTGGGGTGGAAGCTGTCAAACCTGAGGAGGGAGTTCCTTGCCGTAGGTTTGTAGTATGTAGTGGTTGTTAGACCATATTGTTCTGCTTTGATGCTGAGATCCAGAAAAGCAAGTTCTGTTGGGCTGCTTGTGCACGTGAAGCGGTGGTAGGCGTCACGGTTGTTGATTCATGCGATGAAAAGGTCAAGTGTCTCCTTGTCCCCTTCCCAGATGATAAAGATGTCATCAATATAGTGACGCCAAGTTTTTATGTTGGCACAGAATGGGTTTGTGGGCGCCTCAATGTGGCTCTGCTCGAAGTGGTGGACGTATAGTCCTGCCACGCTGGGGGCAAAAACGCTCCCCATAGATGTTCCGTTGGTTTGAAGGAAAACTTCCCTTTATACTCAAAATAATTTTATTTAAGCGCAAGGGTGGCGCAGTCAAGGATGAAACTTCGTGGTGTTCGGTATTCCCAGGTGTTCTCCATTAGAACGTCGTGTAGTACTTGTAAGGTGGCGTCTTGGGGTAGGCTGGTGTATAAGCTCTCTATGTCTAATCCGACCAGAAGTTGGGTAGCTGGATTGAAGCTGATATCCTTGATGATGTTAAGGAGATGTTTTGTGTCCTTGATGTAGGATGGTGTTTTCTGAACCAGGGGATTGAGGTAGAAGTCATAGAATTGTGATAGTGGTTCCAGGAGGGATTGAATGCCTGACACAATTGGCCTGCCTGGAGGTGGGGTGATTCCTTTGTGCACTTTGGGTACTGTGTAAAAGTACGGAACTTTGGCATCTGAATGTGTCCCGCGTGTGCTTCAAAGCCAGATTACTGCATAAAAACTTGGCGTCGCTATATTGACAACATCTTTATCATCTGGGAAGGGGACAAGGAGACACTTGACCTTTTCATCGCATGGCTCAACAACCGTGACGCTTACCTCCGCTTCACGTGCAACCCAACAGAACTTGCTTTTCTGGATCTCAGCATCAAAGCAGAACAATATGGTCTAACAACCACTACATACTACAAACCTACGGCAAGGAACTCCCTCCTCAGGTTCGACAGCTTCCACCCCAGAGCCCTGAGGGAGAACCTACCATTTGGACAATTT
Source organism: Lissotriton vulgaris (assembly GCF_964263255.1). NCBI lineage: Eukaryota > Metazoa > Chordata > Amphibia > Caudata > Salamandridae > Lissotriton > Lissotriton vulgaris. Next base: position 375,652,439 of record NC_141685.1, read on the forward strand.
TTGCGAATCCGGCGCAACTGCAGCAACATTAAAGATTACAAATCACAATCCACTGCTCTAGTTCACAAACTAGAGGACCGAGGTTACCCCACCAGGATCATCTCAAAAACACGCAAAAGGGCGCGTAACCAAAACAGAGACGCGCTCCTGGAAACCATCGTAAAACCACCTGAAACACCTGTGGTCACCTGTGTTACTACATATAACACAGCATCTAACCAGGTATCCAGCATTATTCGTAAAAACTGGAAAATCATTAACTCAGGAAGCAGAAATTGGGAAAAGCCCTGCTTTGCGTACAAAAGGTCCAAGAACTTGAAGGGTCAACTGGTATCTACCAGACCCAGTGTCAACAATCACCCTGCAGATAACACAATCCTGAACGCCTGGGGCCTTCCAAAACTCACTGGCCACCAACCCTGTAACAACTGCAGCGTATGTCACCTAACCTCCCCGTCCAAAACACTCTGCCTAGAAACCGGCAAAATCTGGATGCCACGCCAATTCACCAACTGCAATTTAGCCAATCTGGTGTACTTAATAAAGTGCAGATGCGGAGGGAGGTACATAGGTATGACCACCAGAAAAGTCAAAACCAGAATGACAGAACACAGGAGTACCATCTGTTGCAGCAAAAACATAAGCAGATTGACTGAACATTTCCTGTCGCAGAACCACACCCCAAACTCACCTGGATGGTCATTGAACAGTATGACGTGACCCAGTCCAATGAGAAGACCCTCCTCATGAAGGAACAACGACTCCATTCCGTGGAATTCACTCACCACCTGAGCCATAAGCCTATATCCACTTACTGCGCCCTTAGACACAAGCGCCACATAGGAGCCATACTGACTCCCTACCCCCACTCGAATGGCCTACTGAACCGTTTCTTTCTGAATTTTCTTATTGACCCTGACATCTCTAGAACTGTGATTTCTCGTTTGTAATTGCTCTACTCCTTATAATAAGAGTATTAGCCTACATCAGGCCAGCTTTCATATCCTGCCTCATGCGCCACAATTGCGCATGCGCAAGCACTCCGCACTACTTGGAGTGCATTCCGCCCATGCGCACAGATGCCGCACCCCCTCACTGTCAGAGGGCACACAGCGCATGCACGGTAGCCACACTACTCCCGTCCACATGCGCAGCGCACAAGATGACTCAGCTCCCTGAGTGAGTTGGCACCATCTTTTATTTCCACCAATACTTCCAGGTGCACATTATTAAGCGGGCTATTGAAACCCAAAGAACGGCCCCGTCCAGTCATTCGGGGCACCGCAGAAGGATGACTGGTCCAAGGAGGATCCAGACCGGCAATTTCGTGAGTAAAAAGCTATTGACCGCCACGATCCTGGTAAGCAGATACCTTTCTCTCCTTACAGGTTGAATCCTAATCAATCCCTTTCTCAAACTACCATAGGGTCTTTTTCTCTGCCAAGTGACCCAAGGGGGCTTTAACAGCAAGTAGCCAGTGTGAAGATAAACCGTATCACTTATCTGTAACTCACCATGCCATTCCCCGCTGTTTAGCCCACCACCAGACAACCTACCAGCCCTGATAATAAATTCAAACCAGACCTGGTGGGCAGAATTCTTCTCTGAGATGTTTTTAGTAATCTTAGAACTAGAGACGATTCCCACAAAGTGGAAGGGTGCAATAATTAGGCCAATCCACAAGAAAGGGGATGTATAGGCCCCTAAGAATTATAGACTTATTAACCTATTAGACATAGGAGAAAAGATCTTTGCAAAAATAATATGAAGCAATTTGAAAGATTGGGTAGAACAGGGATCTATTGTGCCAGTTGAACAAGGTCACTCCACAATAGATCATTGCTTTGCCCTGTGGGCATTGGCCAGGAATTCGATAGAGCAAAATGGCAAATTGTTCTGTTGCTTTGTCGATTTCCGGGTGGTTTTTGATTCTGTGGATCCTAAAAGCCTCTGGGAAGTCCTGGAAAACTTTGGAATACCGGATGGCATTTTAAATATTTTAAAAGAGTTACACAGTGGTAACTAGGCCCAGGTCATTGGACATACAAAGGGATCACTAACTCACAAAATACCTGGAAAGAATGATCTGAGACAGGGTTGCATTTTGACACCCATGCTTTTTAAAGTTTTTCTAGCAGACCTCCCCGCAATGCTAGAAATAGAAAGAAGTGCCAGTCCACGTATAAATAGACAGAAAGTGCCCTGTCTTTTATATGCTAACGACCTTGTGATCCTTGACCAAACCGAAATGGGACTCCAAATGAAATTAAATGTGTTTAAAAATTTCTGTGCTAAAAAGTTTTTAGCTGTTAATATGGAAAAGACAAAGGTCTTACGATTTGGGAAGAGTGTTAAAAATAAAAATTTTAATTGGTTCTTAGTACAAGATAAACTAGAAATAGTAAGTGAAAATAAATACCTAGGCCTTTGGTTTGATAGTGCATTGAAGTGGGGCACCCATTTGTAGGCACAAGCTGCAAAAACCTTCTCGTCAGTCTGTGGCCTGAAAAAATGTAATAAAGAATACTGCGACATGTCACATAGACCCATGCTAAATGCATTTGAAGCCATGATCCCCCCACAAGTTCTGTATAGCGCAGAATTGCTCTATTTGAGTGGCAAAAGGGGGTGGGATCGTGAGGAAGGAAAGAGCCTAAAAATGCTGCTGTCTTTGCCAAACAGTACCATGATTCAAGCAATCAGAATGGAGCTAGGGGTCATTGCCTGAAATGTAAAGACCCAAATATCCCTATTAAGATTTTGGAAACGCCAGGAGTTAGGTGGCACACAAAAGGTATCAACATGGTGCAGGGAGCACCCCTGGAGACACTGAAAGGAAAGTGGGAAGCGGACATAGGGAAAGCTATTCCTGATGCCGCCTGGACGCAAATAGTGCGTAGAGCCTGGAAGAGCACAAGAAACGCGAGGTTCCAGCTAGTGCATTTCTACATACTCCCTAGAGCATACTTAACACCAGGGAGAATCCATAAATATTTTAAGGTGGAAGAGGCGGCGTGCTCCAGATGTGCGCGTTCGGGAGTAGAATTAGAACACATGCTGTGGTCCTACCCAGGGATGGGACCCTATTGGGAGGAGGTGGGAGACATCCTAAACGCGATAACGGAGATCATACATCAAAAACAAAGTAACGAGTCCATTTGTAGTCATGGGACTCATACTGGCAATACGGGAAATCACGAAGCATTGGAAGGCGACAGTAGGACCTAGCAGCAAGAGATGGCGGGGCGAGTTTGTGAAGTGGGCAAACAGTGAAAGCGCATTAAGATATCAACAAGCGCGAAGGCGAAACAATGATAGAGCGTTGGAGGCAGCGACGGCATGGGAGACTTTAGTGCAGGCATTGCGAGATTACGAGGCACAAGATGAATGAGTGAGTGGAGTTGTCCATAACAAAGAGGGTGCCCGGGCCATGACAGGTACATCAAGAAGACTATAATATAGTGACTCCTGAGTGCACATGATAGAAGGGATTGATACTGTTGTGCGCGTCAGTGACAAGGGATGGGGAGGGGGAGGGGGAGGGGGAAAGTGTTACAGAAGAAGGAAGTTGAGGGTATATAATTGAACAGGCACTGTTTATTTTGGTTGATTGATTGCACTGCGCTTATTGTGTGGCATAACATGTAACGAACATTGGGTGGTGGGTTTCCTACTGGAATTCAAAAGACCTTTATTTGAATTTCATAAAATTCATAAAAGTACCGCATAAAAACAATTCATTTACATAACACATCGTTATACAAAAATACATGGTTAAAAATATAATACAGTTTTAATGAGGGTAATTTCAGGGGTTTTCCATCATTTCGCGCACTCGTGTTATCAGTCTCAAGAAAGTGCTAGTGCGAAAGATTAATTCATCTGAATCCAGGGAAACCAACAATAGATAAGACTCCCCCAACGAGAGGGGTCTATGTTTCCTAAAATATGGGGTTAAAAACCAATTGATGTATTTTAGATAACATTTACAGAAGAATAGGAAGTGCACATCGTCTTGTATGCTAACACCATCACACGGACATGGGTTATATTCTGTGCTATGTTGATAGCCCAGAGGGAAGGCCAACAGATATTTCACAGAACCCGCTCTTAGGTGAAACAAGAGTGATCTCTCCCAGTTGGTCATGGGTAGAGCGGGAGTGGTTGCCTACATAGTTCGTTCCCCATGTATTTTACAACAGTTGATTTTGATGATTCTCTTCCCATTCGTTCGCAATTATCAAGTGCATAGAGTGCTTGTTTAACCTCAATTTTATCCTTTGGCTCGATCCTGGTAGGGTCGGAGAAGAGGCTGCCTCTGTCCACGGCGCACAATGTTTTTAACACTCCAGAAAGCCATGGAATCGCCATGCCATGGTCACATTTTTAACAGTCCTTTATAATATTTTGTGTGAGAGTGGCTGAGTTATTCCTCCAAATCCTGACCCAGAATAGAGCTGGTCTAGATCTAATGAAATCGCATACATAGGGGAGGTTTAATTCATTATGACAAATAAATTAGGAAGATGAGATTGGGGCGCACAGTATTTTCCTGCTAAATCGGCTTTCTTCCCGCTGAATACCTGGGCTTCTTCCCAACCCCCAAACCTCAGCTCCATATGTGGCTACCGGTAGGCACTGTAATCTAAAAAATTTTAAAATATCTCTAGTGGCACCTATTTTCTTTGGGCGCGGCAACCTCAAAATGGAGTTGGTGGCTTTCGAGAAGTTGCCCATGGCGTGGGCCAAATGCCCACTCCATGAGCCGTTCACAGCGAAAACCAGACCTAAGTATGGAAATGTAGGCACAGATTCAAGTTTATCTGTCCCTATGTGTATGGTATTGAGCTTCCGTTTCCCGGGGCCACATGGCATGATAAAAGATTTTTTTAAATTTACGCGCAGATCTAATCCCTCCATATGTTGGACAAGGTACACAGACAAAATATCGAGATTTAAATTTCGATATACAATCATATCGAAGTTTAAATATCGAAGGGATACAATATCGAAGGTAAGTAATATCAACACTCTTAATATCGATATTATTAATATCGAAGTTTTAAATATCGATGTCAGTAATATCGATGTAAATAATTTCGATGTTACTAATATCGGATTTTTAATCATTTGTGTGTATATTTTATTATATTTATTATGTATTTTAAATTTTTTCATGTAATTTAATAAAATTTTGGTTTTTAGTACTGTAGCGGGTTGTGGGTTTATAGGGGAATAGGGTGGGAAGTAATTTAATTTTGTTAAATTATTTATTAATTAGTAGGAATAATTAATTAAATGTAATTAATTAGTAATTATTTATAATAATTTTTATTAATTGATTAATAGATAAATATGTTCTGTAGCGGGTTATGGGTTTATAGGGGAATAGGGTGGGAAGTAATTTAATTATTTAAAAATAAATATTAATTAGTAGTTATTATTAATTTAATTTAAAAAATTGGTAATAAAATGTAATTAATTGGCAAATCATTTTAATTAATTGATTAATTGATAAATATGTTCTGTAGCGGGTTGTGGGTTTATAGGGGAATAGGGTGGAAAGTAATTTAATTATGTTGAATTAATTATTAATTAGTAGGAATTATAAATTAATTATAGTGTGAAGTAGTGTGGCTCACTGGTTAGAGGCGGCAGACCCGAGAGCAGAGAACGGCCCAGGACCAGGGTTCGATTCCCGGTGCGGCAGGTTTCTGGACCAGGGTCAGCGGACTCGATAATTCTCTCGCCTCGGTGCCCACTCTGATCAGCGATCACACTCGGCAACTCTGGGCATTAGCTTGCCTCATCTTCACTAACGGCCCCACCAGACCGCCGGGGATGCCTGGTCTCACCCTGGAGATACCCATTAAGGGACCATCTCTCAGGGAAGCCAGGAAGGGTTTCGCAGCGGTCGAAGCGCCTTGGGACCCTACGGGTAAGTAGTGCGCTATATAAATGCCTATACATTTACATTTACATTTACATAATTAATTGGTAATTAATTATAATTAATTGGTAATTAATGGTAATTAAATCATTAATTGATAAATGTGTTCTGTTGCGGGTTGTGGGTTTATAGGGGAATATGGTGGGAAGTAATTTAAATGTAATTAAGTAATAATGTATTTAAAAGAATTGATTTGTTAATTATATAATTGTTAATTAATTAGTAATTTGTAAATAAATATTATAATATGGTATTTAAAAAAAAATTAAGTTAAATATATTTTGCTAATCATGTTTTCAATAATTATGTATATGTATTGTAAATGATTTATATTTATTTAATAGTTTATATTTTTATTTAAAAAAAATAAACATTTATTCATAAGTATATCATTTTAACCTCTACGCTATCCAACAGTTTCCCTACTGTTGCACTCTTTGAAGTTGGAATAGTAATTTTTACCACTACGCTATCCAACACTTTCCCTACTGTTGCACTCTCTGGAGTTGGAATAGTAATTTTTACCCCTACGCTATCCAACACTTTCCCTACTGTTGCACTCTCTGGAGATGGAATAGTAATTGTTACCCCTACGCTATCCAACACTTTCCCTACTGTTGCACTCTCTGGAGTTGGAGTAGTAATTGTTACCCCTACGCTATCCAACACTTTCCCTACTGTTGCACTCTCTGGAGTTGGAATAGTAATTGTTACCTCTACGCTATCCAACACTTTCCCTACTGTTTCACTCTCTGGAGTGGGAATAGTAATTGTTACCCCTGCGCTATCCAACACTTTCCCTACTGTTGTACTCTCTGGAGTTGGAATAGTAATTTGTACCCCTATGCTATCCAACACTTTCCCTACTGTTGCACTCCCAGGAGTTGGAATAGTAATTTTTACCCCTATGCTATCCAACACTTTCCCTAATGTTGCACTCGCTGGAGTGGGAATAGTAATTGTTAGTTCTAGGCTATCCAACACTTTCCCTACTGTTGCACTCTCTGGAGTGGGAATAGTAATTGTTAGCCCTACGCTATCCAACACTTTCCCTACTGTTGCACTTTCTGGAGTGGGAATAGTAATTTTTACCCCTACGCTATCCAACACTTTCCCTACTGTTGCACTCTCTGGAGTGGGAATAGTAATTTTTACCCCTACGCTATCCAACACTTTTCCTACTGTTGCACTCTCTGGAGTGTGAATAGTAATTTTTACTTATACGCTATCTAAAATGTATTTTTTTTTATTAGTTTTATGTTGTTATTAATTGTTATTTATATTATTATTTTATGTATATAAATGTATTTGTAATTTATTATATATTTATTTATTTATAAGTTATTAAAATAATTAATGTAGAGTTATTTTGTAATGAAAAATATAGTATGTATTATAACTTAATTATTATTAACTTGCATTACATTATGTATTATTTTTAAATATTATAATATAATTTTAAATATATTTATTACATTTATAAGTATTATTTTGTTAATATTACAATTCTATTTTAATAAAACAAAACCATATTTTACAAAAAACGATATTTTTGACATTCTATATTATTTTTTCGATATTTTTGTACTTACCTTGTTAGGTATAGGATCCCGATATTTTTGCCATCGATATTTTAGTTGCGATAATTGTGTATGTCGATATTAGTGTATTCGATATTTTGTCATAGATTCGTTGGACAAAGCTTTGAACAAGTAGGCGGAGGGCATTTGGTATGCGGCCCATAAGCACTGCATCGTCTACGTATAATAACACTGGTAGTGGTTGCCCCAGGATTGTTGGTACATCACTAGTCACTTCTTTCAGGCTTCTTGCAAGGCCATTAATGTAAATGATGAACAACAAGGGTGCTAAAACGCACCCCTGTCTCACCCCCTGCCGATGTTAATAGCTCCAGAGACTTCTCCACCCATCCCAATCCTGACCTGTGCTTTAAGATCCGTAATGAGGTAGGCCAGGAAGTTAAAAAGAGCCTCGTCTAGTCCATAGTTCAAAAGGATAGACCAGAGTTTGGATCTATTCACTAAATCAAAGGAGGATGAAAGATCCATAAATGCAAGGTAAATAGGAGACGATCGAGCAACGCTGTACTTGTCGATTATCAATTTTAGGTTCAGACATTGCTCCATCGTCCCTACCCTGCACCTGAATCCCATCTGACACAGGTCCAATAGGTCTATATCTTCAGTCCATTCTAGCACCCTATTATAAATAACTTGCCCCAGAATTTTTAAAGTGTTATCCAAAAGGGAGAACGGACGATAGTTAACTGGGTCCGACCTGTCACCCTTTTTGAAAATTGGGACGATAGTGCTGGTTGCCCAGGTAGTGGGCATATGCACTGTTGGCAAACTGTTAAAGACATTAAAAAGGATTGGTGCCCATAGATCCGGGTTGTACTTAATAATATCAATGGGCAATCCATCAGGGCCTGGTGCCTTGTTGCCAAGGCTCTCTTTTATGGCTATTTTCACCTCATGAAGATCAATCTGTAAACCACACACGTCTCCTGGGGTGAAAGTTACCAATTCCTTGGATGGTGCTGCGTAAGTTTTAGAGAGGTGAGCCTCCCAAACGCTGCTAGTTATGTTGCAACTGATTGGTGTTAACTGTTTCCCCATTTTCCGCGTTTTCCTGACCACAGACCAGAAGGGGCCGCTGCCCCCCAGATTTGCGCTGGCGACCAGCGACTCCCACTGCTCCGTCAGTAGTGAGGACTTTCTTCTAGCTATTTCAAATTTATAGAGTTTCCTGGCTGTCTGAACCACCGTTGTACACATAGGTTTGGTGGTTAGTGCCCTGCGTAGTTCCCTATTTGCAAGTGAGCAGGCGGAATCAAACCACCTTGGTTCTTTCCCTTCCTTTGGTAACGGTGCTGACAAAAGAGTTTTTATGGTTAGACACAGTTCACCAAAATCAGCAATTATTCTGTGGTAGTTCCCATCCATGGATAAGCAGGAATTAATTAGCTGCGGGTGTTTCATTTTTACACTTTCCAAAATTGCCCCACCGTCGACCCCCCTCCATTTTAATCGCAAGCCATCAACTGAAGGTGTAATGTCCCTTGCACCATTTAAGTTGGTATAAACCGGAGTAGGGGCTAAATGCAGAGTTACTGCGAGTGGGTTGTGATCTCCAAACGATGTCTCCATCACTGTGGACTTTGTTGCACAATCTATTAAGTGTGGGGACATAAAGATAAAATCAATGGTGGAACTGCTGTCCCTGCCTCTGAACGTAGGAGCGTGGGGAGCACTAGGGTTGTGGCTAGTTTTCATGGCACCACCAAGGTTGAACTCGGTTAGTATATTGGCGAGTTCAATAACCCTTCGTTCGGCTTGGTCTAAGCAGTTCCTATCCTTGATCCCATGATTCTTTGGTATTTTTGCGTTTAAGTCCCCCCCGATTAAAATCCCTGTCCCATCATCAGCCTGAAGACTGATTTCCAGATTATGTAAAGTTTTAGAAAGTGCCTCAAAGTTCTTATTAGGTACACAATAAAAATCATTATTATAAAAATTAATTAAATAAATCCGGGTCTTTCGCTTGAATTCAAGAATTTGTATATTCGGGTTCCCTCTAGATAGGTCTCTATTAGTACCACCAGCCAGTGTCTTAATCCCAATAAATAAACCTCTGACTGCACGGCCAGAAGTGGGCTTCAGTGCAGTCACACTAAAGCAATGGTAGCCCTCTATGTGTAAATTCCCAACAGCCCAAGTCTCTTGAAACATTATGTCTGTACCATCCAATATCTTGGCCCATTGGGGGTCTAAGAGCCTTGACTCTAGCCCTGCCACATTCCAACTAAGGATTGACAAGTCACAATGACTAGAGTGACTAATTAGCTTATTCCTGGTACTCGTCACTATATTCACATTAGTTTTAGGTAATATGGGAATTATATGGTCATGTGTGGCTATAAGTGTAGCAGTACAGTCAATCATTGCTGTTCCCTGTGTAGCATTGACTTGTATTGATGGTAGATATTCCTCAGTAATATTACTTAACACTAGGCGACCACTGTTGCCTTCCCTGTCACCAGCTAATGTTCCCTCAGTTATACTTGCTTCTACTGGTACTGGATGTTCATTGTTGTCATTACTTATATCTTCACATCCATTGTTATTGCCTTCCCTATTGCCCAGTCAATCCTGCTCGTCTAAGCTTGAGAAGGCGTATTCGAACCGATTATAGGTTGGGATGTTATATATGGACCTTACCTCATTCTGAGGCAAATACCGATTTGTGTTAATCATTGGATGTAACCTCTCCCTATGGTCGTGCTGTTTCATTATGGGGAGGTAGGGGTAGTACGACGGATGCGCTGGGGATGGGGTCTGATGACACTGCGCAGGTCCCTTCAGGTAATTAAGATCTTGGTCCTGGTAATAGAATGGAAACTTAATCCCAGTACCCAATTTTGGTTCCTGGTAACACACAACAGAGTTATTCACCATGTTAGCATTAGGGGAAATCAAATGTCTATAAAAATAGCCCAGAGGGAGCAAAGTAGTGTTGAATTCCCAGGGTGAGGGTGGTGGGGCACTAGCCAAAGGTTTTTGGGCCCATTGGGGGGACTTAAAATGTATGATTATGCAGTCCCCCTCAAACTTTTTCCTCAGTGGGCCTACCCATCCTACTCTTTGGGTGTGAATAATCTCCCTTGCCCCTTCCATTGGAAAGTTGCAATTTGCAACTAACCAGTGAAGGGTCCTGTTCTTAAGGGATATGGAGTTTTCTTCTTGGTCCTTCATTAATTTGGGTACATTAACTAGGACCAGCACATACGCCCCACATTCAGGCGGTCGGCTGATGCGGGGAGGTATCTGTCTCATGTTGATTGCCATATTTTGGTCGGGCTGAGCCCTTGAAGCGTTCTGAGCATTATTATTAGTTTGTCTAATTTGGATCTCCTTGCTTTTATCAACATTTTGCACCTTGCCTTCCTGTGTGGCGTCCTTAGTCGTATTATGATTAGCGGTAATTTTTGTTGACGATTGGTTGGCAGCTATTCCTTTACCTGGTACTTGTGGAGTTTTGGGCTTTGTGGTTAGAATTGGGGCAGTAGTGTAGTACTAGAAATCCTCATACTCCTTCTCAGGGGTCTTACCAATAAGTAATCCATTCATAAGCAGCAAAGAAATCAACAGAGAATCTGAAATATGAAAAAGACATCTTTATTACAATTAATTGTGAGGCTACGTCGCCCAGTCACACCTAAAGCAACTGAATGAGGCAGCCTGCTGAATGGTCTCCGCACAGACCTTTTATACCATTTATTATGCCCTAGGCACATATTTTCTCTTTGAAGTACATTATTGTTGGTCACTCCCAGGACGTGCACACAAAGCACTGTATGATGACAAACCCACTTTCAAGATAAGTCCAGGCCATAAACAATGTCCACATAATGCGTACATTCTCTAGCTGACAAGGCCGGATAAACCGAAAACAGTAAGATCACAGCCCATGTCATAAATAGCTTGTGGAGGCAGGAACAGGAACAGATGGAAGTAAGATAGGCACGTTTGTGTGTAGTAAATCTTTACAATGTCCTGTGCTCTGATCTATAATCTTGATCAGCTAAAGGGCAGGAACTGGCTTGGCAAGGTTAGCCTCAAGCAACAGGGTCAGCTTTCGTCAGGTCATGCAGAAGTCAGCACAAACCCATGATAAGGTTATGTCCTTAAATACTTGTTCTGCCACGGTGAGGGCCTACTGTAAGGGCAATGCACAAAATGGCTGCTATTCACAAGATGGAACCCGAGGGTTCAAAACAAAAGCTTCAAATACACAGTGAATCCATTGGTGTAACATGACGAAAATACTCGCACTTGCTGAACTCACTGTTTACGGTCTGCTGTTACCAAATTCATAACAGAATCATGATATTTAAAACACAGGTTCAGAATTTTCACTACCACAGACCATCCTTTTGCCCTTACATAGGCAATAACCTATACTCATGCTAATCTGAGTCCAGGTCTATATTCATAAAGTCATTGAGATGTTGCTGTAGCATCATCCTATTACTTAGTTCATCTCTTGATACAGGTTTCCTTACACATGATGTAGCACAGAGGCCACATATTGCAGGAGCACACTCTACAAACAGACAGAACAGGAAAAGAATGGCTAAGATCATCCCAATGACTATCAGAATCTTCCATCCCCAGGCAGAGACCAGTTCCCAGAACCACCCCATCAAGGACCAGTCTCCTTCATCCACGTGCATGGATTCAGAGATTTTATGCAGTTTAGAGATGGCCTGGTATACTGTCGAAGCGTTGTCTGGGATGAAAAATGCAGCAACTTGATTGGCTTTTTGCTCGCTGGTTCTCACTCAAAGCAACTCCATATTTGTCATATTCCATCTAATATAAGCTTGCAACTTATCTCTAGGAATCGTTCTGTACGAGTCAATTGTTCTGCTCATATTTGCAATTCCTACTACCAATGCTTTGTTGCTTAAGTTACTTTTCATGGAATGTGGGGAATATGGTTCGATGGCGAATATGAACATTGTCTGAAATGCCCACAAAGAACCATTGTAGCTAAATGGTAAGACCAAGTATGGGATACCCTTGTCTGTCGTATGCGGCATAAGACCACACACCCAACAATTAGTTGCGTTCATCATTAACTGGTGTTGGTGTAAAAGCTGAACGAATGAATTATTGACAAACTCCGATCTTCTAGGAGACTAGTGTTCAGGCAGAGGGTGAAAAGAATGCGAGGAAACAGTAGGAGGAGGTATGGGCTGTGTCGTGGGTACAAATGTCACTTGAAAAGTGAAGCAAACATAACCTATTAAAAACATCATCACGCCAAGCAACATGAGAATACAAAATATCAAAGGTCTTTTCTTTGCTCAGCAATATACACATTTTGTTTTTAAAGTTCATTCGTTTGGCAGGTCTCTCCATCTCAGAAAACTCCATCCTCTCTAATTTGCTGCCCGCGTTGGTAGGGTGTTTCTGCTGAAGAGTGCTTCTGTCAGTCCAGGGTAGCTTCCTTGGACCAACCAGAACTGTCGACCTAACCGTCTCCAGCTGCACTCCAAAGACTGTGGCAACCGCGACCCTAGCAGCAGAACCGGATGGCGGTTCGAAAAACAAAAATGAGCAAGTTTCTTGGATGAGAGAGCTGCACAATAAAAAGTAAAAAGAAAATAGTTATTTGTCCATAGTCATAGTTCTTGGCCTACAAATCCACTTCCATGGTTTTCTTCCGCGTTGAGCCTCTTCAATTAAGGCCTTTTCATGAGAAAAAGTACTGTTTAGTTGGAGGGCCCTCCTGGCAAAAACCCACAGCTCACTTGAAAGTCTCAATGTCTCAAAACAATGCACCAGTGTCTCTTCTTTGTGGCAGACACTACAAATGATGTGCTCTTCATTGATCATGGGCACAAAGCATCTCGTGCAGATCCAAGCACTACTGAGAAACAACCTGTCAAGATCAGCAGCACTTTCGGACTCCAACACTCATTATTCAGTGTCAGAGGACGCTCAAGCTGCTCTCCCATGGACACCAGAATGTAGTGCCTTTCCGTCGGAGCAAAGGGAAAAGAGGTGTGTGTATGGCCAAAACTCGGGCCAAGAGCTCAAGGGACTGTACACTGACAGAGGTTTCCAGCACATAACAGGTACAAAGCTCAGACAAACAGAAGCTCTCATTCTGTGGCAAACAAAGAACCAGCTCCTCTCTTTTTTTTCTGCAACGCCTTCCGATGAAGCAAATGCCTTGCTTGGGAGGTACCATTGATGTCACGCTGATGATTGCTGTCCAGCCTCGCGATGTTCTGGTTGCAGAAATTGTAGAGCCAAGAAATCTGTCATTCATCTGTAGCGGTCACTGATGGGGAGTGGGCTTAGTCTCGATCACAGGTCTGCAGGGTATCACTCTTCCTTTGACTCTGGAAGATCCAGCAGAACCTAGTGATATAGGAAAAGTAACACAATTGTTAGTTTCCCTCAAATCAAGCACAAAAACAGTTCATGGGTTTTAACAAGGGGATTGCAAGCAGGTGGCCTGCAATCTGCAAGGGAGTGGCAATACGCCATAGGAATCCAAATGGATGTTCTCACACAGTGGCATTGTCTAATGGGGTAAATACATATTTCCTTCAATTATTAAGCCTAGGTGTTCCTAAATTCCTTATCTTAGAACATCTCAAATAGAGAAATGACATAATACAGATTATCAAGGACATGAAGAAAAGTCCCTTTAAAAAATGTGCATCAGGTGCACTATGCAATACAAAGGCTAATGATCAAATGTGCAGACAAGGGACAAGCACTAGAAAGTCCTGGTATTTGCATGGTTAGAACACATCTGATCCCACCAAAAATTAAAGCAGCAGGAACAAAAGAGAACTAGACATTGAAAATTCGTCATGTTCAAAAGGGTAAACTTAAGATATCTCCTATTGAGATGGAAAACTTGTCTTACTATAATATTGGGTCAGTTAACCAGCCTATCACTACCCCGACAGTCAGTCTGAAAAAAACATTTAAGTAGGCCTAAGGAAAATTCTTGAAAACCAGTCTGGTCATACAAAAGGAAATTATACATAACATGGGGGGGTCCCTGATACATCCCTGCAGTCTAGAAGTGTGCACATAAACAATACACCCATAATAAATGGGCTGACTGGTGAAAGGAATATGGAGAAAGTGAAATGGAACTAGGACACAACTAAAATCCCCAATAACCAAGCATGAGGCGACATCGGTCAGGGGGGAGCAACAAAAGAAAAATCTATAGGAAGAACAAGAGTTTGCTTGGGTGCCTCAGGCATGTGACACAGCACCAAGAGTACGAGGGATACACAAAAGACCAAAGTTACACAAATTCTAACTCTACCGCTGGCAACTACACCATATACGGTAATCCTAACTAATGTTCCTGTTCTCTCTTCAGGGAGAGAAAAATGAAACCTGGTTTCCTTTCAAGGGACAAAGCCATGTGCTATTTAGGAAACAGAACATGATTAAATAATGCAATATAGAAATTAGGCCACCTTGAGTCACAGATCTATAATTCCATCCTTAGGTCCAATCAAGGATACATAAAAATGTAGGGCTGCCTATTCCTTTAAGGGAATGTGCAGTAAGTGACTAACATCAGGTGATACACTTTGAACCTGTATATCTTTTAGTTTTCTTCAATATCATTATAACCAAATTTAGGCATGCACTGGTAAAAATGCTGCCTGTCTTCCTCACAGTATGAAAACCATATCTGTGAAATTTATCATTATACCAAATCCATCCAACTGTTGTGTAACGATACGTATCGTCATACGGATCCCTTCACAACACAGGAGAACTTGTAATAGTAACAACATAAAACAAAACATACACAAAATAAAAAATGCACATATCAAGCCATCAGATATACTTGCTGTATATCAAGCACAAAAAAGCAGCACAGACAAAACAATAGCATGTGGATAAGCGGTGACACACAGCACCATGGCATATGTACTTTATGCACTGTAAACCTGCAGCCAAAAACCCAATATTTGGGCCTGTCTAAATTTGTCAGGTCTAAAATCCTTACCCTCCTTTTGACAGTAGAACACAACGCAGTTGGAGTCTACAGTCAAATATAACTTTACTGTCTCTCTTCTAACATACAGGACCAACTAAAATATTTCACAATAGGGCCAAATACACAAACGAAAACATGAACATTTTTTTTCCAAAGAAATTACACGAAAACACATCTCCTTTCAACTAACCAAACTCACGTGTCTTGTCAGCCTTAGAACAATCCATGAATAATCTGTAGGCAGAAACAGAAAAATACACAACACAAAAAAACACATTTTAACATACACAAAAATAAATTTTCATTACTTAACTGTTACTCTCTTGTCAGTGCACCTCGCAACATCAAGCCACCTTATTTTTACCGTTCTAAAAGAAATTGTTACACTGATACTCCATATGAATGTGGCACCTATAATGTGCACTGAAAAAAAATAATAACTAATGAGCAAATCGTTTTTTACTTAGGCCTGTAGCCTTCATAATTTTGGAAAAGGGCTGCATCTTATTTTTTTATCTAAGACTTGATGCAACACTTCGTTTTCTGTGAAATAAACGCAGCTAGCAAACATTATTTTTCTTAGCGTGGAGACACAAATGTATCAGTTCTGCAGAGCATTTAACACAATGTTTTTGGACTTTTCAAAGAAACCCCTTCTTATTTTCCCTCTTAAATTAAGTTCTTTCATTTTATTGTTGTTTTCACGAAGACACCAGAAACCCCACCTTTAGCAGCCCGTTCAGAGAGGTCATTCTGCATTCCTCGGAGGCAAAGTCCTAATTAAAGTGTCACAAATTTCAACATGACAACCTTCTCCATTGTTTACAGGGAAATTAAAAGATAACATCTCAGCAGCGCACACGAGCCAGCCTCTGCAATTCTCCCAGCCCCCGGCCTCTGCCACATTGAAGCTGTCAAAGCCAGAAGGCTCTAACCTGCAATAATTCACTCTATTTTGAAAAATAATTTCTCTTTTTTTTAGGCGCTAAAATTATCTCTACTCCCAGATCATTAAACTACATTAACTGTCAATGTTTCTCAAAACCTTAAAGACACACAGACCACTTTTTTAGAGTAAATGCTTGTTGCAATCCTATGGTACACACTTCATCAGTCTTAAATAAACAGACTTTCCGTAGGCCTAGCTGAAGCTAGAACCTTCAACCCTGATATTAAAACAAGCCTGTGTACTGGCACATTAACCCACTGAATCATAAGAAGGCACAACCTACAAATATATATATCAAAACCTAAATGTATGCATTTGCTTAAGCCTGAGACACTTTAAAAAGTACTCTGAATGAAAGCAAAATGCAGTTTAAACAGTGCTTTTACTCAAAATCGACTTTCATATTTTGGGCATTAAAAAAATGAATATCCTACAATTTTCTTACATAACATGCATTACTAGAATGTCTATTACATAACCCATGAGTCAGGCATTTGAAAATAATAACTTATTCTTTATAAAAATGAACTTGTTTGCGCCTATGCCAAGGGGAAAATTATACACACGAATACTTGTCATTTTAGTGATGCAACATAACTTAAATCAAATTTTAATGCTAGGAGGTCATAGTATGAGTGTTAAGCTTTATAAATATTAAAAAACGATTTTTGTAGCACTTTTTTTTAATAATTATTTTCCATTATTAATAATTTTTTCTAATAAAACCAATTATTCCTTTTTGTAATTGATCTACATATAAGAGACCGCTGCATCCCTTGCCTATCATTTAGATGCATTAACTCACAAACCTAAGCGCATATGCCTAACTTAAAACGCGTCACATTCCTGCGTCACATTTTTGCGCCTCATTTATTTAAAAGGACTGCTATGCAAAATTCCACCCGTGTTTAACTGAAAAAGTGCTGGCTGAATGAACATTCCAATCAAATATACTGCAGCTGAAAGGTTTGCCTGTGAACATCTAATACAGTGCATCTAAGGAAAATGCTGTAAATGTATTTATTTTTGCAAAAATAGATACATTCCTTTTTGTTTGGGGCCTTATTTATATCTATTGAATGTGACCCTCACACACACATTGAGCTCATTTCAGACATAAACAGAAAGTGTTGAAACATTCAGGACACACAATACAGTGCTTTCATAAATTGCGAGAACGCTATTTACATACTGAAGTTACACTAATGAGAAAAACCACATAAACATTTAAACATACATTAAACCCACAAAGCAACACTCAGGACGAAAACAGGACAGTCCAGACTGTACGTAAGCCAAACCATTTGTAAATAGTAGCTGTAAGTCATATTTACAAGAAACTCTTCTCAATAGTGTTCCAAAAGACTGCAGAAACAGCCCAACAGACCACCGTATGTGCAGGAAAAAAATACACTCAATTCAGTAGCTGTAGCTGGCAGAACACCAAAAATCGTTCTGCATATCTCCATTCATAAAATTGCACAGAGCAAAGGATCCTTGTTATGTATTATTGTCATATTTTAATTCCCTGGGGATACAAAATCACCAAGGAAGAAATATGTTAGTAAACCGGCTAATCCAAACGTATACAAAGGTGGCCAAAACAAACCTTCAAATTTGCTAAGATCAGGCATCTTATAGCTCACTAATCTAGCTTCAAACTTCAAAGGGCTATCTCTATCGATACACTTGTAAATATACAAGACCCTCGGTTATTGAAAATTGCAATCTTCAAATAGTACTAAGGACCAAAAAACTAAGCAAAGAACCACAGAACAAAGGACTGGGAGCGACCCACTTATACTTCAACTAAAGCAGATGGAAAAAAAAATCCCTTTGTTACCTGCCTACACAAATGCAATTCGCATATACAAACCTATACAAACCATGTCCAAATTCTAACTGCCAAGTTCTAACTGCACTAACAGTCTCTTTTTTTAATAAAAACTTACGCCAAAAAGGTTCCTCAGTCAGGAGTGACATCTTTTGGAGAGTTTAAGTCAGAAAAATCAAAAAATATACTGGGCCGCAGAGACAAAGAATCCCCCCAGAACCTCTGTGCACAGAGTACCTCTTTTAGTAGATTTCTGTCTTGCCTTCCCCAGTAGATTTCTGTCCTCTGACAAGATTACTCCTCCAGATAGTCACTTCTTGATGAGGCCCCATCGTTGGTCGGGCCATTTGTAGTACTAAAAATCCTCATACTCCTTCTCAGGGGTCTTACCAATAAGTAGTCCATTCAAAAGCAGCAAAGAAATCAACAGAGAATCTGAAATATGAAAAAGACATCTTTATTACAATTAATTGTGAGGCTACGTCGCCCAGTCACACCTAAAGCAACTGAATGAGGCAGCCTGCTGAATGGTCTCTGCACAGACCTTTTATACCATTTATTATGCCCTAGGCACATATTTTCTCTTTGAAGTACATTATTGTTGGTCACTCCCAGGACGTGCACACAAAGCACTGTATGATGACAAACCCACTTTCAAGATAAGTCCAGGCCATAAACAATGTCCACATAATGCGTACATTCTCTATCTGACAAGGCTGGATAAACCCAAAACAGTAAGATCACAGCCCATGTCATAAATAGCTAGTGGAGGCAGGAACAGATGGAAGTAAGATAGGCATGTTTGTGTGTAGTAAATATTTACAATGTCCTGTGCTCTGATCTATAATCTTGATCAGCTAAAGGGCAGGAACTGGCTTGGCAAGGTTAGCCTCAAGCAACAGGGTCAGCTTTCGTCAGGTCATGCAGAAGTCAGCACAAACCCATGCTAAGGCTATGTCCTTAAATACTTGTTCTGCCACGGTGAGGGCCTACTGTAAGGGCAATGCACAAAATGGCTGCTATTCACAAGATGGAACCCGAGGGTGCAAAACAAAACCTTCAAATACACAGTGAATCCATTGGTGTAACATGACGAAAACACTCGCACTTGCTGAACTCACTGTTTACGGTCTGCTGTTACCAAATTCATAACAGAATCATGATATTTAAAACACAGGTTCAGAATTTTCAGTACCACAGTAGGGTTCTTGGCTTTTGTACATGTAGGTTTAGAGGAGCTCAGTTTGGGTCCCACAGTCATTGGAGGCCCCTGACTGACGGTATTTTTAATGGGAGAACTCAATTCAGCTAATTGCTTTTCAATGCGTGTGAGTCTAGATTCTATCGGGGACAAATAGATACTAAGTAGTTCACCCATTCTTTCAAGAAGTTGGTCATTAGCTTCAAAATTATCCCCTTTAGCCAACGGGATCCCCTGTGACTCCTCGTTTTCTATATCTATAGGTACATTTGTTTCATCTACATTTGGGTGTGGATTAGTATCCTTCCTATGCTTTCGCTTTGGCATGCTATGCTTTGTAACCTTAGGCATGCTCGACTGTCTTGTGTGTTTTGTGTGTTTCCGTATGGCACCCTCCCGCCTACCCCCTAATATTCTTGTGCTAGCTTCAACTGCTTCATCTGGTGTATGATTGATGAACAGTTCCAGGGTCCTTTCTAATTCCATACTGGGTTCTAAATCTGAATCTATCAAGGGATTAGATGCTGATAAGTTGACCTCATTCGGTATGCTGTGAATTTCTGCACAGACATCAATTATAGGACCAGTGTTGATGTTTCTAGCCTGAACTGGAGTTCTAGCTGATGCAATGAGTCCAAGGGATTATCGTTTTGCTAGGGCTAGGTCTCCAAGAGTGTATTACCCTGGTCTATGGCATCATTGGCCCTTATTATGAAGCTATCTATTGGGCCTATTACTGGGACCTCACCCGCTGCCGTTTTACTTCTACTACCCCTGGTAGACATAATATTGATTAAGAAGTATATACATTATCACAGCCTGGCTTTTGCACAAGATACACAGGGTGGAAATGCAGGAAATAAGGTGCGAAGAGGCGGGATTGGATCAATCGACGCCCAACACACTTCTACTATACAGCTCAATTTCCCAGCAGAGGCATTATAATAATCTTAATCCCTCACACTCTCCCCTGCTAAGTGATAGTGGTAACAAATGAATACCTCGTAGTACAACTACAGTTAGCAAATGCAGTAATAGGAGAGCAACCCAATGCAGAACTAGGCGCTATATAGCGCATAAGTGCAATACAATAAGTATGGCTCACTCAATAGTGACACTCCGCTTCAATAATAGAATAGTGGGGAGATGTAATGAGCCATGCAGTAGAGTTCGCTTGGGAAGGAGCGATATATATAAGTCCTCGTATACAGCGAGAATTCCCCCGGATGGGGAATGGAATCTGTAACTGCCCAGCAAGGAGTCCAGATACACAAATCAGTCAGTTTGTAACAGCGGTGACGTACCTTATGGGGGCTTGCAGTGTCAATGATAGGGGGGTGCGCCCGGCCCAGCCTCCTCGACCTCTGAGGGCCTCAGAGGGCCCGCCCTTTGCCCGGGCTTAGCCCACGCGCATCCCGCGACGCGGGAACTCTGCGCCCCTTAAGATGCGCCGCCTGGTGCCAAATCGTGTGGTGGGCGGAGTTAGCCGCTGTGCCTGCTGGTTGTTGTGGTCTCCCCTCTCGGCGGCTGCGCACAGATGGGAAAGTGCATCAGCGGCCGGGGAGACCGGAGGAAGATTGCTGGCGAGATGGCGGGAAACAGTAAATCCGAGGTCCCATGTAGGATGGCAGAAAGGTCCGACAATGCTGCAGAGAGCACCCGCTCCACAGCAGCTCTGCGCCCCTTAAGATGCGCCGCCTGGCGCCAAATCGTGTGGTGGGCGGAGTTAGCCGCTGTGGCTGCTGGTTGTTGTGGTCTCCCCTCTCGGTGGCTGCGCACAGATGGGAAAGTGCATCAGCGGTGGGGGAGACCGGAGGAAGATTGCTGGCGAGATGGCGGGAAACAGTAAATCCGAGGTCCCAGGTAGGCCGGCAGAAAGGTCCGACAATGCTGTAGAGAGCACCCGCTCCACAGCAGCTCTGCGCCCCTTAAGATGCGCCGCCTGGCGCCAAATCGTGTGGTGGGCGGAGTTAGCCGCGGTGCCTGCTGGTTGTTGTGGTCTCCCCTCTCGGCAGCTGCGCACAGATGGGAAAGTGCATCAGCGGCGGGGGAGACCCGAGGAAGATTGCTGGCGAGATGGCGGGAAACAGTATATCCGAGGTCCCAGGTAGGCCGGCAGAAAGGTCCGACAATGCTGCAAAGAGCACCCGCTCCACAGCAGCTCTGCGCCCCTTAAGATGCGCCGCCTGGCGCCAAATCGTGTGGTGGGCGGAGTTAGCCGCTGTGCCTGCTGGTTGTTGTGGTCTCCCCTCTCGGCCGCTGCGCACAGATGGGAAAGTGCATCAGCGGCGGGGGAGACCGGAGGAAGATTGCTGGCGAGATGGCGGGAAACAGTAAATCCGAGGTCCCAGGTAGGCCGGCAGAAAGGTCCGACAATGCTGCAGAGAGATGTTAAAGTGACCATTGGTTTGTTTGTGTTTATGTGAATATTGTACAGAAAACCAATAAACTACATCTTAAAAAAAAAAAACATGGTGCAGAGAGGAAATACAAACTAGTAGCCTTGGTTGGGCACGGATGTAAGGAGAACCCTCCAGACCGTAATTGAGCCTTTTGCAGCCTTCCCTGGACATAATTTTTACAAAGAGAATGCTTAGGGATCAAGGGCTTCAATACTCCAAATCACAAGACCTGGATTATCTGAGGGTGAAAAAATCGGTTACCTGGGTAAGGAGTACATGGGAAAGGGTGGCTCGGTTTCCATATTTGGATTTTTTGCCCAATAAATGGTTAAGACACGAAATCCTACGGGTTCGTGTGGGTATCAACCCTTGGAAGTCGGAAAGAAAAATAAAAGCAGCATTGATCCAAACGGATGGTATCTGTAAATGTGTCCTAGGAGTAAGAAACAATATTTTGCATACATTGCTTGATTGCACATTGGTTTCAGTAATACAGAAAGTATTTTTATGTCCAATATTTGTAAAATATAAGGTGTATTCCCGTGCTGAAGCCGCTTGTTTTCTTATGGATATGTCATCCCTAAATATTACCATTGCTCTGGGGAAGTTCTTGAAAAGCGACACAGGACTTTGTAAAGGAGAAATTCAAAGAGGGATGCTGATTTTAAATCTTTTTGGAACGTTCTCCCAATATCGAGAATGTTATGGATTTATATTTTTTGTAAATTGTGTTAAAATGAAATGTGCTTTAATTATGTTATTACTATGAGTATCCAAAAGTTATGTATGGTTTTAAAGACTATGGTCTAAATAAACACTGTTTATCTCTCTCTCTCTCTCTCTCTCTCTCTCTCTCTCTCTCTCTCTCTCTCAATGGGGGAGGGGCATGAGGTAGATTGACCATAGCCTAGTTAATTGCAATCCATCCTCTCTCCTCCTGATGAGTATTACCCCGTGTATAATAAAACATTACAAAATGCAACAAATCTTGCATAGGTGAAACATATTGGCTTCGCCAATACTTGTTTCAGCATTTCTGTCTTTGCCAGCCTTGCAGAGGAGGGACATTATTTCTACACAGTTAAAATGAGTTAAAGTAGCGGCACATCATATTTTGATTCTATAAAGAATTTTGTTGATCTCATGAGTGATTTGGTTTACTTTCTTTTTCTTCTCCATAAATCCTTCTATTTCTTCCCCATAAATCATTGTAGTTTTCAAAGAATTGAGGCCAGCTTAACCTCTGCCGCATTGGTGACAGAGTGAGCCCTTTTGCCTCTTGACATTGGAGCGCCAATATGTAAAAGAAGGAAAGGGTCAAGTTCACAGGAATGACAAGAGTCATATATGTCATCTAGGACCTAGGTAATTGGAAAGGAAGAACCAAGGGTAGAGAACTACTGGTGTCTGGAGAATCTTTAGTGAAGTTTAATGTTTCTGCATAAGAGGGAGGTCAGGCAGAGTTGTTTGTTCATCTGGCCCATTGTGGCTCTCAACATTTCTGGTGTTAAAAGGGAAGTAGGGGGAGGGGACAGCCACAAAGTTTAGAATACAGCAAGGATGATCAGCTTAGGTGGGGAAGATAGATCCATGTCAGATTTTCAGATTAGCCTCAGGCTGAGCTACAATAACTGAACTGATTACAACACGTATTATTTCATGAGAGTCATTCTTGATGATTTAAATAATCCAATCATAAAAAATCCTAGAAGAGTGGGGAAAGCAGTCTCCTACCCAGGCATTCACCACTCCACTCTGTACAGACACCGCCACACTCATTCAGTGATTTATCTTGCAATGTTCTTTCATCTTCTGTAGCCCATTTTTTACTACAGGGTGAATCTTTTGGCCCACTCTCTCTTTCTTTTTTTTATCAGCACAATTTTAAAAATCATAATACATGACCCATTCATTGATTGTAGAGACGAAAAGCTGAAAGTGCCTGTTACACACGTTAGACATAGTGACACATGAAACTGAGAGAAGTGTAGTAGAAGCACCGTAAAAGTATGCTTTTCAAATGTGAGATCAAGAAACACATACGAAATAACACTAATACATATAAACAAATTGAACTAATGGGAATTGATTATGAACATGTTGTTTATTAACAGTTACTGATGAATTTATGCCATATTAATAAAGTCGCCTAGTGATTCAATTAGCTTTTTAATAGAATACACCATGTAAAAAAGTCAGTGCAGAAAGATGTACCAATGAAGTACAAGCTTGAAACTTTGTATGGTCATGCTAAAGCTTCTAAGGATTATGAAAAATGCACACACATTTTGTGGTGTGAGTTCAGAAGTATATGCACTTATATGAATGTTGAGAAAAATTGTGGTAGTGGGGTATTTCTAACGTTCGCTAATTCCATGTAATAATGTTTGGTGAAAGTGCTATAAAATTTACTATTTGAATTGATTGAATTTCATTATGTTGTTATTGATTTAAAGTTTGTTTCATTTAAAACGTTTAAAGTCAATTTAAAGGTTTTTTGAAAACGGTTTATTTCTAATTCTGACCTTTCGCCTGATTTAATACAATACCTCATTTACAACTAGTGAAATGTTGCTTATTTGTCCTGTACATGCACTGATCTTATAATTCCTAAATGTTCACTGTGAATTATTCCTGTGAGATCAGGAGTTCAGCTGCCGCTTAGATTGTTACTCTGTTTTCCTTTTTCACCCATGTTAGGCTTCTGTGGAATTTCAAACCTTTGTTTTTTTCATGACTAGCTTGAGAAAGCATCTCAATTTTACAACTGTTCTATGTGAATCGGAACACAAGATAGTCTTTGGATGGTGGTGTGATGCCACATCACTGGACATTTCTATAGTCTTTATAAAAGAAGAAACCCCAAAGAAGGGGCAAGCCATTCTTGACAAACTCCATACTTTTTCCTTGTGCGAGAGGATGTTATGTTGATTGATTTTTGAGAACTTTCTCCTACTTTGGACTGCCTTGCTGTGGCTACAATGGGCAGAGGATGGACTGAACCTTCTTTGCAAACAATTTCAATTTTTCATTTCTTTTATTTCTTTGTATAATGCTAAAGGAAGCGCCTTTAATGGACTTTAATCCTGAACCCGTTTCTATTTTGCTTTAGGATTTTGAGCTGTTAGACGACGAAAATATTCTTCGGCTTTTAATGGTAGTGGGACTCTGTAACTCTGTAAACTGTTTATATTCTGGGAAAATAAACACCCTTTAAGCTTAACCTAAATGGTTAACATTCTGACGATGCAAGCTGTGATATTTTTAACTGTCATACTTAAAAGATTGCTTGTCGCTAAGAATTTTGAATCTTTAATACAATAACCAAATTAATTTAAATCAGTCTGAGTCTATCATTGCGTCTTGTTGATTTTTCCATTGAAACTGTGCTACTCTACTAATGATTTAAATGCTTTGTAGGGAGAATCAGCAAGTTGTTACTGAACATCAAGTCTGCTCCTATCGTTCTGCGTAGCAGTAGCAGCACTTTTGGTTTGTATGATTCTAGTCGGGCTTAACTTCTTCGGGACGTTGGGTCATCCAGTAGTGATTCTTTATTTATATAGTATGGTCCTGAGAGTAGTGTACCTAAATATGATCTTAACTTTGTGAGTTGGAATCCAATTATTGGTCCTTAATGAACAGCTAATGTAGCGTTTGGTTACCCTATTTTCCACCACTCCGATCAGCGGTGAAAGATACATCAGAGGATCATTGTCTATGTAGTAAATGGTAAAGCTGCAGAATGTCTAATCATAAAGGGCCCAGTACGATTAGAGTAGTGGAAAACGAAAGTGCGCAAAGTAAAATTATTTACCACTCTTCTTCTGCCTCAACCACTCCATACACTCTCAGTGATGTATATAAGCATATATCTTGCATTGTGCTGCCATCTTCTGTAGCCTATTTTACACTACAGGGTGAATCTTCGGTTCCATGCTCTTTCTCTCTCTTTATTTAAATCTTTATTTTTCAAATTTCATATGACACATTACATTAGAGCAAGGAGTTGGCAATAGATATTTCAAATTGAAGATTGCAGTGTCTTACCAACATTATGGTGTGGCTATACAATGGAGCTTAGGCTGCATGAATGTAGTAAGTTATGGCAACACCAAGCTTCTACAATGCTTTAGTCCGATTCTTAGACATTGTTACCATAATCCATTAAACAATGGGAAAGAAGGCCCTGTCACTTGACTCTCACTCACTTTTACTCACACACATATGTCTATGCATAAAGACACACTTGCTCACACATACACACACTCTCTCTCACGTAAACACTCACTCATAAGCATCCATACAACATACATTTAAAACCATTTTTACTTACCACAGCTGCCACCAAAGGTTCTACGTGTGCTTTATTGTTTAAGATATTAATAGTGAATAATAGAACATTATTCACTGCTAGTTTAATGAAAAATAGGAAGAAAATAATTAATGTGGAGCCACCCCTGTGTTCTTGGCTCTGATTTTCTCAACTCGGTGGCCAGGGATCGCAACGGACAAGCAAGCGGTCGCAACTGCGACCCCTTGCGACCCCTAAATGACGTACATGTTTAAGTCTACATTCCTTTTTTCTAAATGGACATGTGTCTGGCATTGGACACTGGATCATCAAGTGGAGTGTACAGTTGGGAGGTTCTATTCATTGCAGGAGCCTGGGAGATTAAGGCTTCTACCTGCGCAAATCAGTTCCCCCTTCTCTTGTCAGGTTCCAGACCTGGTCCAAGTGTTTTCATTAGTCCATAACAAAAGTCTTCAAACTGTGGGGTGTGCCTCCCTGGGGGTTCATGGCTGTATTCCAAGCAGACGTTAGTTGTAGTGCATACAAAAGTATGGGAACTGTGGTCCTGAGTACCTTGGGGCAGGAGGCAGGGGGGGTAGGGTGTTAAAATATCGATAACAAAAATATAGCTGACATAAATATCGTTGCAAAAATATCGTTTACAAAAATATCGACTCCCTATACTTAAACAGGTAAGTACATAAATATCGACTCCAAAATATCGTTGTAATTAATATAGATGTAAAACATATCGACTTTTTAAAATAATTAAAATTACATTAAATAATAAATAAATATAAGTACTATTAACAAAATACATTACATTACTTTTATTTTTTAACTATTTCAAACAAATTTACTACACTTTTTAATTATAAAATTAATAAATGTGGACATATAAATTAATTTTACACATTACTTTATATAACAACAATAATACATATATATAATTAAAATACCCCTTTACCCAAAAACCCAAAACTGACCCTGAACCCTAAAAATACCCCTTTACCCAAAAACATTTTCACAAAAAAAATCCTGTACACACACCTAAAATTAATTAAAAAATTAACATAATTAATGACATAATTATTATTCAATTAACTAATTAAAATTAATTAACTATTATTTATTACACTATTTATATTTATTTAAAACATTAATTAATCTATTATTTCATTATATTTAAAAACCCCTTTACCCAAAAACTGAAAACTGACCCTGAACCCTAAAAATACCCCTTTACCCAAAAACTGAAAACTGACCCTGAACCCTAAAAATACCCCTTTACCCAAAAACTGAAAACTGACCCTGAACCCAAAAAATACCCCTTTACCCAAAAACTAAAAACTGACCCTGAACCCTAAAAATACCCCTTTACCCAAAAACTAAAAACTGACCCTGAACTCTAAAAATACCCCTTTACCCAAAAACTGAAAACTGACCCTGAACCCTAAAAATACCCCTTTACCCAAAAACTGAAAACTGACCCTGAACCCTAAAAATACCCCTTTACCCAAAAACTAAAAACTGACCCTGAACCCTAAAAATACCCCTTTACCCAAAAACTGAAAACTGACCCTGAACCCTAAAAATACCCCTTTACCCAAAAACTGAAAACTGACCCTGAACCCTAAAATACCCCTTTACCCAAAAACTGAAAACTGACCCTGAACCCTAAAAATACCCCTTTACCCAAAAACATTTTCACTAAAAAAATCCTGTACACACACCTAAAAATAATTAAAAAATTAACATAATTAATTACATAATTATTATTCAATTAACTAATTGAAATTAATTAACTATTATTTATTACACTATTTATATTCATTTAAAACATTAATTAATGTATTATTTCATTATATTTAAATTACTTCCCACCCTACTCCCCTATAAACCCACAACCCGCTACGGAACTATTAATACTAAATTCAACTGAAAATACATTATTAAATAATAATATACTACTAAAAATAGTACTTTGACTAAAAATAATCATTAAAAACACTACATTACTTATAATTATTTAAAAAACGATATTATTGTAAACTATGTTTTTGTAAACGATATTTATTACAACTATATTAATGTTAACGATATTACTTACCTGTCTGTCGATATTTTGGTCAGACGATATTTTTGTCATCGATATTTCTTCCTGTAGATATTTTTGCGGCGATATTTATGTTAGGCGATATTTTTGCGGCGATATTCCTGCTCTGTACCGGCAGGGGGCAGTGATTGTGTTGGCAGGGTCAAAGACATGGCTAAATAGAACAAAATATTGTGTAAATATTTTGTTTTTGTTTCGCCTTCTGGTTACTACAGATTAAAAAGAATGCTCACACCTTAAATGAGAAATAAATGCAAGTTATAGTAATCAGTGGGAAATCCACTCTCTTACGCTATGAAACTTCAATTGGTTAATACGATCACTGCAAATGTCCATGTTTAACAAAGAAAGTCACAAAATTGAATCCTGGTTGGTGCAATGGGGAATGAGACTATACCTATGACCAGTAGCGGCCGGTGTTTGTTTTGAGTGGCTGGGGGCAAAATACATGTTTTTTTTCTTAAATGTACCTTAATCCTGCCGCGTTTTGCGTCGCACACCTCTGCTCCTCTTCTTTAGGCATAAGCTGAGGCCAATCCTGACGCTGCTCTCGCATTACAGCAGCTTCTGAAGTGGCCTGAGAGCTCTCGATTAGCGTTCCAGGACAGACTGGTAGACTGGGCCTGCTTTCTCCAACCACTGCAGTGCAGCTGGGGTTGGAGAGAGCTTCACTGAGCATGAGGGTTTTCCGTCCTGAGACGACCGGCCAAACCATCATGCGCAGTGAAGGGAGTGCACTACCACTCACCTCTGTGCTGTCATCCCCCCAGGCCCCGCCCCCAGGACTCAGCAGGAAAGGAGATATAAAACAAGTGTTGTTTTATTTTTCCATTCCTGCAGTGTTTGGGGGGGTGACGCTCCGGTGCTTCTCAAAAAGAAAAGAATCTTTGTCACGTGACAATTCAAGTGACTGTAATTTAAAGTTTGTAAAGGCTACAAAGCTGCCTTTACATTTAGAGGTTAACCAATTGCACACATCTACATTTCTTTCAGATAGCATGCACCCTGAGAAGGCATGTTTCTTTTGTTCTCTGTTCCTCTTTCGGCTTTACAGGAAGGGAGACCTGAAATTCTCTTCACATTCCGCCAGAGGCACCTTAAGGTCTGCGTTAACTGTTCAAGGACAGTTTTCTTTTAAAAATTATTATTTTTTTTTTTTTTTTTTTTGTATGTTCTTATATAGCGCTCGACTACCCGGAGGCATCTCGGCGCTTGCCTTGGGAACCCGTCCTGGCTTTTCCCTGTGAGATAGCCCCTAACGGGCATCCCCAAGGTGAAAGCCAGGCATCCCGCCGCGGGGGGCCGTTGTGGAGATTAAGCAAGCTTAATGCCCAGAGTTGCAGAGTGTGAACCCATGATTAGGTCAGGCACCGAAGCGAGAATTATCAAGTCCGTGGACATTTGAGCTCAAGACCCTGCCGCGTCGGGAATTGAACCCTGGTCCCGGGTCTGACCTCTGCTTCAGGGTCTGCCTGCTCTAACCAGTGAGCCACACTTCTTATTGTTAATATTATACACAACGAGCAGAGTAGTTCACATGGAGGGATGCACACCGAGACAAAGTTATATACCTTCCCCTCCCACTGACAGGAGGCTGCTGCAAAGCGCCCTATATCATCTGTCCATGACCCGGTCACTACCAGAGGGCAGCTCTTTCGGATCAGGATCCCGACCCCCCTAGAGCCAGATGTAATTTCAGAGTGGGCTACCATTTTAAAACCCCATTCTTCCAGTGCTTTAACGGCCGTGCCCACCAGGTGTGTTTCTTGTATAAGGCTGGCTGATGGGGTGTGTCTCTTAAGGTACTGTAATACTAGACCCCGTTTTATCTTGTTACCGAGTCCGTTCACGTTCCAGGATATCATGGTCATGGGAGAGCCCCGTGTATATGTGTTATCTAACCGCAAGCTTGTGGTCTCAAATGCCATAGTCTTGGGAATTTATTGATAATTAGACGGCTGTGGGTCTTAACCAGTGGAATACTAGGGGGCAAGGAATGGCGTGAAAATTATCACAGCTTTAGCGGCAGGAAACTGCTGCTAAAGCGGCAATAATGGCCTTGATAATATGCCCTTGAGAATTCCAATAGAAGCCCATGTTCTGGTGTTAACATGGGCTTCTATTGGAATTCTTTACAGCATATTATCAAGTCCATTATCGCCGTTTTAGCGGCAGTTTCCTGTCGCTAAAGCGGCGATAATTTTAGCGCCGTCTCGCGATAATATGCCCCTAAGTAAGTGTGGCAATGGTCGCATTCGCATGACCAACTCTGTCTGCTGTACTTGAGCTCGTATGTGTAATGTGAAGTGAACACCCATGAACAAGAAACAACCCCCCCTCACCTCCCCTCACCTCCCCTCACCTCCCCCCTCCCTCCTCCCCTGCCAGACGGATTCTCAACTACCCACCACCCCAACAATGCAGAGTGCTTCAATCCCATTAAACAGTACTTGTGTGTGGGGGGAGGAAGTCCGAGAGGCGACTTGGTTATCCCCCTACTCAAAGACAACTATTCAACTGTGGATCACTACATTTTGGTGCATTTCCAGAGTCTCATTGAGATGTCTCAGTTCTTTGTCTGGGAAGACCAGTCCGGGCACACCATTAGACTTCAACCAAGTGTGCACTTCATGTTGTGGCACCAGCTGCGTGTGTGCCTCCGTGTCGGGGTCAGGCCAGACAAAGGAATGTTGCCTGGTTTCACATCCCAGCCTCCGTCAGCAAGGAATCCTCCTCCCCTTTCTCGTGACTGTGGTCCCTGAGTCGCTGTCAGTGTCTCCCTGTCCGTCGGGATTCTCCCACCTGTCTCCAGCCCTCAAGCTAGTCCTGGGCCTCCTCTGGCGTTTCAAAGAGCCACGTTTTTCCGTCTGCCACCACTCATAGTTTTGCTGGAAACAACATTGAATAGGCTAGCTCTCTGCTTCTGAGTTCCTTTTTTACCTCAAGGAAGCTCCTTCGTCGCTTTGTAACTGCCGCCCTGTAATCCAAGAAAAAGGAGACCACAGAGTTCTGTATACGTAGTGGAGGAGCCACCCTAGCTGTTTGCAGTATGACGTCTCGGTCTTGGAAATTAAAGATGCGGGCCAGGATGGGTCTGGGGGAGCCCCCGGCTTGGGCCTGCCCCCCCCGTACCCTGTGCACTCCTTCCACTGAGAAAAAGGCTGAGAGCCTCCTGGGCAGAAGCCTAGATTAAGGTCTTCTATATAAAGATCCATTGCTGGGCCTCTTTCGCTCTCAGGAACCACAGTAATTCTGACGTTGTTGTGCCAAGAGTGCCCTTCCTGATCGTCAAGCTTGGGCTCCATGAGCTTGTTTTTGGCTTCCAATTGACTGATATTCTGTTGCAGGGTGGTAGTGTCTTTAGTGAGGGTCGTCGTCACCTTTTCCACCTCTGTGACTCTGGTGGCCATTTTTTGAAAGTCCCCCCTCAGGAAGGAAATATCAGATGAGATCGATCTCACTGTTGTTTGTACGTTGTTAAGGGCGGACATAATATCCTCCTGTGTGACCTTGGTCGACCCCTCCGGTGTTGGGGCCTTTTCAGATGGGACCTGTCATTCAGGTAGAGCTGGAAAGTCTTTAGAATATGCATATTTGTCCAGCTTGACCAGGGGGGTCGTGCGTGGACCTCTGCCCCCAATCTGTGGCTGGCTGTCGCGGCACTAGACGGTACTCACCGCCGCCTGCCGTGTGTCTTCGTGCCACGCACAGCCTGTTGGTTTTCTCGCCGCACCGTACGTTCGTGGTTGGCAGGGCAATATGGAGGTGGGCAGCGCCTTAATGAAACTGTGCCAATGCGGGGAGACACGGGTGCTGGTATTGCATGTATTCTCCCCCCGGGACTTTCGTATCCTGCATTCTTTCCCTCATTGTTACCTCATCCTCCAACCAATTCCAAATGTTTTGGAAAGGGGAGTGGGTTGAGGAACGAGGACACTGTAAAGGAGGGAGGGCAGGAAAGAAAGAAAGATGTGGGTGGACGAGAGGGAGGGTGGGGATCAGAGGGCTGAAAATAATTTTAAAAAGTACTGTGGAGTGGCCATTGCCAATGTGCATCACAGCACTCTTCTTAAAAATATGTTTAGCCATGCTGCAAGCAGCTGTGCTACTTTACAGCATGGCTGCAAATCATTGCCAGAGCCAATAACTCTCCTTTGCGAATTCTTGTTTAATTTACAAATTGACATACACAACTTCCTCAAAAAGATGTCCTGAAGAAGGGGGTGAGATTTAGGGGTTCGCTTTTTTATTTTTAAGGAGCCATCTTTTTCATTAGTGCAGCAGGTGCAGCTGCACTAGAGCAAAGAGCGTGAGGGGCCACTGCACCCCATTTATGACAGTTGTACTACCCAAAAGGCAATGGGGTCCCATTTTCCTTGCTAAAATTAGGGCCCAATTCAGTCTTACTGTGCTGGGAAAAGGGCCCAAGCAACAGGGAGTGACATCTGGGGCTTTTTCCCTTTTTTTACACAAAAGGGCAGACAAACCTGCTTTAGGCCTTCGGGATAGGAGTGATGGCCCAGTGGAGTGGGCAGAGGAGGCAAGGCTGTAGGTAGCATTGGTGCTGCACATGCAGTGGCACTGGGGCCCAGTGGTGTGAGGGGCCAACTATACCCAGTTATGGCCGTTTTACTATCCTTTCTTGCCTCATTACAAAACAGTGCAGCCTTGCAGTGCCAGTCCAAGGGGGAAAAATTGAAGCAGGGGGGACACACTAACTTGGTGGGATGGTGGGGTAAGATAGGGACCAATGTTTTTAACAATTAGCGGACAACGCTCACTTCTCAAGCCAGTAGCTATCATTAGTGAAGTAGGCGCAGTGGCACTGGGACTCAGGAGATTGAGGGGCCTACTATATTGCAGTTATAACTGTCTTACTTAACAAAAAGGGGCTAATTTTCCTTCCTAGCATTAACTCCGAAGGCACCCTTGCTGAACAGATGAAGAAACACATGGAAGCTACTTTTTTTCTGAAAGAGGCATAGAACCTGTTTCAAAACTGGAGTAATGACTAGGCATGGGAATGGGTGAAAGAGGCACAAGAGACAGCCTGCTACTCAGAGCCACTGCTATCACAGGTGCACCAGGTGTAGTGCATTGGGACCTAAGAGTATGAGGGGGTCACATTACACCAATGCAGTGCTTTTCAGTCAGTTTTTGATTTCATTTGCTCCTTTAAAAGTCTGGCTTTATTATGGATTCTTAGCTACATAACAAATACCCTTAACATGATCTCATCAGTTTCACCCCTGTGCTCAGCCCTGCCCCTCCTGCTCCCCAATCCTGGTCATAAAGTTATGGAATGAGGACCGATATCAAAACATTTTGTTATGGGGGGCAGGGAGTAGCGAAGAGTAAAAAAGTTTGTCTATTTCCATTCCAGGAGGTTAAATGTTATGTCACTACATAACCTTTCAATGGTTTGCAGGGTCCCTCCATCAAAACAATTCCCATGGGTGAAAGCCTTAGGATTGCCCCAAATATTGAAATGTGGATCTCTTAACGTTTGGAGGAAACTCAAAGTTGTGTGTGAGGGGGGGTTTTGGAGGGGAATGATGTAAGCCCCCTGCATCCAGAAAGACTATCCCAATACATGACCTCAGAAAACATGAACAGTCTCTAAAATGGATTTCTTCTTTTCTAACAAATAGGCAAAGTGTAGTCTACCTACCACCTTTCACAACACCTCCTCACACACTCCCTGGGGCAATCCTCAGGGGTTCATCATTCCCCTCCATTATTAAATATATACCTAATACCCTTACCAAATCTGATCATACAACTTCACCTGTTGCAAATGTGCAGATGACACTCAAATCATTTTACAAATGGATTGCCCCGAATAACTCTGATCTCTAAAATTCACATTTTGATGACTGACTCTGTGCAATAAACACATGAATGATGAATAGCCATCTAAAGCTAAATGCTGCTAAGACAGAGATTGTGCCCTGAAGACAATGGCAAAAGTACCAGTTTACGGCCATATGGCCAATGGAACTTGAAGCCCCTCCAGCAGCATCAAGATAAGTTAGAAGCCAAGCAGTAGCCATGGATTTAGAACTATCCTTGATACCACATTAATGTCACAAAGAGTGTCTTTTACACTATGAAAACACTATGTTGCATCTTTCCATACCGTGCACACCAACATAAACTGCAAGCCATCCTTGTAGCTTGAATTTGCCAACAACCTTTACTTTGGTGCACTTGAATTCATCATACGCCAAAAATAACTCATCCAAAATGTTACTGCAAGACTTCTTATCCACTTTCACTCATGAGAACATATGACTCCAGCCCTGTAATCGCTCCGCTGGCTACTTATAGCTAGAAGTGCAATGTTTAAGGCTCTCTGCATTGTCTACAGAGCCTCTCAACCTAAAACCTACAAGTTAAATTCAAGGAACACAACTCAAACAGAACATAGCACTCCAAACTTACACCATTTATTATACTGCCTTACCATAAGAAATCCGTAGGAGGCACTGCTTTCATTGTCCAAGCAGCCAGGCTCTGGATCGCACTATCAGCCAACATTGGGAACACCCAGGAGCATATGTGCTTTTGAAGACAGTTGAAAACATGGCTATTTCCTAGATAGCCCCACCATACTCACCCAGGCAACAGAGCACAGAAGAGCAATCCACAGCTTACAACCCATGAATTGGAAACAACTCAATTAGCAAACTGCTTTTGATATATAGGTAAGGGCTGGCCTATGGTTCACTGTGGTATTATATAAATATGTATGTGCATACATAACAGTTTAAGGCTCACAATAATACGAAGCCCATAATATGAAGCAGTCAGCTGCAAATTCTAACTCATACCCCTTAGATTTGCATAAGATATATCTGCTATGATGGTTGCCCATCACTAGCACTGTCCAAACAAAAATAAAAAAACATCATTTCGTAGGATTTTAACATAATCCACCACTGCAGTTCCCAAATATCTATAAAATTGTACTGTTTCTTTACATCTCAGAAAGACATTTAGATATTAGATTATAAGAAAAAAGCCATCCCAAAATATCTCTCTATGTCTCTCTCCCTCCAACCATGCTAGCTCAGGACCACAACTATAAACAACATGTCAGATTGGACAACCTAGTGCAGTAACTAGCTAAACAGACCACTTCATAAGAAATAACCATAAAAGGACCTGCAGAGCGGTTGAAAGTTAGCAGTATACTGAAAACCATAAAACTGTGTGTCTGTCTCTCACACTTCTTCCTTCACCACACTGCTATGTTCTGCATCCCACAACACAATAACCGCACCATGTTGGTCTTCATAGATTGGTTATAGGGGTGGGTAACCCAATAGCCCCTTGCGGGCTTGGGCAATCGTAGTGTTTCGAGGGGAAATGCCAGCAAGGGATTTTTTTAAAAGTACAAGTTATGCAGTGTGACACAGTCTATAATATTAAGACTTGGCAACTGAATGAATCAGATACTGCTCTTTTGTGTTATTGTCTGTTTCAGAACTCTATAGAAACTACCACACTAGCCCTATAGAAGTCGAACAGTTGAGATAATTATCAACACTTAATGTGGTTTTATTCACCAAATGAATTTTAAGAAAACAATGTAAAGCAACACGGACAAATATGTTTTTCAAAGAAAAATTATTATTTATATTTTTGCATTCAATTGTAAGGGTACATAGTCAAAACTAATTGCATATAAGTCTTAGGTACGTGGAAATGACAAAACAATCCATTGGTACATAAGCAACAATCCAGTCTAGAACAAATATGTATAAAATTGACTTCTTTTAGAAATAAAATAGAAAGTCAAAAAATACAATGAAGACTTGGACTGGTATGTCGACGTTTCGGTCTCACAGGTAATATCCAAAGACCATCATCAGGACAGTGAATTTTAATGCAATGTGGATGACCCCTATGAAAAAAGTGATAAAATTAACATACATTCTTAATAAGTGTTGCTAACATCTAATCAATCAAAGCCATGAACTGCAGCCTTCATCATTCATAGCTTTTTCCTTAATTTCACTATAAGTAAGTGTTTTCATCTCATTTCTTTGAGAAAGCTACCAATGTAACTTTGTAAGCCAGCATCCTTGTCACCACACTGACCAGTTTGTTAAGCTACTGTCACCTTTGAATGTTAAAAGCTTGAATATTTGTACATAAATGATTAGATGTTAGCAACACTTATTAAGAATGTATGTTAATTTTATCACTTTTTTCATAGGGGTCATCCACATTGCATTAAAATTCACTGTCCTGATGATGGTCTTTGGATATTACCTGTGAGACCGAAACGTCGACATACCAGTCCAAGTCTTCATTCTATTTTTTGACTTTCTATTTTATTTCTAAAAGAAGTCAATTTTATACATATTTGTTCTAGACTGGATTGTTTCTTATGTACCAATGGATTGTTTTGTCATTTCCACGTACCTAAGACTTATATGCAATTAGTTTTGACTATGTACCCTTACAATTGAATGCAAAAATATAAATAATATTTTTTCTTTGAAAAACATATTTGTCCGTGTTGCTTTACATCGTTTTCTTAAAATTCATTTGGTGAATAAAACCACATTAAGTGTTGATAATTATCTCAACTGTTCGACTTCTATAGGGCTAGTGTGGTAGTTTCTATAGAGTCCTGAAACAGACAATAACACAAAAGAGCAGTATCTGATTCATTCAGTTGCCAAGTCTTAATAATATAGACTGTGTCACACTGCATAACTTGTACTTATAAAAAAATCCCTTGCTGGCATTTCCCCTCGAAACAGGTCTTCATAGATGACATGGAAACACTTACCACATAGGATCAAAACAAAGACAACATCCTTTCAACCGTACACCCATACAGTGTAGCATGCTACCCATGTAGGCAAAGGCTTCAGCACCCCACACATGGGTGGTAAGAGCTATATAAATGCTGTAGTGCAACACAATATAATATACAATATAAAGCACAGGAGCAATTGAAAGGAATAAGCATGAGGCAGTAGGTCTGTGAGGTGGAGGGGGGAATTCATTACAATATGCAGAGCAAAGTGATTGGTTTGCTTTCTGTTTCCACTACCAACCAAGGTTTTTAGTATCCAACCTTGTCCATTCTAGTGCTTAGTGTAGCTGAGGATTCCTAGGTACAGACTTCTTAGACACCCTAGTGATCTGGCCCTCCCCAAATATAATTCAGCTGGTGTTTCTGTACGTCTTGTTTAACATGTTTAAGGAATTTAAGAGGCAGGACCTGGGCTAAGTAGGGTAGGAAGTACATTTTTATGCTGTTTATTCTACTAATCCTTGACAATTCCAGCATCCCCCTCCTATTTAGGTCCTTAAAGAGAACCTCAAGCAGTGAAGGGACATTTCCGACCATCTCTTTTTTTATATTCTTAGATATATATGCATCCCTTTTTAGTCATCCACAATACTACAGCATGGCATTGGAACAAATCAATGATCTTATTAACAGCAAACTCATTATTCTTATATATTATTCCTCCACAAAATATCCATAGACAGACAGAGGCCCTAACATTTCCTTGTGGGCCCACTTTCCTCCCTCTTACCATAGTTGCCCTTCACACACCATGACTCTGAGGATCATCACAACAGTTTACTGTGAAGGGCTTCTTATGATTTCTGAACCTTTGTTCCTCATTTGTTCTTTCAGTCAGGGAGGGAAGGGCCCTCAAAGTGATGAGGTTTGACAGTGCCCCACGGTCTCTTGCCACAAACTCTATGATTGGGCTCAATATCTATCTCAGCTCATTTTTGATCATCGACAGATGCACACAAGATTTTCATTGCCATCATATTTAGTTTTTGTTGGTGCCAAAGTAGATTGTGGAGACTGCTGCCTTCTACAAGAAAAACAGGATTCGCCTCTTAGACCTTCATCATGAGTTTTCTGGGAGGATCCCCCGTGGAGAAATCGCTCTGGGCAATTAAATGTTTACTAGTTTCTCCAAGTTTGGGAATAACAAGTCAGTAAACTCTAGATCCACTAATTCTAGCCCAGAGAAACCAGGCCTGCACTTGCTAGCGGACCTGGGGGTGATGCACAGCTTCTGTTCCCAGCCCCCTCCCGCCAGCACGCTGCATCTTGGGAGAGTGGAAAAGGAATTTTGAGAGTCTAACCATCAGGTATCCCAGTAACTATATGTGGGAACTAGTAATGAGGCCCTTAGCCGCCAATAGTAGTTGAGCCTCTCTCTGTTCAGTAAAAAAAAATCTTGCATCCATATAGTACCATGTAACTTCTTTGACTACTTTGCATTCATGGCTGCGTATATCCTTCTACTCTCTGCTTCCCAGAAGTATCTACTATTGAGTCATATCATTTGGAAACAAGGCCTATCGAACCTGTGTAGCTATGATACATTTATCAAAATCAGTCTTTTTTTTTACTGCTGCCATGTTTACAGTAGGATACAGAATCCAGTTTCTTAAATGGAAATGCCTATGTTGTTTTACTTTCCTGTACCATGAGGACTTACTTTCAGGAGTCTGAGGACCTCACCATTTTGCAGCTCTTACTCTTCAGTCCCCTCAGAGCTATAGCATAAAAAGGGGCCTCTCTTGTGCAGATCATCTTGGAAAGGAATGTCTGCTGCTCACATGTCACAGGTGATCCTGTTAAACGACCGTACAAAAAGGCAACCTGTCCCACCGGCTGCCGCTTCAGCATGGTGGGGGCACCGGCATCATCTTGCGATAGTGTCCTTGCATTGCTAGCACATCACACCATGCAGAAAGGGGCGGGTCACCAAAATATATGACCACCGTCTGAAGCTCTCTTGTAGTATCCAGTGTGTCCTCTTGGCAGGCTGAGTGTTTTGGTGCATTGAATGTTGCCTGTGTGTAGCATGTTCCATTTCCCTGATTTTACTAGTGTGTCTTGGAAGATCCAGAGAGGGCCTGGAAATTGAGCTAGAAACATCAAAAGGTCTTGGCCAGCCTATCGCTCGCTATTTAAGCCACATTTGGGGTTTGCAAGGCATTCTGGTTAAGGAAACTGAGTGGTAGCCATGCAAGTCACACCACCCTGAACAAATGAATTGCTGCATGGTTGGCACACAATGAAATAAAATTCCAAGGTGCAGCAGCAATTGGCTCTGGTTAGACCATGTCTTTGTACAACCAACAAACAGAACAGTTAAGAGGAGAGGCTGTGGTCTGAAGGCTAGAATGCCGACTTTAGTGCTGGAAACCAAGGTTCGAGCCTCGGGGTGGCATCTACATCCTGTGATTCTGGGCATATGACTTAATCTTCCTGTGTCCTTGTGTAACGTAACTATTGCTCTTGTAAAGTCTTCAATTCCTTTGGTCGAGTTTGCACTTTATAAATCTGCATTAAATAAATAAACATGTAAAAAAATCCCTGCGACTAGATTGGTCTGAAAGGATGTAACTTTATATTACGTTTGCATTTCGGAGTAAATGATGTTACCTGTTTTTATTTTTTCCCCAATTTTGAACCTTATTTTTTATTTCAAAAATTATTTTATGTGGGAAAACCATGAACGATTCGCACAAATGACTCCACACTGGATTTAAAATGTTGCCTATATTTAAAAAATGTATAGCTTTTCAGATTCGCCCATAGGCTTCAAACCTGTTTCCACACCAAACTCCAAGTCATTGGAATGCACAACAATAATTACAATGGAGTACCATTTAGAAAAATTAAAAAACTGTGGCAAAAAAGTGATTTGTTTAGAACTAAGTTTATTCCTGAAAGCAGGGAAGATGGTTATTTTTGCAAAGCAAAATGCAATTTTTTTGAAACTTTCTCTGGCTTTTGCTTGCACAGCACTTTCCCCCCCCCCCGTTTTTCTAGCAAAACCCCCTCAACATTTTGCTATAAATTGGTTATTTTCCTAGCGCCCCTCTAGAAGAATCCATCAACTCTGGATACCTTTAGAATCCTCACAATGGGAGAAAAGGGACCCAAATGTGTCGTAGACACCTTGGGCCCGATTCACAGAATGAATTTAAGACTCAATCCTAAACTTACTACTATTTTAGTATTCACAGAATGCACTTACTACTTTTGGTATTCACACAAGTTAGGATTTTATCTTAAGTTTGTCCTAAGACAGACTTAAGACAGACTTAAGACAAAATCCTAACTTCTGTGAATACCAAAAGTAGTAAGTTCATTCTGTGAATACCAAAATAGAAGTAAGTTTAGGATTGAGTCTTAAATTCATTCTGTCGAGCGCCTTTTGTGGAAAAATGGTTAGGAACGCCTGAGCACAAAGTGTCCGAGACATCACAAAAGGGCTCAGCAATGGGGGAGAGAACTCATTATTGGTAGGGGGAGTGGGGTCAAGGTTTGGGACATAGAGGGGTGAAGAGAGCACGGAAACTAAGGAGTTAATATTTTTCACAGTTATGTGGTGTTTTTATCAGCTTGTTTGGTGTATGTTTGAGTGATGTAAATTAGAAAAGTGTTTGCACTTTGGTGTTTGTGGAAGTTGACCTCAAATGTGTGAGTTAAGTGTGTGAATATAAAACAAGTTCTTGTTAGGAGAATGTGTTTCCTGGGGGTTGCCATGTTAGAATATGGTTCCATGTGAGTTTTTGTAAAAACGTGCTGCACTCTCCATCTATGGGTTGTGGTGTGCAATTGTGTGTGCAGGCATAAGGGGCATGGGGAACATCCACGTTGAAGTTATGTTATGTTATAATAATTCGCATTTGTAAAGCACCAAATCACCAATGGTCTCTAAGCGCTATTGACCCAGAACCCCAAAGTTCCTTAATTATTGCTGGTCACACAGAGATTGGGGTTGGTTTATCCAAATGACTCAGTAAACAAGATGGTTTTAACCCCTTGGGTGCAGGTTTATTTTCCGCGCTGTGTGGGAGAAATAAACAGT
The DNA here is from genome assembly GCF_964263255.1 of Lissotriton vulgaris. Classification (NCBI taxonomy): domain Eukaryota; kingdom Metazoa; phylum Chordata; class Amphibia; order Caudata; family Salamandridae; genus Lissotriton; species Lissotriton vulgaris. The sequence continues at coordinate 375,693,645 of NC_141685.1, forward strand.
TTCTTCCTAAATGGGAGTAGCCTGGCTTCCCCACGTGAGCTCTCCGGTAACTTATTCCAGAGCTGGAGAATCACAACTCTGCAACCGAAGTAGGTTACATGGGTCTGAGCCCTGGAGTGCCCCAGAGTTATGCACTTTTTTTCTAAGTGTGTGGTCTGCTTCTAACTGTGCAAACATGACTTGGTGCAAGCGTTACTGTTCAAGGGCTCTGTGAGACTTGCGGGTCTTGGGCTGTTGCAAAGGTTGCAATACACAACTGTTCGTTGCCTTGTGGTTAAGGTTTTGGCATGAGGTTTGAGGAGCCACGTTGTCATTGAAGAGCTGCAAGGTTTTGCTCGACCTGTTGTGGAGTTCACCAGGACGGCTTGATTGTCTTAGTGGTCTGCGTGGTTGTGATGGAGACTGTGAAGGTTTGTTATTGTGTAGCCAGTGTTTGTTAATTAATTGATATGTGATCAAAAACACCCGGTGGGGGTAGTGTTACCCAAGTACTTGCATTTTAGAGTTAATGTGTAACTCAGGGCTGTGTCCACAGCAGGTGCAGTGGCACAAGGGCAAATAGCCCCGAGGGATCCACTGAACCCTGTAAATTGCTGCATTTTACTACCCCGACAGCAGTCAAAGGGACACTTTTTCTTGCTTGCATCACAGGCCTCTCCATCTTGCTACACTACTGGTGTAACTAGGAATAAACTCCCTCTGTGTGGTACCTGGACAAGTGAAGAAGGCTTCTTTCAACCAATGAAAGATCCCTGTTTTTTCATGAAGTGAAGGCTGATGCACCGCCCAGATCCAAGCTCTTTGGAGGTGCAATTTAAACCTAAGAAGCTTTAAAAAAATGTACCAAAGAACTGAATGAAAATTGCGGAGGCCAAGACAATGTGTATTAAAAAAATTGCCTGAGATCCATTTTAAAGAGCTCTTATCCAGGAGCTAGGCCCGTTTGCTAAATATATCTGCTTTTCTTTTATGCCTGGTGTCTGCTTTCAGCACAAAGCCCTTCATTTCGATTTCCCATGTTCAGACCTGTATTCACAGCACAGCATATGCGCTAGACCTGCATTGTTCTGCTAACAATGGCCTGCTTTGTGCAACAAAAAAAGCTGAATAAGGCGCAAGACAATGGCCATGTACAATCCATTCTATTAAGGTTGTGTCAGCAGCTTCTGCTGGGAGAATGGCGCTGACAAAGATGAAGTGATGCAATTTAGCCAGAGTCCTCTACTTGTTTAACTCGTACCCGTTCTACCGTCATTGGGTTCTTATCTTTTGAATAGTTCACAAAACATTTTAATGCAAAGAATTTTCATCTGCGAGATGTAACATAATTATTAGTCCAGGCTTGCACATTGTTTGCCTGTACCTTTCAACACATTCAGCTTACAATTTCTGGATGTATCCATTCATGCGTTTATGTCAATTATTACTTTGACAATGATTAAACATCACTGAGAATGGACCAGCTACAAATTGTTGCTTCTGGACAGCGGTGGCTGGTAACCACCAGTAAGTTGTCTCAATTCATTAGCTAGTCGTTTCCCTAAAATGCATATGTTTATGTTTTCCTTCAACAAAATGCAAGCCATTTATTGAAAACACTTTTGAGATAAAAAAAAAGCACTAGCTTTTTCCATTTTGAATAAATAAACCCATGGTTCCTCAAACACCAGATTATTTTCTTGTGAAAATAAACTAACTTCTAGCTCTTCAATTTAATACTTGCCAATTAAGCTTTTTGTGTCCTATGAAAAACCTGTCATTGTCTTAAAACATCTTTTTTGCCACAAGAACCTGCTTTCCTTTAGAGTACACATTTTGTCTCCAAACATCAAGTGTTTCCTGAAAATCACAATTCAGGGGGTTCCCATCTCATCTTAGCGTATCCCAGGTATGGCCCTGAGTGGTTAGGGATTTCCAGTGTATGCCAGCCAGAGAAAATAATCTACTGACACATCAGAGAAGCCTACCACATGCCAGGATGGATGGACCCCTCATGCCAGGAACGTCCACACGTGCAGGGAATGCTCAACCCTTGTCAGGGCTATAAACAGCAGGCGCCGAGTGAGGGGACCATATAGGAATGGCTGTGAGAAAGTGGCTCTATATATACTGGACCAGAATGAGGTACAGTGTGTATAGAGTCCACAAACCCCAGAGGTATAACAGAGGTTAAAGTCAGGACTGACCTTACTCTCAAAAGTGGTAGCTTGGTCGAGCAGTAAGGCAGTACCAGAGGACAGTGTAAAGCATTTGTTGTACACACTCAGTCAGCAAAGGATTTCACACACTCAAAAGACTGAACTCCAGGCCAATTGTTGTTATATCAAAAGATATATGGGCATATGCATCAAAAAGCAGTAAAACAAGTCCTTATTAGCGAAAAATAAGGAATCGCAAATAAGGACTCGCATACCGCGATGCATCAACAGATTCGGCATTAAATCCCGAATCCCAAAAAATCGCTAAATACATCGGAAACCACGATTGCGAGACTCCAAATTAAAGAATTGCAAATACCGAATTAGCAAATACCGATTCGGTATTAGCGATTTCGGTATTAGCGAATTCGCAACAAAAAAAAGTCGCATCGGAACCAGGTTGATGACATCACACATCATAAGCAGGAAGTAACCCAGCCAATGTTTCATTCAGTGCCCTGAGGAGCTCAGAGGAGCTGGCAGAGCACAGGAGTGAGGAATGAGACAGTGACAGCACAAACCAGCTATTGCACAGCCAACCAGGATGGAGAAGCATGCACCCCAGGACAAGGACACACCCAGGAAGAGGAAGCAAAGGTTTTCTGATAAAGAACTTGAACTACTCATCAAGGGGGTGAGCAGCAAACATGACAGGCTGTTTGGTAAAGGTGCCTGAGGCAGAGAAGCGCAAAACTGGCTGCGCATCAAGGAGAGGATAAATGCTGTAGGAGTCACCCACCGCAGCATAGACGATCTGAAGAAGAGGTGGTATGACCTCAGGAAAAGGGCAAAGGAGAGGATTGCAGAAAGGGTGAAGGATGCAGCTGGCACAGGAGGGGGAACATCCAACGTCACTCCAAACACAGCCCTCGAGGACCTGGTTGAAGCTACCATTGAGCCTGAAGCGGTTGTGGGGGTCACCCAATTGGACACTTCCGGTGCTGCAGCAGGAGGACAAGGTAAGGTGCATGCCAGTGCAGATACGCAGCATGTTGTCTACCCCTGTCCATTCCCCTAGGCCAAACACAGTGCACATGAAGCCGTGCCTAAAGCATATACCCTCACCAGAGTGTTGCATCATGGGAGTTGTAATCATATCATGAAAGTGTGCATGTCTGATCCCTGATGTTAATGAAAGGAGACCAGCAGCACAGGGCCAATTGTCAGTCCAAATATGTCCTTTATGTAGATGAAAGTATGCAACACACATACATCCTGACAAAATAATAACAATGCACTGTTTCACACAAAGATGCATCACCCCTGGATTCAGATGACAGCGGACGCCTCATCATCTCTGAAACCCCAGTAGTGACCGATGCTGAGACTCTGCAGGGACCTGAACCCACAACACCATCAACACCATCACCACCACCACCATCACCACCACCGCGGACAACCCCACCACCACCACGGACAACCCCACCACCACCACCACCACCACGTACAACAACACCACTACGACTGCGGACAACAACACCAAGCCGCAGGGCAAATGTCTCCTCCCTGCAGGTGATGGAGACAGAGCATAGGCCAGCAGCCACAAATGTTCCACGGCAGTCAGTCGTCACTCTGCCAGCTCCAACACCAGCACGTGTCCGAGTCCGACAGTGGGACAGGCCTCTGGGTAGAGCTGCAGAGAGATCTGAGGATCCAACACACAGCTACAGTGTGGTTGAGACACAGATGCTGCGGGTCCAGCGCATGCAGGGGAGACACATGGGTGCTATAAACATTAATATATCTAAATTGGCAAGCAAAATTGGCACCATGACTGATGCTGTGCGTGAGATGACCACAGCCGTTGCTGAGGGTAACAGAGACATGAAACTGTGCCTGCAGGATCTCACACGTGCTGTCATAGCAGGGCAACAGAGCAAGCGCTGGAGGCATCGGCAGAGCATGCTCCGTTCCAATGCCTCCATTAGTACCATCACTAAGCTATGCAACAGCACAGCTGTACTATCACGCAGATCTGTGTCCCTGCAGGTCGACTTGGGCCATTAATGTGGAGATGTGGCAAAGTCCTTAGAAAGAGTGACCACTGCAATGGAGCATCTGCAGTCTGGGACTTTTAGTGCCAGCAGTTTGGGAGTGGAGGAGGGGAGTGAGGCTGCTTCAAGCGTCAGCAGCGTCTCTGTGCCGGAGGCCAGCGAGAGGAGGCACAGTGCGCGCAGCTCCACAGCCACTGACACACATTGCGGTGATGTGGAGGAGTCACGCGACAGGAGGCTGGGGGTACGTGGGAAGCGCAAATAGTCATGCTCCATTGGCTGCCTGGCCATGGTGACGTAACCATGGGCCACCTATAATACCACAAGCTACTCCCGTGATGACAACGGACATGTATCCCAACCTATGATTTTGAATCTGCGTCATGTTGGCGTCTCATTTATATGCACCTGACAAGTGCTCATGTGCATTAAACATTTGCAAACAAGATCATGTTGTGATGGCTCATTCATACCTGTCTCAGAAGTGATTTTGTGTGATGTATGTCCGCCTCCTTTGACTTTCAGCTGTGTTAGGCACGTGTGCCTGTTGGTGTTATGAGGGGGTTGCTGTGCACATAAGTCGTCCTCTCCGTCCACCTCTATTGGTAGCCCCCTTCTTGTGGCAATGTTGTGCAGCATGGCGCAGACTGCTATTATCCGGCAGTACGTCACTGGGTCATACTGCAAGGCACCTCCTGTCTTGTGTAGAATCCTGAAGTGACTTTCGAGGATGCCAAAGGTTCGCTCTACCACATTCCTGGTGCTGATGTGTGCTGTGTTGTAGCGCTGCTCCTGAGGTGTTGCTGGGTTGAGGTAGGGAGTGAGGAGATATTCCTGCAAGGCGTAGGCGCTGTCACCTGCAGGGTGGGGAGCAAAGGGTCAGCAGCATGAATACAATTACATATGTGAGGATGGAGTTAATGATGAGGCATTAGTATGTACCTAGTAAGTGTCCCTCTCCAAATTCACCATTGATAAGATGCCTGTGGATGCCACTGTGTCGGAATATGTATGCGTCGTGTGTGCTTCCTGGAAATTGGGCTACAATGTCCATTATGATGTGCTTGGCATTGCACACGACCTGCACGATGATGGAATGATATGACTTCCGGTTGCGGAAGATGTATTCGTTCTCTGAGGGGGGACAGATGGGGACACGCGTGCAGTCAACGCATCCTAACACATGGGGAAATTGTGCCACCTGGCAGAACTCCTGTTTGGTGCGGTTCAACTGCTATGGGGTTGTGGGGAAGGTGATGTGGTAATGTATCAATGTCAGCATGGCATCTAGGAATTTGTGGAAGAAGCTTGAGAGTGCGCTTTGCGACACGCCTCCGGCTTCTGCTATGACCCCCTGGAAGCTTCCAGACGCCAGCAGGTGCAGGCTGCATAGGAGCAGGGTACTGTAGGGGCACAGGGCTCCTGCACCTGTCCCCACACCTCTGGCATAGGGCACCCAGCTAGAGGGGTGACTGAAGTATGCCAGGGCAGTGGGTTCTGTGGGCATGCACACAGGGATGTGTACCATGTCGACTCTTTGTTTAGTTCTGTACTTAGGCACTCAGCCTGCAAAGGCAGTATGTGGGTGCCAGGGTACAGGGCCCCTGACGGTGGCACAATAGGTGCTGCAGCGCTCAGGGGTCTTCTCTGGTCACCATGCCCTGGGTACCTAGGGTACCATATACTAGGGGCTGACAGGTGGCCAGAGATGCCAATTGGGTTTTTAGTTTCAACACAGTTTAGGGAAGGAACACAGGCCCTGGGTACCTGGTTGGCAGGAACCCAGGGCAAACTCAGTCAAAGTACATCAGCCGTTCACAAAAAAGTGGGGGCATACCAATGCAAGTAAGATGGCACTTTCTCACAATGGCCACCACATGTGGGAAATACCCAGCAAATAACACATACAGGGGATGCCTACCATATCCCAGGGGTAAATGTAAAATATAAATGTACAGGAATTTATATAGCGCAAATCACCGATTGGTTTCTAAGCGCTTGCTTAGGGAACCCGTCCTGGTATTCCCCTGTGAGATAACCCCCGGCAGGGTATCTGCAAGGTGAAAGCCAGGCATCCCGCCGCTAGGGGCCGTTGTGGAGATTAAGAAAGCTATTGCCCAGAGTCGCAGAGTGTGAACCCGTGAATCGAGTAGGCACCGGAGCGAGAATTGTCGAGTCCATGGACATTTTAGGACTCAAGACCCCGCCGAGGCGGGAATTGAACCCTGGTCCCGGGCTGACCTCTGCTTCCAGGTCTGCCTCCTCTAACCAGTGAGCCACACTCATGAAGGGGCAGCATGTGTCAATATTTGTCACCACACCAGGGAAGTCCACCACATTCCAGGGATGATCACCACATGCCAGAGATGATCACCACATGCGAGGGACACCCACCAGATGCCACGTATTGTTACACTATTCCAAAGATGGTCACCATGTATCAGGAAGGAACATGCCAAGGAGTGCCTTCACATGGAATGAATACCCACCATATGCAGACATGGCCAACATCGACATTTTTACAACCATTAAACACATGTACTAAGGCACAAATATAATGAAATACTAACATTCACACTAACTCACACACAGACGTGCATGCATGTATGCGTGTGGGCACATGCGCACATACACACACATACACACACATACGCCTCAGAGTCTGCAGTTGTTGTGATGCTCTCATTCAGCTCCGATGCCTAGTCTGGATGGGTGAGGGCTTAGGACGGGGCACTGTGCAGAAGATCTTTCATATATCTAGGAAGCAGAAAGCTCCAAACCAGCTCCTTTTTCCACAGGCCTCAGTCAGTAGGGCACAGGGTGGAGGATGGGGGGAGCAGGAAACAGGACAGGAGCACTGGTGTGACAGCAGAAATATGAGGGTAGATGTGAGGATGGGGAGAAACAGTAACTCTCTCTTCACCATGTACTTAAGGACTCTCCCTCCACCCCTCAGTCAGTCAGGCTACTTGCCAGGCTCAGCCAATGAGTGAAGGTTGTGAGGGTTACATAGTGTTGACAGTGCCGGGGGAGAGGACACTCAGAGCCATCCAGTGTTGATTATCCCTTCCCTTTAGGGCCCTCTTACATGCATATTATGCATCTGGACCAGGATAACTCACTGTGCCACCAGACAGGGCATGTGTAGTGGGCATGTAGTAACAGTTGGCAAATATTTAATACAAAAGTGCTAAAAGACTAGCTATAGTGAGGAAAATGCTTTGAACACGTTATTTTCTTAAGTGTACAAGATCAGGTATTTCCCTGTTCATCCATGATGACATTGTATGTTCTAGCCAGTAACACTTGTTCTTTTTTAGACTCATGGTAAGCTGTGGTGAGAAATGCTCTACTTTGCTTCCAATATCTTTGGGTTGTGAATCAGGGTAAGGCTTGCTTTGCACACCATCAACATACTGAAAGATCACAGCGAGCGCTCAGATGGGAGGGAGTACTCACGCAACATACACCACTGTGGGACATCCCAAGGCTGGGTACACTTCGAAACAGTAAAGGATATACTAGATGGGATCTTATTGGCATCTCAAGGGTTGGGGACTTATGGAAGAAGGGGGAGATAGGTGGCAATTGCCCAGTTACGAGCAACATACCAGATGGCTGGCACGGAGCAATTCCGATACCTACAAATCAAGAATGCTCTTACCAAAGCCATACCACGAGGTACTGATCGCCTGAGTCCTCACCACTCGAAGACCTCCTCCTGACAGACCACCTCACTAAAAAAGCGATCTCTCTTACATACCGCAAACTGATAAATAACCAGAAAGATCCCACACACACTCTGAGAGAGAAATGGCAGGCAGAACTCGGAGACATGGACAACCAAGACTGGTAGAAGGCACTAGCGTCCCCACGGGAGGTGGCAATTCCATCTAGACTGCAGCTCGTGCAATTGAAAATACTACACAGGACATACTATACCAGGACGACACTTCACAAGATCGGGCGGACTGACACACGTTTATGTCTAGGGGGTTGTGGGCAGATGGACACTTTTCATCACATGTTGTGGGACTGTCCCAACATAGCACTTATTGGGGGGCAATCATGGCCACGGTTGCCCAGGTCTACGGCTTCAAGGTTCCTCCAGAACCACGGAGATGCCTTCTCAACATCTGGGAGCCAACTGACCTCAATCATGCAGAGCAGGCCTGGGCGACCCTAGGGATCACTGGCTAAACGGAACATCGCACAACATTGGGGAGGGCCAACTGCCCCCTTGCATCTGCACTGGTGTCATGACATGGCAGAAAAAACAGTATTCATTCACAGAGGGTGTCCCTGAAAGTGGGTACAGGTGTGGGAAAAGTGAAACACATTCCGAGGAAACATATGCGCCCCCCCACCTGAGGAATCCGACCTAGGTCTAAGTAACTAACGCACACAAAATATCACAAAGACACATGGACAAACTAATATCAACGATTAAGAAGTACATGTTTAAAAAGTCAAAACGCAATAAACACCTGCACCTTACTTCCTCCTATGAGCTACCTTGTACAATGTATACACAGGAATTTGTCAATGTCGTATGTTTTCGGCAAGTTTGTAAGTATATAACAATAAAAAATAAAAAAACATGCTGAAAGATTTTATGAGTGCCCTTTTAGAACCTTTGGCTTTTGAACAAATGTATGTAATCTGTTATGAAGCACTACTAAGCCCATATTTTCCAGAATATTTTTGTGGAGAATTATGCTGAACCCCGCCCCTCCCCCACAAAGAAGTTGGGCTTGCTCGCTGCATTTCTGATGGATCTTTATGCAAAACTGCTTCCAAAAGCCCCACTCGCTGCCAGTGTGCAGAATGTACTGTTCATGGTTTAATAAAAAGGGAATATAAAGCGACACTCACCAAGACAAACCAACAATAAAGGCCAAGATGCAACTAAACTCAGTTGGATTTTCCTTTCTCGTTTTCAGGTCTCGCCTAACAGCGCGCGTGCACTGCTGCTGCAAGGAGTACTATATAAAGTAAATGGCTTGGAGCTCTCCTATTACTTACCATTATCATGCTTGATTGTCATTCTTTTTATCTGCTTCTTAATTGGCCACCATATGCCTCACGTCACCTCCTTTTAGTTTTCCGGAGGATGGAATAAGTACTTATTGATTTCATTTGATTAGTGTCCTTCCACTGCTCGCGCTGTGATTTAGGGTACTTTTTTTCATTTTCTGTGTGTCATTTTCACTTCCATGTTACACAAATGAGTCGCTTTTAACTTATGTCCTACAGGTTTGTTTGTTGTTGACATCATTTGTTTTGGATTTCGGCGTTTCCTTTCATAGCACCAACCAAGTAGCATGGATTATTAAGGTAGGTTGTGACTTTGTTTTACAGTTTCAAAACAACAGTTGATGGACAGAATGCAGAACAATGTCATACATTCACCCCAGTACAGAGACCTGGGCCTAAATCCATAATTTTTTTGCACTCCACACCACCCCAGTTCAGGCATAGCCATATGCAAATCAGCCTTGACCCTGTGCCTCATGGGAACAGTCCAGGCCGAACTGCCAAGCCATGCCTCCCCTGGACCGGAAACAAGCTTCCAGGTCTGCCAAGCCATGTCTTTCCTGGACCGGAATCAAGCATCCTAGGACCGGTTTCTGGCTATCAGCCGTCTTCATCCAGGATAGCTTGACTCCAGTGGTGTGGAGAGCATGGGACTCACGTCTGAGCATACCCATCCCACTCGGGGTGACAAATGCAAAACAACAGTTGATGGACAGAATGCAGAACAATGTCATACATTCACCCCAGTACAGAGATCTGGAAGCTTGTTTCCGGTCAATGGGAGGCATGGCTTGGCTGTTCGGGCTGGACTGTTCCCATGAGGCACAGGGTCAGACTGATTTGCATATGGCCATGTCTGAACTGGGGTGGTGTGGAGTGCAAAAAACGATGGATTTAGGCCAAGATCTCTGTACTGGGGTAAATGTATGACATTGTTCTGCATTCTGTCCATCAACTGTGGTTTTTGCATTTGTCACCCCGAGTGGGATGGGGATGCTCAGACGTGAGTCCCATGCTCTCCACACCACTGGATTCAAGCAAGCTGGGCTGAAGACAGCTGGAATGCCAGAAACCGGTCCTCGGAAGCTTGTTTCCGGTCCAGGGAAGGCATGGCTTGGCAGTTCGGGCTGGACTGTTCCCATGAGGCACAGGGTCAGACTGATTTGCATATGGCCATGTCTGAACTGGGGTGGTGTGGAGTGCAAAAAATTTAGGCCCAGATCTCTGTACTGGGGTGAATGTATGACATTGTTCTGCATTCTGTCCATCAACTGTGGTTTTTGCATTTGTTTTACAGTTTGGCGCTTCCTTTTATAGCATCAAACAAATAGCACAGAATATTAAAGCAGTCTGTGTCACTGCATGTGTTTGCAGGCTGTGCCTTTTGTCTGCGTGTACAAAGTGTTTGTCTGTTTTGAAGCGTACACTAGACTGAAAGTAGACTCACATAGTTGTTCTAGACAAGCAGTCCAGTCACATGCTTTAGGCTAGACTGCCAGTAAGTAACATAAAAATTTCGGACACACCTGTGCAGCAGGCTTCGCCCCACCCCACTCCACCCTACCCAAATCTACCCCATTGCAATCTACCCTGCTCCACTCCACCCCAATCTACCCCATTCCACTCCAGTCTACCCCACACCACTTTACCCCAATCTACACCAATCTACCCCAATCCACTGCACTCCAATCCTCTTTCCTCCACTCTAATCTACCTCACTCGACTACAATCTGCTCCACCCCACTCACGTACACCCCAATGTACCCTCTTCAATCCATCTGCCTAAATCTATCCCACTCAACTCCACTCCAATCTATCCTACAACACCCCAATGCAACCCAGTATACCCCAATGCACCCACTCCACCCTTCCCTAATCTACCCCATTCCATCTGCCACACTGCAATGTATTCTACTCCACTCCACCCCATCTACCCCATTCCACTCCAATCTCCCCACTCCACCCCAATCTACAGCACTCCACTTCAGTCTACCCTACTCCACTCTACCCCACTCCACTCCATTTCACTCTACTGCAATCCAGCCCATACCAATCTGCCCCATCCACCATTCAACTCAAACCTCCCCCAACCCTCTGTAAGATACACCAGTCTATTCCAATCTACTCCACTCCAATCTAATTGGGTCCACTCTACTGTAACATGCCCCACTCCACTCAAGTCCAATCTACCTCATTCCATTCTAATGTACCCCAATCTACCCTACACCACTTCATTCTACCCCCATCTACCCCACTCCACTCTAATCTACCCCACTCCACTGCACTCCAATCTACCCCACTTGACTCTAATGTACTCCACTCCAATAAACCCACTCCACTCTAAGCTACTCTTCTCCAATCTACCCCGATGTATCCCACTCCAAACGAATATAGCTCAATCCACCCCACTCCACTCCAATCTACCCCACTCCCTCCAATTCACTCCACTCCACTCCAATCTACCCCACTCCACTACAATCTTACCCCCTGCATTCAACTCCAATCTACCCTAATCTATACCAGTCCACCCCATGTCCCCAATTAAAGGGATAATTAGCAATCCGGGGCTAAAGGCAACTATACATAACCTTAACTATCACAGATTAATTTTTCTGCTTTGTACACTTCATCTCAAGCTCAAAAGCTAACTGAGGCCAAGGGCGGGAAGAATAGCCAGAGCTGCTAGGAATGAACCTGCCTGTGGCAGCACACGGTGGATGGGATTTGTATCCAGGTGTTTCAGCAATACGGTCTCCAAGGCCCACTGATTTCAAAGATGGCGGTTACTTTTCTTCTTTTAGAGGGCTCGCTTGGTTTCTGTGGGGGCAGAACGGGGAGTGTTCAAACTTAGGCAAGATCTATTTTTTAATAAGAATTCCCTCTGCCATTTATATTTTATTGTGAGACTTGCTGAGTTTCCTGCAAATCTCATTTTTAAAAAATGTTTTATAAATCACTCTTGTCCGATAAGGGCTTCCTGGCGCTAAAACATTCTTAAATATTTTTTTTACTGGTCATCCAAACAAACTGTTTTTTAAAGCCTTTCTGTGTGTGATATATGTTTCTCCTTGTGTATTTTAAGATTTAGCAGCGAGGTAGCTTAAAGAGCAGACTCTACAAAGGAAAAGATTGAAGCGATGAATTTTCAAGGTATTGTCCGATGCAAACCATAGACAGCGGGCTGGAATATCCATCTGCACCCTAATCTAGAGATACAAGGGTCTTGTTTCCTCGATCGCCTGATAGTCAAAGCATAAGGCAAGCACGTTATCAGTTACGTCATACTGTAGAAAAACTGGAAGGCTTGGTTGAGGCAACTGGTGAAGTGCAGAATAAACTGCTAATGGTGGACCTTAACCTTTCCTTAGGTACTCTTGTTCAGGTATTAACTCCCAGATTAAGACTCGAGACGTTTTAAAATTTATGTGGAAAAATATATGCAACAATTAAATGTTCAAAATAAAATGATAATAGAAGCAGACAACTGAGCCAAAGGACGCAATGGGAGTAGTGTGGTGTAGAGTACATGTGGAGGGGTCAGATATTGAGTGAGTAGGCTCGCACGCCAGCATAAAATATGCTTGAGTGAAAAACTGATGGGTAATATCATAACTGGTAGTGAGTCAGCTGAAGGCCTCCATTGGAAAGCTTTTGATGGGGCAGTTCTCCAGGATAGGGAGGAGATGCATACAACATACAGAAAATGGAAAGACATCTTCGCATAGTCAGGCCAGCTTGACAGGTTGTGTCAGGGGTAGTTGCTGACACTGTGTAATAGTAGTCAAAGCTCTCCTCATCTTAGACTTTGGAGTTGGAACAGAAGATTGGAAAGAAAAAGTGTGTTTGAATATATGTATCAGAAAGGATGAAAAACCACTTTTACACAATCAGCCTGCTTAGCAGAAGAAGAAACACACAAGTGCCTGGCCAATTGTGGGCAGAGACTGTGATTTATTTCTGCACAGGCAGGGGTGACAAGCAGTACTGCTATTTTGCTCAAAAGATGTCAGGGTCTCAAGATTTGAAAGAAAGCAGCAGCTCCAGCAGGGAAATGCATAGGTGCATAGATTGATGTTCAGGGTTTCCACAGAACATTGAAAGGCATTTATGGTTAAAAAATACAAGTCCCATGATGGTATGAGCAAATGTTAGTATTGGCAGAATACACATTACCTTACAGTCTGGCCAGAAACTCTACCAGGGTTCTGGATGAGTGACTAGATGGAGCCATTTATAGAGCCCACTCTAGAAAGACCAAGACTAGACCAGCATTGAAAATTTTTATCTACAATCTAAATCAAGAGGTATTTGAAAGAAAAGATCAGGAAACAGGAGAGGGTGCACCTTTGTACTCCAATTGACACTGCCTATGTTAGACATTTTCTCATTGAGAACATGTTGAATACCTGGGTAAATTAACTAATTTTGCTGCTTGTTTAAATGTCAGCGGCAATGGCGATTGAAAATAAATTTGTTAAAAAAATGTAAATGGCTAGATCATTTTTAACAGGGGAAGGAATTTCAATTTAGTTACAACAATCTGCTCATCAATTAATTTTTTTATTTTTTTATTTTCAAACTGAACAGTCAGCACAAAGCAATTCTTACATGATACATCTGTGATGTTTGATCTCAAACAGTTACAAATATGATCGTCAACAACAAAGCCACCTCCCCCTCCTCACATTGATCTATGTGAAGCAGTGCATGCCACCAGTATCTTTTTATCATGGCTATGTGCTTTTGTTTTGAAACAGGGAATGACCTCGAGTAAGCTGCAGGAGTAATCATTAGGGCGTTATGCTCTTGGGCCCCTATGCCTGAGTCTCCTGTGTATGTGCATGGTGGACTGTTGCGTGTCATCCCCCATGTCAAACCCAAAGTGCTATCTCCATGGGTCCCACATCTTATGGAATTGTTTCAGGCACCCTCTGCTACGATATGTGGCCTGTTCGACCGTCATATATATGTAATTTGTAATTTGTAATTTGTAACTGGGTTTTGTATCGCGCCAACTCACCGACAGGTCTCAAAGCGCTACTGACCAAGTACAGCAACAAGAAACAAGATGAGAGTATAGAAGTGTCTGAAGCTAGTAACCGACTACTGAAATGTAAATGCGTCTTTGAAGAGTAAAGTCTTCAGGGACTTGCTAAAGTGGAGAAGGTTGGATTCTCTGCGAAGCGCCTCCGGTAGATGTCCATTCCTCTCGTCTATTCCTGGATGGTCGGTCTGTCAGCCACTCCCAATCTCTTATCTATGTCTCTTTTGGCTACCACCAACCCCAAGGAGGCTACAATTAGCTGTCTTCTAGTTATGTCCACCTTATTTGGAATCCCTAGAATCACAAGTGGGAAAAAATTGCTTTTAGCGGTGGTACAAGCCAGGCTAAGTGGTGACTCTGCCGTTCCCATCCTGTGCAGCCTATCCCTATCATAGTATGTTCGGTGTAGTATTTTACGTTGGATGAGTCGAAGCCTTCCCTTTATGGCAACTTCTCTGGGGTGCATTACTGCCGGCTCCCAATCATTATCTTCCATGGACCCCACATCCCTTCCCATCTTGCTCGGAGCCCTAGTAACCCATCAGGGAAATTGTTATTGATGGTTTTATATGTGAAGGAGACCGACTTATGAGTCAACTCCTTCTGTAAGAGCCTGCCCTCTAAGGGTGCGTATTCCAGAAGATGCTCGCTGGGGATATTTTCGCCTACCAAGCTTGTCGCAATTGTGCATATTTTAAGAATTGGGAGTCGTTCATATCATATTCCTGCTTGAGCTTTGCCCATGTTTTAAGCTCTCCTCTTTCAACTACGTGACCTTTGGTGGAGATCCCAAGGAGATCTCAGGTCTCAAACCCCGTGAGCTTATGTAGTTCCCTTAACCAAGTTCCCTCCCAGAGCGGTGTGTTCCCCGTGATCTGTCCTGTCCAGCCCAAGGTCTTGTTAGCCCTTGTCCATACCGATAGGGTCACTTGAGTCGCGGGCAACAAACGTGAGCTACCCTTCCCCCCGTGGATGTAGTCTCCAAATTAGCTAGTCAGCGCCACTTTCTGGCAGCTGTCACACTCACATGTGCTGGTGTTGAGAATTAAGTGCTGGTATCCAGCACCAGAAACCACTGGTTCAAATTAAGCACTGAAGATGAGGATGTGAGGTTAGGGGGTTGTATTTTACAGCACGTTGTGAGATACTCTTTTCAAAACCAGAAACCTAGGTAAGCAGTTGGCCTGGATGGGCTAGTTTAGGAGATTTATACAATTCGAAGAGAAAGTTAAATTTGACAACAAAAATGTATCTTCAGTGAAGGTTTTATCTATCATTGATCACCCCATCTTGGTCGGAAGATAATTTCTTAAATTTTAAAACCAGGTATAGAGCTGAGCTGTTGAGAGAATTATCAACCAATTTTGCAATCGGATGTGGATTATAAAGATGTTTCTAATATCTTAGCAAAGAGGTGGCAAAATGTAATTCAAAACTTAGTATAGATGGACTAGAATAGGTTAATTCCATGGAGTCATGTAAGGGAGCAACTCAACATATGAATGTTGCAATACATGTACCTACATCAAATAAAGTCCCCTTGGCTATTTATTTGTTTTATGCAGTTATGACTTTTGACCTAGAGATTCAAAGTATCTATACGTAATCATGTCCAGGAAGGGGTTCCCAAAAGAACTCCTTGGAGCAATCCAGGGCTGCTACTTGAACGAATCAGGAGTTAACAATGGAGTTTGGTGTAGAATGAGAAATGAAGAAGGAATGCTGCTTTTCCTTTCTATTATTTAATTTATATGTTTTGAACCTCTAGGATGTAAATTCAGGGTGATGGACAAAACTTCTCCTTAACAAAATAAATGGTTTGAAATCAAGGTTGCTCTTTATACAAATGATCTTGACATTTTCACAACCATGTCTGAGGTGAGCATTCCAAAATTAGAAAATGTAATAGAAGAAATTTCATTTGTTTCAGAGTATGAATAAGGAGGAATCAGAAATTATGGTCTGTAATAGTCATTTTTCTCCTTTTACATTGAAGAACAGGGTTATAACCCGAGGGATTATGATTATTTCAACTGAGGGTAAAGTGGTACAGGTTTTTCTTATCAGAGAAGACTAGACATTCACTAAAGGAATGAAGTGGTATCCCTACGATGTTCATTTTCTGAATACACATAATACAAATGACTTTCCTTCTTACATACAGGCATATAAGGCTATCACATTGCATTTTGACAGGAAAGAAGTATTGACAGCACATGCAACATTGAACATGTTTAATTGGGAGCCAAGGACATGCGATGGCCTGGAGGAAATTAACTAGGTCTCTGTGGAAGGGAGAGTTGGTGCTCCCCCATTCTGCAGTTGTACTAAGATTCAAGTGGGATTTGCTCCTCGTCCCCTCTAGTCTCTCTGGACTTTCTGGACTCTTATTCTGCCACCTACAAAAGCGCCTCTTTGACCAATTTCACGCACTTGTCTCTGGATGCATCCACATTTCTCTTGCATCTATGGGGTCTGGTTCTTCTCTAGACTCAAGACCTCTCCGCATATTGTCTCTGGCCTAACATATTATCTGCCAATTCTTGTTGCACCCTGCAATACGTCCCTCTGTTCTGCCATGGTACCTGCCAGTTGAAAACATGCCTTAGTCATACTGCTGTTGAAAAACACACGGCTGACACCGGTGTCTTAGGCAGTTATCACGACATCTCTTTACTACCTTTAACAGGCTAATCTCTCGAAAAAGGATGTTAACAAGCAGCTATCTTATTATTTAGAATCAAACTCTCTTCCACACCTGGTTCAGTCTGGCTTCCATCCCTTGCACAGTATCAAAACATTCTATACTATCAGTGACTGACAATCTTAGAATAATCCTAAATCAAGGCTGCTCCACCCCCATGGTCATATTCAATATTTCAGCTGCATTCAGTACTGTCTCAAACCCAGCTCTCTTTTCCAGCTTCTTAAAGCTATCTGTAAGCAAGCCCTCAAATGGATGTGTTCTTTCCTTCCCATCAAGACTCAATCTGTTTCACTTTTACCTTTTAGTTCATCATCAGTTCCTATTACTTGCAGTGTCCCACAATACGCCCCATTAAACCCAATTTTGCTTAGTATTTACATTACACTATGACATCCCAGGAGCAATAATTTGACTTTGAGATTATGTCATATGCCGATGACCCTCAATCATTGCCTGGATATCTCACAATTTGTTTACCACTCAAGGTATGCTTCTCTCATGTATATCCTTAGTGGCCACCTGGATGAAGGTTTACTGCCTTAAGTGTAACAGTGATAAGACTGGCACTCCTTTTTCTCTGTGATGGCCCTCTGATTTGGGCCTTACCATTGCCTCCATTGAATCTGCCACAAACATTTGCTTTTGGAGAAACCGTAACCTTGCACTATTCTCACAAGTTAGCCAAGTTGCTTCTATCTATTTCTCTATTTTTAGAATTTTAAGGAAAACTTTTCCTTTTCTTACTTAACTTGCCATTGAGATTGTCATTCAAGCTTTGATCTCTTCTGGACTAAGGAAACTTTCTTTTACCTGGGAATGCCATCACATTTACCATTGCTTGCAGAATCTTCAAAGTTCTGAGGCTCGCTTGATCCTTAATATTCACACCCACACATCTGTTTCCCTTCCTCTTAATGAGATAAATTGAATCCTGTCGTTTTTCACAAAGTTCACAACAATACTGGTCCCATCAATCATAAACAGAACGTTCTACTCTATCACCCTCTCTGCTCACTTTGACCATCACTCAACCATGTGATGGTCAGTGCACGTTTCAAAATTTGTTGCATCTGCGAATGCTGCTTTTCCTACTTAGAGAGCAAACACTGGAAATCTTTATCTATCTTAATCCATCAAATCTCCTGCCAAAGTCAGTTCTAGAAAAAGCTAAAACACTTGGCCTTTCCCAGCAAGTGTGATTATTTCCCTGCAGTTGCTTCCCTTTCCTCAGCGTCAGAATGCCCGTTCTCGGTATCAGTTACGCTTTGCAAATTTGATAACATAACATTTTAGAATATTACATACTATTGGGCATATCATATTAACCAATTTGGATACTTTATTGCTTACTGGGGAAAGATAAACCTCATTTACAATTACTTAATAAGGTCACCCCTAAAAGCTGGAGAAGCTTTGTAAACAAGTTTGCCACTCCTAAAGGTTTAAAAGAAATTCAGGCTGAAGATCCCCAGTGAAATAGCTAACACATGGTTTATAATCCTGAGGTGAGTTGGATCCCTATAAAGCAGAGTATTCCAACTATTACGGAATTCCCCGGTATTCCTAAATGCATATAAGACAGCCTAAGATTTTCTTTGCAAGTAGGAGTAATTCTAGACCTACTAAAACAGGGGAGTTTAAGTCATGGGAGGATATGATGTAGGGAACATCTGGAGGCGTTTCCAAATTCTAAATCAGCTGTGACCTAGCAAAATCGGAGAAACATTTACTGGTCTAATGGACTTTGAGGAGAAGTTAAATATTGGGATGCCAATTAAGAAAGAGGTCACAAAGTAGTATTCACTACTACAAGTTGTGGATGAATCCAACCTGGAGCCCACATGTGCCATCTGGAAATGAAACTGACAAAAGATAGAGGAATCCAACTTTGGCAACAAATGCAGATGATGATGATATTTTTTTGCAGCTGTCTGTGTCCACTCAATGATTATTTTTCTTTGCACCTGTCCTACATGGATCTTTTTATTTTCAGTACCTTTTCTAGAATGTTCTGCAGTGCTGAAGAACTCAGCATTGAAACATTTGGAAAATGTTATGGTCTTCTCTACAAACAATTCCAACGCATATAATTCGACAATCTCATATTATCGATGAGCAGTGAGAGGAGAAATTGGGGTGGACAAAAATAGCGCAGATCACCAAGTAAGGATCTGGAAGCAGAAAACTTTCTCCATAACCAATAACAAAAAGCTAACACATCCATAGTTCATGCTTAGCCTATCATATGAGATCTCGTGGCTGGTGACAGTAGGACGCACAACAACAGAAAAACAAACAGCTCCGACGCTCTTCTGCGGGAATTCACTACATTGTATCCAGAAGTGTTTCTTCCGTCGCCACTTTTGCAAAAACATGATTCTTGCCCTTATATGAGACCAACAAAATAAAACAAAATCGGGAGAGATCCCCTTGGCGATGATTTGTTTGCGCTCTATAAGTCCACACAGTAAAGTAAAGTAAAATAGGAGGGTGCATAAGATTGCTTTGATGGAGGATGCATCAGGGGAAAAACCTCTTTTTTGTAAAAACTTTGTATTGTGTATTGCAGTGACATCACCACCAACTGTCGTCAAACCCCTAACAGGTAGATGCTTGCAGCGCTTGCTCTGTCCTCCAAACACTAAACCTAAGACTCCAGGTAAAGCACGGATCTTACTGTGCAGTCTTTGAAACTACTGTGCGCCTTGTTTGCCATCTCCATTGTCATCAATAAAACTTCCAATTTTACCACACAATCACACAGTCTCATTATTCGACTTTCAGTTCCTCTCTGTTTAAGCATTTTTCCATCGCCTTTAAAGTTTAGACTCTTGATGTTACCTTTGAGGTACTTGGAGGGCCTGGAGAAGCAGATAGTCCTCTCCATATGAGTTGCTATCCACGATCGCGACATGAAACGTTGGGCATTTTCTCCCCCATTGCCTTTGAGATAAGGGCCATGGACTGAAGAAATCTGATTTCTCAATCTCGTTCATGCTCTTGTCCTCTTCCGAAAGCGTTGCGGCCTCAAGAACAAAACCCCCGCACTCAGAGGGACTCACTGGTAATGAGGTGAGCAGCAGTCCATCAATAAGTCAGTCCCGAGCAGGAGGGCTTCTTTCGTATCTCCAGTGACTCTACTTTCTTTGTGATCCCCACAATAGCCACACCAGCCGGTTAAGGTGATAGACAGCAGTAGCCTCTGGTCTACCTCCCAATGTGAGTCCCTGTACTTTGCTCTACAGAGATATCAGGCATCTCCAACCAGCCTGCCAAATTGCCTCACCTCACTTCACAGAACTCTCACAATCTCTGATTGAAAGTGGGGCGGCCACAACTTTGAAGTCGCGGAATGAGCCAGGGAATAAAGCACTGCCAGGACCAAGCTTCACCACCAAGTTTCTACTCACCTATCGGTCAATGGAATCTAGGACTGTTCTTCTGCTAGAATCTTTGACCAACAGCTGAATCCTTTGCCTGTCACTACATGGAGCCCCAGAAGATAGAGGTGAGACAAATGGATGCACCTGACCTAGTGCTCCCACAACACATATTGAGATTCCTGGAACCCATCTCAGACATAGCTTCCAGGCTGGTGCAGCTGAGCATTTTTTATGGCAGCAGTTTTTTGTGCAGGTGAACTCCTTCACTAGGACAACCCCCCTGCTTGTACCCAACTAGGATTCATGATGGGCATATAGGTCTCTGTAATTCTCTAGAGGACCCTTTGAAACATTTTTCGTATAGTTACATTTCTCAAAGAGACCGAAATACGTTTTTGGCCCATAGTTTCTTATGTGGTTTTTGCAATGACCTCTAGTCCACTTTACTGCTTTATATCATGTTCTCATTAAATATTTCCTTTTTACTTACACTTGCATAGGTATTTTAAATTGTTTATTTTTTCATGTCTTGTAGCTGGGTTGTTACATGCACCACTGTCATGTACCTAAGGGTAGTCTTGCTGGTAAGGCTCTGCAACCAAAAGTGAGGCAAGGTTGCTGTTATTGAAACCTCAAAAACCCTGAATGTTTGGGCAATGTTGGAATCCAGCTAGAGCTCAATCAAGATTGTGGTCTCTCTCCCCTTATTCTGGCAGCTATATTTCGTAAGTCCTAATTTCTGAATTTGCTGTATCAGCCCTCTTATCCTTAACACTTTCAGGGTAGCTGTCGGCTGCTTGCGAATGCCAGCACCACCTCCCCAGTGCGGCCATTGACCAGTGCTGGGGGTGGTTTAAAAGGAATCTCCGATGCTTGCACTGGAGATTTCCTTTTTTCAGTCCCAAGGTTGTGTGTGAATCGGAATCCCTTTGGCTTCAGTCTCCCTCCCACCTGTGACATTAGCACGGCATGAACAAATCTCAGTGGGCAACTTTTATGCAGGAAGTAGCCCTTTTCTGCTCAAAAACTATGCATACCATAATGCAGACACCCTTGTGCAAGGGTGCTTGCATTGGTGCAAGGCAGCACACAGTGCACCAGCTCATGGCTGGAACTATTTATGGTGCAGTTCTGCTCTCCCAAGGTGATGCAGCACAGCAACGTTTGGTCTCTGAGTTGCGCCACTTGTTCCATTAAGTATTTCGTGGTATTGTGTACATGTCAAGTTGACGTAATAATGTATTCCTGGGAAGCCTGTGCTCTTGGTATTTTTAAGTGACAGAAACAACATGTTGCATACGATCAGCTGGTTTAGTCCTTTGGCTAGCTAAACGAACACTTACATTACACTGGATACTTACATAGTCGTGTCTGGTGGCTTAGTGGACTAATGCATCCACTGTAGGGGCCTGTCTTTGACCTGTGGTCACATGTTGAAATCCCGGCGGGGCCACTCATCTTTTCTGAGGTAGGTAAAATGAGTACTATTAAGTTGGGTAACAATAAACATCTGTTGTTCAATGCTAAGATGCTCCTTTCGGGGTGAACAAATACTAATGTTATGGAGGGACCCTTAGCCCTGCCCTTGTGGGCTTGAAGGGTGTGGTCAGGAGTGGGGGACTACAGAGGCCACTGCTCTTCGTTATGAGGAGGCCCGGCGTATCTGTAGAGACCCTATTTTGGGATACCATGGTACTGGAGTTTGTCCAGCTCACCTCCCCTACTGACTCTTCTCCTGTCTACCCACCAGCAGAGCTACCATTCTTGATATCTTCATGACTACATGTCGTGCCGCCTCTTTGGTTGCCTGTGTACAATTGCGATGTGGGGCCTCTCCCCGTTGACCCTCCCTATGTCCTTTATAACTCATTCTGTGAAAGTGCATCCACTTTCCCTTCACCCCTGTAATGCCACTGTTTTCTTTTCCCCCTGTTTTCATTCATTGCATGGTATTGGGGTAGCGGATTGTATAAATGCCCTAATGTACAATGATAGTACAGTTTCTGGTCCCTTATCCTGTATTCTCTTGCAGGTGATTATTTTACATTGACATGATTATTGTTTGTATAAAAAAAAAATACAATCATTTAAAAAAAAAGTTGATGTACTACTTTGTTTTTTTGTTATGTTTAGTGCCTTTAGGAAAGTTCTTTAGAGGACTTCATGGAATTGCAGCCTCAATAAGTTACTTATTTTTATACTTTTCCCCTTTGTCGACACAACTCACAGACGCACACACCCCCACTGGTTTCAAACCATACTTCTGCCTTCTATTTTAAAAAAAGTGTTTCAGATGGAAGGTTTTAGACAGGTTTTAACCAGCCAACAAAGATGGCGTCTTGTGGATGAGTGCTAACCTAACTGAAGCTATGGAGGACAGCTCTGAGGCAAGATGAGATCCTGAGACAGCATTTGAGGGAGAAGAAATGAAGCAGAATCTGGCAATGATTTTAAAGTCTGTGGAATTCCAATAAACGACTCGACTTCTAGTGATTCTGAGGAACATAGTCATGGCAGTAGTGATGTCCCTTTGCAAGCACAATCTGTGGGGTGGGGAGACAGAGCAGGCATGTGTGGTTGCAAGCACAGACAGAGTGCTCTCTCAGCAGCCTCTAATTTTAGTGCAGCCCCAAATTCTCCCGTCCACTGGAGATGCTGGATGTAAAGTCGATACAGCAAATATTTCGCCTATTGACTAATACATCTCTTTCTGGATGTGGACTTCCTTGAGGACATTGTGCACCAAAGAATCTTGTGTGCAAAATAGTTTCTGATGAAGCAGGGAGGTATGCTTGGGCCTCTTTTAGGGTACACTGGTGGATTCCACGTTACTTGGGGAGTTTTCTGCACCTTACACTAAAAATGGGGATAGTGCACAAACCAAGTGCTCAGTCCAACTGGTGTAATTGCATAGTTTGAGTAACATCCAGTGCACCGGTCTGAGAAGAGATTGTTTTTGCTATTGCAGCGTACGCTGCATTTCAAAGATAATTCTGCTGCATTGTCCTGAGACCATCCAGGTAATGACAGGTTGTTTGAAATTCGGCCTGTCATGGAACATTTGTCTGCCAGGCTTCCCGAGATTTATACCCCTGGAAAGAATGTAAGTGTTGATGAGTCCTTGATCCTGTACAAACGGCTGCCGTTCAGGCAGGACATCGTAAGCTAAAGGCATCAAAACATACATGCTGTGTCAGAGCTCTGCTGGTTATGTATACACCTTGAGAGTGTACACAGGGAAAGACTCTGCTCTAAATCCTGTATTTTGCCCTTCCACTCTAGGAATCATGGCAAAGATTATATTGGAGTTTGTCCAGTCACTCCTTTATAAAGGATATAACCTTTATGTTTATAGCTCCTATATGAGAGTAGAGCCATTCTGTGAGCTGTACAAAGCTGGCACTGTGACATGCGGTGCAGTTTAATATTGGTGCAAAGTGTTACTGCAGGAGTTTGTTTGTCCCAGAGTACTGCATTGCACTTCAATGAACAGCTTGAACAAATTCTCTGGTAGGTAGGATGTGTCTGTGCTGACTACAGTCCACAATGAGAGCACTTCCCTGGTTACTGTTTGGGATAATTTGGCCAAAGTTCACAGGCCCACTTGAAAACTGATTACAACTACATGGGCAGAGTAAATATGAATTACTTCAGCTATATAACTTTGGCCATAGACCTAGACCTGTGTGGGGGGGGGGGGGAGGGGAAGCTAGGGTACAGCCTTTGAAGGCTCTGTCGTGCCAGCCCATAAAAATCTTTGGCTGCCCTAAATTGACCTAGGCAGCTGGCACAGTATAGAGGGTGCAGGAGGTCAGTAGGTGAATGAGCAATAAAAATGCTTTTAAATTTTGGTTTTATCTTGTTACATTTTTGCTAAGACGGGTTTAATGTCAGGCTATGTCTTCTGACAAATTTCTGTTTATGTTTTTTATTGTGGAGTGGAGATGTTGTTTACTTTTCTTTCTTTGACTGCAAAGTGAAATGATTTTGTAAAGTGAAATGCGTGCCCATCTCTCTGGTGTACAGACAGGTACACTGGAATTATGCAGCATGGGAGAGCTCGATTATGCATACATTTTGACTAAATTGGCAGGAAAGCACACATTATGCTGCTTAATGTGGCACATTTTGTGATAGTATCACTTTACTATTTTGTCATTTTTACTCGTTAGCACTGTTTGGGCAAAAGTTTCACTTCATTAGTAATAAGTTACACATCTAAATATGACGGTTCGAGTCAACACAGTGTACTTCCTGCTTCCATATCCTATACAGGCTGTGATGAGTCTTCAAATGGTTGTCTCACAACACTAGGCAGACCCGTCACGCAAGCACTCATTCAGACTCACAGATTCAGAGTGAGCTTGGTGGATTGAACCCTGGTCTCGATGTCCAGGTGAGGAGAATGTGGGATGGAGAGCGTAGGAGGCCCGGGGGTGGTGTCTGGCCCAGGCCTAGCACCTGTGGGTGGTGCACACCATGCCATGAGCAATCCCTGTGCTGCAGTGGACCCACATCTTGGAGGACACCGCACAAGGCTGGTGGAGGACTCCACCACCTTCCTAATGGCCATTGGTGGCAGGGGTGCCAGGGGCATGGGGGTTGGTTTGGGCCAAGGCCCTTGGGCACGCAGCTTGATCCACCATTACTCGCTGGGGCACTGGGGAACATAGAATCTAGTCACCACTGTTAGGTCGGAGGAGGCGACCTGGTGGTCCTGTCTTTCCTCGCACCCTGTTAGTGCTCTTTTGGGTGTATAGAGAACTATCCCTTATTGGACTTTCTCCTTCCACAGTGCAGCCCATCTGGTACTTACTGCTGCTGTCCCCATCTGCTGCTGCTGGTACTTATGACCCGGAGGTAAGGATTTCGGGGCCCTCCTCCACTCACAAGCTCCTGCCTGCACTTCATCCCTATTGGTCCGGTGGTAGAGCATCACTGCTCTGCTGCTTGACTGCCCTCCTGTCCCTCTTTTATGTTGTTTCTGTCCCTCTTTCTGCGCTTCTCCATTACTTTTCTGCCTCACACTTTTTTTATTTGCTCTGTTTGGCTTTATTTTATCTGTGCTTTTTTTAAAGTTCCTTCTTCCCTGTCCTTTCACTCGTTGCCCCTGCAATTCCCCATAGCCCGCCCCCCTCTAGTGTCCTGTCCCGCTCCCGGGTTTCCCTCCTCCCAGCAGTCCAGCACCCCCTGCAGTACTACTTAATGGCAGCTGCTGTTTGGCTGTTTTGTGCTGCTGTCGCACCAAAGGCCTGCAAAAGGCAAGCCCATCTGCGTCCGACCGGGCCCAGTGCCAGGGACCCTGGTTCTCTAACACTCCACTGCTGCAATGTTAGCACCCACCTCACCCTCTACTCTAGACACCACACCACCTGCTTTCTAGCATCACCGAAGAATACCCTTGGACCCTTCATCTGCCGAAACTGCAACCGCAACATCTGCCACGCCAACACACCAGCTCCTCTCACCACCCAGCCGACCAACAGCGCACCCAACCGGCTCAATTGCATCCTCCTCAGCATGCAGTACCTCCAAAAACATGCAATAGAGAACTGGGACCTACTCAATGCCAACTCTCCAGACATTGCCTTATTCACAGAAACCTGGAACAAACCTCTGCTCCGGACCGGACATTGCCATCTCAGACAGCTGCAAAATCACCCCCAAGGACCACCCCAACTGCCCAGGAGGAGGCATTGCCATAGTCCACCAAAGCACACTCCGACTAACCACGTACTCTAAAGACCCAACGGCGACCATGGAAACCTCAACTTCCAGATATGGATCAACCCCCACGGCATCCTCGTCTACAGGACCCCCTGCCGCTGACGCCCCTTCATTGACGCCATTGTAGACCTCGTCACACCCCAGGCATCCACCGACCCCATCCTACTCGGAGACCTCAACTTCCACCTGGACAACTCCAGTGACCAGAACACCACCTCTCTCTTGGAGAACCTTGCCATATCGGACTCAAGCAGCTAATCACTGCACTGACCCACATAACTGGACACTTGCTTGCCCGTCTTCTCCGCCAGCGGAAACTTCAACTACAGCCACACCACTAAACTCTCCTAGACCAACCATCATTGCGTACATCTCGCCTTAACCATGCCCACCGTACACCACCACCATAATCACCCCCTGTCGCAGCTGGATCAGGGCCACTGAATAACTTCTCGTCAACTCCCTCAGCACCACCACTCGCCAACGCCCACTGACGACAACATCACAGCGTGCAACCTACACTGATGGATCTCCAACTGTGCCAAAACCCTGGTACCCCTCAAGTAAATACCAGGCAAACAACACTCCAAGAAGGACAGCAGGTTCACTCCAACCCTCCACGAGTCCAGACGCACCTGCAGAGATCTTGAGAAGAGATGGAGGCACAACAAAACCTGGTAAAATCATGAAACCTTCAAATCTGCAGTCAATGCACACCATCTCCTGAAAACCACTGAGAAAACAGCCCTCCAATACAGAATCAACGCCAACGCGGATAACAGCAAGGAAATCTTCGCCATCGCCAAGGAGTTGCAAGGCCCAACAGCGAGACCACATTTGTGCCCTCCTCTCAAGACCTTTGCAACAAACTCTTCATCACCTTCTTCCATCACAAGATTAGGAAGATCTACGACAGCTTCGACACCCAAAATCTGGCCACCACGCCAGCCACCATCATACACAACCAAGCTGCACCCCAACAGACTGTGCTGTGCTGGACCCTGCTCACAACAGAGGACACACTCAGGACCGTGAAAAGCATCCACTCAGGGGCCCCAATGGATCCCTGCCCGTACCAAATTTTCAACAGAGCAGCCGCTGCCATCGCCCCCCCAGCTTTCTCACAGCATCAACTGCTCCATCAAAACTGCCACCTTCCCCGATGACTTGAAACACGCAGAGATCAACCCTCTTCTGAAGAAGCTATCCTCAGGCCCGACAGACCTCTAGAACTTCAGACCGATCTCACTCCTCCCCTTCCCAGAAAAGGCCATAGAGAATGCTATCACCACACACGTCTCCGAGTTCTTCGAAGTGAACCCTGTCCTGGAAACCTCCCAATCAAGGTTCGGAAGCAACCACAGACAAAGACTGCACTTCATGCCACCACAGATCAGCTCCCTCCTCGACCGGGGCGAGAATGCAGCCCTCATCCTACTAGACCTCTTGGCTTCCTTTGACACTGTCTTCCACCGCAACCTAATAACAAGACTTCATGATGCCTACCTAACAACAGCGGCAGCCACCCTTCTCATCGACCTATTTGTCTTGAATACCCCACTACTAACGCATACTGCAGTAAAAAGCATATTGAAAAAACAGATCACATCCCTCTCGAAGTCTGCAGGCTTAAAAAACATTTAAGTCCACCCCGCCACAAAGGGCACTGGCACTATCATACAATAACAATAGCCAAGTTGGCCTTCGGGCCCAATCATACCTCAATTGCACTATTGGAAAAGCCTGCCTGACCCAAATTTTGGCAGTAAGGATGTTGGCTTTACACATTAAAGACTTCAACCCTAACTGGCCAATGCTTTCCAAGATAGTCAAGATAGTCAAGTGTAGACTTTGTGGCTACAAAACCGAAACCTTTTAACATCTACTCTGCAATTGCCCGACATTGCTCGTGTCCCGGCGAACATTATTAAAGCCGCTCTTTCTAACCCATGGTATAAGAACATGCAATAATGCAATGAACTGGATTTTTAGTACCATGGTTCCCCTTGAACTGGCAAGAATAGGCACATTTTTCAAAGCTGTGCATGACCTTCTTAAAACACACAATTAAGCAAAGAGATGCTAGTGGATTGACATTTTTTAGCTTTGGCACTTCGGACATTAAGAATAGTAATGTTTGACCCCCTTGCATTTGAGCCTTAACATATGTCATGCATTTACTTCACTTTGTGGGCGACTTAAAAAAATTATAGTTATTTTTTTATTTCTTGTTTAAATATTTGAAACTAGCTTTCTTATCATTGTTTTTAAATATTCAAATATCTTATATTTAAACTGTCCCATACCTTGAATGTTACATTTGGGCACCATGTACCAGCCATTGCATGGACCCATCATTCTTCTTTCTTTTTTTAGCCTAATATGCCTTTTTAATGTTTCATATTGTTTTGGTTTTAAGTAATCTACACCATAAACTTTGTACTGACTGACTCCATGATGCCGGCATCTGGTAAAAAGGCTTTGGGCTGGATCCACTCCTTCCTCACTGGCTGGACCCAGTGAGTCAGACTACCACTGTTCCTCTCAGAATCCACGGAGATCAGCTGTGGAGTACCCTTGAGTTCCTCTCTGTGCCCCACCCTCTTCAACAGGTACATGGCCCCCTCTCAGCCATCCTCAAAAGCCACGGACTCAACATCATCTCCTACACCAACTACACCCAGCTGATCCTCCCCCTCACCAATGAAACCACAACCACCAGAACCAGTTTCCACAGTGGAATGAAGGCCACTGCTACCTGGTTGAAAGACAGCTGCCCCAAGCTCAACTCGGACAAGACTGAATTAGTCATCCTGGGATCCACCCCTTCAGCCTGGTACGATTCCTGGTGGCCAGTCACTATGAGCTCTATCCACACCCAAATGGACCACGGACGCAACCTCAGCATCATACTGGACTCATCACTCACTATAAATCGCCAAATCAATGCAGTTTCCTCAGACTGTTTCCACACGCACTGCCTGCTTCCGAAGACATTCAGATGGATTCCAACAGAATCCAGAAAGACAAACACCCACACACTCATCACCAGCAGACTAGACACTGCTCTCTATGCCAGCGTCACCCAGAAACAGCTCAAGAAACTACAGAACGTCCAAAATGCTGCAGCCAGACTGAGTCCTCGATGTACCCCACCACAGCCACATGACGCAACACCTCTTACAACTCCACTGGCTCCCAGTCAACAAGAGAGTCACTTTCAAACTCCTCACACACACCTACAAAGCTCTACATGACGAAAGACCAGCATACCTGAACCACTGCATCACATTCCACATACTCGCCAGACAACTCTGATCCTCCCAACTCACCCTCACCTCCATCCTCACGATCCACCTGACCAGAACATCAGGAAGGGTGTTCTTCTATCTCGCCACCAAAACCTGGAACACCCTGCCCCTGTACCTCAGGCAATCTGCATCGCTGACCCAATTCAGGAAAGACCCCAAGACTGGCTCTTCGAAT
The DNA here is from genome assembly GCF_964263255.1 of Lissotriton vulgaris. Lineage (NCBI taxonomy): Eukaryota > Metazoa > Chordata > Amphibia > Caudata > Salamandridae > Lissotriton > Lissotriton vulgaris. The sequence continues at coordinate 375,723,221 of NC_141685.1, forward strand.
GATCCTCCACCCAGTCCGACCAGCAGCCCCCAGTGCCTTGTGACCCTCATGAGTGAGTAGCCATGCTATATAAGTCTTTGACTGATTGATTGATTTACCTCGGTGCCACCCAAACAAAAGCATACACCTGAATGGAGGAGTGGGACCGGCTGGCCACACTGCACTGCACTGCATGTCATACATAGTGCCTAGGTGTCTGGAGCAATGATGTGCTGTCGGCACTTGGGAGCAGCGTCAACACCTGGCTGCTCCATCGTGTCGGTGGACTGAGCGGCTGGGGTCGATGACTGCCTAGGCAGGTGGCAGCAGACAACCTGGACTTCAAACTAGATTCTGTGCTTGTGCCTGTGGAGAAAATAGGTACCTCCCTCGAACGAGCGTGCACTTCCCTTGAGGACCACATTGACAAAACCACAGTCGACTTTACCCTGGAGTGCCTAGATGATTGCAAGCTGTCTGACAGGGTACACGACATTGAGTAAGAATTGCCCGAAGTCAACCCTATTACGCAACATTGGAGGTAGAGCAGCTAATGGCAGGTGTGAAGTCACTAAAAAGAAGAGTCGAGGATGCTGAGGGACGTTCCCTGCAGGACAACGTGAGGGCGGTGGATCTGTCTAAGCGAGCAGAAGGAGCTGATGCAGTGGCATCTACTGAGACATGGTTGCGTGACCTACTGCCAGCAGGTGCACTCTCCCCATTCTTTTTTGCGGAGTGGGACCATTGAGTGCCAGCGAGCCATCTGCTGCTGGGGACAGGTCCTAGACCCTTTCTCTTCTGCGTCCTACAGAGATCGTGACACTGTCCTGAGAGAGGTATGTAAGCTGGAGGAGGTGAAAGTGGAATGGTGCAGCAGCGACAATGGCTCCACTGCAATGTGGCCATCCAGTGTGGAGTCCAGGTGGCCCCCGGATGTGACTCCTCAGACGGCAATTACCTAATTTAAAGTTGACTGGTTATGCGTCTCTCCTTCTTCCACAGTTCCAGACGGCTCTGGAGAGTCTCTGGCTTTCTGCGGTTCCCGGTCTCCAGTTTCTTCTTGCTGGCATTCCGGTCTACTGAGGTCCGCACTTAGAGGAGATCAGGTCCAGTCATCACCTAAAGGGAATGGGGCAGTTGTTTAGGTTAGTGATGCATCACACTTTCGTGCTCCTAGCTGCAATGGCAGGAGGTACATGGCGTTGATGACCCAGTCAAGGATGTATTGTGGGAATTCTTCTATTGTCCAAGGACCTGAGGCCCTAGTGGCACTTTTGCACTCTGCAATGTCACTTTTTTTGACGTTCCAGTTGCGCAATGTGCCACAGCATGTTTACATGTTCACTACTTTACGTGGCTTTTCATCGCCTCGTAAATATTGACCCCTTTCACACATGAAACTGCGTCAATGGGGCGTTCCATGGGTGTTGCTGTGGGCGTTTCCACACAAAACCCATGCAATCTGAAGCAGTCCCAGATTTAAGAGAAACCAGAAACTTTGGAATGCGTCTAAATCTAACACAACCCCAAGGGTGGCGTTTAGGAGGCGTGACGAGGATGACTGTTTTCATTTCTCCTTTTTTCCATTTTTCTATGTGTGCAGCATTCTGCAACACACATCAAAAGAGGAAAAATCCTGGATTGATTGATTTTGTACAGGAAGGTGTACCTTCCTGTACAGCATCAACCAGCTCCGCAACGCGGCATCCGTGTACCATGGCGCAAGGATGCCTGCATTGGCGCACAGAAATGTTAGGAAAATATGTGTTTTTAGCCAAATTTTGAGGTTTGCATCAGATTCTTGGTAAGAGAGTCACACAAGTCATGCTATCATGGACTTCCCTGGGTGTCTAATTTTCAGCAATGTGCAGGTTTGGTTGGTTTAATCCACGGGGTCCGGTTCGAGGAGATCGTTAGGTGCCTAGCGGGTGTTTGGCGTTGCGGGCGGTGTGCCATTGTCGCCACCACCCCCCTCCCGAGACCCATGAAGTGTGGATCTTTTAATACACAAACCACAGGTTCATCAAAATTGTTTTGAACTCCTTTTTTCTGGCTTGTTCTTTTGCACCTTTTTTGACACATAATTCTGTTTTTTAACTGTCATGTCCTCTGGCTAGGGAGGGCCTTAGCGCGCCTACACCACCGAGGTACACAATTACATGGTCCTGACGAATGCCCAGTAATATCCATACACTTAAAGGGCAGAAACATGTTGACCCCACTGTAAATAAAAGGGGAAAACACCCAACACATTAGTTGGTATATTTCCCTGCACATACCTTTTAACCAATACCCAGCTAACCACGGAATAAAGTTTTTTTGTTTGGTAAAGCTGTTTGGTATTTTTTAAAACTCACTTTTTTCATACACTCTGTCACAAAAAAATCCCGCTCCGCAGTAACCTGGCGTTGCAGCACACCAGGGAGGCATTCGGCTTCTCCTGGTGGGCCCGATGATGAAGCATGTCACCACCCAGGGTGGTGAGTGAGGGCTTCCAAGAAATCCCTGAGGAATTCCTGCTCAGGTTGATTTGATTCTCTTTTCTTTTCTGTGCTGGACACCACTATTCCTGTGTGGGCACTCTTCTGTTGATTGTAAAAATGGTTTCCCTAGATGTAATCTGAGCTAGAGCCCAAAATCCACAGCTACCCAAATTGTAAAAAACATGGCCGGGTTTCAGTGGAAAAAGATGACATGTCCATGTTGCGTTTTGGGACCTTTCCTGCTGCGGGGAATAGGCCAGCCCACACAAGTGAGATAGCATTATTATTTTGTCTTCCTGCAGATTCCAGAACTTTCCATACCTGAAATGTGAGGCAATGTGTGTTTTCACCCAAAGGTTTGAGGTTCGCAAGTGTTTTCGGGTAAAAGAAACCTTGTTAGAACATCACAAGTCGCACCACCCTGGACACTCCTGGTTGTCTAGTGTTTAGAAATGTACTATGTACATAGGTTTAACTTGGCTCCTGGAAGAACTAAGGCCCAACTTCCACAGCCACCAACATTGCAGAAAAGGGGCAGTATTTGGGTCGGAAAATTTCATCTAGCCATGTTGCATTTTCAGCCTTTTCTTGTTGTGGGTGGTGAGAGGTCCACTCACACAGGTACTATTTTTAATAGCTGGGTGGCATGATATTTGTAGGTTCCCGTAGCTTCCTGTACTTTTCCAACCAAAAGGGTCAAGTAGAAGTAACAGTGTATTGCTTTTGTAATTCTGTCTTTGTGACAAGAAGTTATAGATGAGGTTGGGGATGCCTGCTACGGAGCTCCACGCCTCCGAGTAGCCGGCTGTGACCCGTGATCCCAGGATCCGCCCCCAGGAATGGCGGAACGTTTGTGTAGACGTTTGCGCAGAACCGAGACGCGAGCCGGATGAGCTGCTATAAGTTCCCCGCATTTCTGATTTTCGTGTGCCGCTTGGTTCGCCGGTCCCGCGGATGAGATCTGGATTTCGGCTATGCGCTGTGCGGCACCGGGCTGCAGAAGGTAGACTGCTAGGTTTGGATCGGTGGTTTCATTGTGAAATCGCTCCGCCTCAGAGACATCTCGGCCCCCTACCCAATCTGGGAGACAGGAGTGGAGCTCCATTTCTTTCGAGTTTTCCAAGTGGCTTTTTACACTGGCACTGCCGCCAATATTGTTGCTGGCGCTGCTGAATTGCTCTGTTTGGTAAAAATTGGAACATTGGGGACAGATCAGCAAGTCCCAGGGAAGACGGCTGTACACCGCCTTTCACATCACCTTGTCCTACTGGTATCACTGCCTTCAGACCGGGGCATAAAATCGAAACTCTGCAGCAGGATTTTCTTGATTCACAGTGAGTTGGACTTTAATATATTTATTTCTAACTTGTCTAATCCTGTTGGGCAAGGTACAGAAGTTCAGGAGCACAGGGGGAAGAGAGCAGTGAGTGCAGTTAAAAGTTGAAAAAATGAAAATATAAAAAGTAAACAAAAAAAAGGCTACAATGGGCAAACCGCAGAAGGAGGGGGAAGAGCCCTCAAAACTCAATAAAATAGAATTGGCTCCTCGTCTGAATACAAAAACACGCCTCGCCCTAGCCAGGAAAGCTACTCAAAAAGCAGCCAAAAATAAAGATAGAAATAAAGGGAAAAACAAAGAAGAAATTTCTGTGGAAGATACTCTTCCTGAATCTTCAGATGATGATGGGCATCTTTCATCCTCCTCTTTAAATGGCACAGAGCCTAAGAAAATAGCCGCGGTCAAAACTGTCACCTTAAATGAATCTCTATCTCCCAAGTCAGCATCACCGATGGTTACTTCTCCTCCTATAGTCTCAGAGTTTGCATCTCCCGACTTAGTAGGGAAGAATATGAACGGATCTGGCGGTATGGGAAGTAAGGAAAAGAAGGATTATCCTCTTTTCGCTAAAAGAACGACCCCAAAATCGATCATCCATATGGCTCCGGTCTCCCAGAAGGAGCCTGCTTCTATTGCATCATTTAAGGGCACTGGTTCATCTGTTTCATCTTTGACGCAGTTCCTTGATCAGAGTCCGGAGTATTTACTCGTATCCCCAGTACAATCCTCGCAAACTGTGTCAGATGAGTTGATAGTTGAGGGGACATCAGGCCAGATCTCCTCTCAAAACCTGAGTACGCAAGAGGGTGCACAGGTACCAAGAGAAGAGGAGGTCCAGCTGAGCATTAACAAAAGCCCAAGAGTTATGAACGTAGATCCGGAAGCGGATGAAACAAATCTATCTGGGACAGAAGTTAGATACCAAATGGATATCCGTGAGATGCTGAATCTGATTCTGGACGAAATACGCGAGATAAAGCATAACCAACAAGTAGAGATAGCTACTCTTCACTCCAGAATGGATACATTTGAGGAATCGATGTTGGCATTTCCCAGTAGACTGCAGGAGGCGGAGACTAGGATCTCAGTCCTCGAAGACAAGGTGAACTTGGTTATGGATGAAACTAGGGAGTCAGCCAAGAAGAAGGTCGCGCTGGAGCACAAACTTGAAGAACTTGAAAATCACTCGAGAAGGTCGAATCTAAGAATAGTAGGGGTTCCGGAAAGAGTGGAAGGCTCCGATACTATCCAGTGGGCCTCCTCCTTTATTCATCAAGTAGTTATTCCTGAGTTTGAGGGAGATTTGACAATTACAAGGGCTCATCGGGTTCCAGCGCAACGTTTTGCAAATTCTCCATTTCCTAGAACGATACTCCTAAATGTTGCTGATTTTAGGATTAAAGAGAAGATTCTGTCCAAGGCCTATCAACAACGGCAGTTCCCTGTGTCAGAAACACTAAAATGCAGGATTTTCCCGGATATGACTGCGGTGGCTGCCAAAAGGCGCAAGGAGTTTGTTAAGATCTTACATTTATTTAAGGCCAATGGCGCCCAAGCATCAATTGCTCAGCAATCAAAATTGATGGTTTTGATCAAAAGGAAGTTCTATATGTTTTCTGACATTGAAGATGCACAATCCCTCCTTAAAGAGATCTCTTCTGGTTCTAATGTTTGAAATGGAAAGAATGTTTTCTCTTGTAGGTCTCCTATAGGTCTGCCTGATCAAACCAAATTAATTAGAAAGAAGGGGGCAGTCCAGGGTTAACGGGTCGCAACATGGTGTAGCAAGAAAACACCCAAAGAAGAAAGAAGAGGGAGGAATGTGGGCAGCGTGGACGGGGAGGAGGCTCCACATTCAGGGGGGGCAAGGTTGGGGGGGTAAACGCAGTAAAAAGGAACAAGTACAGTAGGTTTTGTAATTTGATTTTTATCATTGCCTGGTACGGAATATGTAGAAGAATTTACAAGCTTCTAGATGAAATATAATTCAAGTGTTATCCTGTCCATAAATGCGAACGGTTTGCTTAATAAGCAGAAGTATGGAGCTTTACATGGGTAATAACTTTTAATCCGCAGGTGGTCTTTTTTCAGGAGACACATCTGAAGACAAATGCCCCGAAGTTGTTTTTGCCGATATATTTTTCTCATGTGTTCTTCTCCTCAGCAGGGATTGCCCAGAGGAGAGTTGCTGTTTATTTTGCAAGAAACCTTCCCTGGGAAATCCTTCAGGTTCAAAGAGACTCTAGGGGTAGATGGCTTTGGGTTGCAGCAAAACTGTTGGGAAAAATATTTAACTTTGTGAACTATTATGGCCGTATCCTCGATGATATCTCAGGTTTGTTGGAAATTAGTGAGGTTTTAAGGGGCACCCCAGGGCAAATCATATTAGGAGGAGATTTCAATTATATCCAGGATTTGAGGAGGGATATTTCTAACAAGAACAAAAAGCAATTAAAACCTAAGAAAAAATGTGTATTTGAAGCACTTCTGGCAGAATACCAATTGTGGGATTCTTGGCGTTTTTTGAATGTAAATAAGGAGGCCTATACATGCTATTCTAACAGGTTTCAATCAGCATCCAGAATAGACTTTTTTTTGGACTTCTAGATCACTTCAAATCTCTAGAACTTTGATAGGGTGTAACCCTTTTTCGGATCATGGGAGGGTTGAAGTTGAGTTTGTGCTAGGAGGAACGGAAGGGGAGCGCCCCAGGTGGCAGCTGAATCGCACCCTTCTTCAGAACAAGGATTGGGTTTCAGGGTTCAAAGAGTGGGTGACAGAATTTTTCTCAGTGAACAAAGATTCAGCCGAGCCTTTTTCTGTATGGGGTGCATTTAAAGCAGCTGCTCGGGGGCAGATCATTGCGTTTTCCTGCAATAAGGCAAATGATCGCAAGCGTAAAATATCCGCTCTTCAGAGTGCTGCTGAGAGGGAATATGCTCTAAAACTTAATCAGCAGCCGAATCAATGGGAACAGACTAAAGCTCTATTAAGGGATTTTTTCACCTTGGAAGAGATAAATAGTTCAAAGGCCTTCCAGCAAAGGGTCTACGAAGAGAGTCAATCGGCGGGGAAGCTTCTGGCTAATTCTATTAGAAAGAAACAAGAGTCATCCATCATTTTGAAAATTCGAGATCCTCGAGGTGGAGTAGAAACACAGAGTGAAGGAATCGCGAAAATATTTCTGGATCATTATGAGAGAATTTACTCCACGGAATACCAGGCCGAGGAAACAATGATTCAGGAATATTTTGCTAACCTAGAAATTCCCAAAATCTCTGATTCCCGAAGTAATCAAATCGGGGGTGAAATAAACTCTATCGAAATTCACGACAGCATAAAGGCAACATCGGGAGCAAAGGCTTTCGGACAGGACGGGTTCCCTATCGAATTTTATAAGGTGTTTACTAAGGAACTTGAAGAACTTCTGAAAAATGTATTTAATCACATTAGATTAGGTGGAAAGGTCCCTCCAGAATTCAAAGAATCCACAATTATTAGCTTTGTCAAAAAAGATAAAAACCCAGAAGATGTGAATTCTTATAGACCGATCAGCTTACTGAACTCTGATTACAAGTTACTGATAAAAATCTGGGCGCAAAGATTTGTGTTAGCGGCTCAGGAGGTAATCCATCATGATCAGACAGGTTTTATTGCGGGTCGGTATATGGCAGCTAATACAGAAGTTCTGATACAGGCTTTCGATTATTTTAATATTAATTTGACAGCTACGTGTATTTTAATGATTGATGCAGAAAAGGCATTCGATCTAGTTAATTGGTCAGCACTTTTTTTCTCTCTGGGTCATTTTGTATTCCCTGTTTCAATTATATAAATGATAAATAAGATCTATGAAGGGGCATCAGCCCAGATAATTATCAATGCTAAACAAGCTGGAAAGATTACAATAAATCGGGGAACAAGGCAAGGTTGCCCATTGTCCCCCTTGCTTTGAACCCTTAGTAACAAGAATAAGGAATAATATTGCTATTTTACCCCCCATTGTCGGGATGTCTAAGTTAAAATTGTTCGCCGACGATATTATCCTCTATCTGGCTCCTGAAAAAGAAAACATCACACGTCTCATGAGGGAGCTTAAGGATTTTGAAAAGATAGGGGGTAGAAGGTTAATGAAAAAAAAACAGAAGTTCTTGTATTGAACACAAGTATAGATTTTCTTCCGATTTATCTTCAGCCTCAAGCAGCAAAAAGGGACCCGATTAGATACTTAGGTATATATGTGACCGGAGAGTATGAAAAACTCTTTGCCTTGAATTATATTAAAATGAAGAATAAAATAAGGAATCTGCTAGATCAATGGTGTTTACTCCCATTGTCATTGATTGGTAGAGTGTCACTAGTTAAAATGAATGTATTGCCATTGCTTATATTTTTGTTTAGCAATATTCCAATTAAAGTTAATATTGTTTTTTTCATGAACTCGAATCCATGTTGAGAGGTTTTATTTGGAACAAAAAGGCCTCAAGAGTCAAGCTTTCGGTGGTCCAACTGGCTGTTGATCAAGGTGGTCTGGCTCTTCCCCATTTCAAGACATATTATGAAGCAGCCTTTTTTGATATTGTGGCAGGATTATTAAGGACTAGACAGACAAGAGATAATTTCTTTCTAGAGAAAAATGATACAGGAAGCAGGTTCTTAAATTCCTATCGTTTAAAAACTGCAAAGCTCCCTAAGAAATCAAGATATAAGACGCTAAAAGTGTATACAGCGAGATTACTGCTCCTTTTTAAAAAACATGGCTCCGATGGCTCTATTTACTTGAGCTTGTCGGAATGTGCCAAAATGGGTCTTAAGATAGCCTTGAATCATCTGAAAAATTGGGAACTTTCCGGGTTTAGGGAATTAAGACATCTGTTTGTACAAAATAAGGTAATTAGCTGGCACAAACTTTTAGACATGAATAATTCCAGGTGGCTTATGTTTTTTGAGTATCTACAAATGGTCTTTTTTTATCAGAAAAGAGATAGGCGGCCTGTTCATTTCTCCCACTGCCTTGATATCAGCTCTGTACGGAGATAAAAATAAAAGCATAGGATTTTGGTATAAAAAGCTCTACTTTGCTATTTCTTCTCCTGTAATTGATAGACATTTAGACAAAATAAGCCTCTCGACACTGTGTTCTTACAGATAAGGATTGGGAGCTATTGTGCCATCTGGGCAATAAAGCACTTCGGGCGGCTAATTACAAGAGAATGTCTTTTTTATCACGCTGGCTCGCCTATTATACCCCGGAGGCCCTGGAGAGAATGTTCCCGGAAGTTGAGAATAAGTGTTTTAGATGTAAAGCTACGGGCCAGGGAGGATGGTGTCATATCTTCTTTTCCTGCCCGAAGAAGGAATCTTTTTGGAAGGGGATATTCGTAGATATGGAGTTGGCAGCTGGGAAAGTATTTTTGCCGGAAGTAGAGATGGCCCTGTTTGGCATATGTAAAGAAAGGAGCAGGTTTAACAAAACAGAAGAAGTATTTATTTTTAATTCTTGTGTAGTTGCACGGTCTTTAATCCTTCAAAATTGGAAATCCGTGGTGATTCCATCACAGTTACAATGGTTCAATAAAATGAGAAGAACATGTAATTTCGAAAGAGCTTATACAGGCAGGGTGGGAGCCATTGCAAGATTTGAAAGAAATTGGAAATATTTTGAGAATCTGGAATTGTTGAAAGGAAGATGATGAGGAGGGAGAGGGGAATGTGAATTTTTGGCACTTCATAATAGCTGTTTTTGCACTTTATTGCACTAGCACTTTAAAATTGCACTTTATTGGATTATATCTCCTTTTGCAGTTGCACTTTATTGCAGTTTTTGCACTTTGTTGCAGCGATATTGTTTACTTAAAATTGCGGTTTTTGCACAAGGACTTTGTAAGTTTTTATAATGGTCCATTTCCCTTTTAATCCTCTCTTTTTATTCCAGTTTTATCTCTTGTAAATTGTCTAAAAATTGTCCGACTGTTAAAAATTTGATGTGAATAATGACTTTTTTTTTCAATTCTGTACCAATGATTTCCTATTGCCTTGTTCAATAAAAATGTTTTTTATAAAAAGAAGGTATAGATGAAAATGTTGTCAGAAAAGGCTGTTTTTAGCAACTCATCTTTATTCATATTTTTTTAATTCGGCCACGCATAGCTAATGTAGGCATCACCCATGGGTTTCACATCTCTTTCCACCACAAACTGGAAGTATGTTGAAAGCACCAAAATTAGGAAAAATGCTAAAACTGTGTAACAGCTCTGCATGTTCCTATAAGTTGGGAAGATGGTGATCCTTGCACATCAAATCTTTCGTTAATGTAATTTTTAGATAACAAAACATCATAAAACTTTCCCATTTTTGCCTATTGGATATTTCCTCAATGCTCTCCAGGGGACTCCAGAAACCCTTGGTACCCTTAGAAACCCCATGATGTTGAGTTGAAAAAAACTGCAAATTTGGCGTAGATACCTTATATGGGAAAAAAAGCGAGAAATACCCCAAATAGCCAAAGAAAGGCTCATCACTGGGGTGAAAAAGCCACAACAGTTACGGGATTAACAACTTCTAAAATGCGTGTGCTTTGGAAAAGAGCAGGTGTGCAGGCAGATACACGCACATACAGACACACAAACACTTGCACGCCTACCACACACTTTTTCTTGAATTTTGTTATTTTCCTAATTAAACTTAATTTACTTCTGTATATTTCTCTAACAAGGGACCCAATTTCAGCCTGAGCACGAGTCCTGGGTCAGAGCTCTGGGGCAGCAGAGAGTAGTTGTGCTGGTGGCTGTATCAGACCAGTCCCCATCGGTGTTCATTGTCACTTAAAATTCAAGGTGTCAAAGGCCTGCTCCTAAAAAATCACTGATTGACAAGAGGGAGACAATCTTTTTCACGTTTTCCACAGAAGAAACATATTCATTTCAGGCAGCTGTGGTGGGAGCCGAGGACTGGCAGGACGAGCAGGCCCTGTACACAATAGAAGAGCGCGTGCAGGCAGGCTGGTGTCCTGCCATTTCAACCCTCTAATCCTGTGCTGACACAAGCAGATGGCTGGTGGCCCTTTCAGCAGATACTCACTGCCCGAATGATTTCTGCATAGGAGGCCAGTCTGGGAAATGTCAACAAATCATTTGTGCAAGTGGACTTCTGAAAGCAAAGCGACACTGCCAGCCGGAGCTGGACTAGGAGCCAACAGCTGCCCGGATACATGTTTTAATGTCAACCTTGTACCGAGTGAGCAAGCATGGCTGACGCTCTCCAGGATGATTTAAGGTTGGCTTTCCAAACCACCAGTACACTGTGTACAGGAAGGTGCCCCTTCCTGTACAAAAATAATCCTTTAAAAAATTCAATTTTGTGACTTTCATGTGTGCTGCACGAAACAGTGACAACATGGCATTCTAGGATTGTTTATGTGCAGGAAGGGACACCTTCCTACACATAAACAATCCTCCCCTGCACGCAGACACCCTTGAACTATGGTGCAAGGGTGCCTGCGTTGGCGCTAAGTTGCTAAACTTAGCGCCATCACAGGGGGAAACGCAAGGCTGCACCAAATTCTTGTAAATATACTGCAGCCTTGCCTTTCAGAAGTGGCAAAGAGAGGCGTTAAGCCAGGAAGGCTAACGCCTCCCTCCGCCACTTCCTTGTGCATATCCCCCTGGTCTATTCATTTTCCACTCTATGCTGAATCAACCCTGGAAGAGGATTTAAATGGCTTTCATAACTGATTTATCACCATCAAGAAAGAACACTGCTGTCCTAGTTGTTGTGGACTTTTATTTTACCAAATGTGCACATTTTGTTCCATTTCACTAATTACCTACAACTCCATTGTAGGCCATGATATTTATAAGAGAGACTGACAGATATGCTTAGTTACCATCTGGGATGGTAACTGATAGAGGCTCCAAACTCATTCCCAAATTCTGGAATATTCTAATCCATTGTTTAGGCATGGTCAATTTTAAATCAGCTAGCCATAATCCCCATAAAGAGACCATATAGATAATTAATCAGCCTTTAGAACAATATCTCTACTGTTTTCCTATGGCACAATGAGGGTAGTGGATCACTTGGTTGTCCCTTGACCAGACTAGCATATAACAGTTAACTGCTGCATTCTTCTCTTGGTTATTCTCCATCCTATTGTTCTATATGCTTTCACCCTGAACATCTTCTAGACATCTCTTCACAAGCCTCTGTCCACTGAGTCCAGTTACAGCTTTCTTCTTCAGTTACAGTCATCTCTTCTATAGATGCAAACACTCTTCTTCACTTACAGCCAGCCAAAGCAGATTGCACACATTTCTTCAGAATGCCACAGACAAAAAGGACCCAAATACAAACAGGAGTGTTAGTTTGATTATCAACCCAATGTTTGTGCTTTTCTGGTTTCCATTCCAAGTTAATACTCCCATACTTTAGCACATTTCCAATAACACAGTTGATAGGACTTGGAGGATAGCCTTAGCACTTCTAAAAGGGTGGAAATTGTTCCCTGTGTTTCACGTCTCCAGGGTCCTGTAGTGCGCAAACCTGCAGTTCCTTATTCGCCAGTTAAGAAGGATAAGTCAGAAGAATTTGAGGCTGAGCATATATTAGATTCCAGGAAAGTGAAAGGTCAGTTATTGTATCTAATAATGTGGAAAGGGTATAGGCTTGCAGAGTGTTCTTGGGAACAGTACTTTTATCCATGTCCCTAGATTAGTGGCTTTGCTCCAGAAGAAATTGCCCAAGAAACCAGCACAAGGAAGGGGGGCATTCAGGGAATGGATGGGGGTACTATCTAGAATCAGCATTGTATCTGTGGTTTGAGGATGGCAATGTGAATACCTGAGAGAACTATTCCTTTAAGGCTGTGCCGGACTGGACAGTGGTGGTTGAGACACTGAGTAGAAAGCGGGCTTAAGCTAAGGGACATTTGGCTCATGAAAGGAAGTAACAGTATTTAAACACTACAAAGGCTTTAGGAAGCTGCCTGGTTCTTTTCCTTGCTGCATTGGCCCTCTGCTTGTTCCTTGTTTGTTCACTGTTTCCTTTATCCCATCTTTGTTATTTTATCTCTGTAATGTAATGTATGTGTCTTGTAAAGCGCACTGCGCCCTGAGGCGTCGTGGCGCTGTAGACCGCTGGGGAACCCGTCCTGGCTATCCCTGTGAGATGGTCCCTACTGCGTATTATTATTTATTATTTATTTTTAATTATTTATATAGCGCAGCTGATACCTTGCAGGCTTCCTGGCGCTGGAGAATACTTTACTGAGAAAGAGACCGAGGTATGTAGAGGCAGGGAGGTCTAAGGGAAAAGCCAGGTCTTGATGCGCTTCCTAAATGGAAGAAGTTGGGGGGTCTGGCGTATCTCCAAGGTGAAACCAGGCATCCCCGGCGTTTGTGGGGGGCCGTTGTAGAGATGAGGCAAGCTATTGCCCAGAGTTGCCGAGTGTGATCCCTGGTTAGAGTAGGCACGAGGTGAGAATTATCGAGTCCGCTGACCCTGGTCCACAACCCTGCCGCGTCGGGAATTGAACCCTGGTCCCGGGCCGTTCTCTGCTTCCGGTTCTGCTGCCTCTAACCAGTGAGCCACACTACACCACGTGTTCCTCTGTATTCTGACCTCTTCGCCTGTTTTGTTGACCTTGCTCTCTGGATTCTGTTTTGGCTTTGTTGTATTGCTGTGTTTTCCATTTTTCCTCCTCTCATCACAAGAGACCTAGGGCCGGATGTAGGTCGGTCGGTAACGGTCGAAAATCGGTATTTTCGGCCATTACCGACCGAGATTCACAAAATGGTATGTAGGGCCACATATTTCACAGATTCTGTAAATTTACCGATCGGTAAATTTACCGAATCTGTAAAATACCGAATCGGTATTTTTACCGATTCGGTAACAATGAGATGTAGGTGGGATTCTTCTGAGTCCCACAAGCCTTACAGAATCGGTATTTTACCATGAAATCCAACTTCATGGTAAAATACCGATTCCGGTGTGCATGCACATGTGTGCATGCACACCTGTGCCATATGACAGGCAGGCCTGCCCTTAGGGCAGGTATGCCTGCCATGACGTAAATATATAATTTACTCTCTTAATTTCTATGCAGGTAAGTACTTAATCAATAATAACTCAATCGGAAAGAAAGAAACCAGAGTCCGTGGTGTTAGAGTTCTTAGGGGTTTTTATTCCTCAAAAAGGAATGGTCATGACCAAGATATCATGTTCTTCCCACCACTGGGGTGGAAGAAGGGATAGTAAGAGCGCGCTACATTTTATTGACAGTACATAGCTTATATACTTAATTCATGTCATAAGAAACAGTATAGTAGGCGTAACAGCTGAGAGAAGACAAGATAACAGTTTGCACGTGTTACTAGTACGTAATCAGAAGGCGTGGACTAGGCGTGAACTGGAGGTGTGTGCTAGAAACGTCACAGAAAGGTGTCACAAAGGGGTGGCACTAACAGAAATGTTGCGATGTCAGCAGAAATCGGAAGCTTGGATGCGCGCGCAGCTGCATGACGTGTGATTGACGTGAAACTGGAGGGTGCAGGGACTTGACATTTACACTAACGGAAAGAGACAGAAGTCTGGCATGTCAGATCAACTTGTACTTCTATCATATCTGATATCTGATGTTTGGGAACCATATTTATCTGGACGGAAAGGTCTCTAGGGCAGAAGCTATTCTATACTGACTGTGAATGCGTGTATATGCGCCTGAGTGTCTGCATGAGAAGCGTGGGGGCACGGGGCCTTCCATGGATGCATGGTAACAGAAGCTATGAATTACTTGCCCTGAGACAGGTCGGCCCTTTGGCTCTGCAGCTGGGGAGGATGTTTACTGAAGCTAGTAGGCAGGAATGCATTTTCGAGGAGCGGAACAGATAACTCGAAGGTTATAGTCAGTCTTGGCAGAAAGCAGGCTGAGCTGAGCGCGAGGGGCCGCGCTGGAAGTAAGTCAGAGTTCACGGGTACAGAGGCAGCCTGGGCTGAGGCTGTCAGAGTCAGAAGCCAGAAAAAGAGGCTCGATGGCAGAAATTCAGGGCCTACTTTGCCAGAGCAGAAAAAAACATGTAAAGTACACTACAAAAAGACGGTGGCATAGCATACTTAGGAACGGACTATTCAACCCATTCAGGGTGGGTCTGAAAGAGGACATGTTGATGTTGGACGCAAATGTATTTGCGTCTTCGTAGCTGGCACAGGAGGGAAGTTACATGCACTTTAAGCTGGTACATGGAGACGGTGGGGTACGCGCTAGGGAACACAACTTGACCATAAAATTTATATTTCCTCATTCCCTCCTTGTTCCCTACGGACCCTTCATGATATATCGATCCTCATGAACCGATCAGTTTGTTCTTGTAACATCATTTGCTCTTCTTTCTTTCTTTTACGTTTTGAGAAAAAACTGGAATGTTCAATACAAGATGTGGCACACAGTCCACAAATCGCTGGCCCGCACTGAAGGCACAGGCAACAACTGAATACTAGGACTAGGCCAATGCCTAGGAAGGATAGGATCTTCCATCCCCAAGCGGTTAACGTTGTCCAGAACCAACCGGACCAAGTCCAGGTGCCTGGATTCTGATGTATCTGATTTGCAATTTTATGGAGGCGTGTAATAGCTTGATATACAGATGGTGCGTTTTGTGGAATGAAAACACAGCAACTTGACCCGATGACCTTACAGGCTCCACCTCTATCTGCCAAGATGACGTCAATAACAAGACGATTCTGAAGGACAACAACCCGCATGGCGGACTGCTCTTCGGTTAGGTTACCTAGGGCGGAGGCAGTTTCATTCACTACTGCTTCAAGTGTTCTAGTTAATCTGCGTATTAATTTACTATTTTGAACAGGTCGTAAAAAGAAAAAGAATCCTTTATTAAAATCGGTATACTGTTCCCATGCCGTTTCTGTGTAGTCGACAAGTGGGATATCTCTTCTGGGTCTATTCTTTACTAGATTTGTATTTCTGTGGTAATCAGGAGGAGCTAGGAAGACAGGTGGCAGAAGGAATGCTATATAACAGGTACCATCCCAATCTGGAGGTAGGCGTATGTATGCGGTATGACCACAAAAAAAATAGGAATGACGGATAGCTTTGAAGGACGATTTTCCATGATCACTGAATTCGATCACAGTAGTGCATTTACTATGACCTAAGTGTACTGAACCTTTCTTCCTGATACATAATTCATCAGTAACTGGTAATACTGACATAATGGGTAGAACTGGTGCAGCTTCCGCTTCAACAGTGAGAATCATGAGGCTAATTGTATAATTACCTAATCCATATACTTCATTTTCCAGATCAGTTCCTATTCTAGTGGGGAGTCCCTCCTTATCAGGGTAACAGACGTCGAGCAGGACCAAGTTCAAGTTTCCCCAAACCCAGCCCCCATCGAAAACAGCAATATCAGGATCTAGATAATTAATTATTTTAAACCATGCACCACAGGAGCCATTGTGAGTGAACGGGTACGGAAAGAGGGGCAGAGCTCCCTTGTAATTCTGGTAGGGAGGGAGTCGGCTACATATCCAGCAGTTTGTAGCATTGTTAGTCTGATGGGAATGATGTAGCATACTAATGAAAGTGTTGCTGCGCAGCGCAAGTCTGTAGGAGAGTTCGTGTGGAGGTAACTCGCTAAAAGTATGTTCAGCAGAAACATTGTAAGCAGATTGTTCACGCTTGAAAATAGGGTAGTAGAGAGGTAGAAGGATGCTAGCAACAATAATTAAAATACTCAGAATAAACATGATTAATAGTGTCACTATACAGTGACTACGCAGTGATTTACAATATGCATGTTTCTTAATTCGTCTCTCTCTCTCTCTATCTCGATCTAGGGGATACATGTCAGAAACTATTTAACCGATTCACCTAGGGGAGGACTTAAACAATTAAACTGTCTGACTTGCTAGATCGGAGCTTAAGTCTATACTCCTCTTGGGGAGTTTTTTCTCGTTCAGATACTGTAAAGTCTTTTGGCTCAACACAGTCTTTGGTGGGGGTGGACGAGTCTCGGTCTGGTTTCAGTTCATGGAATTTTTTCACATGACTCGTATGGACCCACCCCTTTCTCCCTTCGATCTTCACGGCGGTCCTCGTGGTGAGAAGGACGGTCTTCGGCGATTTCCAGCGGGGCTCCAGCGGACTCTTCCTATCAAAATTTTGCACCAATACTAGGTCCCCAGGACGGACATCATGTGGCTTTACATCAGTGTTGTCAGGGAAGGCTGCGGCAACCTGTGAACGACATGATTGGAGTGCAGACATCAAGGAGGCAAGGTAATCTGTCAACATGTTACAATCAACATCAGTAATTCTTTTCGGAATGGGCGTCCCCCACATATTCGGTGGTCTGCCAAAAACCACTTCGTACGGGGATAGCCCTGATCTCGAATGGGCAACCATTCTCATATAGAATAGTGCCACTGGCAGGGCGACTATCCAGTCGACCCCTTTCTCCTGACATATTTTTGCAAGGCGTGTCTTTAGTGTCTGATTATGCCTCTCTACTAGGCCTGTGGCTTCGGGGTGTCGGACACAATGGAATTTCCACTGGTATCCTAGCAATAAAGAAACTTCTTTCATTAATGCGGATGAGAATGGCTGACCGTTATCTGAGTACACGACACGAGGCAAGCCGTACCGTGGGAAGAATTCACGAACCAACTGCCTGGCAGTGGTCGGAGCAGTGTAATCTGGGACTGGGTATGCTTCGGTCCAGCGGGACAGAGCACAAACAACTACGAGAACATATTTAAATCCTCGACAACGGTCCATCTGGATATAATCCATCTGGAGGACTTCAAAAGGGTGATCGGGAGGATGAAATCCACCTTGCTCTACAGGGACGCTTTTACCTGGATTGAACTGACAACAGATCATGCAAGTACGCACTTTCTGTTTCGCTGCTGCTCGTAAGTGTTTATTGTTCCAAAGATTTTGCAAACTGTCTAACATCGCTTTCTCTCCTAGATGTGCTGGACTATGTGCTGTATTAATCATGACTTGAACCATAGAGTCAGGGAGAAACCACGTAGATTTTCCCTTCGTCATCCAACCTTGATCTGTCTGGATCCCTCCTAGTTCAATCCATTTCTTTATTTCTTCTGGGGTAGCGTGTGTTTGAATATCAATAACATCTAGTGCGGGATCCCTGACTGCCATACAATGTGTCGGTCCGGTTGTCTTTGTCATGTCAGTTGTCTGAATGTGAGTCAATGCTGTATGTTTTGCTGTCTGGTCTGCCAGGTCGTTACCCTGGGAAACAGAATCTGTGACTTTAGTATGTGCTTTACACTTCATGACGGATATTCCTGAAGGCAGATGTATTGCTTCTAACAGTGCTTGAATGAGGAGACCATGTTGGATCTTGGCACCGTGAGAGGTCAAAAAACCTCGTTCTTGCCATAACATGCCGAAGTCGTGTACAACTCCGAACGCATAACGGGAATCAGTGTATATGTTGACATTTCTGTTCTTGGCTAGTGTACAGGCTCGGGTCAGAGCAATAAGCTCTGCCGCTTGAGCGGACAGTGTGTCGATACGATGTGTTTCTTTAACTTCGGTTTCAGTGGTCACGGCATATGCGGCCACTAATTCTCCTGTACTTGTTCGCATGCATGAACCGTCCACATAAAGTGTCAGGTCTGGATTTGTCAATGGAACATCTGTTAAGTCTCGTCTGGGTTTTGTTACTGCATTAATGATCTCCATGCAATCATGCGGGGCTGGATCTGTCATATTTGTAGGTAATAGTGTTGCGGGGTTCAGAATGCTGCAGCGTCTGATTTCTATGTGTGGCTGGAATAGTGTTAATTCGTAACCTGTCAGTCGTGCTATAGTCAAGTGTTGAGTCTGAGTTCTGTTTAAAAGAACCTCTACAGAGTGTGGAACTTGTACTGTTAACTGATGGCCTAAAACAATTGAATCGCTCTGTCTTATTGCTAACGCTGTTGCTGCTACTGACTTTAAGCACGCAGGGAGTGCCTGGGCTACTGAATCCAATGTACTCGAAAAATAAGCGCAAGGCTTATGTGAACCTGCTTGATCTTGAGTGAGGACAGACAATGCTGTACCATCACGTTCTGTAACAAAAAGTGTAAACGGTTTGCTGTAACATGGTGTCGCTAAAACTGGTGCTTGGCATAATGCTTTCTTTAATTCCTCAAAGGCTTGTGTATGTTCCTGAGTCCAAGGGAGGGCAGCCGAAGTTGCTGCCTCCTGCGTCGTTAACTGGATGAGTGGTTTAGCTAGAAATGCATATTGAGGAATCCATTGTCTGCAGTACGAGGTGAGGCCTATGAAGGCCCGCACTTCCTTTTGTGTCTGGGGTCGTGGCATATTTACAATTAACTGAATGCGATCGGGAGTGAGCTGTCTCCCCACTTTGGACAGCAAGTGACCCAAGTACACAACTTGCTGAACACAGAATTGTAGCTTCGAAGGAGACACCTTGTGTCCCTTGTCTGCCAGGAAATGTAAAACTGTCAATGATGCTTGTTCACATTCGGGCTCACTTCGTGCGGTGATCAGTAGATCATCGACGTATTGCAGTAAAGCGGTGTTAACTGGCATTTGAATACAATCTAGTTGTCTTTTCAGTGCTTGACTATAGATGCTGGGGCTTTCTGTGAATCCTTGAGGTGCGCGGGAAAATTTGAAACT
The DNA here is from genome assembly GCF_964263255.1 of Lissotriton vulgaris. Lineage (NCBI taxonomy): Eukaryota > Metazoa > Chordata > Amphibia > Caudata > Salamandridae > Lissotriton > Lissotriton vulgaris. Next base: position 375,742,704 of record NC_141685.1, read on the forward strand.
TCGTCCATTTAAACTGAATCCGAAGAGATATTGGCTCTCCGGATCAATGGGTACACTGAAGAAAGCGTTCTTGAGATCAATTACAGTAAAGAACGTTGCTTCTGAATCAATAGCAGTCAATAGGGAAGAGATATCGGGGACCACAGGGTACTGTGGTACAATACATTTATTCAGCTCTCGAAGATCAATCACCAGCCGATATACTGGCGGTGCATTGGGATCAGTACGTTTAAGAATTGGAATGATGGGTGAATTACAGATATTGGAGTCGGTCTCTACGACCACTCCTTGGGCAATGAGCTCTTCAATGATTTCCAGTAAAGCCACTACAGCATCGGGCGGTAACTTGTATTGTCTGATTCGGGGTAGAACAATTCCTGTCTTGAGTGTAACACGGTATGGTGTGATATGCATACAACCTACATCAGTTGGGCCTTTTGCCCATAGGTGATCTGGTACATTTCTCAATCAAACACATAATGACCCTTGAAATCCCGTAGAAAGAGTCTAACTCCCTCCGGGGAACAGCAGATTATAGCTCCTAGAGCCTTCAATGTTTTAATTCCTAACAGATTTTCTGGGCATGAGTTCGTGAGTAACAAATCTGTAACTTGTGATAATGGACCCACAGCCAACGGTACTGGTTCCGATACTTCATTTACAATAGGCTGTCCTGAAAAACCAAGGGAAACATTCTGTGAGCCTGAGAGGGGTGCCCCTGGGACTTCATTATGGCTGATTGTGGTGCGGCTTGCCCCTGTGTCAATTAAAAACTTTCTGTCTTTTCCCAATACTTGACTGTGTACATAAGGACCTTCTTGATCTACAGGAATTTCAATAAGAGGCAAGCCAAATTCCCTCTCTAGGCTGTTTCATGTATATCGGGGGTAATCTGGATATGCAGATTGGGCATACTGGTACATCTGTTGTGAAACTTGCTGAGTCGCGGCAATGGGCTGTGGTACTGCTACTGTCTGTGCTGTATGAGATGGGGCGTGCATAGGCTGTGTATTCTGCATGTGCTGTGCATTTTGTGAGGTCTGTTGCTGGACCTGATCTTGTCTAGGTGGATGCAGTCTTTCTTTAGTTTTCCCTGTTGCTATGTTATGTTTCAGGACGGGGCATTCATGTACGTAGTGACCTGGCTGCTTGCAATAATTGCATGTCCCTCTAACGGGAGCTGTAGTGTGACTTGTCTGGGTCCCACCCTTCCTTTGACCGTCGGCTGGGACCGTCTGAGCTACTAACATTTTCATCTTTGTGTCTTTCATACGTTTCTGTTCCTGATCCTGTTCTTCTCTAATTCTATTCTGATGGTATTGTAACATTTGTAACATCTGGGATGGCGTATTTGCCTGCCAAGTACTTTCAACTTTGTACACTCTGTTTTTAACTAATGGTAGGGAGTTCTCGACTAGTTTTGATACAAAAAGGTGTGGATATGATTCGCTACTTGGTTTTAGGCCACTATTAATAATGAAACATTTCTCGAATCTTGAATAGAAGTCACTAGTATCTTCATCATGTTTCTGTTTACAGGACCAGATGGCGTCCCAATCTTCCTTTCTAGTTGCCAATAATCTTGGCAGAACCTGTACTATCAAACCTGGTAATGCTTTAGTTCTGTCCCCAAGGCCTACCCCTGGGACACGTTTGCTTTCTTCGTCTTCTATTTCTGCCCACACAATCTTTTTCTCTCCCACCTCCCATTCCTTTTCTTTTAGTTTCTCGTAGATGCCCGTGGGCAGCAGTACCTTTAACATTTTCATAATATCATCATACGTGTAATCCCCCATCAGTAACATGTCTTTAAGCTCTCTGTGAAAACCTGCAGGGTCTTTATCATGGCTCGGGACTAGTTTCTTCATTTCTAACAGTTCTAACTTAGTCAGTGGCGTGTGTACATATACACGTTTCAAGAGGTGATCCGCACCCATAACTGGGTGTACTTCTCGTAAAGGGTTCTGGCTTTCAATGCCACTCCCGCATTGCATATGATACGTTTTCCTTTCTGGGGGCGGAGCGGGAACATATTCAGAACTTATGAAAGTGTTATATCTATGTTGTTGTTCTATAATTATTTGTATTAACTTGGTACTGAAACCTCTCCATCTATCCATGAGTAGTGCTTCTAATGTTTCGTGTAAGGGACCTGGATCAGAATGTTGGTTTCTGTATTTCGTGAGGAGGTGCTGAATCATGTATACACCTGCTAATTTCTGTTCGTCTGGGGAAAGGTTCAGAAACGTCTGTGCTAAGGTATCATCATTATATATGTCTGGATTTTCAGCCCATAATATGGCTGACCGGGCTAGTTCTTGTTCATCCATCGAATTGAGTACATGGTACCCCATTCTTTCTCGTAGTCTTTTATCAGTCTCCTGGAACTGATGTTCAGAAGAGTTCGGATTTGTTAAAGCAGAGAGAAAAACTCTCTTGCTTTCTGGACGGATGCCTTTCCTTTGGTAAGTTCCCTTACCTACATACGCTATAGTATCTGGAGTCCTTTCTGGTTCTTCAAGTTCTTCTTCCTCCTCGGAGGAAGCTTTTTCTTTCTCTTTTTGGTGTGCTGCTATCATGCTTTTCTAATTTTCTTGTACATACTGGCTATGCAAGTCCCCTTGTCATGTTTTCCTTCAGCTATATTTTGACCCCACTTGTTCAGTGCATCTAATTCACTTTGATCTGTTCCAGGCCTGTCTCGTTCTCTTATTAGGCAATTTATGAAAAATCGTAGTATCTGTGCTTGAACGTCAACTTTCTGTTTCTCCATGGCATCCTTGATACTGTCAGGGTCTTTCCCTGTCTGAACAAACTCATATATTCTATCTAGACGGTCCTTCATCCCTACATAGCATAGCAAGATATCAGTAGCAGATCTTAACCGTAGTGATGCCAATATCATTAGATCGTCTTTTCCGGGTACTGGATCATATCTGCAAACTGAAATGTTTTCTTTTAATGCATCAAGTCGGGGTGACCTGAACGTAAGAGGACTCTGCACATCCCTGAGATTGAATCTGTGTGTTAATGGCGGGGTCCGAAGACCCGCGGTCGCACCTCCTGAAGCGGATGCTTGGGCATTATCTCCCTGTGGAGTCTGTATCTGAACTTGAATTTGTCGTTTAGTAGGATCAGGTAGACGTGGTTTCGGTAGGTCAATTTTGGGTGCGGGAAGTGGCGGGGCTGGCGGAACGGGGGAGGTCTGTCGCGGTACTGGTGGGACATGATCCGGGGGCGGGGTGCCACCCCCGTCCCCGTCAGTAGGCAAGGCACGAACAGGCAGATTGGTGTAAGCCGGTGCTACGTCCTCTAGATAAGAATTTAGGAATATGTCTTTAGTAGTCTTATGCATTACTTTAGTTGGAACTAATGGTGGCGGTAAGTTTTTCGGTATTTCTGATAGGGCCTCAGATGAACCCTCAGCCGCGAGATACATACCGTTTACGAGATTGTTTCGGGCACGGTCTATTTGTTCTGTTTTTACTCGGATCCCTTCAGTAACTAACTCGTTTTCTTGGGCCTTGTCTGATTCTTTAAGTCTGTCCTCTCTACGGAGTGCTTTCTCAGCACGCTTATGTGATTCCTTACGCCAGAATTCTATGGCGTCTTTCTGAGATTGTCTAGCTTTCTTTTTCCATAATACTTCTTCTACCTTCATGATGCACTCGGCATCCCATGTTCCGGTAACAGGCCATCTGTGTCTTTCGTCTAGGTGTTTAGTATAGTCGGCCCATAAGTCTAGATATAATATGGCATCTATGCCGTGTTTGTGGTACATAAAGTTGCCTGGAGTGTCCCTAGGGGGGATAGGAATTTCTTCCTCTAGTATCCCTTTCCTAGTTCCTATCTGCTTTAGCTTGTTGAAAAACGGCATCTTGTTTACTCATTACTGAATGCTCAATCCTTACTACCTAATACTGGATACAGCTAGTTTATACAAGAGACACAATACTGCACATTAAAACGGTCACATTCATACCACGACATTAATCACATGAAAAGAGACATTTAAGACCTAGATGACTACCCCCTATACTGGATGTACTGCTAAACAGTACAGATACACTGGTATAACAGTGCAGAAATTCAGAAATTCAGAATACTAGATATACTGCTAAACAGTACAGATACACTGCCTAAAAACAGTGCAGACCGGACTTGTGTACCCAAACCCGTCTAGATACGTCCCAGCAATGGTACTCACCGGGAAGCACGGAAACAGAAGGCCTCGGAAAACTCGACTGGACTGGACTGGACTCGGCTCGACTTCGGGAAACTTCAGAAAACTTCGGAAAACTGGTGGGCCTCTTGACACCTCGGACCTTGCTTCTTTCGGCTAGGCTCTGGTCGGGATCTTCCGCACTCCTCACCGCCTCGTCTGGGTACTGATCGCAGTCTTCGTCACCTCCGTGGGTCAGAGGGAGGTGCAGGAAATCCTGCCGGTACGCGTAGTTTCCATCTAACTGATGGCAGGGGACATAGCTTGCAACGCACCAACCGGCGCGTGAGGTGGGGGAGGGGTCCCTGTTCGGGCGCCAAAATGACGTAAATATATAATTTACTCTCTTAATTTCTATGCAGGTAAGTACTTAATCAATAATAACTCAATCGGAAAGAAAGAAACCAGAGTCCGTGGTGTTAGAGTTCTTAGGGGTTTTTATTCCTCAAAAAGGAATGGTCATGACCAAGATATCATGTTCTTCCCACCACTGGGGTGGAAGAAGGGATAGTAAGAGCGCGCTACATTTTATTGACAGTACATAGCTTATATACTTAATTCATGTCATAAGAAACAGTATAGTAGGCGTAACAGCTGAGAGAAGACAAGATAACAGTTTGCACGTGTTACTAGTACGTAATCAGAAGGCGTGGACTAGGCGTGAACTGGAGGTGTGTGCTAGAAACGTCACAGAAAGGTGTCACAAAGGGGTGGCACTAACAGAAATGTTGCGATGTCAGCAGAAATCGGAAGCTTGGATGCGCGCGCAGCTGCATGACGTGTGATTGACGTGAAACTGGAGGGTGCAGGGACTTGGCATTTACACTAACGGAAAGAGACAGAAGTCTGGCATGTCAGATCAACTTGTACTTCTATCATATCTGATATCTGATGTTTGGGAACCATATTTATCTGGACGGAAAGGTCTCTAGGGCAGAAGCTATTCTATACTGACTGTGAATGCGTGTATATGCGCCTGAGTGTCTGCATGAGAAGCGTGGGGGCACGGGGCCTTCCATGGATGCATGGTAACAGAAGCTATGAATTACTTGCCCTGAGACAGGTCGGCCCTTTGGCTCTGCAGCTGGGGAGGATGTTTACTGAAGCTAGTAGGCAGGAATGCATTTTCGAGGAGCGGAACAGATAACTCGAAGGTTATAGTCAGTCTTGGCAGAAAGCAGGCTGAGCTGAGCGCGAGGGGCCGCGCTGGAAGTAAGTCAGAGTTCACGGGTACAGAGGCAGCCTGGGCTGAGGCTGTCAGAGTCAGAAGCCAGAAAAAGAGGCTCGATGGCAGAAATTCAGGGCCTACTTTGCCAGAGCAGAAAAAAACATGTAAAGTACACTACAAAAAGACGGTGGCATAGCATACTTAGGAACGGACTATTCAACCCGTTCAGGGTGGGTCTGAAAGAGGACATGTTGATGTTGGACGCAAATGTATTTGCGTCTTCGTAGCTGGCACAGGAGGGAAGTTACATGCACTTTAAGCTGGTACATGGAGACGGTGGGGTACGCGCTAGGGAACACAACTTGACCATAAAATTTATATTTCCTCAGCCACATGGCCCCCGAATCTTTTTTGGGGGTGCTAGAGGGTGTCAAAGTGACACCCCCTGCACCCTTGTCAAAATCGGTATTTACCGATTCGGTAAATACCGACCGGTAATGCCCCATTCATTCCTATGGGCTTCAAAGCCCGTAGGAATGAATGGGGCATTACCGGTCGGTATTTACCGAATCGGTAAATACAGATATTTGCCGATTCGGTAAAAGGAACATCTGGATGTTCCTACATATCCACCCCTTAGATTTACCGATTTTTAATTACCGAATCGGTAGAATTCGGTAATTAAAATTCGGTAAATCTATTTTACCTACATCTGGGCCCTAATCTGTTCCTGAGCTTTCGACTTGCTGACTTCTCTCCCACTCAGCTTATGCTCACTGCGACCAGTGTTTCCGAAGCCATTGACTATACATGCTTGCTAGGTGCTTATTGTGAGTATTATATGCTTTTAATGCTGCAGATACCTTTCCTTATTAGGGGGTTGTTCTGTGAGAGCCTTCATGCATACCCGTGCTCCAACCAGAGACGCAATGACTGAGAAAGCTGCGCTAAAGAATGCCTGGGTATATACACTTTGTGGGTATCTCGCGCTCACAAACCCATTCCACTTTTCTTCCAGTGTTTGACTTTGCCTGGTAAGTTCTTGGTACTGACAGAGTTACAGTTCAGAGAGCGAGGTGGATTATCATCAGAACTCGTGGGACAAAATTTGCAAAACCTGATAAAACAGCAGGGGCGGAGGAGCGTCCCCGCCCCCACCACCACCATCCAAATCATAAAAAATAAAACAGGTCTAAAACCCTTTTAATTATTATTTTATTTTCCTTTGCCGAGTCTTGGGAGGGGGGCTACAGTCATGCCAGACACTGAGGGGAGTGATATGTGCACTCCCTTCACTTCACATGACTGGTCTCCCGTTTCAGGCCGGTCAAGCCATCATGCACTGTGAAAGTTCTCTCCAACCCAGCAACGCAGCAGGGTTGAAGAGTATAGGCACAGACTCAGTCTGTCCTGGAGCGCAGATTGAGGGCACTCAGGCCAATCCTGAAGCTGCTCTCATGTGCTGGGAGCCTGTCCCTTCGTAAGAATAGAGGAGAAGTCGAGTACGATGTGATAGGGATCAGCAGGTGTTTCTTTTTTATTTTTCACACTGATTTCCCTCGTCCCCACTTGAACACCCTTGCACCCCTCCTCGCCCACCCCGCCTCGCCCGCCCGCCTCCTTTCTGTGATGGGAGCCGTGCCCGTAGACAAGCCCAAACATTCCAATACAGTTGGCAGTCGCTGGAATGGAACACTAGCTTACAAGCTAAAGGAAGACAATACATAACAACATGCTCAAGTTTCCCCAAGGTGAATAAATATGAGACTTGACAACATCTTTGTCAACCATCCAGTGGCGGCTGGTGACATTTGAAAGTGGTGAGGCGTAAAACAATTGTCATTCTGCACTGCGTCAAGTGAGCGTAGCGAGCAATCCCAAACCACCTACCCCCAAGAAAATTTTGAAGAAAGATTAGGCAAATGGTGCATTTTCAAGCAAATTTGTGAAAGCAGGAAGATTTATCAAGCAATTGTGAATCTGTTCTAAAAAAGACAATGACTGGCAAAACTGTCAGTCTAATTGGATGCATATCAGACGCCGGCCTACCACGTGCTCTGTCCATCTGTGCCACTGTGTGCTACCCTTTCACACGTCTAATGTGCCCCCGTTACTAATTGACAGGAGAAGCTGGTTTCTTGTCACACTCCAGAGCGCCACGAGAAGACTGCAGCATGTAAAATGTGAAACATTACATCGCAAACTTAACGTAAGTGCTGTCAAATCCTTTTCACTTGATAAATATAACCCACTTACCAATCAATGATCCCTATCTGCAGTGCTCTTCTAAGCCATCGCACCCTGGCCTCAGAAAGGACAGCATCGGTCCAGCCATGACCCCCGTGCTCTTATTCAAGTCAAATCAATACTGCAGTAAAATCACGTGTGACTCGGAAATAAGGGGACGTTGGCAAAATATGATTTTCTTCAAATCTTATGGCACAGAACAGCCCAGGAAAAGAACATAGTGGCCAGTCCCAACTTTCCGCTTCTGCGCGGCCTGGTTATATGCGTTAACTAAATAAGCAGAAAGAAGTAACATCCTAACATGTTTTGCCTGAGCTCAAAACCTAAGAAATGCATTCCTTAGCTTCATTATAAAAACACGGCTCAGGAAAACCCACCTGGATGCCATCAGTCGTACACAAGTAAACATTAACACGCCTGACATTACTGCAGGCCTGCTGTCCAGCTCGGGTTAGAAAGGTCACAAGAAGCAAACAAGCATTTGCAATGCAATAGGTCTCGCATTAGGAAAGTTTGAGCTATTGCTATTGTAAATGACACATTTTTTATTTATGTGTTGGTTTTGAAAATAGCGAACTTAATAGCTTTGTCATTTACAATGCCAATAGTTTTAACTTTCGCAAATGTGACACCTATAGCATTTGTAATGCAATATGTGTTGTATTTACGTGACTTAGATGTATTGATATTACAAATAACAATGGTTTTTACATTTTTTAATAATTAATACTTAAATAAAAGTTGTTGTAATTTATAATGGAAATACCTTAAACTTTTGTAAATAATTTTTGTGAAGATTATGTTAATTGTATTTTATTGTGACGAAAATCCAAGAACAGAAGTAAAATATTAACATCTTTTTGTGACATTTGTAATAAAGCTTGAAACATTGAGAGAACATATTTGAACCAGTTGTTGAATGGTTGCACAGATTGATGCTCTGGTGGCGACGAGAGATGCTGTGGCGTTCAGTGATGCTGTGGTAGCGCCTAGTGATGTTGTATTTCCATAGAGTGATGTTGTGGTGGTGCTGAGTGATGCTGTGGTGAAGCGATAGATAGATAGAGGGAAGGCGATAGATAGAGGGAGGGCAAAAGATAGATAGACAGATAGAGTGAGTGCGATAGATAGAGTGAGTTCGATAGATAGTGTGTATTTATGTTGCATTTAGTAGTGTAAGTATGAGGTGTGTAATTATATGGCACTGAGTGGTAATATGGGGAGTGTATGTTATATTCAGTAGAGTAATTATGTGGCACTGAGTGGTATTTAGAGTGTATTTTTCATTGAGTGCATTGTCATTATGTAGCATATAATTATATGGCACTGAGTGGTATTGTTTGGATTGTATGTTGCATTGAGTGCAGTGTAATTATGTAGCATATCATTATGTGGAACTGAGTGTTATTGTGTGGAGTGTGTGTTGCATTCATTAGAGTAATTATGTGGTGTGTAATTATGTGGCACTGAGTGGGATTTGGAGTGAATGTTGCATTGAGTGCAGTGTAATTATGTGCTGTGTAATTGTGTGGCACTCAGTGGTATTTGGAGTGTGTGTTGCATAGAGTGCAGTGTAAATATGTGGTGTGTAATTATGTGGCACTGAGTGGTATTTGGAGTGTATGTTGCATTGAGTGCAGTGTAATTATGCGGCGTGTAAATATGTGGCACTGAGTGGTATCTGGAGTGTATGTTGCATTGAGCGCAGTGTAATTATGTAGCATGTAATTATGTGGCACTGAGTGGTATTGTGTGGAGTGTATGTTGTAGTCAGTAGAGTGTAATTGTGTGGCGTGTACTTTTGTGGCACTGAGTGGTATTGTTTGGAGTGTATGTTGCATTGAGTGCAGTGTAATTATGTAGCATATAATTATGTCGTATTGTGTGGAGTGTGTGTTGCATTCAGTAGAGTGTAATTATGTGGTGTGTAATTATGTGGAACTGAGCGGTATTTGTAGTGTATGTTGCATTGAGTGCAGTGTAATTATGTTGCATATAACTGTGGCACTGAGTGGTATTTGGAGTGTATGTTGCATTGATAGCTGTGTAATTATGTGGCAGTGCAGTGTGTGTGAGGCAGCGCAGTGTGTGTGTATGTGAGGCAGCACAATGTGGGTGTGTGTGAGGCAGGGCAGTGTGTGTGTGGCAGCGCAGCTTGTGTGTGTGAGACTGTGTGAGTGCGTGTGTGTGTGTGTGAGGCAGCGCAGTGTGTGTGTGTGTGTGTGTGAGAGGCACCGCAGTGTGTGGGGCAGCACAGTGTGTGAGTGTGTGAGGCAGCGCAGTGTGTGTGTGTGTGTGAGGCAGCGCAGTGTGTGTGTGAGGCAGCGCAGTGTGGGTGTGAGGCAGCGCAGTGTGGGTGTGAGGCAGCGCAGTGTGGGTGTGAGGCAGCGCAGTGTGTTTGTGAGGCAGCGCAGTGTGGGTGTGAGGCAGCGCAGTGTGTGTGTGTGTGAGGCAGCGCAGTGTGTGTGTGTGTGAGGCAGCGCAGCGTGTGTGCGTGTGAGGCGGCGCAGTGTGTGTGTGTGTGAGGCAGCGCAGTGTGTGTGTGTGTGAGGCAGCGCAGTGTGTGTGTGTGACAGCGCAGTGTGTGTGTGTGAGGCAGCGCAGTGTGTGTGTGTGTGTGTGTGTGTGTGTGTGAGGCAGCGCAGTGTGTGTGTGTGTGTGTGAGGCAGGGCAGTGTGTGTGCGAGGCAGGGCAGTGTGTGTGAGGCAGCACAGTGTGTGAGGCAGCACAGTGTGTGTGAGGCAGCGCAGTGTGTGTGAGACAGCGCAGTGTGTAGCAGGGCAGTGTGTATGTGATGCAGCGCAGTTTGTGTCTCACAGTGCAGTTTGTGTGTAACAGCACAGTGTGTGTGATAGGACAGTGTGAGTGACACACAACAGTGTGTGACTATGTAGTGTGTGTGTGAGGCAGCGCAGTGTGTGTGTGTGAGGCAGCGTAGTGTGTGTGTGAGGCAAATGCTAAATTGTGTAGTAAACCTCAAATCGCCGCGGAATCAATTCCACTGGTCCCGCCCAATGTTTACACAGTATTTATGAAAGGTAATAGAAAGAAATCCTAATTTTTCACGCAACACGGGCTTCAGAATATTTCAAAATTACATCTTTAAGAGCACGTCAGTTTGGAAATGTTCTTCCCAGGAGGTAACGGTAGCTGTCCCAAAATAAACAAAAACACAGAGCGGGAACATGCTGCAATCGCCTGTCATTTCCAAACCGGGCGAGCCGGGAGGGGGCACATTCACTGCAGAAATAGCATTCATCTGGCGGGAGGCGCTGTGCAGGGAGGGCCTGGCGGGTCAGGGTGGGGTGATCGAGCTTTATTAGGGTGCCCCAGGGGAGTTCTAGACACTGCTGTCCCAATCCTTTCATTCTCGCAGCGCCTCAGGCAGACAAAGGAATCCGCCGTAGATCGCACGAGGCGCTCTCCTTGACCTCAACCTATGACGCGAGGCGCGGCAGCAAGCCCCCTCTGCCCCAAGATCCCACCTATACCAATACCATCGATTGCTCAAGCGCCTAACTACGGGTCACAATGAAGCGCTATATCAATGGCCTTATAAAACAAGTGAAGGGGCACAGACCTTCTATTTTAATGAAATTGTTTTATACACATTCAGTAATGTTGAAATTGCACATTTCTCGTTATTTTTAGCATCAATCTAACAATCATTAATATTTTACATGATAGTTTTAGACAATTTTACCTCATTGTCATCAAGAAAATATTTCCACAGACTTTCCCATTGATTTGGACTGCCTTCAGTGACAGCTAACTCCTCCCTCCAGGTCTTCGTTTTAGCTAATACCAAATTGCATTCTGGAACCTGAATTTTCCCTTATCCCAACGTCCAACTGGCTAAAGGGGGCACCCCTTTAGCCAGTCCTAGCATTGACAAATGAAAAAAATATACTATTCCCCAACAGAGGAAATTCGAAAGAGAAGCCACATGTGGCCAGGTTAAAATAAAGGCCAACGCTTCCTGCGGCGATGCACCTCTAAAATCATGTTTCAAAACTAGAGAAGGTGCAACTTCGTTTGAGAGCATGTGACTAGAATAAACAAGCGAAAGTAAACACAGAGACTGTCGTAATTCGTATTGCACTTATTATGAGTGGTAATATGAATTGAATCAGACTGACAGTCCGAAAAAGAAACTGAACATGTTTAAAGACGTCTAATGCACTACTTCGATGAAAATTAATTTGTCAGTAGCTTCCATGTAGTTCGAAATGGAGCCCAGATCACGATTTATTAACTATTAATAGAACAAAGTGCTTTTTAAGATCGTGTTACGCCAACAATTGGGTGGAGCACAATAGCATAGGCATAAAGCTATACGCTGACTTAACACTACCACACACGTTTCCATTTTAAAGCACAAGAAATAAGATGCTCTACCAACACATTTTTTATGATACCATTTTTATAGCCTGCAAATGAATGGCATGCAATGTCTGTCCTGCTGGGATACAAACGTACACGTTAATGACAGATATCAATAAAGAGAAAGGCCGAGCACTCGGATTGCAGTTTTCTCTTACCTTACAACAACTGCGAGGGCAGGGAAATCTTCGCGAGAGCGCGTGCTGCAGTCCGTCCAGAGCTTGCGCCACCGGCCTGCGACCAGGAAGTCAGGCAGGCCGGGCAGGACACCCGGAAACAGGAAGTAGGAGGGCGGGAGCCTACCCCGCCTCCCACGGAAGAGCGTTTTTGAGCACCGGAGCAGGCAGGAGCCTACCCTGCGCCCCGGTGCCGAAGGAGGGAGGAAGAGTCCTGCTGCCGGGCCCTGCAGCTGCCAATGAGAGGAGAGCCACCGCACCAAGGAAGCCGGTGAGTGGGGCTTCGGCTTGGTGCTGAGCTGCGAGGGCGGGGGGAGCCATGTGTGTGTGCGCTCGCGTGCGGCGGCGGGGGGGGGCTGTGTGAGCGTGTGTGAGCGAGGGAATGTGTGTGCGCGAGGGAATGTGTGTGCGCATGCGTGACTGTGTGTGATTGAGAAAGAATGCGAGGCAGGGGATATGCACGGCGACGTGCGCGCCCTCGAGGAGGAATCTGAGACAGCGATGCGCGTGGGCGATCGCTGTCTCACATTCCCCCAGACACGCCAGCAAAAGATGTCTTCGCAGACAAAGCATGCTTCGCATGCTTTTTAGGTCTGCTCGACCTAAAAAATGATAGCTGTCCAGCCAGCCTCAAGGTGGAGATGCTCTGGAAACTGTCACGGGGAGGAGGCTTCGTTCTACCTCAGAAGCATCACACTCGATCTCCGAGGACTCCGCAACTCCCTGTCTCTTTCACCAAAGGCTAAAAGTACGAAAACCAAAAAAGGCCACACCAGCCTTCTATCCTTCAAGGGTCGGTAAACTGAGGGTCATTAATTTGGCAAATAGAAACACCAGTGATTTGCCCACTTAAAAAAACAACATTCCCATTACATGGAATTTACAAGAAAACACATTTCTGAGCCTCAGATGAAAGGGTGCACGCAGATTCATGCTGAAATAGACATTTTTGTTTTGAGTGTAGCAGCTACTGTGTTGGAAGTAATTTGAGGCACGTTGTCTAAGAAACTGCACAAAATATACTTTATTATCCGTTTTGTAATCCTTACCAGTAAGTATTCTTGCAATACACGAAATACTCATCACGATTTACTGTTAGTAAAAAAACATTCTAGGCAGAGGTGATGCATTGGGACGTGACGTGAGGAAGGAAAATTTCAGAAACCTCTGACTGCATTTTGTTCCCTATGCGTTGTTTTCAACTGCTCGTGAGAAAGTGTAACTCCACGAGCCACACGTGGCTACATATGTCACTCATGGGCACACAGAGCATACGGCAGCTGGAACTGCTAAGCAATGTCCGTTATGCACAAGAACACACACAATCAACCCCAGACTGGTTTAAGCTTGCCGGGAAAAATCACCGAGGTAGCGCACAAGCCCAAAGGCACAGTGAACATTGGACCCATGACGGGGTATACCATTTGTACGTGGGACTCCCACGTACAAATAGTATACCCAGACATGGACTTCTCTCTGAGAAAACCAATTAAACAATAGAGGCGTGCACCAAGGAGCAGGGAGTATGCCTCCTCTCTATGCAATGTATATCTCTGTGTCTTGATGTGTATTTAAACGTTTTCTCAGGCAGGACTTATATTAGTGAGTGACCCCAGGACCAGAAAAATCCATACACCAGAAACACACCCAAAACAAGCATTTACAATGCAATAGGTCTCCCAGCTTTAAAGTTTGAGCTATTGGCATTGTATATTACAATGTGTTACATTAATTTGTTATCAAACTCTGAATTGTTGTATAAAGATGGTAAATGCTGCAAGAAAAAGTAGCACTGAAATTGATAGCTTTCGCAATCGCTATTGTAATGAAGCTGAACAGGCAGGGACAAAAGCATAGTCATAACAATCGATTTAAAAAATAAATGAAAAAAACACTCACTGAAAGTCTGCTTTCGATTCTGCGACTGTCCGCAAACCCAAAACAACGGCCTCCTCCTCCCCCTAGGGCACCTCACCACGCACGAGTACAAAAACAAGCATTTGCAGTGCAATAGATCTCGGAGCATTAAAGTTTGAGTTATTGACATTCCGCCTGGGAACATCACGCGAGCCCGAGGAGGTGTAGGCCGTGCCACGAGGCAACCTGCGGCCTGGTGTGCCCATCGGGTGAAGTCGGAGCTGCTCGCTGAGGTTGGTGTTTCTCCCCCCCACCCCCCCGTGGGGCACAGAGACCTACCCGCAAGCCCTGAAAGAACTGCCCAGGGTGCCGATTGCAAATTCGGCCCGAACTGGTAGATGGAGCACGAAGCTAGCTGAGGCCTACTCTGCAAAGGAGGTGAGAAGTGGCGGCCGCTAGGCGTGTGGAGAGAGACATAAAGCGAGGCAAGCTACCGCGAGTGGGTTGGGCACTCACTACTCTGCACTCACTACTCTGCACTCACTACTCTGCACTCACTACTCTGCACACTCACTACTCTGCACTCACTACTCTGCACTCACTACTCTGCACTCACTACTCTGCACTCACTACTCTGCACTCACTACTCTGCACTCACAACTCTGCACTCACTACTCACTACTCTGCACTCACTACTCTGCACTCACTACTCACTACTCTGCACTCACTACTCTGCACTCACTACTCTGCACTCACTACTCTGCACTCACTACTCTGCACTCACTACTCTGCACTCACTACTCTGCACTCACTACTCTGCACTCACTACTCTGCACTCACTACTTTGCACTCACTACTCTGCACTCACTACTCTGCACTCACTACTCTGCACTCACTACTCTGCACTCACTACTCTGCACTCACTACTCTGCACTCACTACTCTGCACTCACTACTCTGCACTCACTACTCTGCACTCACTTCTCTGCACTCACTTCTCTGCACTCACTTCTCTGCACTCACTACTCTGCACTCACTACTCTGCATTACCACTCTGCACTCACTACTCTGCACTCACTACTCTGCACTCAATACACTGCACTCACTACTCTGCACTCTGCACTCACTACTCTGCACTCACTACTCTGCACTCACTACTCTGCACTCACTACTCTGCACTCACTACTCTGCACTCAATACACTGCACTCACTACTCTGCGCTCACTACACTGCACTCACTACACTGCACTCACTACTCTGCACTCACTACTCTGCACTCACTACTCTGCACTCACTACTCTGCACTCACTACTCTGCACTCACTACTCACTACTCTGCATTACCACTCTGCACTCACTACTCTGCACTCACTACTCTGCACTCACTACTCTGCACTCACTACTCTGCACTCACTACTCTGCACTCACTACTCTGCATTACCACTCTGCACTCACTACTCTGCATTACCACTCTGCATTACCACTCTGCATTACCACTCTGCACTCACTACTCTGCACTCACTACTCTGCACTCACTACTCTGCACTCACTACTCTGCACTCACTACTCTGCACTCACTACTCTGCACTCACTACTCACTACTCTGCATTACCACTCTGCACTCACTACTCTGCACTCACTACTCTGCACTCACTACTCTGCACTCACTACTCTGCACTCACTACTCTGCACTCACTACTCTGCACTCACTACTCTGCATTACCACTCTGCACTCACTACTCTGCATTACCACTCTGCATTACCACTCTGCACTCACTACTCTGCACTCACTACTCTGCACTCACTACTCTGCACTCACTACTCTGCACTCACTACTCACTACTCTGCATTACCACTCTGCACTCACTACTCTGCATTACCACTCTGCATTACCACTCTGCATTACCACTCTGCATTACCACTCTGCATTACCACTCTGCACTCACTCTGCACTCACTACTCTGCACTCACTACTCTGCACTCACTACTCTGCACTCACTACTCTGCACTCACTACTCTGCACTCACTACTCTGCACTCACTACTCTGCACTCACTACTCACTACTCTGCATTACCACTCTGCACTCACTACTCTGCATTACCACTCTGCATTACCACTCTGCACTCACTACTCTGCACTCACTACTCTGCACTCACTACTCTGCACTCACTACTCTGCACTCACTACTCTGCACTCACTACTCTGCACTCACTACTCTGCACTCACTACTCTGCACTCTGCACTCACTACTCTGCACTCACTACTCTGCACTCACTACTCTGCACTCACTACACTGCACTCTGCACTCACTACTCTGCACTCACTACTCTGCACTCACTACTCTGCACTCACTACACTGCACTTACTACACTGCACTCAGCACTCTGCACTCACTACTCTGCACTCACTACTCTGCACTCACTACTCTGCACTCACTACTCTGCACTCACTACTCTGCACTCACTACTCTGCACTCTGCACTCACTGCTCTGCACTCACTACTCTGCACTCACTACTCTGCACTCACTACTCTGCACTCAGCACTCACTACTCTGCACTCACTACTCTGCACTCTGCACTCACTG
Source organism: Lissotriton vulgaris (assembly GCF_964263255.1). NCBI lineage: Eukaryota > Metazoa > Chordata > Amphibia > Caudata > Salamandridae > Lissotriton > Lissotriton vulgaris. Next base: position 375,759,341 of record NC_141685.1, read on the forward strand.
CTCTGCACTCACTACTCTGCACTCACTACTCTGCACTCACTACTCTGCACTCCGCACTCACTACTCTGCACTCACTACTCTGCATTACAACTCTGCACTCACTACTCACTACTCTGCACTCACTACTCTGCACTCACTGCTCTGCACTCACTACTCTGCACTCACTACTCTGCACTCACTACTCTGCACTCAGCACTCACTACTCTGCACTCACTACTCTGCACTCTGCACTCACTGCTCTGCACTCACTACTCTGCACTCACTACTCTGCACTCACTACTCTGCACTCAGCACTCACTACTCTGCACTCACTACTCTGCATTACAACTCTGCACTCACTCTGCACTCATTTAATAGGTCTCACCGTTTTCTGCATACTTTTGTGAGAGACTGTTCTATTTCCTTGTTAAATACTTCTGCATCAAACTGGGAAAAGGCAAGGGAGTCTGGCACTGGGGCTGCATTGCTTTCAGCTTTCAGCACACCCCTTCCCTGTCTCCGCAGCACCAGACAGGACAGCCAGGCAGCCCCTGATCCTTCTGCAGAACGACTTAAAGTGCCCCTTTCACTTAAACTTTCATCAACCTAACATGTTTTCAAAGGAACCGGAAACACGACGAGATGTGCAGTTTGACATTGTCTGTGCAGGAAGGGGAAATGTCTCTCGGTTAATGATCAGGGCGTAAATATTTCTCTGTTGCTATTGAGTGTGGGCCGTAAGGGTGAGCTTCTTGGGGCTTTATCATAGTCAGTGAGTTCTTATAGGGTGCTTAAAGGGGGTGCTTCCAATTCCCAATTGATGATTGTAGTGGGCGGTATGGGGGGGATGTTGTTTTCCTGTGGATATTCACCATGCGCTCAAAAGGAGGCTGTTGTCAACCTCTAGAAAATCAGTGTGTGGACTGAGGGGCGCTTATATTCCCATTTGCAAATGTTTCTCTGCAATAAAAACGTCTCGCAAAACATAATTTCAGGCCGCCTGTCACATTACACAGGAGGCACTTTAAATATAGAATCGAGTATGCCCCCGGAATGCCGCCGCGGCCGCCCCGGAAGTCAGGCACGGTCGCCTGTGACGGGGGCGGAGCCACGTTCAGAGCGGAAGAGGAGGCAGGCGGAGTCGTTGCGTCTCGCGGCCCGGGGCTCCTGTGAGCGGTGTGGAGCCCCGGGGCCGCGCCAGCAGGAGGTTGGGCGCCGCGTGCTGAGCAGAGTCCCCGACATTGGCCAGGTAAGTTCAAAAAAAGGCTGGGGGGGGCTTGGTGCACTTGTGTGTGTGTGCGTGTATGCTCGTGTGTGTATGTATGCGTGCGACGGTGACGGCGGGGGAGGGAGGGAGGGAGGGGGGGCCCTCGGTGCACGTGTGTGTGTGTGTGTGCGCGCGTGTGTGTATGTGTCAGGGGGGGTGTCTCTGTATGTATGTATGTGCGTGCGTGCATGGGCGCTTGTGTGTGTGTATGCGCATGCGTGTGGGGTGCTTGCGCTTCCCAGGAGACAGCGCCTGGCCACAGCGCGCGTTCCAGTTACAAATCGCCTGGAAGGATGCGCGTGGCCAGGACTGTCTCCTGGGACTGAGAGTCGCTGACAAAAGATCTCCTGGCGGACACAGCGCTGACGCGCTGTTAAACGCCAGGAGACCTAAACAGTGACCTAGCTAAGCACAACAATACAAACCATCAACAAGAAGAGAGCCATGGCTATTAGACTGGACAACAGGAGCTAGCTCGCACTGGCCCGACACGACGGCCCCCTCAAGTTTGTGTGACTTGAGGGGCAGCGGGCAGTTCATAATCAACAGCGAGCGAAGCTGCTGGTATAGGCCAGGCACAGGAATGCTGGCATTGGCAATGGCACGCATGGGTGTACTGTCCGCCGTTTGATTCAAGCTTTGCACAGACAGCTAGTGCTGGGCTGTCGGGGAGGGGGGACGAGGGGGAAGGCCTGGGTGACAGGGAGTGGGAGAGAGTAATGAGTTTGGTGCGGCCCTGCATCCAACGAGGGGAATGCTTAAGCAGGCAGCAGAATAGCAGATTCATTGTGAAATAAAAATGCGGTATATGAAGAGGGGGGAGGCGCATTAGTGGAGACTTTACAGAAGTACAGAGTAGCAGCAGCCACACGCACACCGTATGGCACACGCACTCTACTACTCATTTAACTGAAAGTGAAACACATTCACTGACTGTGTTAAAAATACTTACGGTCACTCGAGTCGAAGTCGATACTAGTAAATACTAGTAAGATGATGAAGAAGGCAAGAGTCATGACTCGGTCTACGACTACGCTCACTAGTCTCCTCGTGACTCTCTGGCAGTGACTCATTGTGTGGCACGCCAGGCGCGGTGACGACAATGCCCACAGCAGCCAATCACTGATCATGCCTTTCATAATATCCACATGTGATTGGCACACAGTGCGGCAGCACTGAGCTCAGCCACCACCCACGCGCGGCACCATCCTGCTGAAGTCCGCGGTAATTCAGCCAATCCTGGCGCAGCATCAATAGCGCCACTGTGCCAGGATTGGCTAAGAGCAGGGCTAATTATGCCCATTATGAGACCCGGGGGAGCCGGGTTCCTGCCTGTCTAAGTGCTAGGGGGGGAGGAGGAGGGAAGGGGTTGCTGCGTGTGTGCGCATGCGTGGGCAAGTCAATAAAATGACTTGTCCAAAATGCGCACACACTGATGCGGCCCTGCCTGCTGCGCTATCTTCTGTTATCTGCTGTCACTGTCACTCATTGCCACAGGCCCGCCCACCCTTCCGTGACGATGACGATGACAACATGACATCCAATGATTCTGGGCTTGTCCTGGTACAGTCAGCTAACTTATCAGTGTGTGTGAGTGCGCTGTGCGCTCAATACTGTAAAAATCTTACTTGCTAATCACTGCCGATTGCATGATGTGACAGTCGTCCATGGATAGTGGGGCAACGCCCCAACGCCCCCAATGGACGCACCGCCACTGGTCCAAATACGGCAAGGCTACTCCCATAGACTCCTAGAAAGCACAACATGTTCTTAAACAAACCAAGCCTCCAGCAGCCCGGGAATTCCCCCTGCTTCTGTATTGATTTGTCGTAGAACTCCTGGAGTCCTGAAAGAACTGCGAGTTCTTAGTGACGTCTTATGTCCAACCTTACGTCAAGCTCGGCACCTTCCAGGTATAAATATACCAGCATCTGCCTTAAGCAACACTCGGTGGTTTGGAGCAGATCGGCTATCTACTTGCCCGACGCCCTGCTGATGCGAGTGCCGAAGGAAGCCGACCCTCCCACTGACGCACTGAGAGAGACCCTGTCTTTTCTCCTGCTGAGAAATCCAGCACCAGTGTTTCCCTGTCACCCTTGCGGGTTGCTGGGAGATTGAGTCCTGAGAAAGAGATACAAGACCTCCTTCCTTCTATAACCAAGGTACGGAGCTGATTAGACCCTTAGAGAATTCTTGATTCAGATTCTTGGCAAAAACGATAACTCATCTACTCCTTCCCTGTACTAGGCTTAGGTTAGGTACACTGGGGTAGGCCTATCTTAGAAACACCAGTTGAGCACGTTTAGTCATTATTTTATGATTGTATGTATTTTATCCATTTTAAGTATCTCACGGCTTAGAAACCATATAATTGCTTTTACAGTATTATTTCATAATACTCATTTTACTGTACGCACTTTACTTTATGACAAGTATTGCAATTGTGGCAATTCACTTCTCTTGCATGAGAAAGAAGACTGCTCAATAAATAACCTTTTTATTGAAAATGCCCGTCTCTCTATTTCTCTGCACTCCTGGTGAAACTAAGCATGCACGATTAACTGAGTGAAATAGCTATCTATTGTTTCCGCGACTCTGGATATATACTCCTTATTCTGCGGGAGCAAAGTTGTCATGTTTATGCGGTTGTCAGAAACTAATCCCTTCTTGTCTATTCAAGAAAGTTAGCACCTTCTTGTTTACTCGAGAACGTTTCTAGTGACCTCTGAGCTAGCTGGCATGTCATAATTAAGTCTAACATATTCAATAGAGACCTAGTCGACCTCAGTCCTACGTCTACACTATCGTTTATGTTATTCCAATTCGCAGAGCCTTTTGGGAATATAGGAACTACACTACAATGCAGTGTGCAAATCATTTTTAAATATCCCCATACACAATAGGTATGAACCGCTCAGATCATGTAGTGAAATCGATTGACATTAGAGAAACAGTGAGCGTGTTGTGGAGAAAACTATAGATGCTATTTCACCTTTATCTAGGAGCGTAGGTAATGAAAGAGTAAATGGATCGATTGATTACATTAGTGGGCAATCACCATCTAAGGACTGCAGTAACATGGTAGATCTTGATATAGACAATTGGCTATATTCCTATGCCAAAAAGATAGATGGTAGTTTATACCCTCAAACAACTAATAGGCATCATCATGAAAATCTAGATAACACCAGTGATTTTGCCGCTTCTGATACGGAAGCAATGGCCGCACAATGCCTAACTATTCAAGACTATATGTCTCCGATTATTACATCCTGGAATATAGCAGGAATTAAGAATAAGATAAATAATGATTTATGGCTCAAATCCCTAGAAAAGTTTAGCATAATTATGATTCAGGAAACATGGAATGTGGAGCCTTTTTTTGCAAATGGTTTTAACGTAATTTGCACTAAAGCCGAACCATCTAGAAGAGGGAGAGCTAAAGGTGGTTTAGCAACATTAATAGCGGTCACAGCTCCGCTGTCAGTAAAAGTCGCTAACACTAATTCACAATTTTATCAATTTATACAGCTATATTCAGAAAGGAAACAAATAATTGCTTTGATTAATTTTTATAATACTGTTTTTGATGGTAACAATTCAAGGATGATCAATGATTTAGAGGTTGTCCTAGAGAATTTTGTGAGAGAACTGGATGGGTCATATATAATTTTGTGGGGGGATTTTAACTGTGAAATTTGTAGTATCCCAATGGGAGAATAATGCAGATTTATTGATAGTTTTGGGGATCGGATACCCGATTTTCCTCACGAGCTGTATGGTGAAGCTATAAATATTATTGGGGCCGATTCACAAAACTAACTTAAGACAAAATCCTAAACGTACTACTTTTGGTATTCACAGAAGTTAGGATTTTGTCTTAAGTTTGTCTTAAGACAAACTTAAGACAGACTTAAGACAAAATCCTAACTTAAGTCTGTCTTAAGACAAACTTAAGACAAAATCCTAACTTCTGTGAATATCAAAAGTAGTAAGTTTAGGATTTTGTCTTAAGTTAGTTCTGTGAATCAGGCCCATTATCTCCAAATATAATTTAATTGTCCTGGAACCAGAAAATGCAGAGGGTGATACTGCTATCCCAACCTACGTAGGCGAGGGAGGTTCATCAAATATAGATCACTTTATTATAACAGCAAAGTGTAAAGGCTTGGTTGAGAATATTATAACTAGTGAATATTTGATTAATGACCATCACCCTCTGAATTTGAAACTTAGACTTGGTTTGGGTCACCAACAAAAGGGTAAGTCCACACAATCGAACATAACTATACAAGGAAATAATGGAGTATCCATTAAATGGGCAGGTGTAGATCCAATACTATTTTTAGAAAATCTAAATAGGAAAAATCAAAAGGATATTGATATCTGCGGTAATCAGACAAAATATCGAGAAAAAAAATATCGTAAAGACAAAATATCGAAGTAAAAATATCGAATGTCAAAAATATAGGGAATCAAAAATATTGGATACAAAAATATCGTAATAGGTAAGTAAGTAAAAATATCGAAAACAATAATATCGTATGACAAAATATCGACTATACAAAATATTGTGTAGTAATGTAAATAATCAATAGTATAGGAAAAAGTAAAATAATTGTACATAAAATGTTGTAAAAAAGGTGTCACCTTAAAAAAAAAAGTTAAAAAAAAATTATTTAAAAAACATATCTAGGTTTAGGATCGGGTAATTGGGTTTATAGGGGATAAGGGTGGGGAGTGTATTAAAACGTATGTAAAATAACCTAAAATATTATAAATATGTTAAATAAATTATGTTAAAAATGTTTTTTTAAATAATATAAAAAAATAATAAATAATAGATATCTAGTTCTAGGAGCGGGTTATTGGGGATAAGGGTGGGAAGTAATTTAATAATAATGAATTAATATATGTTAGTCAATATTTCTAATTTATACCTAATTGGTAATTAAATAAGATTAATTAGTTAATTAATGAAGATCATATAGTACTTATAATTAATTACTAATTAATTGGTAATTAATTAATATTAATTAGTTAATTATATTAATTAGGTTAATTTTTAAAAAATATATATTTTATTTTTGTGTTAATTAAATGGTTAAAAATAATAATAATTATTTAAATTCTTTAATTTCAGCTAATGAGTTCATATAATAACGTTATTGTTAATTAATCATTAATTGGTAATTAAATAATAATAATTACATTTGGGAAAAGGAATTTTTTGAGGGTTCAGAGTCAGTTTTCAGTTTTTGGGTAAAGGAGTATTTGTTGGGTTCAGGGTCAGTTTTCAGTTTTTGGGTAAAGGGGTCTTTGTTGTGTTCAGGGTTAGTTTTCAGTTTTTAGGTAAAGGGGTATTTTTTGGGTTCAGGGTCAGTTTTTAGTTTTTGGGTAAAGGGGTATTTTTTGGGTTCAGGGTCAGTTTTCAGTTTTTGGGTAAAGGGGTATTTTTTGTGTTCAGGGTCAGTTTTCAGTTTTTGGGTAAAGGGGTATTTGTTGGGTTCAGGGTCCGTTTTCAGTTTTTGGGTAAAGGGGTATTTGTTGGGTTCAGGGTCAGTTTTCAGTTTTTGGGTAAAGGGGTCTTTGTTGGGTTCAGGGTCAGTTTTCAGTTTTTGGGTAAAGGGGTATTTGTTGGATTCAGGGTCAGTTTTCAGTTTTTGGGTAAAGGGGTATTTCTTGGGTTCAGGGTCAGTTTTCAGTTTTTGGGTAAAGGGGTATTTTTAGTGCTCAGGGTCAGTTTTCAGTTTTTGGGTAAAGGGGTATTTCTTGGGTTCAGGGTCAGTTTTCAGTTTGTAGGTAAAGGGGTATTTTTAGTGTTCAGGGTCAGTTTTCAGTTTTTGGGTAAAGGGGTATTTGTAGGGTTCAGGGTCAGTTTTGGGTTTTTGGTGTACAGTTGTACAGGGTAAAAATATAATTAATTTACATTCAATTAATTAAAGGACATTACAAATATATAATATTACACCAACTCTAATTTACTGTAGACTGCAGTTGGAATATTATTTAATAATTAATTAGTGTCCAGCACATATTAAAATTTAATGTAGACTGGAGTAGGAATATTAATTTTTATATAATTAGTGTGCAGCACCTACTGTAATTTAATGTACACTGGATTTGGTATATGAATAATTACATTATTAGAGTCCAACATATACTCACATTTAATATACTGTGAAAAATTAATAATAAGATTGTTACTTTCTAGTAAGATAATGATACAAATAGTTCAACATGATTATAGAAACATTTTTTTTATTTATGTTTCAAAAATAATATTTTTTTCATACAATAAAATTTTTATTTACATTTGCTTTTAATTTTTTTTATTATAAACACAATCATAAACAAATATACAGAAGCATTATTATTTTGTGAACTTTTTTTACAAAAATTAACATTCTTTATTATCTCTTTTACATATTCTTATTTCAGAAAAAAATGTAGAAATATAAGAAGTTTTTTTCTATTAAGCTTTTTTAAGCTTCATTTGTGAAGAACAAATATTTATAACATAAGTCACACATTTTTAACACTTTTTGACATTATTTTATTTTGTGACAATGTAGTTATATTTCTGTACATTGTTAACATAAACATTATTGTTTTCATAATATTTAATTATTAAATTCATGTACCTATTTGTTAATGAAATAATTGTAGGATTAAATAAAATATTTTTTAACAATAATATAAACATACATTTTTTTCCCCATTTTGTAAAGTATAGATATTATATTTCAAACTTGGGACTATTTTATTGAATTTGGGTGCTTTATTTTGTAACCGGGTTAGGTCGTTTTGGGTTATTTGGAAGAAGGGCTGATCGCGGTTGGGAGACACTTCACGTCGCTTGAGGTAAGGTTAATTTTATATCTTTTATGTGTATTTTTATGATGTTTTTTGACTAGTGACCTTATATTTAGTGTTGTTGAATGTGAGGGAGTTATGTTTTACATTTTGAAAACAGATATTTACTTATGGTATCTACACGTAGTGTTAGTTAGTTAACTATTTATTTATAGAGTGAATGTAAGTCTTTTAGGGTATATCTAAAAGTTAAATCATCTATGTTAATATGTTGGTATCTAATTACTAGCTAAGTAATGTGGGTGGGAATGTCTGTTTTCTATGTTTTTGTCGTAGGTGTACGCTACATCGGAAGTTCCGTTTTTTTTTCAAGGAAGTGTATGTTTGTTTAATTCAACACTGATTTACAAACACTTCTTTACATTTTTCGGGTTTCCAGGAGCGATTCTTTCTATTTTTCTAATTTTTCGGGTTTTTTATGGTTATTCGATGGCTCAGGACCACGTGGATTTCTTATTTGTGGAACAGTTGTATTTTTACATTTTTTTTTGGGTTAATTTTGCACTAGATGGATTACTTTGGTGGAGAAGGACGTTATTGGATTGACAACATAATTGGTAAGTCATTGCTTTCTATTTTTGTGTGGGTGGGTAATGTCATATTTATTATGGAATTGTTTTTTACTTGTTATTTAGTTTTAATGTGTGCATATATTATAATAATATATTTATATATTGCATACATTAAATACTTTAGAAGCTCACGTTACGTATTTTTGCATACTTAGGTGATACTTTTAGTGTTTTATAACAGTTTGAGAATTATTTACAGTAGTGTTTTGGCTATGATGTTTAGGTATTCTATGCCTTTTGTATTAGGGTACAGTTTGACTTGCTCTTCCAGGTACTTGTGCATTTGTTTATTTTGCTTGGATGTTTTTGGGACAAGTTCTGTTACAGATTGGTCCATTCTAAATTCTTGATAGCTCTGTTCTTTCTGTAGGCATTTAATGACATTTTCTAGAGTAGGTTTGGTTCTGCCAGTTGATTGTACAAATGCATTGTGCCAACCTTCCACTGCATTGTTAGTTTTTGATTCTCCGTTAAGGGTACTATTGTACACGTTCCACCAGGGTATGAGGAATTTTGGATTTCGTCTGTGGCCAGATCTGTGGAGTCTGCCTACCCAGGTGTCTTCAAAGTAATCGAGAAAAGGACTTAATCTAGCTTCATTTTGTTTGTAAAATGGACTGTCTATAATAATGTTGTAATGTTCAGCTACATCTGTTACAGGGACATAGGCAAGTGCAATGAGTTTTTTGATTTGGAAAGCAAATGATGAATTTGTAGCATATTCGACACTTAGGGTAGTTTTTTGAAGGTGTCTCCATAAACACTGGTTGAAATTATAATAGCAGCCTTGAATGGAGGTATGGGGGTGGATTTTTAGAATAGTTGAGAGCATTGCATGCTCAAAATCAAGAATGATTTTTTCTGGAGAAAAATCATTCGTTTTTTGTTTTATTATATTTAATAATTCCATATATGTTGAATTATTTTTGTTTGGCAATAGTGCATATAGCAAAGGGATGTTGCAGTTGTGGTAGAGGCCATGTATTGTGTATAATTGGAAAAATGGTTTGGGACAGATGTTAAATGTTCCATCCATCATCCAATATTGGCTTTGCTGCAGTTTAACTAAATTCATATTGGTACCAAAAATTATAAGCCTTTTGTCATTGTTTTCGTTGTCATAAACTATAAATGGTTGTTTATTTAAAGTTATTATTTGGTTTGCAGTTAAATTTATATCCTGATATGTTCTGGGAGATGGTGTTGTAGCAGTTGTAGCTTTTTTAGTGCGTGCTATAGTTCTTTTTAAGGATAGGATATTTGGCATTTGGGTTGTGGCTGTTTTTGGGATTTTAGGAATGGCTTCTTTTAAAATGACATTTGTTTGCTTTTGGGAACCTGTACTAGCTTCTTTTATATTTTCCAAAGCTGTTCTCACTTCTATTTCAGTAACATTAGGTGGATGATTGTGCTCCCTAGTATACAGTACTGTAGCTTCTCTAGTTGTTGCTCTTCCATAGCACTTGTTCGAATAATATTTACAACATTTCCAATTAACTTTCATGCCATATTGCTTTTCTTGTGTATACGTGTAACCCATGTAGCATAGTAATAGTTTTCCTTTTTGGCTGGTCACAAATTCGGCTCCTTCGGTCATTTTGTACTTTGTATATCTATAAAATATATATATAATAGTTAATGTTAAATTAAATGTGATAAATAATCTATGTTAGTGATAAGTAGGAATGTTTATACTTACGTGTTTTAGAATTTACAGCTAAACTTAGGAGTTCCTTGCTTCTTGAGTTGGGGATAAATGGTTGTGATGTTGTTGTAGCTGTTATGAGAAACAGGAAAGTAGTATATTATTAATTAATGTTTAGGTACATTTGCAATGTTAGAGCACATTTCTACTACAAAAGTGTATCTTCATGATTCATATTGTGAAGATACTTACATATTTGTTTAGGTTGGTATTTCGCAGTATAATTGGTTCTTCAGCTTCTGGAGAGTAGTTTGTAGTGTTATCTTAAAAAAATAATGAACATATGTGTTAGAATAATCACCATGTTGGTACGTTTTTTAATACATTATCTGGTAATTATGTTCTTTAATATACTTACTTTGTGATTAGTATCAGTATTATTTAGAATGTGGAGTTCTGTATTATGTCTGTATATCTATTCGCCGTGTTTGCTCTGTAAATAAACAATATATAATAGAAAATAATTAGAACAGTTATAAATGTTTGTATTGTTTTTCCACATTTATTTCAGTTGCATAATACTTACTTAGTAAAATGTATTCTAGAAATAGTAGTGATGTCCTTTGTTCATTAGTAGTGCAGTTTTCAGTAGTAGAATCTACAGAAAAAAAGAAATATGTGGGCCACAACTGATTATTTCTGTGTGTTTAGATTTATGTGCACATAATGAAACAATGTGAAATTACTTACATAGTTTTTAGAATCTGTATTCCTATGCTTTGTTCACAGTTAGTTTGAGTAGAATATTCAGTAGTCGTAGTATCTAAAAAAATACTTTTATATAATTTTTTAGCATGTTAAGTAGTATGAAATTGAATACCAAAGGGGCACTGGGTATTGAGCAGGTAAATAAGTAGTAGTAGCAAATAATGCAGTTTGTATTTTATGTACTTACTTAGGAAAAAGTATTGTAGAAATAGTTTTGATGTCCTTAGTTCAGTAGTAGTGCAGTTTTCAGTAGTAGAATCTACAGAAAAAAAGAAATATGTGGGGCACAACTGATTATTTCTGTGTGTTTAGATTTATGTGCACATAATGAAACAATGTGAAATAACTTACATAGTTTTTGGAATCTGTATTCCTATGCTTTGTTCACAGTTATTTTGAGTAGAATATTCAGTAGTCGTAGTCTCTTAAAAAAATAGTTGTATATAATTATTTAGCATGTTAAGTACTATGAATAGCAAAGGGGTACTGGGTATTTAGCAGGTAATTAAGTAGTAGTAGCAAATAAAGCTGTTTCTATTTTATTTACTTACTTACTAAAAAGTATTGTAGAAATAGTACTGATGTCCTTAGTTCAGTAGTAGTGCAGTTTTCAGTAGTAGAATCTACAGAAAAATAGAAATATGGTGTGCAACTGTCATTATTTCTGTGTGTTTAGATTTATGTGCACATAATGAAACAATGTGAAATTACTTACATAGTTTTTAGAATCTGTATTCCTATGCTTTGTTCACAGTTATTTTGAGTAGAATATTCAGTAGTGGTAGTATCTAAAAAAATATTTTTAGATCATTATTTAGCATGTTAATTAGTATGAATAACAAAGGGGCACTGGGTATTTAGCAGGTAAGTAAGTAGTATTGGCAAATAATGCACTTTCTAATTTATTTACTTACTTAGAAGATGTAATAGTAGGTTGATAGTCTGGTTCTTCTAGTTGTTGTGCAGCAATTCAGATAGAGATGAATCTCCTTCAGCGACTTTTGGCAAGTAGTTTGTGCTTACATTTTCATTGCTTATATAGGGGAGTGTCAGTAGTAATTAGTTTGCTATTGGTTCATTTAAAAAATTAGGGTTGTGATTGGTTAGTTAGTATATTTGAATTTCAGTTGTGATTACTTTGTATTAGAAGTGAAAAACCAAAAATAATTCTAAAAGTATACAAACTAGCATACAATATTTTTATATGTGTAGGTGATATAATTATACCAATAGGAAATATTTGATGAATTAATAGTGTGTCTATAGTATTAATGAAATTATTGTATGTTTATTTTGATGTGAAAACATATAAAACATTAATTAATTATGTAAACAGATGCTTATAAAAAGTCGATATAGTTTATAATCCGATATTTATGTGCACGATATTTTTGAAGTCGATATTATAGTTAATGTCATTATTTTTTGTAGAAAGCGATATTTTTGTATTCCGATATTAATGTAGTCGATATCACAGTAAACGATGTTTTTGTATATCGATATTAAAAAATTGATATTTGTGTATATATGTAGTTAAGTATAGGAAGCCGATATTTTTGATTTCGATAAATTTGTTCCGATATTTTTGTACATCGATATTGTGGATTTCGATATTTTGTCAGACATTCGATATCTGCTAAATAACTCCACCCCAGATTGGCTTACTGTAAAAGCTTTTCACGGTATTACATCTGAAATAGCAAAAGATCTAACTAGCAAAAAGAAGAAAAAATCCTGCAATAATAACCCCAGATGGCTTAATGAAAAATGTTCAAGGTTAAATAAGGCTTTAAAAATGGCTCTGAAAGCAAAACCTAGAAATTGTAGCAAAATAAGAATACTGAGGAAAGAATATAAAATAACTTTAAGATGTAGGAAAAGCGAAGTCCGAGAGGATGCTTGGGCGAGCCTTATCCAGGCAGCAGAGACTAGAAACGCAAGTTTATTCTGGCATACTATTGACCATCGTTATTTTAAAGATAATAGAACATCGAAAATTGTAATCGCGGTCCCTCCGCAAGACTGGATTACACTTTGAGCCCATTTTTTATGCAGGTGCTTGTAAAGCTTCTTTAACGCAAAATAGCACCCTCATATTAGTTGAACCCATAAACTCTGCACCCATCACATTGGCGGAAATTAAATTAGCCCTCTTAAAGGGTGCCAGTGGGAAAGCGGATGGACCTGATGGGGTACCGATTTATGTTTTTAAAAGTAAATTGGAATTTTGGACCCCGATCTTAGTGAATGTTCTAAATGCTGCAATGGGAGGAGTTATACCTGCATCATGGTCCCAAAGCATTACTGTCCCCATTTTTAAAAAGGGAAACAGAGGAAAGGCTAACTGTTACCGTCCAATATCTCTTCTGGACTCTACTTTAAAATTAATGGGAAGGATCCTCCTGGGGAGATTAGAAGACTGGGTGGACGAGAATAACATTCTCTCAGAAGCCCAGTTCGGGTTCAGAAGAGGTATTGGAACTGTGGAACAGTGCCTGCATTTGGAACTCCTTATAGGAAAGTATACATTGGCAAAGGAGGGTGCCCTTCACCTCTGCTTTGTGGTCCTCACAAGCGCGTTTGACTTTGTAAATCTCGCAAAGTTATGCAAATTCTAAAAGAGTTAGGAGCACCACATGAAATTATTATATTCCTATTCCAAATTTATAATCTTTTAACCACAAGAGTTCATTTTGCGGCAAAGGAGAATGTACACAGGATTTGAGGGTTACAAGAGACGTACACCAAGGATGCGTATTGGCTCCATTGTAGTTCTCTTTATATATCAATAATGTGGACTCTTTTTTGCAAAAGCTAAAAGCTGATTGCCCAAAAGTAGGTAGTCGTACTACCCCAGTACTACTCTACGCGGATGACGCTGTCCTTTTGTCAAGGACAGCGAATGGATTACAATGCTTAATCGAGAAGTTCGCCCAGCACATGACAGAAAAGGACTTGCAATTAAATCTCACAAAAACTTTCGTCATAACATGTGGTAAGACCAGAATGAAGAGTAGACAACACAGTGTGGGGGGAGTAGTTATAGGTAGAGTGCCAAACTTTGTTTACCTGGGCCTCCTTTTTAATAGAATAGGCAGCTGGAGATCACACATTGATACTAGTAATTTGAAATTTTTAAGAGAAGTCAAGGGAATTTTTAGATTTTCGGCCATTATGGGAAACAAGCCCATCAGGGAGATACTTACTTTGTATAGAACAAAGTGTGTGACTGGGGCCTCCTATGGAGCTGAAATATGGGGAAGAGCAAGCACTGACACTCTACAAATACAAGAAAATAAATGTTTAAAAGAGTTTTGGCAGTACCTAGCTCCACAGCAAACTATATTGTACATAGGGAATTGGTTGTACCATACATAAGTGACACTATCAGAATAGCTGGTGTTACTTTCTGGCGAAGGCTGTTGGCAAGGGATGAGGCAAAATGTATGACTAATATAATTAAAGATTGCCTGGCCCTTGACAATAGGAAAAAAAATCCCATGGCTTGAGTACATTCAAAATGTATTGATGGATTCCAAGATAGATTTTAATAAAGGGGATCTGATATCCATACGAGATATTAGTAAAAATAAGCTGAAGCTGAGATATATCTCGATTATGGACTGCGTTAGAACTGATGAAGCAAAACATAAACATAGCGTTACTGCCTATTGTCAAATTCCTTCTGTGCCGGGTACACAAAGATATCTTACAATGATAGTAAATGCCCAGCACAGATTCTATTTGACTAGGTTAAGATTTGGTACTGTACATTATCTCGTAGCATTTTGTGACAGGGAAAAAGGATTTCATAAGCTACCAAATTGCCCTTGTAATGGGAAAACCCCTCAGTCTACGCTACACTTCATATTATTTTGCACTCTGTATAGTGATATAAGGAAATCAGTTTTAAAATCCCTTTTTCTTGCTAATAGATTGTATAATTATAAAAATGTTTCTAATTATTTATGTAGTCTGGATAATATGAAGTATGTGCAACCAGGAAACTAAAGGAATTAGCGCATTTAGACTTATTATACGAAAACACTGATGTGGATATTTAGAGCTGTTACAATATACATGTAGAATTTACATTTTATAGTGATTTTATTTGTACACGACTTTGCACATTATGCATCTGTGTTGCACAAGGCTTACCATACTATATAATCATTATATTCTTGTGAAAACGAATAATATAAAATCAGATTGAATGTAAATATGAAACATAGATTTTTATAATTCCCTAGACTAATATATTGTATGTAGAATCGTTTTTAATACACAATGATAACATTTGTATTTAAAAAGGTTTTAAGAAATGTAGAAACTCATTCTATGTAACCTGTCCCCCGTTTACTCTAAATTTACCTTGATTACTGAACATGTGGTTTTTCTCCAAATATTAATGGAAAATGTCTGCATTTTTAAATGTATATATTGTACCTTGGATTAATTTAACCATGGTTTGTTTAAGTATGCTTTTATGAATGTACATTTTACACCGAATAAAGCTGTTTTGAATTGAATTGAGTTTACTTCCTAAATCAGTAGGGTCTAAACAACGGGAATGTCTGTTCTTGGCTGCTCTAAGGCAAAAGGAGACAACAGCTTTTCTAAGCTCATTTGCCACTTGAGTTTCAACTTCCTACTTGCAAATGTCTCACAACAGACCATTGCATTTTGTCTCAGCACTTACACAACAAACAATCAGCATGATAACATACTAAACAATGCACATACTCTTGACCCAACCTGCATTAGGTTATGGATACAGCATCCACTTGTGTAAGCTTGGGAAACTGTATTTGGCCTAATAGGTACTTTTTTCAGGAAGGAAAGCTCTGTTTTAAAATTATCCAGAATAAACAGTATTTCTCACAATACAGTGCAGTGTATGACCAGCGTGCTATGCTGAGTAGACTTGCTCGTTCGCACAATGGCATCACATTCGTATTTAAAACCTTGAACATTTTAAACATTAATTTAGGCAGCTTTTTCTACCGCACAGACACATCATGCGGGGTTAATGCTTTGTTATGTATGACTCTCATAGACAGCCAGCAGCATTAACGCAGGATTCTAGCTCTGCTATCCACTGCTACAACCTCACAGCAATGGGGAAGGAAGTTTGTTGACCGCTGCTGTGACGTCATGGCTTCCACTGTGCCAAACATTCCCTGTCAGTGACGGGCGATTTTCAAGGCTGCCCTGCTGGGTGGCAGGAAGCAAGCTATCTGTTAATATTTTGTGGCTGCCCGCTGCCCACTTAGTGGGCCCCATAGGAGGGCAGCCGCCTTAGTGCCACCTGATGGCACACTGCGACGTCCAGAGTTGTGGGAACCCCCTAGGGGTCCGGCACTCCAGTGTCATTTCTGGCACGCGGGATGGCGGGGAGCCAGGTATAAGTGCCTCTCCCGCCCACCTGGCGCTCTCTTACCTGGCATTTCTGCATGCCGTTTGGTCTTGCATCGTGCTGGTTTCTTCACTACCCCACGTTCTGTGGCCGGCTTCGTCGGCGTTGGTGCGGTCTCCCTTGCTCCCGCTGGACACACTGCCGGGCCCCGGGGGAAGCACAGTCGCAGACTTGTCTTCCCCGGGGTCTTTCTCGCAGGGGATGGGACAGGCAGGGGAAGGGGAGGAGTTAGGTGGGGGGTATTAAGGCACAGGGGAGGAAGGGAACTTCCTCTTCCTGTTGCCTGGCACCATCTGGAGGGTGAAGAAAAGGGAGCGTAGAGTAGTTAGCTTGGGAGCACGTAGTTAGAGTTTATTAGTTAAGTGCAGAGGCCTGTGATAGTGGTGGTGACGTCGTGGGCTGTCTGTCGGCAGTCGGAGTTCCAATATGCTCAAAGCGTGAAATTTGGCGGCATGTCGGGCATCTTGTCCGAGGAGGTTCAGGCGGCCCTATTGTTGCTGGCCCGCGCCGGCCGGGAGGACCTGCTTCAGCCAGGTGTGTTGGGGCAGGCATGGGTGAGGGCCACGCGCACGGCCTCGGCCGGGGTCGCGGCGGCGGTCCTGGCCTGCCAGGATGACTCCCTGCCGGGTCACGAGCAGGAGGCAGGGCTGAGGGGGGGCCGAGCAGGCCGAGACTCAGCGCGGGGCGGGAAGCACAAGAGCCTGCCCCCACGAGCCTTCCCCCCTCTGGATTTCCTTCCTGGGGCCTCAGGGGCTGCAATTGGGGGTGGTGACCTCCCCCTCACGCGGCCGGTGGATGCTCCACAACCTGGGGTAGTGGAGGGGATGGCTGGGCCCTGTGACTTGTCTGTTGGAGGTGCGGGGGAGGGTGCAGTCCGGGAGGTGCTGTTGTCTGTGGGTGGGGGGGACATCTGTGGTCCCGGCTGCTGAGCTCCCAGGCGAGGCAGGCACTGAGGAGGCAGGAGTGGATTAGGGGGCTGACGGCCCCATTGATCTATCCACTAGTTCTAGGGCGAACACACCTTCCCCGGTGGGGCGAGAGGTGGTAGTACAGGCGGGGGGTCTGGGCGAGCCAGTCTCGTCTGGGGCCTTGGGCTTGGGGGGTGGTGGCCCCTGGGGCTTGGGCAAGGTGTTTTTTTGCCGCCGGGTGGGGGTTTTCAGGGCTACTGCCCGCCCTCGCCCCTCCCGATTTGGGGGGGCCATGTCATGGGAGGATAGGGCCCGGGAGCAGAGGATCATGGAGCAGATCCAGGAGGCAAGGTTGGCCGAGCAGACTATGGCCCGGGTGGGTGCAGTGTGGGGGGACGACATAGAGGGGCCGCCTACCCCGACCTCTGAGGAGGAAAGGGCGGCAGAGCTGGAGGAGACGCAGAGGAGCGGGAAGGAAGGCGACCGTTGAGGACCCTAAGAGCAGGATAGGAGGGGTAGGGACGGCCAGGACGGCTTTGAGGTGGGCGGGGAACCAAGCCGGCGGCTGTCGGCAGAGCCCGGGGGTGCCTAGCAGGGCCAAGACGGCCCTGAGACACAGGCCTGAAGCGGCAGGGCAGTCCGCGGCGGCTGTCCCTTCACCGAGGGCTCGGGCACCGACGTCGAGAGTGTCGAATGTGTCACGTGAGACGGTTGGTGTGCAGAAAGGTGTGAAGAGAGTGGTGAGGGATGTGTCGAGTGTGCCTGTGGAAGTGGAGCCGGTGCTGGAATTGGACTATGACGATGAGAGTGAGGAGCTTGAGGAGGGGGAGGTGCGGGATGACTCAGCCGGCCCGCGGGGCTTGGTGGACAACGGCGACTTTGGTGTTTTGCAGGCCCCGGCGAAGATGGCGGGCAAGGACAAGGCTGTGATGGTGAAGACTTCGACCCCCAGAGGACGGCCCCGGGAGCGGCTCCCCATGGTCACAGGTGAGGGGTCCTGGTGGGTGGCTTGGGATGACGACTCGAAAGGGGGAAGGAAGAGGACTTGTAGGTCAGTGGGCATGGGGGACAGGTCTATACGGGGGCCGGAGACGCCAGCGGGCGGTTAGAAGGTGGACGGTAAGAAGGTGGACGGTAAGTCGGTGGCTACGGCCGAAGTGCAGACAGACAAAGGGGACGGTAAGGAGGAGAAGGGGGTGAAGCTGCCGAAGAAACTCCCATATATGGGTTTGGTGATGCCCTTGGGGTCGCATCTTTCCGAAAGGGTTAAGACACAGATTTGGAAGCACAAATTTGTAGATGTGTTTAATTTGCTGCATAGGGAGGTTCAGGCCAAGGAGGGCTCGAAGGAAGAGGAGTGAGAGTTGACGAGGCGGCACAGGGTGCCAGTGACAATGGAGAACTGGAATTCGGCCTTCTTGATTTATGCCAGTATTTATTGTGAGAGGTATTTGGATCGGGCTATCGCGTTGTTTAAGTACATGGACATCATTCGCAAGGCCCAGATGCAGTTTGGGGGTTTTGCCTGGTTGAGTTATGATGAGGAATTCAGGGCAAGAGTTAGTGCGGATCCGGAGAAGAATTGGGAGGAGGTGGACCAGGAACTCTGGGTGCAGTGGATGGCGTCCACGCACTCTACTGCATCCACACACACAGCCAGCGGTTTGCCGGTAATGTATCGGTCCTTTCCACCGCGTCCCGCCCACAGCGGGGAGGGGGGAAGTGCAGTGCCTAATACCCTCATCTCTGGGCAGCCCAACAAACCAGGGGGATATTCGACGGAGGCCTGTTGGAGCTACAACAGGGGGTATTGCTCGAGACACCCCTGTAAGTTTAAACATGAGTGCTCCAAGTGCAGCGGGAAACACGCCCTCACTCAATGCCTTACACTTGTCACCCCCTCAGAGCAATGGCGGGCCACCCTGAACAGAAGGGCACCTACACCGGTTAGGGTGGAGGCGATGGCCCCGTGGCTCTCGTGTTACCCGGTTCAGGAGGTGGCGGCGCGACACTTCTGGGGTTTCACGGAGGGCTTTCGGGTAGATTATCAAGGTCCCAGGATGCGGCGGTGGGCGGCGATTTGATGTTAGCAAAGGAATTGCCAGGAGTGGTGTCCCATAAGCTGTTGAAGGAGGTTGAGGAAGGAAGGGTAGCCGGCCCGTTTACTGATTGGCCTTTGGCAGACCTGATAATTTCTCCACTGGGAGTTGTGCCGAAGAAGTAGGAAGGGGAGTTTCGGATGATTCACCACCATGACTTTATTGCATAGGAGGATTCGAGGGTGCTCTATGCTTCAGTGGATGACGCGATCCGTTTGGTGAGGGTGTGCGGGTCGGGGCGGAATTGGCGAAATGCGACATCAAGTCGACTTTCCGTCTGCTGCCTATACATCCGGTGGATTTCTCGCTCCTGGGTATGCAGTTTGGGGGGGCCATCTACGTGGACAAGGTTTTGCCCATGGGGTGCGCCATCTCTTGTGCCTTGTTTGAACTCTTCAGTACTTTTCTGCAGTGGGCAATGGTGAGAATTAGCGGGTGCCACGAGGTCACTCACTATTTGGATGATTTCCTCTTCCTGGGGAGGGTGGATTCTGGTGATTGCGGCAGGGCCCCGTCGCGGTTCCAGGAGATGGCCTTCCATTTCGGTGTTCCTTTGGCGCCAGAAAAAACAGCTGGTCCCAGCTGTCGCCTGACGTTTCTGGGGATTGAGTTGGACTCTGAGCAGTGGCTGGCGCGCCTTCTGGGCCAAGGTGACTGAAATTCTGTCCTGTCTACGGTGGGCGGTCGAAGAGAAACAAATCCCTTTGAGAGCGGTGCAGAAACTACTGGGTTTCCTGAACTTTGCGTGTAGAGTGGTAAGAGCAGGGCGGACATTCTGCAGGCGGCTCGGCATGGCCATGTCGGGGGCGGTGCTTCCACACCACAGAGTCAGGATTTCCATGGGGGCGCGGGCTGATTTGAGGACCTGGATTACATTCTTGACCTATTTCAACGGAATGTCCCTGGATTTTGATGAGGACAGGGCGGTTTGGCAATGTCAAATTTTCTCTGATGCAGCTGGGTCAGCGGGGTTTGGCATCTTCTGGGACGGGAGGCGGTGTGCTGAGAGTTGGCCTGCTCACTGGCTAAAACAGGGGAGGAGCATTGCTTTCCTGGAATTCTTTCCTTTGCTGGTGGCGCTGGAGATTTTGGGGAGTGAGTTTCAGAATAGATCAGTGCTCTTCCACATCGACAACATGACGGTGGTGGAACTGGTGAACCGCCAGAGAGCAAGGGACCTGAGGGTGCTGCGATTGTTGCGGAGATTCATGTTGGCTTGTCTGCGGCTGAATGTGGTGTTTCGGGCGAAGCATGTCCCTGGGGCAAATAATGACATTGCGGATGCTTTGTCTCGTTCGCAGTGGCAGCGGTTCCGGCAACTGGCACCGGGAGCGGACATGTGCAAGACCGAGCTGCCGAACGGCATCTGGGCCTTGGGGGAGTGAGGATGATTGGCCTGGTGGAACGTTCAGTTGCAGATACCACGAGGAAGACGTATCGGCTGGCATGGTCAGAGTTTGGTGCATTCATGGGTTGGAATCAGGATTCAAGTATGGCTGACCGGTCCGCAGTGGAACAGGGTGTGAGACATTTTGTGCTGTGTTGCATTGATAAGGGTTTGACTTCGGCTACAATTTCTGGTAAACTGGCAGGGATCTCTTTTTATTGTATTGTTTCTGGGGTTTGATCCGACGAAAGATGTGATTGTGAGCCGGATGCTCCGAGGATGGGGTAGGGAATGTAAGGGAGGGGGGGTTTAGACTGCGTGAGGCAGTTACATTTGAGCTGTTAGTTCGGCTGGTTGGGGTGTTGCCGACATGTTGCTATGATCTTTTTGAAGTGAGGATTTTCCGTTTTTGTATGGTGTGGATGTTTTTTGGGGCGTTTCGGGTGTCTGAATTGTTGGGTACGAGCAAGACGGCTGGTAGGGTGTTTGAGGAGATTCGTGTGGATGGGAGGCGCCTGGGGATTTGGTTGGGGTGCTCAAAAATTGATCAGATGGGTAGGAGGAAGTGGGTGTGGCTGAATGAAGCGGATGGTGGGGCAGTGTGCCCGGTGGCAGAGTGGAAGGGCTTCCTGGGGGCTGCGCGTGGGACGCAAGGTGAAATTTTCTGCCATGCATCGGGTGCACAAGTGACTGCTGGCCAGTTGTTGGTGGTGTTGTGCATGGCTTTGCGGAGGCTAGGTTTGGATGCTTCTGGTTTTGGGACCCACTCCTCTCGTATCGGGGCTGCGACAGCTGCGGCCCGCCTGGGGTGGTCCTGGGACAGGATTAGGCGGATTGGAAGATGGAAGTCGCGCTGTTGAGAGCGGTATGTGAGGAAGTGAGGCGGTCATTGGTAGTTGGTTGGCTGGGACGAGGTTTGGTGTTTTTGTGGTAACATCTTTTTCTTTCGTAGGTTGCGTGGGTGGACCAGGGTCAAAGACGGTGACCTGGATTGTGGGGCACTCCTTCGTGCACTGGGCATCTAAATACGCGGAACAGCAGGTGTACGGCCGTAACCTGGGACTGAAAGGACATTTACATGAGGTACAATGATGGGGAAAAGGAGGCATGCGATGGGGGACACTACTGCCCTGGCTCGCTAAAATGGTCCTGCAACGAGGATGCCCGGACCTGTTGATTATTCATCTGGGAGAGAACGTTCTGGTGCAGCTGTCAGGTTTGGCGCTTGTGCAGCTGATGCAGAGGGATCTGGAGGTATTGAAGTCAAGGCTTGCAGGGACGTGCATTGCCTGGACGGAGTTTGTGCCGAGGAGGGTATGGAGGGGGGGGCAATGAAGCACGGGGCAATTGAGAAAGCACAGAGGAAACTCAACAGGGCAATGAGACTTTTTTGCAGTGACAAGGACATTAAAGTGATCTCGCCCGGAGGAATTCGACTGGAGGAGCCTTTAGTTTTCAGGGACGACGGAGTGCACCTGTCTCGTTTGGGGAATGCGTATTATATCATGGAGATGAGAGATGTGGTGAGCAAGTTGTGGAATGAGGTGATCTGGTGTTGCAGGGAGTGAGTGCGGATGGGTGCAGTGTGTGTGGGGGACAGCAGACCCGTGGCAGACAGAGGCATGACTGGAAGGACACAAGGTTCGGGCAGGATGACAGGTGATTGGTGAATATGGATGAGGTACGGTATGGGGCATGGAGTGGTTGTGATGAGGTGGAACGGGTGAAGCGTGTGAGAAGAGAAGTGTTGAGTTGGGGTTTGAAGTTATTTATTTGTTGTTTATTGTTATGTAAGATTACGCAGCCTGATCTAATAAATGGCCTTTTACGCTTAAACACTGCGTGGTCTGTTTATTGCGTGATGCCGGGCCCCGGGGGAAGCACAGTCGCAGACTAGTCTTCTCCCGGGGTCTTTCGCGCAGGGGATAGGTCAGGCAGGGGAAGGGGGGAGTTAGGTGGGGGGTATTAAGGCACAGGGGAGGAAGGGAACTTCCTCTTCCTGTTGCCTGGCACCATCGGGAGGGTGAAGAAAAGGATGCCCACCTGCCCTGCAGTCTGGGGTCTGGTTTGGGTTGGTTGTTTTGTGGCGTGCCAGTTTAGGCAGAGCTGCGCTAGGCGGTACTTTGAAGGGAGAGGGGTGGTCAAGAGCGGGCACACCCATCCCTTGGGGGGGAAGATCGAATGGTAGACAGAGGCATGACTGGAAGGACACAAGGTTCGGGCAGGATGAAAGGTGATTGGTGAATATGGATGAGGTACGGGCATGGAGTGGTTGTGATGAGGTGGAAAGGGTGAAGCGTGTGAGAAGTGAAGTGTTGAGTTGGGATTTGAAGTTATTTATTTGTTGTTGTTTATTGTTATGTAAGATTACGCAGCCTGGTCTAATAAATGGCCTTTTACTCTTAAACACTGCCTGGTCTGTTTATTGCGCGATATGCCTACACCTCCGGTGTTGTGTACCCGGGGACCTAGTGGTGGTCGTCTTGTGCGGTGAGTTTGGGGGCAGAGAGGGCCTTTGGGGCCTTTCTTTGCTGCCGATCATCTTTGGGGTGGGTTACTCGGCCCTCGGTCCGGTGTGCATACAGGGGGAAATGTCGAGCCGGGGGCATTATCAGACACCCCCAGCCACTGATTGTTTCTGGCCCGGGAGTTGTGAGCCGGGTTGGGTTTGTGCCTTGTGGGCAGTGAGTTGGTTTTGCCCCCTGCTGCCCTTCTCCGGGAAGGGTAAGGAAAGGGGGGTGGGGGGTGGGGGGGTCTGAGCTCACTTCCTTTCATTTTGTCCCCATTCTCACGGCGCTGTTGAGCGGTGTGGCTTGTGGGCTTCGCTTGGGGTGCGCACGGTGTCGTCGCGGCCTGCCCTTGTCGCTGCCGCTGCTGCTTTTGCATCAAGTGCACGCGCCTCCGCTGCACTACCCGTCCCTTCCTGCCAGGCATGCCTCACCCGTACCGGCGGTGCTGGGGTTCCGGGCTCACCTCACACTAGGGCATTTGTGGGCACTGGGCAGGAGTCTGGAAAGTCCGGCGGCCGCTCTTCTTCCTTGTTCAACCAGCTGTACGTCCTATGTGGAGCAGTGGCAGGAGTCATAGCTCACTTGCTTAGGGGATGCCGCAGATCTCGATTCCTTGGACCGCCGTATCCGCTCCATTGTTGCATAGCTGCCAGGCTTTCAGATTGCTATGTGTGGCATTTTCATAAATTCAGTGCAATTATGAGTGACATTCAACAACTATGAGTGACACCGTCTCGTGAGAAAAAATCAAGCAATGATGATGAGGGAGACATATAAATATTAGAAATTATACCTATTTGAGCAGCCAGAAACTCTAAGATCTCAAACCACTGCAAAGCACCAGTGATGCTGGGAAATTCCATCTGTAGCTGGCTCTGCATGAGGTCGATATTGTAGAGAGGCAGTGCTCCTACCGGCTCCCACCCACTCCTCTAGGGGTTATCAGTGCTGCTGGCCTCAGTCAGTGAGCACCTCGCCAGCTTCAGTGCTCCCAGGCCCAACGTAGGCCCAGTAGTGTGCTCATCAGGCAGTTGTGCCTACTTTTTGGTGCATTTTCACATAGCATATCATTATTTTCCCCAGCCCGACAGGCCTGTATGCTTCGGGCGGCCAGGATTGTGTCCTAGTGGTGGCAGGCCCGGGGGCACTGCAAGCAGATGAGGCGGGGGGGGCAACCAGGCTCTGCTGCTGTTAGTGTTAGGCGGACGCACCCTGGGCGCACCCCAGCCCCAGAATGCGTTGCTGGACATGGTGGTGAGTGGCCCCCGGGCGACACCTGCTAGCGGCTTCAGTTTAAGCGGGGCCTAGGACAATGAGGGAATAGTGCGACCCTCTGGCCATCTCAGGTCGCATCCTCCTGGTGTGCCCACGGCATTGCGGCCATATTAGAAGTCCCGCCCACCTTTGATTGCGGATGCCGCTTCTACTGGTTCTCCTCTCTCCGCTCAGGCCGTTGTTCTCCATGCTCCCTGAGCCTCCTCTCAGTGCGGCCCTCTCGGGCCCACATAATGGTATGCCCAGTCCCTCACTGGTAACTCACCGGAGCGCCGCTGTTGCGTCTCAGGGTTTATATGATTAAATAGACCAAAGCAACGTTTAACTTGTTGTTTCACCGTGCGTGCACGTTTCGGATCTGAAATCCCGTGCACGTAGAGCTGGCAGTCAGAAGTAGGCGAAATGTCACAGCCTGTTGTTGCATGAGTCCAGGGGGTGGGGAGGAGGCACAATTGAAATGCAGCCATGAGCAATAAGGTTGCTTCCATTAGCAAGAAATTAGATGGGGAAGCGATATTAACAGCCGAGCCAAGCGCTATACCTAAATACGTGACTTTCCATTTCAGTGAGGTGATGCGGATCACAACACTGAAATGCGTTAGTCTAACGCCTGATGTGTGGCACTTGGCAAGGATGTTGTTTCGGGGTGGTTCTGCCTTCAGCTGTGCATTTGACCGGAATTTCTGGTTGCGGGTTGACCCGGCCAGCATACGCTGCACAGTCGGCATGGGTCAGCCGTGTCAGTGGGCATATGCATCATGTCCAACCGGGCTGCCGGTGGGCAGATGGGTGAGCGAACTCTAGTGAGGCCCTAAGTGTCGAGGGCTGGCGGCCGACAGGGGTGACTGGTGTTTCACGGGTCCGGGTCTGAGTATTGCATAGCGCCTATTGTAACATATTGTGTTACTAATGCTGCTTAGAAAAAGTGTGATTTATTTATGTGCAGGAGAAAATACTTTTATGTCCAGCTGTTGCTAAAATAAGCCTTGTGGTGCTATGTTTAGCGGAGAAAAAATGTATTTCCCATTATGAGGCCTAGTGTTTAAGGTCTCTGACTCTTACTCCATAGGTTATGTGTGCACATCCTGGTGTTTCACTGGTTGGGGTTTCAAAGGTAAAATTATAGGCAATTGTATTGTCTCTGATGAATATCTGGATATTTTCTTTGGTTATTTGGGTAGCGCACTGATACACATTATCTATGCTAGGAAGTCCTACATTGGCGGTTGGGGCGGTGAGCTTGAGTTAGCAACTCCAGTTTGAGCACCGGCAGCTTCCCAGCACCCAGTGTCTATGGGCAGATGACACGGCATCAAAGGGCCTCGCGGGGCTCACAGCCTGTGTGGCGGAGATGCGACTTTTGACCAGAAGGGTCAGTTGTCAACTGGTGAGCCGGGTTCGGGTCCTGGTGACAGCCCGTGTGTGTTCCTGGGCAGTTCGCTGAAGGCACCATGGGTCAATAAAACAGTAGCCCGTGCTGGGAGGTTGCCAACAAGAGTCAGTTTTGTCTCCAATGCAGGGATTGTGCCCTGCCATTCCGTTTTCAAAATGGCTGCTGCTTTCTGGTTTCAGCTTGCATGCGAGCGTTGACCTGTCTGATTGTTACAGAAGTGCGGAGGGCGCGGAGGGACACAGGTGGTCTCTACAATTTCCCAGATAAACTGCTCCTAGTGGTTTCCTTTTGCTACGACTGGGTTTTTACACACATTTTACCGGATTTACAGGGCGGTACGGGATTTCAGTTGAGTTGTGGTGTTGCTCAATGGTAATGGACTCATTTGCATTCAAACTTGCATTTCAGTTAAATTGAGAAATTTAATTCAATGTTCAACACATAAAGGTGACAGTCCCACCATTTCAGAAGGGAAGCATTTTCAACATGCTATGCAACGAAGCCAAAATTGTGGCTTAATTTACCTTCTACAACTAACAAGCATTGTCAAATCCAAGGGTACTAGTGTGGTGTAGGTGTAGTGTGATTTGTAGGATTTATCGGGAGACAATGACAGAATACCAGCAGGCAGCATACTAAATACTAGGTCAACGTATTTGGTAGCCACGCCCATAATGCATTACCACGCATCCAGGCGGTGCTTTGTGTGCACTGTGCTGCATGTGGACCGAAACCGAGTTAACCCAGGCCTTGTGTGAGACAACCGTTGCCCATGTAGAGTGCTCCAACACCTGCCAGGTGTGCCTATCATTCAGTTCTGATGGTTTAGCAAGTAAGCACCACTTGGACTGGTAAGCACATGCACTGGCTGGCCGGTCAAATGCACAGCTGAAAGCAGAACCACCCCCCAGGTTCCAGTTGCAGCAGGATCGCCCAACATCCTGTGATTCTGGGCAAATCACTCAATCTACTCGTGCATGACAAACGTTGTGTCAGTCTGTATTGCAACTGGTGCTCAAGTGAAGCGCTTTGATAGCTTGGCAGCTTGCGTGTTCTGGAGTAACACTTCGATTATGTTGTAATGTGGTGTGGGTTTTGAGACTGTGTTGTATGTCAAAGAAACGCAGGATAGAGCTTGCTCAGTCGCATCAGTTCAGAACGTAAGCATTGTCAAGATCCTTGCGAGTTAGCCAGAGTTTTGCTCCTTTGCCTTTCGCAATTACCAACCAGTGGCAGGATCAGCAGTCCTGGCTGGCTGTAAGTCCAATGTTACGGGATGAGTCAATGGGTGAGTACAATAGCAGAAGTGGAAGGACTAGGCGGCACGCATACCTACCTCAGATGTTAGCCGATAATTTTAATCCATTGCCAATGGAGCGCCTGGTTTCTGGCCGAACCAGTAGCACAGTTGGTGGCTTTAATAAGTACTTTTAAGAGTGCAGGGGCGCATTGGGTAATGGTACAAGACACTACTACTGATACATAATCAATTAATAGAACAATTGTGGGTAACAGCAATACTTTTAAGCAGTATTTCTTAGCTGAATTTGGTAGTCAGTCTCTGTTAATTTGACACATGGATAGCCTTGAACATGGAAGGGCACGGACATGGCGCTGTTGGCGCTGGGTGCTTTGAGCAGTTTCTTTCTGTAGGTGCAGGTGGTGGCTTGTTAGGCGCGAGCGATTCTATTTACAGCACTGGTGATACTACAAAGGTATCTTATGGCTTGTAGGAAGCTAACCTTTTGAGGCATTCTCATTTATCTAAGGAGTTATGTGTGGAGGCATCCAAGGTGGATATAGGAGTAGACATGTTCCCAGGTGCATGTTTTGGTGGATGCACTAATGACAGGGTGGAGGTTTGAGTACTTCAAGTTGGCAAGTTAATGTGACCAAGCTCTCAATGCCACGCGAGGGCATCGCCACTCTGCAGCCAGTGCATAGGCATTGTTTGGCCAAGAGGACTCAGAGCAAGTACACTCCATTCTGAGTGTAGGATATGCAGGCTAAGTAGCATTAGTAGCCGCCAGCGAAAATGTGTTTCACCACGTCAGAAGGCAGACAGGTCTTTGGGTGTTAAGTAGGATCTTACAGGACAGGAAAGAATACGTTAACTATGCTATAGTATCTTGCCAGTGCAGATACTTATTATTCGACACAATTGAGCGCGGAACTTTAATGCTGTTAGTCACAGCTCTGTAGGAATATCCTCCAAACCCCCAGGAGGCACTCCGTGCACGCCTGGCGGTGTGGTGCTTGATCCAGTTAGATAAAAGGTCTTGACCACCCAAACGTTACCAGTTGGCCCCATAGAGCCGGGTGCAACATATTGTACCCTCCCTTAGCCGCAATGTGCCATGCTGTCGCTAGGGTCTTGCTTAATGGCATGCATGTGTGCTGAGTGCAAAAGTAGATAGGTTTCACTCAGTGAAGCAGAGGGGTCCTTGCTAGACCCTCCAGAAGGGGGGCTGCGTTTGGAACATTCCTGTGAATCTTAGATTTGACACTGATGTCATTTGGACCACTCACATTGCTAATATTTGCAACCTGGGGAGTGGGGACAGAACTGTACAGTAATTTGCTGCACGCTTGGGGGGATAATTCACCGCATCCAAGCTACATTTGGGCAATCCAACCACACCAAGCTCCTGTCTGTTCAGTCGTGTTCTCTTAGCAGCATACTTGGTTCCGTGTGATTTTCTAACACTGGTCACTAAAATTGATCATAGGTGACCAACTTAATCAGATGGACAAGTCCAAAATGTGTGCATTGTTTCTTTCTCATAAACTGTTTAAATTAATTTAAATAATTACTGATGTCAATTGGGGCGAGTATTGGATGCACCAAGACATCTGCAGCAGTGAGTGCCGCTATGCTGCCAGGATATGAAGGTTAAATAGGACTGGCAGCCCCTGCTCGGGTGTCTGCCACATGGTCACTGGCAGGTTTTATGGTGAGTCCAAAGGGCATAGGAGGGGAAATGTCTAGGGAAACCTGGACCGATTCATCTGCGGGGTGTGTTGATCGTTTCATCCTCATGGTCACAGGATTAAACTCTGTTAGGTCTATTAATCTATCACCCTAAAAAGCAGGCAGACTGCAAGAATTTTAATATGATTAATGTGTCATTTCTAAGGAAACCTGGACCGATTCACCTGCGGGGTGTGTTGATGGTTTCATCCTCATGGTCACAGGATTAAAATCTGTTAGGTCTATTAATCTATCACCCTAAAAAGCAGGCAGACTGCAAGAATTTTAATATGATTAATGTGTCATTTCTAAGGAAACCTGGACCGATTCACCTGCTGGGTGTGGTGGTGGTTTCATCCTCATGGTCACAGGATTAAACTCTGTTGGGTCTATTAATCTACCATCCTAAGAAGCAGGCCGACTGCAAGAATTTTAATATGATTAATGTGTCATTTCTAAGGAAACCTGGACCGATTCACCTGCTGGGTGTGTTGGTGGTTTCATCCTCATGGTCACAGGATTAAACTCTGTTAGGTCTATTAATCTATCATCCTAAAAAGCAGGCAGACTGCAAGAATTTTAATATGATTAATGTGCAGGGGACTGACAGACTTGAGAGGCACAAAAGACTATTCCCCAAGGGTACTGGACTATGACACAACATTGGTTCAATATGGGCTAAAATTTCGGGGATAATGAAGCAAACTAGGGCTATTGCTGGTTTAAGCACCAAGGGTCACAGTTGGTCAGCAGGTAGGGTGTACCTGGGATCGGACTACAGTAATTAAGCCTGACGGGCTGTGTAAGTTGTCACTCCAAAAAAGGTGCTGTATCTGCAATTGTGGGCATAATACAAATATTCCCTCAAACCGGATTTGACACCAACCAGGTGTTCGCCATTGGTTTAGCAATCAAAAAGGGCTGTGCACATGTCTGGGCCAACTCTACAAAGTAGTTGCACATTGGACCTGGGCCATGTTCATGTTGCTTCAGTTATAAACATTCCCTGCCCGGATAGACAGCCGACCTAGACCGGTTGAGGAAGCGAACAGCTACAAGGGTGCTGCTGTCCCTTAGTTGGGGAAACAAGTTATTAAAGCACTAGGGGCCAGATGTAGGTAGCCCAATACCGGTCGGTAACGGCCAAAAATACCGATTTTCATCCGTTTCCGACTGGTATTGAGCATTTGGGATGTAGGAGACAGAAAATCCTCTGATTCGGTAAATATACCGAATCGGTAAAGTTACCGAATCGGTAAACA
Organism: Lissotriton vulgaris; assembly: GCF_964263255.1. Classification (NCBI taxonomy): domain Eukaryota; kingdom Metazoa; phylum Chordata; class Amphibia; order Caudata; family Salamandridae; genus Lissotriton; species Lissotriton vulgaris. Next base: position 375,789,669 of record NC_141685.1, read on the forward strand.
TTCCGAATCGGTAAATTTACCGAATCGGTAAATTTACCGAATCGCAACGGCTTGTGAATCGGTAAACTTACCGAATCGGTTAATTTACCGAATCGGTAAAATACCGAATCGGTAAAAAAAAAGTGGCAACATGGAAAATTGAGATGTAGGTAAGCTCATAAATACCGAATTTTCTTGAAATTCGGTATTTAGGAGTCGGTATTTACCATGGATTGAAATCAGGTGGTAACCAGGTGCAGCCTATAAAAAAGGACCCAAAATGCAATACTGTTTACACAATGGCGGCTTTCTATGTCATTGCGAGACGGCTACGGCTACAGGAGGAAGGAGAGAGGGAATGGCAGAGATAGGAGCAGGTCTACAGACAGAGGATCACCTTGTTCATGCTCACAGAGGCAGAGATTCTCCAGAGGTACAGGTTGGACCCAGACACCATCTTGGACCTCATCAGGGACCTACAACCACTGTTGGAGCACACTATCCCAAGGGCACACGCTATTCCACCCCACGTGCAGGTGCTGTGCAGCCTACACCTGCTTGCGTCTGGGAGCTACCAGAGTGTGGTTGCTGCGGTAGGTGGGGTGACCCAGAGCAGCCTGTCACACTTTTTCAACAAATTCCTTGACGCCATGTTACAGAGGATGGACCATTATATATCTTTCCCTGCAACCCATGCTGAACTGCTCCAAACAAAAACTGACTTTTACCTGATGGCGCATTTCCCCAATATCATTGGCTGCATTGATGGCACCCACATTCCCATTTGTCCCCCTGCTGCCACCGAATACATATATAGGAATCGTAATTCCACCCACACCATCAATGTGCAGGTGATCTGCAATGCCAAGTGCGCCATCACTGACCTTGTGGCAAAATTTCCTGATAGTACCCATGACACCTTCATATTTCAAAACAGGGGATTTTGGTGAAGGATACCTCCTAGGTAAGACACAGTGTGTGACCCCATTAACACCTATTGCAGTAAGAAGTACATGTATGCATGTGAGTAATGTATTCCCATTTCCTTTTAGGGGACAGTGCATATGCCCTCCGCTCCTTCATCCTCACCCCCTACCTCAACCCCTCAACACCCAGCCAAAGGAGATATAACAGGGCCCACAAGAGCACAAGAAATATTGTGGAGCGTACCTTTGGTATTTGGAAGAGCAGGTTCAGGTGCCTGCACGAGAGTGGAGGTGCCTGGCAGTATACCCCCAGGACCTGCTGTAAAATCATTGCTGTCTGTGCTATGTTGCACCAACTTGCTGTGAAGAAGGGCACTGAGGTGGAGTTGTCAGACTTTGAGGATCATGACGACTAGATTGCTGTGCCTGAAACACAACCTGCTGGAGTGTCAACACCAAGTGATGGCAGATACAGACGTGAGGAGATTACACACAACTATTTCTGAGTAAGTAATGAGACACAGACAGGTTGTGTATGGACCAACGTGTTTTAATGGTGCCACAACGTTCAAGCAATTAAGTGCAACAAAATAAACATCATACACGTGGGGACTGTATGTCCTGGGTTACTTCACCCATGACCGGTAATGTCACTTGCGCCCGCGCTTCCCTGAGCCACTAGGGTGTTGTTCGCTTTGTTCAGTGAGCCCTGCAGCCTCAGCTTGGCACCTGGTACTCCTCCGTGGCTCACCAACAGTGCTAGCCATGCTGCTCCGGCTACTAGTGTCTTCAGCCTCTGCCACGTCCAGGGCAGGATTCTGTGCTGTTTGAGAAATCAACAGTGCCTCTAGTGAACTCGTAATTCTGGCCATGCCCCTGGTGACCTCAGCTGTATTCTGTGTCAAGGCCTCCTGCATATTTATGCCCCTCCTGCATAGCAGGGATGTGGCAGTGGCCAAGCGATTGATGGCCGTATTGTGGGCACGGGCATCCCTGCGCCTTGTGTGTGACTGACTTTCAAGTTTGGAGCATAGCTGCGTAATTGAGTTGCTCATCTGCTGAATCCCTGCTGCCATGTCCGTATTAGTTTTGGCAACCTCTTTATTTGACTCCACAATGTCTCTCATGCCCTTCCCCATGTCTTCTATATGCACATTCAGGGCTCGGAGTTGGCGTTGGCAGGCTTGGATGGATTGCCCTGCATCCTTTGAATGCGCACCATGCTCCCCTCCAGCCCACGGAACACAGTGCCCTCACCACGTCCACCTGCACTGCTGGGTCTGCGTTTTCTTCTGCGAGCAGTGGCTGTCTCATTTGTGGACTGCAGTGCTGCTGAACTCACATCTACAGTGACTTGAGCCTCACCCTCACCCTCTGCTGCCCCCATTAATGGTAGTGGGGCCACGACACGCCTCCTGGCTGGTGGGCTTGCAGGAGTGGACTGGAGCAGTGATGGAGAATTTTCTGGTGAGAATACCAAGGGAGGAGATTGGGAAAGCTGTGGGGAGTGCAGCAACTCTGGGGTCTGTACATTGTCATCTTCATGGGAGATGCCAGTCGTGTCACCTTTCTCCTGCGAGGCTTGCACTTGGCTTGGACCTGCTTCCTCACTCTCCTCCCTCGCTGGTGCAGTCCCTTCTGTGTCATTGGGTCGACTGCCTGATTTGGCCCCTAGGTATAAATAAGCGTATATCCACTGAGTGCTACTGTGTCACAGTCACTACAATAAATGCTTTACACATTTCACTTTCTTTTATCTGCATTCAGTTCACTAACTTGCTGATGTCTGCGCTGTTGCACATGGTCTTACATTTGCTGACTACATTTCCCATAATGCATTGCTCCTGTATAGTGATAGCAGTACTGGACTGGGGTTTGCTTGTCCACAAAGGGTATAGGGACGCAGGTTGGTATGGGGTGTTGTGCAGCGCATGCGTCTTACCTTTTTTTGTTGCAGCTCTGGCTGAGCTGTCCACATCTCCCAGTCCGCAGACGCTGTCTGCCTCAATGGTTGAGGCCACCAACTCCTCCAGGTCAGTCAGGGGGGGCGCTGTGTTCCTGCCTCCACCGGTTAGGCCTGCCTGCTTGTGGATATCTGCCATTTTTTTCTTGGTGAGGCTCCTGAGGTCATAGAATCTTTTTTTGAGATCCTCAGTATTCCTGTTTGTGACTCCCACAGCATTCACTTTTTCTGCAATGGGCAGCCACATTTTCCTTTTGGCAGACTCGGAAACAGTGAGGGATTGCCTGCCAAAAAGTTTGTTGTGCACCCTCACTACCTCCTCCACAAGTACCTGCAGCTCCATGCTGCTGAACTTTATTTTCCTCTTTCTTTCTGCCTTCTGGCTTTCACTGCTGCTTCCCATTTTTCAGTTGGTAATGTTTCATAAAACTCTCCCTGCTGCTCTGTGACTCTGCTCAGCTCAGACTGCCTCTCCAGAACCTTCTAATTAGTTGCAGCTGCCTGGGTAGCCACTTCCTGGTAGGGAGGGGGAGGGTGGTAGCACCTGATTGGCTGTTTTCTTAAGTTTCACTTTTGCTTGCTTTCCGATTCGGTATTTACCGAATCGGAATTTACTGATTCGGTATTTACCGATTCGGTATTTCCCATTCATTCCTTTGGGCCTTTTGGCCCATAGGAATGAATGGGAAATACCGATTCGGTAAATACCGATTCGGTAAATACCGATTCGGTAAATTCCGATTCGGTAAATTCCGATTCGGTAAATACCGAAAGTCCGATACCGATTTTTACCGAATCGGTAAAAAATACTGATTTTTTACTTACATCTGATTTACCGATTCATAAATACCGATTCGGTAAAATTCGGTATTTATGAATCGGTAAATGGGATTTACCTACATCTGGCCCTAAGAGGTTACAATGTATTAAGAAAAGTTTGCATGTCTATTATTCAAGCGAAGGCAGGTAGCTGTAGTATTGTGTCCCCCCCCCCCCCGTCTCCATCCACTTGTCTGCAGCATGGCTTGCATTGGCGAAGTTTGAAAGTGCATCACTTGCGCTAGGAGGGGACATCACTCTGGAAGCACAGCAGTTATACATCGCAGGCAGACAGTGAGGGGCTAGCATGCAATATGGCCATGTTATGAAGCAGAATATGGGGGTCAGTTGTGATGCCAGGGCATTACATTGGCCATACGCTGTCAGAAGGGTATAGTGCCAGGAGCAACGTGATTTCTAAAGCTAGCTATGGGCAATCATGGGTTGTCATTCCATATAGGGGTGTGCTGTGACAGGCCAGGCCCTTTGCCTTCAGGAGAGGGTTTTTTACTGTCTCAGGCTGACAGTTCGCCCCTTACCAAAGTTCACGTTGAGCAGGTAATGTAGGCATGCCTTACAATGCCAGGCAATGCGGGACCTAGCAAGCGTTTTTGCAGTCACTCTTTCAGAATAGGAGCAGCCACTACAGCCTTCGGGCGGGCATGTCAGCGGAGCGTATTATGCAGGTGGGACGATGGGAATCCCAATGTTTTAAAAGGTACATCCGTCCGTAAGCCACCAAGGGGTGGGGTCAGAGGGCAGGTTAAGTGATTCATGTACGGGAATTTTAAATGTACTCGGGGGATAACCTGGGATGCACCAAATGTTTGGTGCTGTGCTGTGTTATTGTGTAAATTAAATTGCAATTTCTTGCGTAGTGTTGATGATGGTTTGCAGTGCTTCAACAAATGTGTGTGCAACCTGGCATCCTTTATTTTCCCGGGAGCTAAGGTCTGGGTGATGGCCATTCGTGTGCCTTGAGAGTGGCACGTTGGGCGGAAAGCAGAAAATGGAGGCATTCGTTTTCGCCTCTGAAATGTTTTAGTTGGGTTTCCCAGGTATGCGCTGGAACAGCTTGCTCAAGAAGCTGCGGCACAAACTAGGGGGGTGTCCCCCTCCCAACATCCTGGTCATACACCTGGGAGGCAATGACTTACTTGGCACGGGTAGGAGGGCACTGTTGCAAGAAAGGAAATCTCCATGTGCAAGTTAAGTAACCTATTGGGGACATGTGAGTTATGGTGGTCAGAGATAACCCCATGTTTAAGGTGGAGTGTGGCCGGTCAAGGTAAGCCGTGGAAACCACACGCAAGTGAGTTAACAGTGCCATGCGCACATTCACTGAACAGAGGGGGTTTGCCTTTAATAGACATGATCTGCTGCATGCCAAGTCCACAGGGTGTTTTAAGAGGAAGCGGTTCACCTTTATAGAGTGGGCATGAACGTATTTTGTAGGACCTTGGTGAGGCCCTGGAATCAGAAGGATGTAAGTATGAATGCCTGCCTTGGTGGGGGGCCCTGGTTGTGACGGTGGCCACACCCAGAGCTGTGGCGGAGTAACAGGGCGATCCAGAGGCTGAAAAGTACATAGGGGTACCCTCTCCAGGAACACAACAAGGGTGCAAAGGCCAAATATCACCTGATGGTCCCCACGTTGGACCGTGGAGGAGCGACGGCACCCTGTTAGTCCTACGGGCGGTTGTAAACTTGAGCAACCGGGGACTGCCTGGATATGCAATGCCCCCCTCAAGGGGTGTGAGTAGATGGGTGGACTGGTGGTCCACAGGTGGGAAGGGGTATGCCCTCCCACAGAATTGGTGAGCACCGATTGATTAGTGCCACAGCGCAATTTGGCTCATCAGGTGGGCAGGCAGAAGAGGGGCTACCTGCCCTTGGATCGCTCGTAAGCTAACCCACCATGTTGGCATATTTCGGTATACAAATAAACCTGCAGCAATATTCTCCATGAAAAAGGTGTCTTGTGTGTTTATTTCATCAGGAGATTGCTGTATGTGTAATGGGGTGTGTATTGCCGATAATGGCACACTACGACGTCCAGTGATGTGGGAACCCCTAGGGGTCTGGCGCGCCTCGCGTAATTTCTAAAAAACAGTGATGGATCAAGCCCTGATCTGTTGACTGGGTACGAGTGTTCTGTTTAATTCAGATACTCTGTCCATCACCACCCCCTTTTCTGAATCGTTTTGTCTACCACAAGCGTGGAAGGGTATGCTCAGATGTGAGTCCCTTGCTCACTGCACCATCAGGATTCAAGCAAGCCGGGCCGAAGACGGCTGTAATGCCAGAAACCGGTCCCCGGAAGCTTGTTTCCTTTCCAGTATAAGAATTGGCTTGGTAGTTTGGTCTGCCCTGTTCCCATGATGCACTGGGCCAGGGACAGACTAATTTGCATGTAGCCAGGTTCTGAGCTGGGATGGTGCAGTGAGCTAAAAAACGGTGATGGATCAAGCCCTGATCTGTTGACTGGGTACGAGTGTTCTGTTTAATTCAGATACTCTGTCCATCACCACCCTCTTTTCTGAATCGTTTTGTCCGCCACAAGCGTGGAAGGGTATGCTCAGATGTGAGTCCCTTGCTCACTGCACCATCAGGATTCAAGCAAGCCGGGCCGAAGACGGCTGTAATGCCAGAAACCGGTCCCCGGAAGCTTGTTTCCTTTCCAGTATAAGAATTGGCTTGGTAGTTTGGTCTGCCCTGTTCCCATGATGCACTGGGCCAGGGACAGACTAATTTGCATGTAGCCAGGTTCTGAGCTGGGATGGTGCAGTGAGCTAAAAAACGGTGATGGATCAAGCCCTGATCTGTTGACTGGGTACGAGTGTTCTGTTTAATTCAGATACTCTGTCCATCACCACCCCCTTTTCTGAATCGTTTTGTCCACCAAAAGCGTGGAAGGGTATGCTCAGATGTGAGTCCCTTGCTCACTGCACCATCAGGATTCAAGCAAGCCGGGCTGAAGACGGCTGTAATGCCAGAAACCGGTCCCCGGAAGCTTGTTTCCTTTCCAGTATAAGAATTGGCTTGATAGTTTGGTCTGCCCTGTTCCCATGATGCACTGGGCCAGGGACAGACTAATTTGCATGTAGCCAGGTTATGAGCTGGGATGGTGCAGTGAGCTAAAAAACGGTGATGGATCAAGCTCTGATCTGTTGACTGGGTACGAGTGTTCTGTTTAATTCAGATACTCTGTCCATCACCACCCCCTTTTCTGAATCACGTAATTTCCGGCATGCGTGTAGGCAGGAGCCAGGTATTAGTGCCTCTCCCACCCACCTGGTGCTCTCTATCCTGGCATTCCAGCATGCCGTTTCCCTTCCTACTGCTTAGCCGGCGTTATACAGGGGTTGAGTTGGAAGAGGCTGCTAACTTGTTATTTTGTGTTGCAGGCAGAGTTACAGGGCGATCCAGAGGCTGAAAGGTACATAGGGGTTCCCTCTTCAGGAGCTCAACAAGGGTGCAAAGGCCAAATATCCTGAGATGGTCCTCGCGTTGGACACTGGAGGAGCGACGTCGCCCTGTTAATCCTACGGGTGGTTGTAAACTTGAGCAACTGGGGGCCGCCTGGATACACTCCACCCCCCTCAAGGGGCGTGATTAGATGGGTGGACTGGTGGTCCACAGGTGGGAAGGGGTATACCCTCCCACAGAATTCATAAGCACCGATTGGTTAGTGCCATGGTGCAATTTGGCTCATCAGGTTGGCAGGCGTCACAGGGGCCGCCTGCCCTTGGATCGCCTGTTGGCTAACTCACCATGTTTGCATATTTCGGTGTGCAAATAAACCTGCAGCAATTTTCGAGAGGAATACCAGCTATTCCAGTTTGGGTAGGAATAAATCAGGGGATTGTGGTGGTGGCAGGCAGGACCCTGGTTATTGTTGTTTATTTAATATCTGGGAATCGAAAGTACTGCTGAGAATGGTGTGGGAAGGTAGCGGGATGCCAGGTACCTTTTCATAAAATGTGGGAGATGGAAGGGAAAGGTAATCATGGATGGGTTACTGTAATGCTCCATACAGAAGCTGTGTCCTGAAGCGCCCTCTTTCACTCGTCCAAACATACACTTTGGCTGCTTTGGGGCTTATGCAAATGAGATCATAGTGATGAAGCCACATTGGAACTTCACTGGTGGCCTCTGGTCTTCGGAATCCATTTTGAATTGGGGTGCTTGGGACGCAAATGTTTTGATGTTTGTACTCCATCTTACTTGAGGATCAAGTCAGCAACAGCTCAATAGCTGATGTCAAACCAAATAGTAATCAGAAAAGAAAGAAGGAGTGTTCTTCTATCTAGGCAGCAAAAAATGGGGATGCAAGATCTGTTGGAGTCTGTATGAATCAATCGAGTATCACAAAAAGCGCTTAAAGACAGACTGGCATTGGGAAGGAGCTAGCTTTTAAGATCAGTGCCTAGAAACGTTTTTGAAGATAAGACACGCTGCACGACTGTCACCAATGAACCACTCAGACAGTTTTACTCTGTATTTGAATCTGAGGCCGTTCCTCTAAAGGGACACTTTTTCAGGCAGCTTGGTGTTTTCACTGGTTGATAAACCGTCGTGGTGGGAGTAACAAAGCAAGAATGCCATGGGTTTTGGCGCAATGAGGAAAATTGCCACTTTACCTGCTGTTGGGGTTGTAAAATAAAGCAATAGCAAAATTCGATGGGTCCCTGAAAGCTCTCGGCCCGGGTGCCTCTGTACCTGCTGCACCAATAGTAGCTACGCTCCTGAGGCATGGGCTTTCTTGATCTGCAGTGTTTTTAGGGCTCGTCTGCTGATGCGCTTGCGCATAGCTGGCGAAGCTCTATAGTGGCTTATCCAGAGTTTAACCACTGGCGATTCCACTGGCGATTCCATGCAGTGCATGTGCTTTTTAGGTCATTGCGCAAGCGCAGGCCCTAAAAAGCGTGTGCACAATTCCACCAGCCGCCTGCCTGCCTGCCTCGCATTACCACATCAAAAGCAGCCCAGCCTCCCTCCCACAAGCTTCTCAGCGTGCGCTCTGCATTTCTCCTCCCAGCGCATTTCTCATCCCCTAATTATTCACGGCCTAGCGGCCGTACTTTCAGTTTCACGGCCGCCAGGCCGTGCCTCCTTTTATTTTAATCAATGTTTATTATTTTGTTATAAATGGCTGTGCCCACTTACTCTCCCCACCTTTAACCTACTTCTCGTCCCTCTGCTTGTAACGACGCACTCTGTACCCTCGAGCACACCCAGTATCCATAGCCCCCCGGTCTGCAGCTCTGGCTGTTCTCTGACGCCCTTTTACACCACTGGCGTTCAGTACCTACTTCCGCACTCTTCTAAGTTCACGCCACAATGAATCCTTTTCTCTCTTCTATTTATACAGATTTATCTTTTTACGCATTTTTCTCTCCACAGATTATTTTGGTAAATCACGTTTTGAGGGCACACTACATTCAAGGCCTGTGCCGCCCGAGGCTTTAATGCAGGGTTAATGCCCCGCTCTGACTGATGAGAGGCTGAAGGTGGGGCGGGATGAAAGGCCAGAAAGGGAGACACCGACACACCTCGCTCGCACCCACAGCCGTGGGGCCGTGAGGGCACTGAGAATAACCGAGGCACTCAGTTATGGGGTCTCCCCCCCCTATCCGTTCAATCTTTTCTCTCTCGCTCTGTCCTTTCTCCACCTTTCTTTCCCGCTCTCTCCACTCGCCCCCCCCTTTGAACCCGCGTCCACCCCTCTGTCTTCTCTCGTGTTCACCCCTCCTCTCTCCCATCTCCGCTCCGTCTGTCTGTCTGCTTCTCGCTCGTCGACTCTCTTCCTTTCACGCTCTCTCATCCTCCTCTTCCTCCCGGTCTCTCCACTTCCCTCCCCATCTCTCCTCACCGCCCTCCCCCCACCCATCCCCGCCAGCTCTTTCTTCCTCCACAAATAGAAAAATATTCCCAGCTAAAAATACCGGAATAGAAAAAACGAGGGAAATACTCAAAATAGCTCTATAGATAGGGAAGAAAATTCAAATGAAATTACGAGATTCTTTAGAAATAGTGCGAAGGCTGCAGCTCCCACCAGGGCGCATTCTCTCTCTCTCTCTCCTTTCTCTCTCTCTCTCTCTCCTTTCTCTCTCTCCATCTCTCTCTCCCCCCCCCTCTCTTTCTCCTCTCTCTCTCTCCTTTCTCTCTCTCTATCCACTCTCTCTCTCTCTCTCTCTCTCTCTCTCTATCTCTCCATCTCTCTCTCCCCCTCTCTCTCTCTCTCCTTTTTCTCTCTCTCTCCATCTCTTTCCCCCTCTCTCTCTCTCCCTCTCTCTCACTCTATCTCTTTCTCTTTCCCCCCTCTTTTTCCCTCTCTCTCCTCTCTCTCTCTCCTTTCTCTCTCTCTCTCTCTCTCTCTCTCTCCTTTCTCTCTCTCCTTTCTCTCCCCCTTTCTTTCTCCTCTCTCTCTCTCTCTCCTTTCTCTCTCTCCTTTCTCTCTCTCTCTCTCTCTCTCTCCATCTCTTTCTCTTTCCCCACCACTCTCTCTCCCTCCCCCTTTCTCTCTCTTTCTTTCTTTCTTTCTATGTGGCAGAGTTGACTTGTTTATGCAGCAAAGAAAGGGAAATTATGCTATAATTATGTGGCACCTCTTTCAGTTTAAAACCAGTGTAAAACAGCAGATCTCATTTCATGTGCCTCACTCGGCGGTGGTTTTAAACTTCAGCAAGTGGGGCCCCGCCCAAGACGACGTGCAACAAGGCCTTGCACAGCTGCCAACAGGTTTGCAAACCGGAATCTCCAAGCAGCAGCACCAGCAGATTGAGTCTGAATCCTACTGAAAGGGCTGGGCGGGACGGAGGCCTGCGAGGGACAGCATACCCCGTCCCTGCAGTCACAGTCGCAAAATGCTCTTTTATTTTATGGATTTCAGCCTCTGCCCCTGGGAGTGAAGTGAAGCGCATTTGGGGGTCCCCTGCATGCTTCCCCCTGTCCCCACACCCTCACATTTAAAAATGCAAGTGGTGCTCGCAGACAGGGACCACTTTGTGAATGGGCACCCCCAGTTTTGGTGGGGGGACCCAACACCCATTAAAGATTTTCCAAATTACAGATTTTACAACTGCAAAACTCTTATGTGCATCAGGCCGTGCGTTTTTTGTTTCCTGCTCAGGACAAAGATCTTTCCACTGGGGGATGTTTATTCATCTTGGGCAACACTGTCGCTTCTTTATATGCCGGACTACAGCAATAAACGACTGAAGATGACTGTTTAACATTCCTAAAGTGTTTGTGTGCAGCACTTTTAATAACTTTTGATCCTTTTGAGCTAGAAATATCCTTTTTTTTTTAAAACCTGTCAATTAAATAACGGAATTATGGATTGTGTGATGACTGACGGAAATAAACTTTTCATAGAAAATGCTGAAAGTCACATTTTCCCCCTGGGCTGGGTATAGCTCATCGCTTTATTGGCTTGCTGTCTGCAAGATAGCACAGCGAGTTGAATACTCCCTGCTGGCAAATATAGTGATCTGAAAGTCGCCATTTAAATCCTGGCAATGCCGACCGAGCTGTCATCCTTCTGAGGTTGGTAAAGTGAGTGATCAAAGCAACATATGTTATTTTACAATGCTTATTTTATTGATAAATTGTTAGTGTGCTTTCAAACACCAGGTCTCGTATGAAACGCTCTCTCTATATGTGCAAGCATTATAGACATACATGTTTATCACTGGAGGTTCCTAAGTAATGCGGCGCAGTTTTACATATGGGTGTGTGGGTCTCTATAGGTGGCACAAGCTGATGGACAAGTGCTATTTAAATTGTGGGACTAAGTACTCAATGCAGACAGCATGCACTCAAATTGACTTGCCTTCCCTGTCTGCAGAGAGTACTGCCACTTCAGGGCTAGTCTGCTTAAGGACGCTATGTTAACCAAGAGGACTGGAGTGCGACATGAGGTAAATAAAACACTGGAATTAAGGCGTAAACTAATCGCCTACCACAGAATTAGACTTCCACTCCTGCACTCTTGAATCTTCTTTTCACTGGCTCTTCCTCGTCTTTTTTAGCCTATCAGAGTGACTGAACCGTTTGGAAAATGTTTTATTTCCCTTAAATCTACTTCAGTCCGGCAACCAGCATGTCAGCTTGAACACAAGGTGGCCTGATCGCTTTACTCGTGATTTGTTTAATACTCTGAAACTATCTATGGAGGTAAAGTGGTTCCTTGTAAAGAGCTTCTTGTTGTGCCCTTCTGCCCTCTGTTAAACTCGTTTTCCCTTGTTTTTCTGCCCTTCTCCCCTCTGTTAGACTCGTTTTTTGTGCCTTTCTGACCTCTGCATCACCACATCATCACCCAGCGCTACCTCAGCATCACTCAGCATCACCACATTATCACTCAGCACCACCACATTATCACTCAGCACCACCACATTATCACTCAGCACCACCACAGCACCACTCAGCACCACCACAACATCACTCAGCAGCACCACATTATCACTCAGCACCACCACATTATCACTCAGCACCACCACCTTATCCCTCAGCAGCACCACTCAGCACCACCACAGCACCACTCTGCACCACCACAGCACCAATCTGCACCACCACAGCACCTCTCTGCACCACCACAGCACCACTCTGCACCACCACAGCACCACTCTGCACCACCACAGCACCACTCTGCACCACCATAACACCACTCAGCACCACCACATTATCACTCAGCACCACCACAGCATCACTCAGCCCCACCACATTATCACTCAGCACCACCACATTATCCCTCAGCAGCACCACAGCACCACTCAGCACCACCACAGCACCACTCAGCAACACCACAGCACCACTCAGCAGCACCACAGCACCACTCAGCACTACCACATCATCACTCAGCGCCACCACAGCATCACTCAGCACCACCACAGCATCACTCAGCACCACCACAGCACCACTCAGCACCACCACAGCATCACTCAGCGCAACCACAGCATCACTCAGCGCAACCACAGCATCTCTCAGCGCAACCACAGAATGACCACAGCATCACTGGTTCAAATATGTTCTCTCAATGTTTCAAGCTTTATTACAAATGTCAAAAAAGATGTTAATATTTCACTTCTGTTCTTGGATTTTCGTCACAATAAAATACACTAAACATAATCTTCACTAAAGTTATTTACAAAAGTTTAAGCTATTGCCATTATAAATTACAATCACTTTTATTTAAGTATTAATTATTTAAAAAAGTTAAAAGCCATTGTTATTTGTAATATCAATACATCTAAGTCACGTAAATACAAAACATGTTGCATTACAAATGCTATAGGTGTCACACTTGCGAAAGTTATAAATATTGGCATTGTAAATGACAAAGCTATTAATTTAGCTATTTTAAAAAACAACACATACATAAAAAAATGTCATTTATAAGACCAATAGCTCAAATTTCCTAATGCGAGACCTATTGCATTTGCAATGCTTGTTATGTTTTTATGTCAGCTTCAGTTTTCTTCACTTCATGACAGCTGTCGGACTGTAAATCAATTACACGCCTCCCGTTGGAAGCGGAGCGCCCTCTAGTGGTCCTTTATCACTCAGCTATATTTTGCCAGACCATTATACTGCTCTCCCCTGTCCCAGACATCTGGCGCGCAGAAATAAATGACACAGCATTATGTTTATATAAGTATCCAAACCATAAAATGAAGGCCGTGCACCGAGCGGTGTGACCTGCCCAGACCGTCCCCATGGAGATCTAGTGCATGGAAATAACCCTCAGAAGTCAGAACATTTCATTCTGAGTTCATGGAGACTAGACGGGTTTTGAACTCCGTGCCCTGGATGCTCCAGTGCCCTCTTTGCCCTCCAAGACCGATGCAATGCAGCTGGCATTGTTGTGCGATGTTCCACGTGTGTCGTGTCACATCCTCGCCCCCTTATTTCTTCTCTTCTGCCCCTGCGGACGGTTTCCATGCACATTCGAGTTGCTTCATTTTTCATGTTCTAAAAAGTGATTCTTTAAAAAAATATATATATATGTATAAAAACGATGTATTCTTTCAAAAGTAATAATATCAAGACGGTAACAGTGGTGGCTGATAGCAGGTTACATTGCGTCTTTGCAATAACATGTTATGCCTCTTTTATCACGGATAAATAACAAACCTTCTTTTATTTGGGGAGCTGGGGACGGTGCAGGAGTGGCAGCTTCACCTTGCCATGCTCTTCCATGATTCCGGTTTGCAGCTCCTAAGTTTTCCTCTCTGCTGTAGCCCCAACAGACACTACACTCATTCATTCACTCGTTCACACATTTACCAGGTTCAAAATAGTCCATTGCTCCTCCTACAGGCACTCATGCCCTACTCTATCCCCCAATGACACACAGCACTATGCTCACTCAGTCTGCTCTAGCAACCGAAGATGCTGGAGCCCTAAAGTGACGAAGGCAGGGAGGAGTCTGCGACCTGCGTTTCCCACACGCCTTCAACGTGCCCAGAAGCCAGCTCCTCTCTCTCTCTCTCTCTCTCTCTCTCTCTCTGACACACACACACACAGACAGACACACACACACACACACACACACGCACACACACACGCACACACACACACTCCCTCATCAGGAGGCCACTGCAGCTTGCACCACCCATTGCCCCTCACAGTGCTGCCAATGGCAGTACCTACCCAACTACCAACCATCACACTCCTACAAGTTTGACAATGCAGACTTTTACTGGACCCCAGAGCTAGAAGAATGGCTTGAGCAGGAGCAATTATTCATTAGAATTAATAAACAGCTGTTGTTGTGCTCATCTCTAAATTAGACAAACAGCACTACCATCTGGCAGACTGTCAAAATGGTTGGTATTGACAATTATGAGCTGGCGCCGAGCACCGGAAACCACAGTGTCAAATTAAGCACTGTCCAGCACACTAGTTGCTCAAGGTTTGCTATATAGTTGGCTATCGCTATACTGCAAACATTAAATAAAGTCATCCAACATTAAAGAAATTCTTCCATGCAACAACTCTTACTACACAACACCTTTCCAATTACACTTATAATTCGCATTTCCAAACTCAACTCTTAGGGGGTCATTAGGATGGCAGGCGGACTTTGCCCGCCCGCCATCCTGACGGGGATTGGGACCACCCGCCGTAAGGGCGGGGGTTCCGGGGGTGGTATTAGGATGTGCCCGCCACAGTGGCGGGCACATCCTGTATTTTTAGCATTGTGTCGGGCGGTGCTCTCTGCACCGCCCGCCACAATGCTAAAAATGCTTTACATCATTTGCATTTACAAAGCGGCAGGCAACGCGCGATGCCTTCCACTTTGTGAATGCAAATGAAAGGGGGTACCACAGGTACCCCCCCGTGCTCACCCCCCTACTCACCTTCACTCTGGGGGCCGGCACGGGGCCCCCAGAGTGAAGTCCGCCTGCCTTTCCGTGGCGGCATTGAAAAATGCCCATGATAATATGACTGGCGGTGTCTGATAGACACCGCCACCATATTATTCTTTTTCCGCCCCGGCCGCAACGTGACTGGGGCAGAAAAGTGGTGGGCGGTCTTCCCGCCCGTCGAGGTCCCCCCGCCATACTAATATGGCGGGGGGGAAATGAGAGATGATGGCGGGCGGATTGCTCCCACCAGGCTGGCGGTAGCCACCGCCAGCCTGGCGGGGGCATTCCGCCCGCCATAATAATGGGCCCCTTAGGCTTTCTGAGAGCCTCATTCTTACAAAATACCATTGCTTTTTAGTTGTTTCCCTGGCTAGGAAAGCCATTTGGAAAACAATCTGGGTAGGGCGGTCTGTTGAAAACCAATCGCCCGCTTCGTCGGGACGCCTACGCAGACATGTAACATGCTTTAGTTTATCAGCATCAACCTGATTTTACTTTCACATTAACCACCATAAACCATTACTAAACCAGGCCTTTAACAAATCTGTACCAACTGTAGAGGGTGTGGGTTAATCGCCAGAGCTGCTGACTTTGGAGCTGGGGAACCAGGCTCGAGTCTCCCTCAACATCCTGTGATTCTGGGCAAATCACTTAATCTCCCTGCGCCTAAATAACACATGAACGTGACCTTGTGTAATGTAACTGTTGCCCATGGAAAGCAATATCTTGGGTCATGGTATTGTCCAGACTTGATTACTGCAACTCCCTGTATCTGGACTTGAATAAGAGCACGCAGCATAGACTCCAGGTGGTGCAGAATGCACTGGCGAGACTTGTTCTGGACATTCCCAGGTGGCAGTCGGCTGCAAAGGGATTGGAGACCCTTCATTGGCTCACATTTAACAAGCCCATCAACTTTAAATCCCTCTGCATGGTACATAAGACTCTCTATCTCCCGTACCCAACAAGATTAAAAACCATGTTTGGATGGTATTCCCCAGACAGAACTCTATGGTCATCGCTTCAACTACAGCTCACTGCACTGAGAACCAAAAGAAAGAAATGGGGCGACAGAGCATTTTCCACAGCTGCTAGCCAACTGTAGAATACCCTTCCTCAAAACATTAGGGCCATTACTCCGCTCTTGCCCTTTAGGAAGGCGCTTGAGACTGGTTGTTCTGCTTGTAGTTATGTTTTGAAGATGAAATACTGGTGGACTTCTCCGGATGGTTATCTACAGTGCCTTGACGCCTTCGGGTAATTGCTGCACTTTATAAATTTCAAATCAAATCAAATGTTTGCCTTACATACAAGTGCAAAAAAATCTGTACACTAACGAAACAAATGGGGCAACATAATATAGTCTCCACTGTTCCACATCACAAAAGTCCAATTATATAAGGGCACCTGATATATTCACTGTGTGTCTTAATCTAATTAATGTGTGTGACACATTGAAATGCATTACTGTTATGTATTCACTGTAGGAACTTAGAGATAAATAAACATGTGCACTACTGTTAAGTTCATGTATTCTTTATTTACATTTACACTTCAAGTTTTAATTGCGTATATAAAGATGCATTCTTGTGGATCATGCAACTAATTTTTAACAAACGTATCACCATAATGATGACAATTACTGGGCAGAGCACTTTGCCAATGATTGAGCTGCCAATTTCTGAAAACCATTCTTTAATTGCCTGAATTCTTTTACCTAAACGTTCAGTAAAATTTTCCTCTTCCAAGGGTTCTATTTCAGCATGAAATTCTGTAATATTTTTAATAAGGGTCTCAATATTCCGACTCTTGTCAGGAATATAAGTACAACAATGCTGGACATGCAGGACCCCACAGACTCCTCCTTCTTTTGCAAGCAGAATGTCTAATGCAAGATGATTCTGCATAACCATGCTTCTAGTAGCAACAAGTTCTGTATTAACTAACTGGAAACCACTGGCAGTATCCGTTGACAATCTGTCTACAATCGTAGAAACCTTTCTTATCTTGACTGAATTCATCGTTATTCCAACCATGGGAATAATTGCACCAAAAATGTCTCCCATGACTTCTGTAAAACTTTCCCTCTTAAACCTGTTCAAGTGTTCTCCGAATTCAAAGGTACCTTTCTCATTTCTGTCAACATGAAAAATCTTTGGAAAAACTAATCCAAGGTAGCACGTCCCATACCAATGGTCAGGGACCACAGATAAAATAAATTCCAGGGAAAATAGGATCTCTCCCACCCTTAAATCCCCATCCCCCTATGATACGATAGGTATCTTCACATTGACTAGCACCAACAAAGAAGTTATCATAGAGTGTGTTATCTCTTCTAATACAAAATTTACCACTAACTGGTTCATCGATGTGAATTGCTGCATTTGTATTAACACCATTAAGCTTAGCATCCTCCATTTGCGAGAATTTGGATTTAGCATGTTTAAGCACCTCATTTCCTTTGTAAATAGCCCTTCTCTTCTCAACCATATTCAGGAAAGTCTTTTCTTCTGCTCTCATCTTGCATGTTAAATTATTTCTATAAGCATATTCATAATTAAGTTCATTAGTTACCAAAAAGAATTCCCTCATCTGCTTCGCAGGCGTAACTTTGTTTAAGCCATTTACAACTTTGAGGTTTGCAAAAACCTCATAAAAGTCTGAGTAATAGTACTCTAGACGACCTGTTTGATAAAACAAACTAGCAATCACACTGCAAGTGATGCCATATGTGAGGGGTAACATGTTATGAGTAACCCCCTCTGAGACAGAAGCAGGAAGCTTCACACAGACATAGCTGTCCTTTACATTCATCATTTTAACATATTCAGATAAAAGCCTAGAAAATGAATTGCTAGAAAAATCTCCAACAGATCTATCTTGATGGATCTCTGGATTATGCTCAATAACTTTGTTAGGCTTGCCAGCATGATTTTCCTGTTTAGTCTCTGCCTTACTTGTCATATTGGCCTTAAATTTCTGCTTATCTATACCAAAGGGGTAAACTACAGCTAAAATTAACCAAACCAGTATTAAAAGAACCACACAAATTGAAGACATTTTACAACACCTTCTTAAAATTAAAACACCTTGAAGTATCAAAATTAGGCATTTCCAAAAACAATTTTTTTTTAAAAAATGTATCAATAATGTAAGTATTGTAAGTAAACTATAAACTATATCTCCCCTTTAAAAAATTTTTTTTTAATAAAAAAACGCCTAAAGCAGCTTTTCTTCGACCTTGCGTCACATGAACGTGTTTTCCAGCTAACACAATTTCTTCGACCTTGTGTCACCTAACACATTTTCTTCAGCCTTATGCCAGGAACTAAAACCCTAATTTAAAAGAAAACAACTTCAATCATTGTCACTAGCTTCTTCTAAATCTTCCTGACTGCTACTTTCAACTTCAACAATTGGCGGGATTATGATGTATGTCCACTCTGGGGACTTATACTTTTGATTGGGCTTAATCACTCTTTTTGCTTTTCCACTAATTACTTCAATTTTTCTGCCTTTCTCGTTTTTCTTTTCGGAGTCAGCTCCCTGACTCGAGATCTCGTTGACCTGTTCTTTCAACTTTTTTATCAATTTAAATTTCAAATTATCTTCAGGCCAAATATATCCTTTCTTTAAGATTTTGTTCTTTGGCACAGTTTCATTGCATTCAGCTTTCCAAGATCTTTTTCTGAATTTTCTTATTTCAGAACCTTCGTCACTCTCGTCTGTATCTGTTTCTGAGACTTCAAATCTGTACCTAGGAACCTCTTTACTCGGCAGCTTCACTCCATTAGGAACATCATTCTTATAACTGGTACTTGGTAATTCTTCCTCTTCTTCAGGGATCACCTTCAGCTTCCCAGTTTCAGAATTTTTGTTCCCGTAAACAGAGCTACTCTTCTGCTTTTCAATACTCTCCTGGACTAGATTATTGTCTTGCTCAGAATTTTCTGCTTCCGAATCCTCTTTTTCTGCTTGAGATTCTTTCTCTAACAGATTTTCTCCACTTTCTTGATCTAGAATCACAATCTCCAGATCTTTTTCATTCAATGCCTGATCGTTTTGCTGATCATCAGACTCTGAACCTTCAGGATCTCCTTCCGAATCTGAATCAGTTGTTGTATCACTTTCTTCATCAGAATTATTATCAGGAGGTGGTACACGAATGGTGTGACTTGCATGCACCCACCTTTTCAAACCCCTACACTTTACAGCATTAGTTGTCACAAGAATTACTTGTCTTGCTTTCTGCCATCTAGGTACTAAACAGTTTCTCCTTCGATGCACTTTTGTTCTGACCCAATCTCCGGGTAACAGATCATGAGCTTGTTCTTTTTCTTTTGTTATCACATCTGTTCCCACCTGGTGAAACACAGAATTAACTGTATCAGAAAGATTCTGACAGTACTCAATAATTGCACTATCATTTATACTCAAAAGCTTGCCAGCTGGAACAAATGATTGCCTCATAACTCTACCCATTAAAATATCATGGGGACTAAGGCCTGTCCTTTTCTCAGGAGTGCTTCTCAAGGACATCAAAACAAGTGGCAAAGCGTCTGTCCACTTTACTCCTGTAGCTAAGCACATTTTTGAAATCCTGTTTTTGATTGTTCCATTTATCTGCTCTACAACACCTGATGCTTCTGGTCTGTATGCACAATGTAGCTTCTGCTCAATTCCCAAAGCTTCACAAATCAATTTTAACAATCTGTTTTC
Source organism: Lissotriton vulgaris (assembly GCF_964263255.1). Lineage (NCBI taxonomy): Eukaryota > Metazoa > Chordata > Amphibia > Caudata > Salamandridae > Lissotriton > Lissotriton vulgaris. The sequence continues at coordinate 375,809,450 of NC_141685.1, forward strand.
AAAATGCGTTCCGCGATCACTTTCAATAGTCACTGGAAAACCATATCTAGGTATGATCTCCCTCAACAGTAGTTTTGCCACAGTGACTGAGTCATTGTGACGAGTTGGGAAAGCTTCCACCCATCTTGAAAACAGACAAACAAACACAAGCACATATTTGAGCTTATTATGTTGTGGCATGTCAATGAAATCCATTTGCAAACTGGTAAAAGGACCACCCTCCCGTCCTATGGTTCCCAAACTCACAACAGTCTTCCTGTTAGGATTCATTTGTTGGCAGGTCAAACATCTTTGGCAAAGCGGCTCTGCAGTAATTCTGAATTTTGGACTAAACCATGTTTCTCTGAATAATCTAATCATGGAATCCCTTCCTAAATGCCCTGGACCATGGTACATCTGCGCCATGTCAGCATTCATGCTATTTGGCATTACTGGCCTGTCATCTTTGTATTGTATTGTATTGTATTGTATTGTATATTGGATTTATATAGCGCTAATCACCCAGGGGTCTCTAAGCGCTTGCCTTGGGAACCCGTCCTGGCTTTTCCCTGTGAGATAGCCCCTACCGGGCATCCCCAAGGTGAAAGCCAGGCATCCCACCGCTGGGGGGGGCCGTTGTGAAGATTAAGCAAGCTTAATGCCCAGAGTTGCAGAGTGTGCACCCATGATTAGGTCAGGCACCGAAGTGAGAATTATCGAGTCCGTGGACATTTGAGCTCAAGACCCTGCCGCGTCGGGAATTGAACCCTGGTCCCGGGTCCGACCTCTGCTTCAGGGTCTGCCTGCTCTAACCAGTGAACCACACTTCATCTTCCTCTCGCTGTCTGCACTCTGCTTTTAACCTTGTGTTTTTCTCTTCCTCATCTGCCTCATCTTGTAATTCCTTTACTCCCTGCCATGTTTCTACTACAGATATTAGCATGAGGGATTTCAAAATGTGACTTTTGTCTTTTTCCCCGATTGATTGAATAATTATTCTTTGCACAATATCTTGCAATTTCATCCGCATATGCATTACCTTTGGTAATATAGTCTTCTCCTTTTTTATGAGCTGCACATTTTACAACAGCAATTTGTTCTGGTAACTGAATGCCATCGATCAATCTCTTGATCAATTTTGCATTTCTGATTGGCGTTCCCGCAGAAGTTAAATAACCCCTTTGAGACCAGAGCTGACCATAGTCATGAACTACGCCATACCCATACTGACTATCAGTCACTATGGTAACTTTTTTCCCTTCTGCATTTTCACAGGCTCGAATTAGACCAACCAATTCTGCAATCTGGGCTGAATGGATTCCATCATGAGGCGAACCCTCTACAACATCTGAGACTGTGCATACCGAATATGCTGCTCTCAGAATACCCTCATCTGTTCTCAAACAGGAACCATCAACAAAGTAAACCAAATCAGATTCAGGAAGAGGAACATCTTTTATATCCTGCCGAGGTTTGGTGCAATAATCTACAACATCCAGGCATTCATGATCAATGTCAATTTCATTATTAACCTCAGTGACAACACCATCCGGCAATAATGTGGAAGGGTTTAAATTCACACATCTTGCAATAGAAACATTATCTGATCCCAGAATTGTTTTCTCGTATTTTGTCAACCTGTTACTTGTTAAATGCTGAGTCTTGCTTCTGGTAAGAAGAATTTCAACCGAATGAGGTACATATACCTTTACAGGAAATCCCATAATGATTCCTTCACTCTGCTCAAGACTTACACTTGTTGCAGCCACTGCTTTTAAGCAACCTGGCAAAGCTTTTGCAACAGGGTCTAAAACAGCTGAGAAATAAGCAATTGTTTTTCTCAGTTTTCCATGTCTCTGGATCAAGACTGACAGTGCACAACCTTCACTGCAGTATAACTCTAATTCTTTTTCATAATCTGGCATTCCCAAAGCTGGAGCTTCACACAAACTTCTTTTTAACTCTTCAAAAGCCTCCAATTCAGTTTTTGTCAATCTAATTGGATCTTTTATGTCGCTTTTGTCAGTCTCTGCAGCGGTTTTGCAATTACTGAAAATCCACTAATCCACTGTCGACAGTAACCAACCATTCCCAGAAACATCCTGACCTGTCTTTGTGTAGTAGGGGGCTGTATTGCTCGAATCATTTTAATTCTTTCAATGGTCACTTGTCTGGTTCCCTTTGCAATTCTGTGACCAAGATATTTCACCTCTTGCTTGCAAAACTGTAATTTTGCAGGTGACACTTTATGTCCTTCATCTGTCAATCAATTTAAAAGGGTAAAGGTATCTGTTACACAATTTCTCGTGTTTTAGCTGCTACAAGCAAGTCATCAATATACTGAACTAATGTTGAGTTTCCAGGTAAAATCAGATCTTCCAGAGATTTCTTTAATAACTGATTAAAAATAGATGGACTTTCAGTATACCCCTGTGGGATACGACACCATGCTAAAACACGGTTCTGGAACCTAAATGCAAAAATTTGTTGGCTTTCTGGATGCAGTGGAACTGCAAAGAATGCATTACATAGGTCTATGACCATATACCATTCTGCATCATGTGGAATCTGATAAAGAATTACCGCAAGGTTTGGAACAATTGGGCAACATGGTACCACAATCTGGTTAATTTTTCTTAAATCCTGAACAATTCTGTAAGTTCCATTTGGCTTTTTGATACCCATAATCGGTGAATTACATGAGCTGCTCTCAATCTCTTTTAAAACACCTTGTTTATAAATTTTTCAATCACTGGAATGACTCCTTCAATTGTTTCAGCTTTCATTTTATACTGGGGAACATTTGGAAAATCTATTCCTTGTTTTCCAGTCATTTTTACTGGAACCACATGTTTCATAAGACCCATATCATTTCCAGTTAAGTCCCAAATTTCTGGATTGACTGGCTTTTTAAGCTCTTCAGGCAGATTGTTTTTGTCAAAAGCAGGAAATAATTTGCTTTCCTCTTCAACCATTAACATTGTCAATTTGTAAAGACCACCCACTTCTGAAGTTTGTAACTCAATACCATCCGGTGAGCAATACATTCAACAGTTCATCTTACAAAGAATATCGTGTCCTAACAAATTTACAGGACTACTGTCACAAACTAGAAACCTGTGTTTATCTTTGTAATTTCCAATCTCAACTTTTACAGGCTCAGTTAGGCTTGTTTTAATCTGCTGATTTGCTACACCTACAACTTGGATGCACTCACCAGAGAGAGGAAGGTTTTCAATTTCTACTGATCTGACAGTAGAACGGGTAGCACCTGTGTCCACAAGAAAAGTGACATCAACATCATTCACTTTACCATTAACAAATGGACCAGCTTGATCTACCTCAAGAGTGGGTCCAAGCACACACTCTTCCTCCTCTCTCAGGCACCGTCATGCGTAATCATCTGATGAATCATTCATTTCATTATCTTTCAACCAGAACTGTTGAGAAACATTCAACACATTCGTTTTTGACAAAGGGTTTACCTGATTACCTCCACAGAAACCAGTTTCTGGTGTATACCTTCGAGTATTAACACAATTTGGAAATGGTGCTGGTGGAATCTGGCTCTGCTGATTGGCTACCTGTCGCTGTAGCTGTCGCTGCTGACTTAATTCGTTTAACTGCTGCTGTAGCTGTTGCTGCTGATTTACCTCACTCTGCATCTGTGAATTCAATGAGGTATTTTTAAAATTTCTGGGCGGATTTTTACACTCACGCTTCCAGTGTCTAATTTCGCCGTAATTAAAACATGGGAGCTTCTGTTTTAGCTCTTCAATATTCACATTAAATTTAGGTTTGCTATTAAAATTATTTTTAAATTTGCCTTGATTCTGATACACATTTTTATTATCAAAAGCCATCTGCTGTTGTTCAGCTACCTTCACTTGTGCCCACATAGCCTTCTCTTTCAGGGTTTTCTGCTTCGCATCAATTTCATCACTGCAATATTTTGCTTTTCTTAGGATATCATCAACTGAAAGTGATTGCCATCTCACAATTCCATGTTTAATCCTTTCACTGATTTCTGGTCTCAGGCCAAAAACAAATCTGTAAATAAAGTGGCTCATGACTTTTTCACTTAATTCTTCATAGCCACTGTACTGTTTAAAGACAAACAGTAATCTTTCATAAAATTAATGTACTGACTCTTTTGGCTCCTGGTTTGTTCTGTCAATTTTAACCCAATCTACTTCTTTCGGGGGTATTTTCCCTTTCAGCCAATAAATTACTTTATTGTATATTTCCATGACATCTTTTGATGGGGCACCTGTAATTGCGTCTCGTGCAGGTTTTTCTTTGGGCCAACTCACAGAAATTTTACATTCTGTCCAAAGATCTGATGGGACAACAATATCAAAGAATCCATCCAGATCAATCCACAGAACTTTTGACACCTTGATGAATCTGTCTACCTGACGATACCATTCCACAGGCTTTTCTCTCAGCCGAGGAAAATCATTTGTAAATAATAAAATATCCTGTATTGACCAAGGGACATGCACATATCCTCCACCTGCTATTTCCCTCATTGGAAATTCAGAAACTGTTTCACCTCTGACTCTTTTGTCCTGTTCTTTATTCTTTGACCATTTTATTCTCCATTTACCTAATTCTCCTAATCTTTTGAGAAAAACAATCAATTCTTTAATATGGGTTATTCTTCCAGATGTATTGAGATTATCAATATCTTTTTCAGAAAAATCCACTCTGTAATGTTTCTGCAAATGTTTCTGTTTGCTTAAATCAATTTCTAATTCAGCAGCCATTTCTTCCAGTTGTTCATACCTGTTTTTCGTTTTCCACTGAATTCTTTTGCAAATAAAAAGAAGTTCATCATCCTGATACAATCTTAAATTGTCAGTACCAACTGTGCCAATAATTAATTCCTCCAAATCTGCTTTTAATTTTGCAACATCAAGCTTTTTAAATTCAGGAGCTTCTGGAGATAATGCACTTTGCGTTAAATCTATTTTATTTAGACTTCTTTCTGAAGTAGCTGAATCGGATTCTGCTACAGATGGTGTCTGACAACCTGTCAAGCTTTGATTAAAAGTTAAATTTGGCATCACAGATTTTTCCCTATGAATTTCCGAATAAAATTTCTCAGCCACTTTTTGAATTTCTGCATTTACTGGAACTGTCAAAGCTGAATGTCTATTCTCTCCCTGCTCAAAAACTGGTACAACCGGACCAATCGTTACTGGTACTGTCACTGCTTCCATCCCTTTTGTTAATTGCTGAATTAAGTCTTCTTTTGCTCTAGTATAATTTGAAATTTCCAGCATATCAGCAAGTCTTTCTCGGTTTCTCAGAAAATCATTTCTCTGATCATGAATTCTGTTTTGTCTGGGTGTACTAGTACTATTTATTGACCCTACCCTCTCAGGTAATTTGAAAAATCTAGCCTTGGAAAATAACTTTTCAGAGCACATTATGCACAGTTGTTCTTGTTTTCGACTCGAGTTTATTCAAAGAAATGTCTTTTGAAAGAGCTTTTCCAACATGGCTGTGCTTGGCTCATCTCTGTCAGGCTAACCATCACAGGCCTCAAGCCTTTCACTCGGGCTAGTATTTAAACAAACACAAAAGCATAATTAATCTCAGGTAATGAAAATCATTCTGTTTCCCAACTTCCATTGCTAATGTTAACCCATTAACATAAGTTATCTAGCAAAAAGCACAGAAAAGCAGCATTTTATAAAATCTACCATTCTTCATAAAGTCCAGCAGGATTCTTCATATATCTGAAAAAGATAAACAGACACAACATAGACGAAAGCACATACAAAATAAGCACATGCCATTAACTAATCAGCCACATTAGTGTTTGACAAAGACAATAGGACAAACAAAACAACATTAGTTATGAATTATAAAACAAACTTGCAAAATGCAACATAAAGCACATAACGTTAGTCCCGTGTGTAATAAGTGTGTGGAATCTTACTCTAAGTTGATTTAATAACACAAATCATGCAAAAAACTTATTAATAAAATTAGTCAAGTTATGGGAGATTAACATCACGAGCCAGATTAAAATCAATTCTGAAACTGGCTCCATCACTAGTGAATGGCTCATTGTCTGTATTGGACGACTGAGAGAGGCTTGAAATTGAACCTGGAGAAACAATTCGCGGAGCATTACCCTTAGTTCAATGTGTTGGGAATTTAGAGCGTTGTTGCAGACACACATGAAAAGGGTTTTGATTCAATGCTGGTGGTGTGAACCAAGATAACACACGTTTGAATCTCATGGTTCATTTTATCACATCTTTGGGTCAGAGTCTTGTCGAGGTAGGCATTAAGAGAGATTCCTTTTAGACTTGGGGAGGTACAGACCTATTTGCTTTTTCTATTTCTTGTGAGTATGAGGCTTAATGCCAAACATGTGTTCCTTTTCTTTTGGACTTCTACTGACACCTCTGCTTATATGCTTCTGAATTAGAGACCCTTAATAGTTGATCCTGTCTTTGACCCATGCAAGAGCAGAGAAGGGAAGTTTATTTAAGGAACATCAGATTGCCTTTATCTGCTTTCATATGACTGTGGCTGTCGCAATTCTGTATATTGTTCAATGACATCTCAACCATCCAAGATATTTTACTTTGGCTATTTTACTAATGTACTCATTGCATTTACATATGGCTTGCATGTTGACTGAATTGATTGGTAATCCAAATAAAACCCTTAAATATATTAATTGATTCCTGGTTCTCATTGTATAGTCACATAGGCAAGTTAAATTATATTGTTGATGGGTTCTCCCTTTCAATGCTTCATGTCAACTTTAAAGGTCCAAGAAATATATGAGTACAACTTTCGACAACTTGGCTAAGAGAAACCATGTTTGAAAGGCCCAACTTGCTCCTGGACAACCATAACCAACAGATCGATGGAAATCTCAGAACTGCACAAAGATGGCAGCCAAATTAAATAAGCCGTACTACGCGTAGAAAACACTGTACAAATGCTGACAAACGTTATGATAAACAGGTTATAGTTGTTTCAGTACTTGTGAAGGGATACAATTCTTTTCTGAACATTCTATAAAATCTAAAATTACTTCAAAAAGAGCTTAGCATATTGGGTGTTTAAGTATTAATCTTTTTGATTTTGTATATCCTTTGTCAAACCTTTTTCCTCCAAATGGTGTAATATCTCAGGACTTTCCTCTGCCACTGTGTCTGGCAATCTATAAGTGCGCATGTGACGCCTGAAACCTGGAGTGACACGAGGGCCAGGCCCTTGTCAGATCTTCAGACTTGGTTCTGTGTCATGCCTGGTGCTACCTTAAGGTTATTATAGGCAGCTACTTTATAGCAAAGCCACAAGAGGGCGTGGCACCAGAATATCAAGGTAAAAATCAGGAAAGGGAGGAAAGAGGGAAACAGAAGTTGTGACTCGCCCTCCTCATATACAGTGCCATAATCAAGTGAGAGTCAACCTTGAGTCATCTAGGTGGGCCCACTGGACTTAGGGGAAATACCTTTTTAGGTCTTGCTACCTGTGTTGCGCTGCGCAGCAGTCCTCACGCAGGCGAGAGTCCTTTTGCTCGGTGTTCAGAAATGGACCCTGGAAACGCACACGCCTGTGCGTGTGTTTTTTGTCTGCTCCTCTGTGATTGGGATTTGAGTGTGTGTATTTGGTTAACAGAGCACGCAATAGGCCACAGGCAGACCCATTGCTCTGCCCATGGCCTATTGGTGTCTGTTACGCGCACCAAAACCCATATATTTTCAATTATCGTGCCCAGAAACTGGCACGATAATTGAAAACATATGCCTCGCAGTGGCGCGCAGGCAACAATCGCGGGTGTGTTTTTTTTTTTTTTTACAATAGCGATCGCAAATGTGATCGCTTTTAGTGGCGCTTTAAGAAAAGGCGCAACCAGATATTTAACTGTGAGGAAGAAAGATGGCTCTGAGATGACCCGTGCAATGATGACCTGCAACTTGACACACAATACGAAGCATGCTGTCAGGAGCCTGATTTAAAAGTTACCCGTCACGGACAAGGAACGCACGGAACTTCTGCCCAAAACAGAGCGAGGAAATGTGTTTGCTGTTGAAGCTGGTACGTCTTTATTTAGCGCAGTCCAATTTGGTTTGCTTCGTCAAGACATTGGTGATTGCTTTAATTAGAGTTTTTCTGTTGGTTGCCATTTTTGACTGCAAGCATTATATTGCTATCTGAAACCCCCACAACCCTCCGTTCTTTAAAATAGTCTGACAGTGTACTACACTACTCATTGTTGTGTATCAGTGAACACGTCTATACAAATGAAGGACACCCGGGATGGACGTTCAACACTTTTAATTAGAAGTAACCAGTATTGCCTTGTGATATGTTATATTGATTGCAGTAGTCCTGTGTTATTTGATCACGGAGCTGGTGCCCAGCGCACTCTCTGATTCGCTGTATGATCCTCTGCCTGCTCCCCCAGAAAGGCACTATAAGAGCCCCTTTGATGCGGGCCCAGACGCCGCCCGTGCTCGTGGCTGGGCTGGGATTTATTATCGCTGGGCTGATAGATGGCTCTGCTGTCCGGTGGGTTCTTCTCTCATGAACGGACCTGGGGGTGTCCGGCCACCACTGTAACGGGCCCTCAGAGGGTTCCATTAAGACAAAACCCAGATACCACTCCCCGGAGGAGCCCAGAGTCCGCGAGTGCATGACTGTTTATCTGCCCCTCTAAGGCTAGGATGAGGAGTCTCTTACGCCTCCAGGGGAAAGCACCGAGCACAGCTGTGCCCCCAAAATGGATGTGCCTGAAATAAACCACGTGAAAGGATGGGTCACAATTTAAACAAAACCGCACAGGTGCGTTAACTTATCTAGTCACTTGGCTGTGAGCATCCGTACACGCTTACACTGTTTGCCATTTTAAATTCGGGACACCAGGAATGGGGGAGGCAGTCTGCTGAGGCGGCACCACCCAAAACTAAAAGCATACCCAGGGCCAATAACTGCCGCAAATAACAAACACCGTGACACTAAAACACACAGAGACAAATAACTACCCCCAATAAAAAGCAGCGTGACACTAAAACAGGCTTGAAACCCATAGTGCCACCACCAACAAGCATCATGACACTAAAACACGCTCGAAACCCATAGTGCCACCACCAACAAGCTGCATGACACTAAAACATGACCGAAATCCATACTGCCACCACCAAGCACCGTGACACTAAAACACACCCTAGACTAATAACTGTCATCAACGACAAGCACAGTGACACTAAAACAAGCCCGAAACCCATACTCCCACCAACAACAAGCACTGTGACAGTAAAACACACCCCAGACCAATAACTGACATGAATAACAAGCACTGAGACACTAAAACACACCCGAGACTAATAACTTCAATTTATAACAAGGACAGGACACTAAAACACACCCAAGACCAATTAACTACAGACAAACTGAGTGTGCGGATAGCAGAGAATCTTCCTGTACCAAGCTGTCTCTTCCGAGTTGCCCAAACAATCAGAACTGCCCCCCCCCCCCCCCCCACCAGTACCCAGCTGCCAAAAAAGGAAACTGTCACCCGGTACACACCGCTCTCTTCAGAACATCGGTCTGACCAGTCCAGAATACACCAGCCTCTTTACCCGAGTATGGCACCCCCACCTTCCTGAGGTTGCAGCATTTCCCACCAGTACTCTCTCTTCTGATTCGAGCGCTCTCCCGCCTAGTACTCGCCAGTTCATTCTGAACTAGCTCTGACTGGCCCCCTTACATAACTGTCCCACTTGTGCATGTGCAACCTCTTCTCACAGCTGTGTACACAGCAGTCTCCGAAGAGCAGGGGCTGTCTCTACCAGTGCATCACAGCCCCTCTGTGTACACAGCAGTCTCTCCAGAGGTAGAGGGCTGTCCCTCACAGTGCACACAAGTTCTCCTCGATAGACCGCTTTCTCTCTGCCCAGGCTGTCCCTTCAATACACAGCCTTCTCTTCAGAGGCACCACCACGGACTGTCCCTCAGCACACAGCTGTCTCTTCAAAGGCACCGAGGACTGTCCCTCAGCACACAGCTGTCTCTTCAGAGGCACCACCACGGACTATCCCTAAGCACGCAGCCTTCTCTTCAGAGGCACCGCGGACTGTCCCTCAGCACACAGCTGTCTCTTCAGAGGCACCAAGGACTGTCCCTCAGCACACAGCTGTCTCTTCAGAGGCACCACCACGGACTATCCCTAAGCACGCAGCCTTCTCTTCAGAGGCACCGCGGACTGTCCCTCAGCACACAGCCGTCTCTTCAGAGGCACGAGGACTGTCCCTCAGCACACAGCCGTCTCTTCAGAGGCACTGCGGACTGTCCCTCAGCACACAGTCGTCTCTTCAGAGGCACAGAGGACTGTCCCTCAGCACACAGCCGTCTCTTCAGAGGCACGAGGACTGTCCCTCAGCACACAGCCGTCTCTTCAGAGGCACCGCAGACTGTCCCTCAGCACACAGCTGTCTCTTCAGAGGCACCACCACGGACTATCCCTAAGCACGCAGCCTTCTCTTCAGAGGCACCGCGGACTGTCCCTCAGCACACAGCTGTCTCTTCAGAGGCACCAAGGACTGTCCCTCAGCACACAGCTGTCTCTTCAGAGGCACCACCACGGACTATCCCTAAGCACGCAGCCTTCTCTTCAGAGGCACCGCGGACTGTCCCTCAGCACACAGCCGTCTCTTCAGAGGCACGAGGACTGTCCCTCAGCACACAGCCGTCTCTTCAGAGGCACCGCGGACTGTCCCTCAGCACACAGTCGTCTCTTCAGAGGCACAGAGGACTGTCCCTCAGCACACAGCCGTCTCTTCAGAGGCACCGCAGACTGTCCCTCAGCACACAGCTGTCTCTTCAGAGGCACCACCACGGACTATCCCTAAGCACGCAGCCTTCTCTTCAGAGGCACCGCGGACTGTCCCTCAGCACACAGCTGTCTCTTCAGAGGCACCGCGGACTGTCCCTCAGCACACAGCCATCTCTTCAGAGGCACCGAGGACTGTCCCTCAGCACACAGCCGTCTCTTCAGAGGCACCGAGGACTGTCCCTCAGCACACAGCCTTCTCTTCAGAGCAGGGGCGGATTGGCACTGCGGGCATTCGGGCATGGGCCGAAGGGCCGGTGTCTCCGTGCTCTGTGTGGGCTGGTTTTTTCTCCCCTTTCCCAGTCCACAGAGTGTGCTCATTGTGGACTAGGAAAGGGGAGGGAAAAAACGGCACACAGAGGGCACAGAGACAGAGAAATGAATGCAGCTTCACTGTGCGGCCCTACAGCGATTATCCGCTGTGGCCTCTTCTTCACCCCCTGCCCTGCAAAGCAACCACCCTGAGGTTGGGCTGGGGAGGGGTGATTGTTTGCAAAAATTGGCCTCCCTGGGGGCCAAGTGTTGCTCAGGCCTTTGAGCTATTTTCACCTCGGCCTCCCTGGGGCCCACGCAGCCCAGAAACAGTGTTAGTTTTGACACCTCGCCCACAGCCCTTCACATTCAGGGCATAGTGGGCAGGAAGAATGGGTCCCGCTGTGGGGGCCAGGTGATCTTTAGAACTTGCACCATCTTCACCTCAGCCTCCCCCTGGCTAATGTGGATGACCCAGCAGCTGTGTTTTGTGCTCCCCTGCCCAGACATTGCCCGGAGGCCTGGAGGGCTGGGGAGGGCTGATTCATTTACTAATTGCAGGGGCCTCACTGCTGTTCATGTGCTCCTGAGCTGAAGGTCTGGGGAGGGCTGAGTAGGTTAATAATAGCAGGGACTTCCTGCTTATTAGGTGCTCCTTTCCTGGAGGGCTGGAATAATTTTGTGACAGAAAGGGCCTTGCTGTTTTTTTAGTTGCTCAGCATGTAGGCCATTGTCACCTTGGCCCTGTGTCCTGGGCAAGAACAGTATCCTCCCACTTTCATTCCTTGTCTGTGTGCATAGGCATATGTGGCCTGACACCAGAGTTGCAGAGATGGGGATTCAAGTTTGAGTCCCAGGGTCTGCTCAACAACCTGTGATTCTTGGCTTAATTTACTAAATATTTCTCTACAAATTAGACCTCAAAGAGTAACCAAATGGCGTTTCATGAAAGGGTACGCCCCTTGAATGTGGGTGTTGGACCTAGATTACCCAAGCCTACATATGGTAGCTTGGCACAGTAGTGGTCTACAGCTAACTCAAGGCGTTGGCTAAGTACTTACAAGTCTCACTCACAGTAACTCAGTGATGAACCACTAAAATGAAGACACAACACCACTATTTGGAAAAATACCGTTACCTTTTATAAAAATAATATGTCTCTTTGGATTCAAATCATACAGGATACAACATCAATTTCTTTTAGGAGTAAACATTACACTTTCGCTTTGAGAAATTACTTTTCACTCTTACTGCTGTGGAAAAAGGGCAATAAACCACATTCTTTTGTCAAAGATTCAGTAATGAATAAAGGTAACTCTTTGGATAATTAGGTGAATCTCCTTAGTTTCACACTATGCAGGGTTACTTTACATTAATGCACAATGACACCAATACTTCACCAATAAAACCTGCCAATTCACTGGTTATTCTATCACATTCAGGGCTATGCTCTCTATCCCCTTATCTACTACATCACAGTATGGATTTCAAGGGAATTAAAATGGTCAAGGCACCTTGTTTGTTGTTGGAACTGATAAGGTATCTTTTCACTGTTACTCCCTAGTGCCCAGCACTTTCTTTCCACACCCCCACTCTCCTTACTGTCTTGGTGGCAGATACGCCACAGTCCACAGGCCTTCAGATGACACCTGCCTCTTGGGCTTCCCCGACCAGCTGCTTTCCTGTTGCTGGCGTGGGGGAAACCTTGCCGACTTCCTCAGCCCAAGCGCGCTTCCACCTGTCAGCGCTGGGCTAGGGGGCCTCGTTTTAGGCTCAGCGCGATGATTCACTGCTTCAGTGTGTCGCTAGGGGTTGGCTGGGCAGTCTTCTGCTCAAGCGCTGGCTCCTCCAGATAGCGCTCGAGAGTGGGGGTTTACCGCCACTAACGCGGCGCTCAGGGAAATATTCCGGCGCCACCTCAGGCAACCCGATGGTCGCGCTGAACTCCTGGGCATGCGCGTCGCTCCTCGACGGCTCCGCCTCTCGAGTCGCGCTGCTCCTCGGCGCCTGCGCGTTCCTCGCCGGACCTCGCCTCACAGGGGAACGCTGCACTCCTGGGCCTGCCCGACCCTAGGCCCCTCCTGCTTTAAATAGCGGACGCGCTACGGACATGCGCGGAAGCGTTTCCTGGCTTCCACTGACGCGTCCGGTGCCCCCGGGGTCCCGCAGTCGGTTAACACAGCGCCGCTCTCCACACGCTGTCACTTCCCTCACCTGGCTCCAGGGAAGGTATCCTCCTGATCGGGCACTCGCTCTTCCGGTCGCTACAGGCTCCACAGGCCCCCAACCTCACCAAGGCGCTTCAAGGGGTCCACAACTGATTCGACACCCTGGTAGGTGCAGCGCTGGGCAGGGGATGTGGGAATGATTTTCAGAAGGAAGGTCCTGTCAGCTTCTACTGGAGTGCCGATTAAGAAGGGTCTTCCTTCTCAAGTAGCTCGATTTCTTTATCAGCAGTTGTTATCTTGAGAGAGAGGGATCGGTCAAAGGTTGAAGGGGGAACAATCCTCTGAAGAAACTGTCAGCCTCAGAGACAAACTAGCTGCTCTCAGTGTGTCCACCTCCTCTCACCACTGCCTCACTCCTCTACTCTGGGGTCAGCACAAAATGGCTGCTGGTCACTGGCCTTATATAGGGTGGCCTGAGACCTGCAGAAGTCTCTAGTCAATTCCAGAAAGTTCCCTAATGTTATCCTATGGACCTGTCCTCCAGTTGTGTCCGTTATGGCAGTTGGTGGACACCATTTTAGGTTGCTGGAGATCCCTAGATTTTCAAGGGGGTGACTAGGCCTCACAAGTTATGAGGGAAAAATGGCGTCATCGCCAAGGAACACCTAGCCCCCTGACAGCATTAAAAACTTCCTGATGGACACATGTAAAAATAAAAAATAGAAACTCTGGGAGGCTAAGGGGGACAAAAATAAATCATAATGGTTAGAGTCTCCCCAGAAGCAGACAGGTCTAACAGTGGGCCACGCCCCTTTAATGTGGGCCACGCCCCTTGAATGTGGGCCTCTTTTTTCGTCAGTGCCCAGTCCAAATTGTGATCCCAATCCTACCCTGCTTCAGAGGCACCGAGGACTGTCCCTCAGCACACAGCCGTCTCTTCAGAGGCTCAGTGGGTTGCCCGAGGGATTGTTCAGTTGTAGTACGGGGGTGAACGGAGAGTGACAGGTTGTGCCGTTACATAAGACACTGGTGTGCAAGCCAAGGACTCCATTTTGGAGGGACTTGGTGTATTGGTAGGGATTTCCCGGTGGATGAGAGAGTACCAACTTGTACCATCAGGGAAAGCTCTGCTGGTTTGGTCTAGGGACACCCGTGTACTGGAGGGGGCAGTCCATGCTTCCTGTGACTGAAGGCGCTGGTGCTACGGACCAGCACTGATTGGACGCCTCAGCGTCAGTCCAGCAGGACAGGCACTGGACGCATCAGCGTCTGACCATACAGGACAGGCACTGGAGTGTACTGAGAAGTCAATAGAGGCCAGTTGGGTTCAGAAACATAGGTCCACTGGATAGAAGATTGAAATTGATTGAATTTGATAAGATTGTTAGCTTAGTAAAGTAGCCATTTCTGCCAGGGTTAAGGGCTGCCAGAATACTACTTTTGTAGTAGTTGCCTGAACACGTTCCCCGCAGTGCTTAAAATAAGGGAATATGTTAAACCCCATTTTGTTTTTTTTTCAAACAATACTCTTTTCCAACTTTCTGTCAAATGTAACCAAGGGGCACAAAAGTATTCAATGGCCTAGTAGTCGCAAATCTGTAAAGAACTGTATTCAGTTTTGAAATACCACTTATTTATGGACTAAAACACCATCAATTTCGAATGTAAGTGGTACAATCATGTGTATACAGTTATAGCATTAAATTAAATAAGTTGGGAAAACAGGAAGAGAGTAAGAATGCCCAGAAATGTCATCCAAACCCAATAAGAGAAAATCCACTGAATATATCAGTAACTACTCAGCAGAACCTACAGGTTCAAAACATTCCAAAGTCTTTCAACATCTTAATCATCCTACACATCAGAGTCGGTATACAAGTGATATGTGGAACAGTGTATGCTTTTAATTTCTCAAGAAAAAAGTGGCTTTTGAGGCAATTATGCTAACAGGTCAGGTTACACTCAGAGCTAACAGGTGAGCGCATTCCTACTTTTGGTACTGGTATAAGAGAATCTCGTTAATCCATTTGTGTAGTGTTTCCTTCGCAGGCAAAGAGAACAGAAGACGAATTCAGATGCAGCAGTGCTTGATGCTAACATCATAGCAATAGAAAGACTGCAGTTTTATGCTGATTTTAATAGCACTCTGTTTTCTGAAGTATAAGGGATGCTCTGATGGCATGTTGTAACATTTGCAGGACAAATAAAATGTCTGCTGCCTATTACTACAGTTTAACAAAGCTCCTATCACCAGAGCGATTTGTGTTCTATCCTTTGAAACTACAGACTCTGATAATGTTGTTCATTTTATTTGAATTCTCTTTGCGCCATCATGTTTTCTACCATGATCAATCGGGCATATTAAGGTGACACATTAAAGCTTTTTGGAACCCGAGTATAAAATAACAAGCATTTACAATGCAGTAGGTCTCACATTTGCGAGAGTTTATGCTATTGGCATTGGAAATGACAATGCCTTTTAATTATTTGTTTAAAATACCAACACATTAATAAAAGGCATTGTAATCTACAATGCCAATAGCTCAAACTCTAGTAAACGCGAGACCTATTGCATTGTAAATGCTTGTTCTTTAAGGAACTCTCACTATCTAAATGTTACTCAGTGACATGCTTCATCATCGAGGTCTTCTCAACCCTCTGAGGGTTGTGTATATGAGAGGGGTTCACTCAATTAAAGCCACTGGGACCTGGGTATAGAAAGTACTGAAAGAAGGGGTCCCAGTAATTATGTAACAATTATAAATGATTCAGGAAATTTTTCATTGATTTTGCAACCATTGTCATTTAATCACAATGTTGTTAAGTATGAATAAGCAAAAACATTTTCTATATGTTTCAAAATATTTACAGTGCCCCTGAAGAGAAGGAAGGAGGTGATAAAGTGAAGGGTAGTGGGGGTAAAGGATGGTGACATATAAAAACTGGCTAAGCGGCCTTACTTTTCTGTATATTATAAGTCAAGCGTAGACCAATATGTCATTAAATGTAAGAAATATCAAAACATGTCATGCTCCACACAATATATAAATATTCAAATCAACAGGTAGAGCTGAAAGATACACAGAGCTGTCGACGTTTCGACCCCTAAGTAGCGACAGGTATCAATTATATCCTTGTAGTGGGGTCTTCATCAGGACGAAATGAGCGGGGCAAAGACCTGTTTAAATAATAAAGGTTGTTACTATACGATGAGTGTATCGGACTTAATCTTATCAATAGGCACATATAGAATTGGCACAAGACATACCAAATGGTTGCTTGTCGCCGGGTAGGGTGGTGAGAGCGATATTATGGCCATGGAGTAGAACTTCAGTTCCTGTTGAGGAAGGTATAGTCTATAAATTACAGATACTGTCATCTAGTTGATCATGATGGAAAATAAGGCGAGTAAAAACTCACATGAGCTGGAAATATTCAGATCCCTTGGTCGTGGCATGTTCTGACTCTTTCCTTACAAGTAAGCACTTTTAAGGAAAAGGAGTGTGGGATGTAGGAGCCATATGAGGTAATCTTTAAAGTTGCCATGGCAGTGCTCAAATCAGTACTTATTCATGAGTCTATCGGGCAAGATTAAAAACTGTGTAAAATGGGCTAATTGGAGTTACTTTGACTCCTTGGTCCTTAAATGTGATCAATTAGTTAAACTAGTTCCTGCCATGTACCCCAATCCAGTGGCATTCATCAGGAGCAGTATGTCCCTATTAATACCCTTTTAGGAAAAGGTGTCTGGCTATTTATTTAATCATTCAAACAATAACACACACATACACAGTACACTACCGTAATGACCTTTCTTGGAAGTGGGTCCACTTATTTAAAGGACACCTGGTGCCCCATACGGATCTCCGGAGCGAAGTGTGCCCAGTACTCACACAGTCATCATGGGTCCCCAATCGGCCCAATACCTATGCACCGCCTCCAGAGCCCAGAAATATTGTGTTCTAGATATCTTTTACAGAAATATTGTCCATTGGAGTTAACAATAGAACATATACACCAATGAAATTATGTTTATGGCGCGATATTTAGCAATATTTATGCTAATGCTATTCTGACACACAACTCACAAGAAGAACAAGAGGATTACACATTCCAAATAATTAGGCTAAAATATAGTCTTATGCTTAGGAAAGGTGGGTGACCGAAATACAAATTGTCCTTTTGCCAGGGACTTTTACAACCCTTGCCAGAATCCTCCACATGATGATATTTGAATCATTAAACAACAGGGGGTGGTGATGGACAGAGTTTCTGAATTAAGCAGAATACTCTCACCCAGTCAAGAGATCAGGGCTTAATCCAACACCGTTTTTTAGCTCACTGCACCATCCCAGCTCAGAACCTGGCTATATGCAAATTTGTCTGTCCATGGCCCAGTGTATCATGGGAACAGGGCAAACCAAACTACCAAGCCAATTCTTTCACTGGGAAGGAAACAAGCTACCGGGGACCGGTTTCTGGCATTTAAGCCGTCTTCGGCCCGGCTTGCTTGAATCCTGATGGTGCAATGAGCTAGGGACTCACGTCTGAGTATACCCTTCCACGCTTATGGTGGACAAAATAATTAAACAACAGGGGGTGGTGATGGACAGAGTTTCTGAATTAAGCAGAATACTCTCACCCAGTCAAGAGATCAGGGCTTAATCCAACATGGTTTTTTAGCTCACTGCACCATCCCAGCTCAGAACCTGGCTATATGCAAATTAGTCTGTCCCTGGCCCAGTGTATCATGGGAACAGGGCAAACCAAACTACCAAGCCAATTCTTTCACTGGGAAGGAAACAAGCTACCGGGGACAGGTTTCTGGCATTTCAGCCGTCTTCGGCCCGGCTTGCTTGAATCCTGATGGTGCAATGAGCTAGGGACTCACGTCTGAGTATACCCTTCCACGCTTATGGTGGACAAAATAATTAAACAACAGGGGGTGGTGATGGACAGAGTTTCTGAATTAAGCAGAATACTCTCACCCACTCAAGAGATCAGGGCTTAATCCAACACCGTTTTTTAGCTCACTGCACCATCCCAGCTCAGAACCTGGCTATATGCAAATTAGTCTGTCCCTGGCCCAGTGTATCATGGGAACCTTCCTTCCCAGTGAAAGAATTGGCTTGGTAGTTTGGTTTGCCCTGTTCCCATGATACACTGCGCCAGGGACAGACTAATTTGCATATAGCCATGTTCTGAGCTGGGATGGTGCAGTGAGCTAAAACACGGTGTTGGATTAAGCCCTGATCTCTTGACTGGGTGAGAGTATTCTGCTTAATTCAGAAACTCTGTCCATCACCACCCCCTGTTGTTTAATTATTTTGTCCACCAGAAGCGTGGAAGGGTATACTCAGACGTGAGTCCCTTGCTCATTGCACCATCAGGATTCAAGCAAGCCGGGCCGAAGACGGCTGAAATGCCAGAAACCGGTCCCCGGTAGCTTGTTTCCTTCCTAGTGAAAGAATTGGCTTGGTAGTTTGGTTTGCCCTGTTCCCATGATACACTGGGCCAGGGACAGATTAATTTGCATATAGCCATGTTCTGAGCTGGGATGGTGCAGTGAGCTAAAAAACCGTGTTGGATTAAGCCCTGATCTCTTGACTGGGTGAGAGTATTCTGCTTAATTCAGAAACTCTGTCCATCACCACCCTCTGTTGTTTAATTATTTTGTCCACCATAAGCGTGGAAGGGTATACTCAGACGTGAGTCCCTTGCTCATTGCACCATCAGGATTCAAGCAAGCCGGGCCGAAGACGGCTGAAATGCCAGAAACCGGTCCCCGGTAGCTTGTTTCCTTCCCAGTGAAAGAATTGGCTTGGTAGTTTGGTTTGCCCTGTTCCCATGATACACTGGGCCTGGGACAGACTAATTTGCATATAGCCATGTTCTGAGCTGGGATGGTGCAGTGAGCTAAAAAACGGTGTTGGATTAAGCCCTGATCTCTTGACTGGGTGAGAGTATTCTGCTTAATTCAGAAACTCTGTCCATCACCACCCCCTGCTGTTTAATTATTTTGTCCACCATAAGCGTGGAAGGGTATACTCAGACGTGAGTCCCTTGCTCATTGCACCATCAGGATTCAAGCAAGCCGGGCCGAAGACAGCTGAAATGCCAGAAACCGATCCCCGGTAGCTTGTTTCCTTCCCAGTGAAAGAATTGGCTTGGTAGTTTGGTTTGCCCTGTTCCCATGATACACTGCGCCAGGGACAGACTAATTTGCATATAGCCATGTTCTGAGCTGGGATGGTGCAGTGAGCTAAAAAACGGTGTTGGATTAAGACCTGATCTCTTGACTGGGTGAGAGTATTCTGCTTAATTCAGAATCTCTGTCCAACACCACCCCCTGTTGTTAAGACATTTGAATCATACCACTTAGGGCACAATATGTTTTCCTGTGTTTACTTACCCATTGCTATCACTTGGGATTATTCAGTGAGTAAGAATTGGACTCTGCATACATTTCTATCCAGCTGAGGTTCCTGATCAGATTTTGTTTCTTTTCTGATAGCTTCGTTTTGTTCTGTGACTGAAGCATTTTTGGTTTGATGGAGAATAGGAAGCAGACAATCCCTATGACATCTTGGCAGGCTTAAGGAGCCACATATAAAAGCCACTGCTACATCATGAAAAGTATAACAGCTTATTCTCCGAAGTTGAATGCTTGCAGGATTTAACTTTCTCTAGGTCATGTAATCTAATATTGCTTACTAGGTACAAACTCAAAGAAAATCGCAAATCATTGTCAACTATCTATGATCCCTTTATCCTATGGCACCCATCTGTATCTATCTATGTAGTTGTATTTCTATAGTGCAAACCTAGATGGGCCGCTTTTGAACCTGCTATTGCATCAATATATTTATAGACATTACTGACTAATCCAGTGAGAATTTATTGTCAATGTTGATTGACATTTGGCACCACACAAAAGATGACTTGTGTATTTTTATGGGCTGCATTAGCAGGCAGGATGAGTATTATTTTTTTCTTAGAACACGAAAAGAAATAGATTCACACACAAATGTGCACCTGGTGAATCTCACATCCAGGTACAGGGATATGAGCAAGATTTACAATCCCTCCTAAATTAATGTAGGTGACCCAAAACCTCTCCTCTCTTTCCGTTGATTATGGTAGATGAAAATATTTCCTTTCTCATAGCTGTGCATTACCTCACTATGAGCCAGATGTAGGTAAACCCCAAATTGCGAGTTCTTAATAGCGATTTTTACCGAATCGCTATTAAGAACTCGCAAAGTGGAGGAGCCAAGATGGCGACCGGGTCGGACGTGTAGTCCCTCGGCTCCGGGGACCATCTCCTTCTTTGTGTCTATCCTGCCGGCGATCCTGTTTTTAGAAGGCACATTGCGGAAGCCAATGTGCTCAGGCGGCCCGCGGGGAAATCCTGAGGCTTGCGATCCCTTGCAAGCGGGTGTAATGTCCGACTGAAGTTTGCGGCCCGCAGCAGACCCGAGACCGGGGCCTCGAGTGGACGCTGGGGCCGGCTGCCGGGTGAACAACACCGGGCGTCAGCAGCTGTTTGGAACCGGTCGGATCACTCCCATTAGACGCGGCCAAATCTGGAACGCGCGCCCCACTGGACTGCAGGTACTGAGTTGGATGTGCCTGGCGAGTTATCCGGGGGGATTGCACGAGTGCAGAAACCCACACTGCGACTGCGGAGGAAGGCTTGAACACAGCCCCGCTAGCAGCGGGAGGCTCCCGAATTTTCTACCCCTTCAATATCGAGCGGGGCGGCTTGTTTAAGGGACAATGCCTACGGCCACTCTCCGGACCTGTTTAACGCTTTTCCTTGAGGTGCAAACCTGCGGCCCGTTGTCAGCAGCCCTGCATTACTCGAGGTGTTTCCATTGGTGATCGCGAAGCGCATAATGGAGGGCAGCCTTGGGGAGCCTGTGTCATGGAGTGATCGTGGACGTGTGGTGCAAGGGGACTCGATCGGAAGGGAGCGTGGAACTGTTCGGGGCTATGGAGACCTATTGGCGGCTATTGACTCCCTTCATCATGATGTGTTGCACTCTGCACGAACCCTGATCAGCAAGGTGGACGTTATACTAAGTGCTCATGGATGCTTGAAAATGGCTGCCTCGCCGGACTGTAGCGGTATTCTTTGTTCCACGTCTGACTGCGACAAGATGGCGGCTTTGCGCAGCGGTGATGGCTCAGAGACCCCAGGCCCCGGGGTAAATCTTGCTGCTGATGGTTATTGCCCGGGCCGAAGTGACAACCACGGACTGCAATCACGACGGGAGTTCTCTCCCCGCACCGTGTCTCCCTCTACCCGGAGATCGGTCCAGAAGGGGCCGGACATTGAGACTTTCTTCCCTGGATCGGTTTCGCTCTGTGCCACAAGTGTGGTGTACTTTTGGCCCAGCATGATAACATTGGTCCTGTGTATACACGACATGGTTGAGTGCTCAAGTCAATGTTCCCCGTTTGGACTATCGTGCACGTCTCCCTGGGCTATCTGGGTTTCCATGGTTCGCAGTGGTAGAAGAGAGAGAACGGGCCAGGGGTGAACATTTATTCTTATGGTTTGGTGGTTTCCTGTTGCTGACCTGGGCATGTGGGTGGTGTGTTGCTGCCTTTGACTGCGCTGTGTGTCAATTCTGTGCCTCCAATTTACTCTGATTGTAATGCTTAATATCACCGAACTTTCTACTTTGTGCTGTTACTGAACTTGCGGGATGGTGTAGCCGGGGGACGGGTGGTGGGCTCCTCCCCGCCTTTCTTTATTTACTGAGAGTTATAGATTAGGGCTCTTTTCTTACTCTCTATATTTCGGGACTCCTTTTACTGGGCGACAGGCACGCTGCTAGGGGGGGTTAGGCCGTAGCCAGCTGCAGGGGTGCAGGGTGGGGGGTGGACGGTTTTTTTTTTGTTTTTTTCTTTTTGGTTCTATGGGCCTTCTATTCTTTTTCTTTTTCTTTCTTTTCTGGGTTTAGACGTTTCTACATGTGTGGTAAGCAGCGATTCTGGCATTTTATTACGTTTTGTATTTGTCTATCCTGCTCCTACGAGGCCGGAACCAACTCGTTGTTCTGCGATATCCTGCTCCTGTCTATCCTTCAGAAAAAACCTTTAAAAATTAGACCTCAGTATCTCTGTACCATATCCTTTGCGCCTTTTGTTGTATCTTGAGTCTCCCTGCTGCTCAGCTAGAATGCATGTGTTGTAGAATGTTGGATGTGTGGAATGTTAGTATGTGATGAATGTCAGTTGAGTGAGGGCTGAGCAGCAGGACAGCTGCTCCTGATGGGGTTATCATTATAACTTAACTTACCAACTTAAATAAAGTAACTTGATCTACTTTACCTGAAGTATCCATCTTCCTTTTGAGTACAACATTTTGGCGACATTTGGGGACTTCACTGAAAAGAATCAACGCGTGCAAAGGAAAAAGACTATTTGAAAACTTCATCCTGACCAAGGAAAGAAGGAAAAAGTACTGGTAAAGAGCAAGAAAGAAGACTAAAGGTAACAAAAAAAAATATTTAAGCTTGGATGAAAATGCGTGTGTAATCCTGGCTGGCAAACAAACCCCATCAGTGACCAAGACATCGGTCGCCCTGAAATCAAGGTTTGCCAGATTGGATTTGTTTGATTTACCAGCCACAGCGCGAAGTTTGCCTGAAGATCAATATTTAGCATCTTGATAAGACATTACCTCTCTGTTTGTTGAAAATGAAAATGAAATTTTAACAGAGCACAAGAGATTAGCGCTGCAACTGTTGAAAAGGATGATATCAGCGCTGTGAGATTGACGCTGCCACTATTTAAGAGAAAAGAAAACTGTGGCAAGGTTGAAGAGTTTAACGCTGGCACAGTTAAAATTAGCGCTGTCACTGTTCAAAGTAAAGTGTGCTCTGTGCCTCTGGACTAGTGGGGATCAGTGTAAAGGTTAGCGCTGTGACTGAAGAAAAGGAAAGTGGAGCTTTGGCAAAGCAGAAGTGAATTGCGCTGTATCTGTTAAATAGGAAATGATGGCAGAGAAAAGGAAATTGTGATGGCAGTTTGTGTCCAGCGTACTGTAAAAAAAAAAAAAAGGCGAAAGACTATAATAGAAGCTTTCCACTATAACAACTGACTTTGAGATACTATTCAACTGTGCCTGCTTGTTCTGTGGATTTATTTCGAACTATGAATCAGTTAAAACATGCCCCCTTCACCCTGAGTATGTGCATCTTTCGAACCCCCAACTTGAGCAAAGCGTCTTTTAAAATGTACTCGCGCTGGGACACGAGCTTACTCACCGTTGGAGTCTTCGTCATTGGCAGATTGTTGTCGACTGGGAGGCAAGAGGAAGAAGCGGCGTCATTGCAGGAAGCGGTAGGAGACGAGCGTCGGCAACAAACGAGCGTCATTCCAGGAAGTATCAATGACGTAATGACGCTACGTGGTGGCCATTTTGACACCGTGTTGTGTTTCTTGTTACTAAGCAACCCGTTTTAACCCAGCAATGCGTCGAGAAGAGTCATTAAGAAACTCTGCTAACGAGCGCTGAAGCGAGTGATGCGTTTTGGGGGTGCAACGCGTTTAGTCAAGTAGCAACTGGCAATATTTGGATGAACTCAGAGGAATGTCAATACTCAAGCGTCTGCAAAAGAACAGGTTTGCATTTAACGGTGTATACATGAGACAATACCTGGGATATAATTTGAAGATCACTACTATGGAAGGCAACAGAATCTTAATCTGCAATGGAGATTTATGCCGCTGTGGACACCTTCATGAGACAATTGTCACTGAGTTTAATGTGCAGTGCTATGTAAAGGGTGTTCTCGAGGATGGGTGTAGTCTACTTTTGTGTGTGAGTGGAGATCTAGGGATTGTTTCTTATTTTGTTTTCTGTGTGAGTACTGGTTGTTTCACATGAGTTGTTACACGATTAGTGTTGTGTGTGTGTCGTGCTCAGTTGTTAGGCGACACATTAACTCATGTTGGTAGTGGTTATGTAGTATGTAGTATGTGGTGTATGAATGAGTTATGTAAGGGCTTGTTCATTTGTGTAAGAATGAGTTATGTAAGTGCTCGTTCTGGTGTAGGAATGGGTTATGTAAGTGCTCATTCTGGTGTACGAATGAGTTATGTAAGTGCTCGTTCTGGTTATGATTGAGTTATGTAAGTGCTCAATCTGGTGTATGAATGAGTTATGTAAGGGCTTGTTCATTTGTGTGAGAATGAGTTATGTAAGTGCTCGTTCTGGTGTAGGAATGGGTCATGTGAGTACTCATTCTAGTGTATGAATGAGTTATGTAAGTGCTCGTTCTGGTTAGGATTGAGTTATGTAAGTGCTCAATCTGGTGTATGAATGAGTTATGTAAGGGCTTGTTCATTTGTGTAAGAATGAGGTATGTAAGTGCTCGTTCTGGTGTAGGAATGGGTTATGTAAGTGCTCATTCTGGTGTACGAATGAGTTATGTAAGGGCTTGTTCATTTGTGTATGAATGAGTTATGTAAGTGCTCGTTCTGGTTATGATTGAGTTATGTAAGTGCTCGATCTGGTGTGTGAATGAGTTTTGTAAGGGCTTGTTCATTTGTCTGTAGTGTACACGTTGATTCCTGTTATTTCGTGCTATGGTTTGTTCGTGTGAGTGCTGCATGTTGTTCTGGTCTGGCCAACTGGTATGATGTGTGACATTTCGGTTTGATGGTGTATGATGATGGATAGCGCTTTAATTCAGGGATCTTTCGTGACGTTCTACTCAGACTGTGGTGTGTGAGACGAGGCGTTACATAGTGCCTCGGGTTGTTTTCGTTTGATGTTTGGTGAATCGTGGTATAGCGATTCAGGATGTATCTTCTTTGTAAGTTCATTGGTAGAATGGTGTTGCATATTTGCTTATGTTTTATTTGTGCATTGTTTTAAGTTTGTGACTACGTGTACTTAACATGTGGTCATTATCTTATTTGTTCACTATGCAATTCTTTCCCCTATAACGAAGGGAGATATGTTGTATCTTGAGTCTCCCTGCTGCTCAGCTAGAATGCATGTGTTGTAGAATGTTGGATGTGTGGAATGTTAGTATGTGATGAATGTCAGTTGAGTGAGGGCTGAGCAGCAGGACAGCTGCTCCTGATGGGGTTATCATTATAACTTAACTTACCAACTTAAATAAAGTAACTTGATCTACTTTACCTGAAGTATCCATCTTCCTTTTGAGTACAACACCTTTCTATGTTGCAATGTACTGTATCTGCGAGCCCTCGGGCTCTTTGCTGGACTGTATGTGCGATTTTCTATCAATAAAGGTCTTCCAAAAATTAAAAAAAAAAAAAAAAAAAGAACTCGCAAAGTCCGATGTAGATAAAAAAATCGCTAAAAGATAGCGATTCGGTAATAATCGCTAAACAAAATATAGAATTTGCATTTCCAAATCGGTATTAGCGATTTCGCATTAGTGAATCAGTATTAGCAAATTCGCTATTTCAAAAAATTGCTAATTAGTGAAACAGACAATCTGGTGCATCTTGATGACCTCACAACCAGGAAGTGGCCTGACACATACTGTTACACTGAGCCTGAAGCTGTGGGAGATGCAGGGAGCAGAACCAAAAACCCAGCAGCAGCACAGCAACCACCTTGCAGACACCCAAAACAATCATGGACACACAGGAGAAGGGAAAGGAGGCTGGAGAGAGGAAGAGAAAACACACATTTAGTGAGAGGGAGTTGGAGGTAGTAATTGAGGAGGTGGTGAAGGATCACGACCAGCTCTTCGGAAAAAAATACTTGCACATACCAGAGTCACAAAAAAGAAAAATATGGCTTGTGATCCAGGAAAAAATCAATTCCATCGGCATCACCCAGTGCTAGATAGACGAACTTAAGAAGTGCTGGTACGATCTACGCAAACGTGCCAAGGAGAGGGTGGCTGACAGGCTCAAACAAGCCAAGCAGACAGGTGGCGGGACATCTACTACGCCTGTACCAACTCCCTTGGAACAATTGGTGAAGACCACCATCCATTCGGATCGCGTCAGTGGCATCGGAGACGCGGACAGCTCAGCCAGAGGAGCCAACAGACAAGGTAAGATGCATGCACAGCATGCTGTGCCCCCCCTCTCTAACCCCAATCCCCAATGACCCAATATGAATCCCACTCCAGTCCATGATTTGCAAAAAAACAGCAATGCATCATGGGAGATGTAGTTTCTATTAACACATAGCATAACAGTTAGTCCACTGAACCCAAATGCATGTCACACACATCAATAAATAAGCAAGCAGGGGACAATCAGTTTGATTGGCAGTCATGAAATTGATAGAAACGCTAATGCTGCCTGACAAGTGAGTAAATGGACATTCTGTATTGACAGGTGCCCCAGCGCGCCAGGCTGCAGAAGGGCTGAACAGACACCAGGAACACAGTCCCCCATGGACCCTGGCCACACAGGTGCCCGACGACGCTGACCAAGGGCACACAGTCCTGGTGTACAGGGAGAGGAGTCCAGTGTTTTTGCAAATCTGGAGGGGAAGATGTTGAAGGTGCAGTGGCTGCAAGGCAGAACAATGCGGTCAATGCAATGCCAGATGGTGGCCTTTAACACAAACATGCGGGACATGAAGGAGGACATATACTGCCTTAACAACACCGTGGCTGAGGGCATGCGGGACATGGCAGAGGCTGCAAGACTGTTGTGCAGCAAAATGGATGACAAACGTGCAGCAAGACACAGGGACAGACAGAGAATGGATGGGTGCACGAAGGCGGTGAACCGGCTATGCACTGCCACCCGTGTCCTTAGCAGGCGCTCAGTGGCCATGCATTTAGAGATGGCCAACTGCAGCCGTGACATCACAAGGGGGTTGGTCACGGTCACCAGTACCTTGGAAATGCTCCAGGCAACACAAATCGCTGCCACAGGATCGGGTGAGGGGAAAGTGAGGAGGCAAGAAGTCGCAGCAGTATCACTCCCCCAATACAGGAGTCCAGGAGGCGCAGTGGAAGGCACAGAACAGCCGCAAGATAGACTTCTAGGGAGGACAGTGTGCCTAGTGAACGCAGCAGTGATGCGCGTGGGCACAGAAAATAATAACGAGTATCACCTGATAGTGGGAGATGGGTGAAGTAACTCATTTGAACAAATGATGAGATTTGGAAATTTGAATGGAGAGTATCTATGCCATGCTGGGGTTGTTGAGGCACTTTGAGGCCTTCATGGAGCAGTGGTGTGCTGTCCTATTGCCTGACTGATGGTCAATAAAACACTGTACCATAATTGCAGTTACTCGCTGTGTCTCATTACTTACTCAGAAATAGTTGTGTGTGATCTCAGCCCGTCCGTGTCTCCCATCTGGAGCCGCTGCAACACCTGCAGCGCAGTGCTGTGGCTGTGGACAATCCTCACCCTCATCCTCTGATTCAGTTAGTTCCATGGGTGTTCCCTTCTTTGTGGCCAGGTTATGCAGCATGGCACATGTAGCACTTATTTTGCAGCAGATCAGAGGCATGTACTGCTGTGCACCTCCACCTATGTGGAGGCAGCAGAACCTGCTTTTCAGGAGTCCAAATGTAGACTCCACCACATTCCGTGTAGATTTATGGGCAATAGTAAATCTTCTTTCAATTGGGGTAGATGGGTTGAGGTATGGAGTCAGGATAAATGCATGCACCGCATAAGCTCTATCGCCTAAGTGTTAAAGGAAGAACGATTATTCACAGTCAGCAATGGATACATCAAAGGTATACATCAAGGTGTGTCACATAGATTTACCTAGCAGGTATCTTTCTCCAAATTCACCCCCAGCAAGACGGGCGAAGATCCCACTGTTCCTGAAGATGTAGGAATGAGGGGTGCTCCCAGGAAATTTAGCAATGATGTTGGTAATGATGTGAGACGCATCACATATGACCTGTATGTAGATTGAATGTGTTGATTTGCGGTTACGGTAGATGTACTCAGTAGCAGAGGGGGGAGGGGCAGATTGATATATGCGTCTCGTCAATGCACCCTATTACATGTGGGAACTGGGCCTTCTGATAAAAGTCCATCTTTGTCTTATGCAGTTCTGCCTATGTGCTGGGAAACCGGATGTAGTGGTGCATTCTTTGCATCATGGCATCCAGGAATGTGTTGAAAAAGTGTGACAGGCAACTCTGTGAGACACCACCAGCCACAGCTATTACCCCCTGGTACCTGCCGGATTCTAGTAGGTACAGGCAACAGAGGACCTGTACATGTGGAAGTATTATGTGCGCCCTTGGTGTCTGGTGCTCCAAAATTGAGTGCAGGTCACGTATCAGGTCTAGGATGGTGGTGGGATGAAGCCTGTACCTCTCATGGATTTCTGCCTCAGTGAGTTGGAATAGTATGATGCGCAATCTGTATACGGGTTCCTGTTGTCTCCAGATTCTCAGTGCTGCAGCTTGCATCCATCCGCCTTTCAATAACATAGAGGGCCACCATTGTGTTTACGCAGATGCATTCTGGGGCTGTTTATATGCAGTGCACCTGGTTACCACCTGCTTTGAGTCACTGTTAATTTGCGACTCCAAATTAGCGATTTTTCAAGAAATCTGTATTTGCGAGTTTATGTACATTGGTTTGCCACTAAATTTTGCGATACCTTATTTTGCGACTCGCAAAATAGTGAGTCGATGTCATGTGGCATAAATAAAGAATCGCTAACTGTTTTTCTTTATTTTTAGCGATTCGGTATTTCTGTCCCTACATGTCGCATGGCTGATTGCGATCGCAAATGTGGAAATTCTGCGAATGTCAGCGTTTGCGATCGGTATTTGGCTTCCTACATCTGGCCCTATATTGGAAAACTTTTTTCATTTAGTAGTCCACAAATGTAAATGAACCATAGCTATTGTAGTAGTGATCATTTTCAAGTGACCATTAATTAGGGCCCTAGAGATATTATTTGGCCCTTTATTAATGACAGTTTCACAATCCATAATTGTACATCTGAATCTTATCGTATAATGTGGAATAAGATGCATTTTTTTACTGAACTGCAAATGGAAAGGGGCGACCACTCGGTCCCCCCGAACGTATGGCGGAGTGCCTCGATCCCCCCGGGAAGCCATTTTTGGGCGGGAGGCGCGTCTCGGCTGGTATGCCCGAAGCGGCGTAGCCGGGGCGCGCTTTTTTCCCGCCCTAGAGTGGGCTGGCCTAGACACCGACGTAGCCAGCCCCGCCCCAGGGGCAGGCAGGGGCGGGTTCTCGCCCGCCCTGAAGACGGATAAAAAGAGACGCAAGACCAGAAGACGCCAATTTTCTTGTGCTCCGAAGCTGCACCTCCTCGCTACCCGTGAGCTCGGGACAGAACGAAGAGCCAATTTTGAGCGTTTTGATCTTTTTCTTTGTCTTCTAGATACTTCGTCGGAGAGATGCCAAAGAAAGTCGCAAAGAGAATGACGACCGACCAGATGGTGCGGGCCCTTTGCAAAGAGGTGTCCGACATAAAGAAACGGTTGGCGAAGCGAGACGGGGAGGAGGGTTCGGGCCCTGCGCCGGCTGGAGGGAGACCTAAGAGGCCGAGAAGGGTTCCAGCCGGTGGAGACATCCCGGTCCCCCCTGCACCGCTCGAGGCGCCGACCCCAGTACCAATGGAGGGGAATCCAATCCCCGTTGTCGTCACCCCGACATCCAAAGAAGACATGCCCCCCGAGCTGGCAGCACAGCTAGCAGCTTGGTTGGGGGATAGTAGTGATGGCGCCACGGCTGCCGAGGCACAGGCGCTGATAAAAGGGCTTCGTGGGAGGAGAGATGCAGCTAAAGTGACTGCGCCGTTGGCGGGAATAGACAAGCCGCAAGCGGCTGAAGCTGCGTCCGGTGCAGGTAAGCGGCCATTGCCGATTGCAAGGGACGAGTCAGCACCCTCTCGTAGAGAGAGATTGGGACAACATGTGCCTTTAGCTATAAAGGAAAAGATCTGGGCTGGGGAGTACGTGAATATTTTCTCCTTGCTTGTTGATCATTATGAGGTGGAGCATGTTAAAAGTCAGAAGGACCTAATGCATCCGAGTGTTTGGCGCGCAAAAATGGCCGCCTTTAAGGTAAATGAGAATATTGGCAACTGGGGCAATGCGTGGGGTATTTTTACATCGATTTTGGGGGAACGTAGGCCCGAGTTGCTTTCTGAATTTCCCATTTATCAATCACGAATTATGGGTTACTCGACAGCGTATCAAGGTAACCATTGGTTTTGTTATGACAATCTGTTCAGGAAAGAAAAGGAACATAACAAGGGTTTGACTTGGGATTGTTACGATTCTGTAACATGGGATAAAATGAAAGAATCAGGAATGTTAAAAATGCCATTGGTTGGGAGCAATGTTGTAGATTACTCCCGCCAAAATGTGGGGACGCCCTTTCGACCAAGTACGAGCACCGACGATCAGTCGAGGCCCGCAGGCAATACAGGGAGGAAGGGTTTCTGCTTTAATTTCAACAAAGGGAAATGTACCAGACCTCCGGGATCGTGTAAATTCAAACATGAGTGTAGTACGTGTGGGTCGTCCCATCCTGAGTCATCGTGCAGAGCCAGAACGGGTGAGAATGGGGGTAAGGGAGGCGCCAAACAGGTCTAAACTAGTCCGAGGGGCGCCTTTACCAACCCCGATTGATACCTTGGCAATGATTCCCTGGCTCAGTGAATACCCGGATCGTACTTCTGCTGGGGTGCTGCGGAACGGTTTTACACATGGTTTCCGCATCCCGGTGGGGGACTTTCAGGGTGTAGGGATTTGCAAAAATCAACTTTCCGTTTTACAACATACATCTGTGGTGCAAGAGAAAATTCAGAAAGAGGTTAGCCGGGGACGGGTCGCCGGCCCGTTTAGTGTACCCCCGGTACCGGATTTTGTTTGTTCTCCGTTAGGGGTGGTCCCCAAGAAGGACCCAGGTGAGTTTCGTTTGATCCATAATCTGTCTGCTCCGCACGGCCTTTCGGTGAACGACGCAATTGATCCAGAAGTTTGTTCGGTGCGATACGCATCGTTTGATGAGGCAGTAGCCATCTTGAATCGCCTGGGGCCCGGGACGTTGATGGCGAAATCAGATATCGAGTCAGCGTTCCGGTTGCTCCCGGTACACCCAGACGATCAGCGTCTTTTGGGATTCGGGTTCCAGGGGTCATTTTACATGGATAGGTGTATGCCAATGGGATGCTCTATATCATGTGCTTATTTTGAGCAATTCAGTACTTTCCTGCAATGGGTGTTCACTAAGAAAACGGGTTTCCGAAATGTAATGCACTACCTTGACGACTTTTTGTTCATTGGTCCCGCCGGAAATCCCGAATGTGCTCAGGCCTTAGCTGAATTCTGTGTGTTGATGGGTCATTTTGGCGTGCCATTGGCACCGGGTAAAACTATGGGTCCCACGACTTGCCTCGAGTTTTTGGGGATCGAGTTGGACTCAAGGGAGGGGTGTTTCCGTTTACCAGCTAGCAAAGTGTTGAAATTCAGGGCAGCCCTCCAAGTATGTTTGAATGCATCTAAGGTTACACTGCATCAGTTGCAACAATTAGTGGGAAAGTTGAACTTTGCCTTGAGGGTGATCCCAATGGCTCGCCCTTTTTCCCGCTCAATTGCCCAAGCGATGGTTGGCCTAAAAGAGGGTCATCATCGCACGAGGTTATCGGCTGAGGTCCGCCAGGACATGCGGATTTGGTTAGCATTTTTGGCGGACTTCAATGGCCGAGTCGTCTGGAACAAGCCAGCCGTGTCCTCAGAAGAGCTTGGGCTATGGACAGATTCAGCAGGAAGCATAGGCTTTGGCGCCATCTTCGGCACAAAATGGTCTGCTCAAAGGTGGCCCCTATGGTGGCACGAGAAGGGGCTAACGAGTAATATTGCTTTCCTTGAACTATTTCCCATTCTGGTGGCCCTGAGAACCTGGCCAGAAGGGTTCAGAGATCATTCTGTCGTGTTCTGGTCCGACAATATGACCGTGGTAGAATGCATCAATAGTCAGGCAGCCCATTGTAAATTGATTTTGAGGCTGCTCAAAGAAATTGTCCTACTGTGTATGCAACTGAACGTGGTATTCAGAGCAAAACATGTCCCAGGGGTGATGAATCAGGCTGCTGATGCACTGTCTCGTTTTCACATGCAGGCTTTCTCGGGTTTCCTTCCTTCAGCGGACCCGGAGCCGGCACCCTTCCCCGAAGCTCTCTGGTCTCTCGGTGCCCCGAACTTCGTCACCTCGTGGGAGAGAGTCTAGCACCCAGGACAAGGAAGGCATATGAAGGGGCGTTCCAGGCCTATTTAGCCTTTTTGGGGTCAGAGAGAGGGGGACTTTGGGGTCAGGAAGAGTGGGTAGTACTTTTTCTGATGTCCTTACGTAGGGCTGGGAAATCGGTGGCTACGGCCCAAAGGCATCGTGCCGCCATTTCCTTTGTTGCCAGGGCCCATGGCATCCTGGACCCAACAGCGTCTTTTACAGTACAGAAAGCGCTGCGTGGGTGGCAACGCCTAGAGGGTCGCAGAGTAGACGTAAGACGACCGATAGGTCTAGACAGGTTGTCCCAGTTACTGGCCACACTCCCTAACACATGCTCGTCCCCTTTCGAGACCTGTTTGTTCCGGACTGCATTTACGCTGGCATTTCACGGGGCTATGAGAGTTAGTGAGCTAGTTGCAAGGAACAAACAGGATGTGACGGGGGGCTTGTGCAGGGAACATGTTCAGATCAGGGGCGATGCGATGATTGTCTCCTTTCTCAGGTCCAAGACTGACCAAGATGGGAGAGGGGACTGCACGATCATTCGCAGGAACCCCGAGTCGTCCATGTGTCCGGTACAGTGCTTAGAAGATTACCTAGCACGAAGGGTGGCATCATGGGGGGGGACATTGTTGAGGCATGCAGACGCCACCCCGCTGACGAGGTTTCAGTTTCAGCGGGTGCTTGCAATGGCCATTGCCGCAGCGGGCTTGGACCCGGGCGAATTTGGGACCCATTCCTTTCGAATAGGGGCTGCCACTGAAGCTACAGCCAGGGGTCTTAATATAGAACAAGTGAAACGTGTGGGGCGCTGGTCCTCCAATTGTTATAAGAGGTACGTGCGATTGCACATGTTGTGAAGCTGTAATCATGTACTCACGCTTCTTGTCTTTTGTTTGTTTTCAGTTGCGCAAGCCTACGCGGCAGGGCGGACTGTGCAGTCGACCCAACACCAGGCCAGCGGTCACACATCACCGGCTGTGAGGAAGGAGGTGTGGGTCGTGGGCCACTCATACGTGAGACGGGCCGCAGACGTATTCAAAGCAGGTGACATGATTCACGTACCTGGGGAATACGGGTACAGAGTGTCCTTCTACGGAAGGGGCGGTCTCTGTATTGACCAGTTTCAGGAATTTTTTGAGGGTTTGTTAGAGCGGATGAGGTCACCGCCGTCCATAGTCATAGTGCATTTGGGGGGCAATGATTTGGTCACCACCGGTAGACGACTTCTCCTGGAGGCTATGCTTTCCACGGTAAGTTGGTTAGCGAGGAGAGTTCCGGGGTGCATAATTGCGTGGTCTCATATGATCCCACGAAAAGTGTGGCGGGGGGCTATCTCGATCCCTGCTTTGAATCATTCTGTTAGAAAATTGAATAACAAAGTGAGTAGGTTGTTCCGTTCCAAGACATTGCATTCGATCTCGCATAGTTGTATTAATGATGACAGTATGTATCTGGGGGATGGTGTGCATTTGTCGAGGGTGGGGAATGAGTTACTCATAGGAGACTTCTTAGCTTGGTTAAAATCGTTAAAACATGACCTTTAGGTAGGAGTTTTGTGGGGGGTCCGGATAGCCGGTCAACTATCCGGACCTGTGGCGGTAAGGTCATGATCGGTGAGCACTAATTGGTAGATCCCTATGAGTGGGCGTCACCCAACACGGATGGGAGCGCTCGGGAGAGGTGGCCATTGGCCCCTCAATGGGGAGGCGGTCCCGTCTAAGGGCGGGTCGCCGGAAGTAAAGGAAAGGCGGTCAAGGCCCCTTCCTTTGTAGGAGGGGTTACAGCCCCCTCCTGGGGAATTTCCCGGGGCCAGTGTCATCTGCGACGGCAGATGCGGTAAGTTGTGTGGGGTGGGGGGAGGTCCACGATACCTTCTAGATACCACATACAAGTCTTCGAACGACCTTTAAATGGCGTCGAGTCTTAAGTGCCCCCGTCAAGCCAAGGGAAATTGTTAGTAGTTGCACTTGAGGTAAGCCTCTGTGCTGTCGCCCCTCCCAAGTAGGAGGGGTAAGTCTGGTTAGGGATCTTGACACCGGTTATGACCTTGCCGTTGGCCCTTAAACGTTAGGATGTACAATTTCAGTGTTTCTAGAGAATGTTTTTGTAGGATGCTAGTTCGGCTAGGAGAACCTCTGTATTAGAGAATATGTTAAGGTTAGCCAAACATCGCAATGTGATAATGAAATTGTACATAACATGAAACGTTTAATGTTTTAATTTTTTGTTTTAATAAATACGGCCGGGAGGGTCACTCCCTCCCACATCCAAAAACTTTAAGAACTGTTTCCGGTTTCCCTCCTTTTGGGGATTGTGTTGAGAGGGGGTGGCGGGTATCTCAGCCATATGGAAAGGGGCGACCACTCGGTCCCCCCGAACGTATGGCGGAGTGCCTCGATCCCCCCGGGAAGCCATTTTTGGGCGGGAGGCGCGTCTCGGCTGGTATGCCCGAAGCGGCGTAGCCGGGGCGCGCTTTTTTCCCGCCCTAGAGTGGGCTGGCCTAGACACCGACGTAGCCAGCCCCGCCCCAGGGGCAGGCAGGGGCGGGTTCTCGCCCGCCCTGAAGACGGATAAAAAGAGACGCAAGACCAGAAGACGTCCTCTTGTTCTTGTGCTCCGAAGCTGCACCTCCTCGCTACCCGTGAGCTCGGGACAGAACGAAGAGCCAATTTTGACCCACCCACCAGCCCCTGAAGACAGCAAGTTGTTGTGCAATAAAGTGAATTTTATAAGTATGTTTTTCCGTTTCGCTTACAGGCTGTGAAAGTATCAGTTTGTTGTTGATCATAATAAAGTATGGTGAATATCGTGTAAGCTGTTACGATTAAAATGATTATATGTGTTGTTGCATTTTAAGCATGTTCTTTCGGTCGTAGCGACCAATGTTTTCATAGGTTTGAGTAAGAATTGTCGTATTTAGTTTGGTAGGCGGTAAGGTCATGATCGGTGAGCACTAATTGGTAGATCCCTATGAGTGGGCGTCACCCAACACGGATGGGAGCGCTCGGGAGAGGTGGCCATTGGCCCCTCAATGGGGAGGCGGTCCCGTCTAAGGGCGGGTCGCCGGAAGTAAAGGAAAGGCGGTCAAGGCCCCTTCCTTTGTAGGAGGGGTTACAGCCCCCTCCTGGGGAATTTCCCGGGGCCAGTGTCATCTGCGACGGCAGATGCGGTAAGTTGTGTGGGGTGGGGGGAGGTCCACGATACCTTCTAGATACCACACACAAGTCTTCGAACGACCTTTAAATGGCGTCGAGTCTTAAGTGCCCCCGTCAAGCCAAGGGAAATTGTTAGTAGTTGCACTTGAGGTAAGCCTCTGTGCTGTCGCCCCTCCCAAGTGGGAGGGGTAAGTCTGGTTAGGGATCTTGACACCGGTTATGACCTTGCCGTTGGCCCTTAAACGTTAGGATGTACAATTTCAGTGTTTCTAGAGAATGTTTTTGTAGGATGCTAGTTCGGCTAGGAGAACCTCTGTATTAGAGAATATGTTAAGGTTAGCCAAACATCGCAATGTGATAATGAAATTGTACATAACATGAAACGTTTAATGTTTTAATTTTTTGTTTTAATAAATACGGCCGGGAGGGTCACTCCCTCCCACATCCAAAAACTTTAAGAACTGTTTCCGGTTTCCCTCCTTTTGGGGATTGTGTTGAGAGGGGGTGGCGGGTATCTCAGCCATATTACAATTTGCATACCATAGCATAGCAATCATAGAGCCCTACCCTCGCCCAGCCTTACATTTTTCAACTTCTCTATGAGAGTTTTACTACTGCACTCCCTATGCTTGATGACGACCCAAAGACCACTGCCAAAGGTAAAAACTGCAACAGTCGCTTCTAGAACCGAAGATGACGTGTCTATATATCAGTATTTAGCAGACCAATACGCTCTGATTTCCTTATTACTAGCAATGTATTCATCAGCATGTTCTAGCTTCTTATATGTCATGGAGTTTTTGAGAATTTTGAAAGAGATAGCTTCATACACTGTGCATATTTCAATGCACCATCATCACATTACTGTAAAAAAGTGTTGACTGACCAATGACAGATCTGGAGACAGGCTGTGCGACAGGACAAACATGTTTATCAAGGTTTATGCCCAGCTTCATCCCCTTCATGGCTTATCCCCTGTTCATGAGTCTTTTCCTCGCACTGTTAATCTTTACAGCCAGGGATGTCACTGTAGAATTACTTCTGAGTCCCAATGGATAACTCTGCACTACTACTGCACTCTGTCCCTGATGATGACCCAAGGACGACGGCAAAGTACACCACTGGAATTACAAACTAGAATTCCGCCCTCCCAATCACAAGCGAGCCAGTGTTCATGCACCTAGTTTTCCTAGGTGTGGTCATAGTGGGCCCTAATTTACTGGCTGGTAACAACGGCTGATAAAATCACTTCAGGTTTTAGTTGCAACAGCCTGGTAAAAGAGTGACCACAGAGTTATTCCCCATTCCACCTTGTTTAACTCATAATGGCACAGTACTGGCAGGGTGTTATGGCTTCGAACTGATAAGGCAGAGTTTACACACTGCTCGTACCTCGCAACCTGTTAGGAGGGCCTTGAAAGATTAACAAAAGGGTGTCTTTGCTGTGGCTATTCGGAACTTGATGCTCTCAGTCCATATTTTGACTGACATTCACAGAAAGAAATGCTACCATCATTTGATTTGTGTTTATGCGCTATTTACGATTCCGGTTCAAGATACCAAAAACTGAATGAGCAAGAGATAGGAGTAAGACACTTATTGTGAGTGCCACTATAAAATGGGTCATAACATGCTGTGTTTGGTGCTTTCTGCCGTAAAATCTGATATGGGCATTTGACCCAGATACACATCGCAGGTCTCACCTGTAGAAGTGTACCTGGAGAAATTACGGGGGTGTGAACTTTATGACACCCAGTAACTACCAGGTGCAGTAAAATCTGTGAAATGTATAATTCCGCAGCTGTCAAATATCTTGGTTTGCACAGAGTTAGAAATGATACGGTCTCCTTATAATCAATCGTTTTGAATTTGTAGAGTGTGGCTAACCACCTGCGAGGGTCTCCAAGCACTATGTTCTTGCTGGGATCAGTCGGAGAGCCAGGTCTTGAGCCCCTTTCTGAATTCTGGGAAAGATGTACGGAGGTGAAGGGGTAGGCTGTTCCAGGACTTGGTGGCAAGGTAGGAGAAGGATCGTCCTCCGCTGTTGCTTCGGCGGATGCTGGGAGTGAGGGAGAGGGAAGTGGAGTGCAGGTGTCTGGAGGGCTAGTGGAAGGTCAGGAGGTGGTTGATGTAAGCTGGTCATAGGCTGTGGATGGCCTTGTAGGCGTGAATAAGCATCTTGAATTCTCGTCTTTTCTGGATGGGGATCCAGTGGAGGCTCCTGAGGTGGGGGTCATGTGTGTCCATTTGGGGAGGTCAAGGAAGAGCCTGGCAGCTGAATTTTGCATCGTCTGGAGTCTCTTCAGGGTTTGGGTGGCGATTACTGCGTAGAGCGCTATACTGTGGTCCAGCTGGCTGGTAATTAGAGCTTGACTAATGGCTTTCCTGGTACTGGCGGGGATCTATCTGAAGATCTTCTGGAGCATGTGGAGAGTGCGGAAACAGGCAGAGGAGACTGCGTTGATCTGGTGTTTCATGGTGATATTGCTATCCAGGTTGATGCCAAGGTTGTGGGCTTGGTTTGTCGGTGTGGGTATAGGGCCGAGTTCAGAGGGCCACCAGATGTCATTCCATGGGTAGGTGTTGTTCCAAAGACTCAGCACTTCTGTCTTGTCTGTGTTGAGCTTCAGGCAGTTGGTCTTCATCCATTCGGCGACACTTGTCATGCAGTTGTGGAAGTTGGTCCTAGTGGTGGGTGGGTTATTGTAGAGCGAGAGGATGAGCTGTGTTTCGTCTACATAGAATATTATGCTGAGGCCTTGGATTTTGACGATGTCAGCCAGGGACGTCATGTTGGTGTTGTGCAGGGTGGGGCTGAGGGATTAACCTTGAGGGAAGCCACATATGGTGTTCTTAGGTTCCGAGTTGAAGGGTGGTAGGCCACTCTTTTCCATTCAGTGTCTTTCTTTTTATTTCATACACTTATTACAGGGTCTATGTATCACTCTTGACGTCCCTTCTCTTTAAGGGCAACTTGATAGTCACAACTTTTAGGCAAAACAAAGATCTTCGTTGGGCCTCTTGTTCATTGGTCCTCCTCATCTTCTTCGGGGAGAGAGCCTCAGAAGGGAGGCAGACACCCAAATAGGAAACAAACAAATATAAATATACTCAGGCTGTTGTTCCTCATGGGAGGCGAGGGGGTGGGGGGGGTTTAAGGATTAGTGCTCCATCAACATGACCCTATACGTGCAGTGCCTAGGGGAGGGAAGTAACCGTGATTCAAGGTGATTTGGCCCTCAGCCCTGCCCACCGAATCTGTAACGAGAAAACACATGGGCAGACGGCACTTGCCTGTATTCACGACCCTCCTGGGCCGTGGTGAAGGGAGATCTACCCTCCTTCTCCTTCCCGGGAGCACTGGTCTCTATCGCGGTGTACTCTGTGGGATTCTCGCCACTCCCGTCTTCTTCCGCCTTCCGTAAGGTGTTCCTACCTTCCGAGGATCCTTCTCCGTTCTCTCCCGCAACTCTGGCTTCCACGCTCACGTTTCCATTCGCTTTCCGTCTGCTTGTTATCTTTCATTTCCTTTTCTCTTCTGCTACGTCAATCTCCTGAGTCTGGGCCACTAAACCTCGTCCCTCCATTCCGGGTTGGTTCAGGACCGCTGCCATCTTGGATTCCTCGCAATGCTCCGAAAGGTTACGGGGGAACTCCTCACAAAGCCAAAATGCACCATTCACATAAGAATCTGCTTCCTTTGAAGTGCTGCGGTTTCTTACACCTTTAAGCTTGAACACATACATAGTAAGAAATACCAGGTGCACATCCTGTACATATTGACGCACATGTGCATGCTTCTGCTGGGATCACACCTACAAGTCATATAGCTGGTCACTCGCTTCTGCAGAAACCACAGCATCACATGTACCCTGTTACATGGCTTGATGGAAGAAACCACATACAAAAGGTCAGATAAGCTTGCCAATCAGCACTGAACAAGACTTAACCATGCTCTTCGCCGTTAAATAAATATCTTTGCTCCTCTTACATTCTGAGAACCGAAACCCACATAAGAGGTTTCTGCGCTCATCGTTAGAGGCTAGGCCCACCTACATGCGCTTCTGTTTCTAAGAAATTGATACATGTACGGATTCTATCTTGTATATCCTGTTACGTCAGTGATGAACCTTTTTTGGTTTGGGGGGAGAAATAGAGCTGCTTCTGAGCTAAAACTCCAGACATAAAGTTGCATCTCCTCGGAGGTGAACTGATCTCTCTTTAGTGACTGATGCTCACTGCAGAATTATGATAAACCTATATTGCTGTGTCAACTTGTTTTCTTGGTGTTTGTTCAATAGATTTTCCCTCCAACACCTTGTAGAGTACTTTGGCTTGGAAGGGGAGACGCAAGATGGGGCAGTAGTTCTTGAGTTCGCTGGGGTTCGCAGAGGGTTTATTTGTTGAGGAGGGGTCTGACCTCTGCTTGTTTCCATCTGTCAGGAAAGGTGGCCATCGTGATGGAGGCGGTGAGGACGGTGGTGAGTTGGCAGCTGATTTCCCTGCTCCCGAGGCTGAAGAAGTGGTGGGGGCAGGGGTTTGTGGGTGCTCTGGAATGGATGGAGTTCATGATGGCTGTGGAGTTCCTTGCTGTATTTGGAGATTGCTTTGATGAGGTCTACAAGGGTGCCTCTTCTCATCTCCTTGAGGCATTGGTGGTATTTGTTGAGGGCCGACTTGAAGATGGCTTGGTCTGTGGGGTTTCTGCTTGTGCGCCAGCTCCTTTTTTATTTATTTTATTTATTTTGATAGTTTTATATAGCGCGAACAAGATCTTTGCAGATATCAGAGCGCTTTACAAGGAGGAGATGAAGTAATAGAATGTAAATAGTTGAGGTAGTTAGGTACAAGGTGCATAGTTACATAGGTAGGTCAAAAAAACAGGAGGTAGATCATAGGTGAGGTAGTGTCAGTACAAGGTGCATAGTCAAACCGTTGCGCCAATAATATAAAAGTACAAAAGTAAGCATATACTTATTTAAGCGTGCTGCACGTGTTTTTGGAGATAACATAAAGGTGGGCATAGTTGAGGTAGATGCGTGCAGGATGTATAGTAACACAGGTGCATCAGTAGTACAAAAGTAGGGATGGTTGAGGTGGTGTAGGTACAGTGTGCAAGTCAGACAGGTGCGTCAGTAATACATCAAAATACAAAGAGGGAACATATACAATCAAAATAAGTCATAATACCAGTAGTACAAGTATTACAAAGAGGGAACATATACACTCAAGTAAGTCATAATACAAGTAGTACAAGTAGACCAAGGGGTCAGGCAGGTATTACGGAGCGGATTCATGAGAGCTACAGGATAATAGATTATGTGTATTTAGCCATGAGGATCGCTTTTACTTCTTTCTTAAACAGTTTGTTGGAGGAGATGAGCCTGGTTTCAGGAGGGAGTGAGTTCCAGATCCTGGGTGCCATTCCTGAAAAGGAGCGTTTATAGGTTTTTTCCTTCCTGAATCTTCGAGGTTTCAGCAGAAGATTGTTTGTACTTCTAGTAGTTCTAGAGCCACCCGAGATTGTCAGCTTTTGAGTGAGGTAGCTGGGCGAGTGGTGGTGTACAGCCTTGTGAGTCATGCAGGCGATTTTCAGATGTATTCTGGCTTCAAAAGGCAGCCAGTTCAGGGATTTAAAGTCAGGGGAAATATGCGAGTGTTTTTTTGAGCCAGTGATGAGTCTCGCTGCAGCGTTAAGGGACGCTCTAAGGGGTGCCGTTGTTGTTAGGGGGAGCCCGCAGAGGACGGTGCTTCCGTATTCTATGTGCGGGATGACTATAGATTGTACTGCAGTTTGGAAGTCTTTGGCTGGAAGGAAGACTTTAAGTTTCCTCAAGGTATTGATTTGGAAGTTCGCTCCTTTGGTTGCCTTGCTGATGTGCTGCTGCATGTTGAGATT
This sequence comes from Lissotriton vulgaris, assembly GCF_964263255.1. Taxonomy (NCBI): domain Eukaryota; kingdom Metazoa; phylum Chordata; class Amphibia; order Caudata; family Salamandridae; genus Lissotriton; species Lissotriton vulgaris. The sequence goes on from NC_141685.1 coordinate 375,850,985, forward strand.
GGCGTCAAGTGTTATGCCTAAGGGTTTTGCTGAGTCTACGACGATAGGTTGTACATTTAAAGCTGTTAACTGCTTAAGCCATGTTTGAGCCGTGGAGATTTTTGCGGGAGGTGAGATCAGGAGGAACTCATTCTTCAGGGCATTGAGTTTGAGGTGATTCTCTGCAAGCCAGGATTGGGTGTTTCTGATCGTGGTGTTCAGAAGCATGATGTCCTTGGGGGATTGTATTTTGAGATAGAGTTGGGTGTCGTCGGCATACATGTGAAAGTGAACATTGGATGTCTGTAGCAAAGTAGTGAGAGGTTCCATAACTAGGTTGAACAGTGTAGGGGAGAGGGAGGATCCTTGTGGGACGCCTAGTGATACAGGTACCGGAGAGGACATCAGGTTGTTGCTTTTGAATCTTTGTGAGCGGTTGTGTAGAAAGGAGGTGAACCACTTGAGAACAGTCCCGAATATGCCCATTCTTGTGTTTAACAGTTCGAGTAAGTTCTCATGTTTAACTGTGTCGAATGCTGAGGAGAGATCCAGAAGGATGAGGAGGCAGGTTTCGTTTTGGTCTAGGATTTGGAGGGCGTCGTCCACTATGTGCGTCATGGCTGTTTCGGTACTGTGCCCTGCACGGAAGCCTGATTGATGAGCGTTGAGGAGATCAAACTTGTCTATGTGTTTAGTCAGTTGTAGCTGTACGCATTTTTCCAACAGTTTGGCGAGGGTGGGAATATTTGTAATAGGGCGGTAGTTGTTTAGATCAGTGGGGTCTGCTGTTGGTTTTTTTAGTAGAGGTGTGACTTGTCCGACTTTGAGGGCATCAGGGATGGATCCTTGTTGAAGAGAGCTATTGATGATTTTAGTCCAGAGTGGGAGGAGCAAAGGGGTAAAGTCTTTTACAGCGTTTGCAGGAAGGGGGTCAGTTAGGTGATTGGATGGTTTCAGGGTGCTGAGCAATCTGCCAATTTCTTCTTCGGAGTAGGTGCCAAAGGATGACCATGTAGCGTTGCTCTTTGGTTCAGGCGCTGCTGTGAGTTGGGGGTTGGAGTAAAGGATTGCGTCATTGAGGAGATCGCTTCTTATGTTGTCGCTTTTTTGGTTAAAGAAAGCAGAGAATTCTTCACAGGAAGGTGTAATGCCCATGGTGCTGATTGTCTGGGGTTGTTCTTTGGATTGTGTTCTGATTAACTCAAACAATTTCCTTGGGCGGTTTTTTGCTTGGGCGAGCTGGAGGCTGAAGAAATCTCTTTTTGAGCGTTTTATTTTCCTGAAGTAGGCGTTTCTCTGCTTCTTCAGGCTTTTTAGGTGCAGTGCAGAGGGGTCTGACCTCCAAGTGCGCTCTGCCATTCGCATGGCCCGTCTATCCTCATTGAGGCTCCCGTCATACCATGGGTTGGAGATCTTGGACAAGACTCTTTTCAGTTGCATGGGTGCAGCCTCATTGATTATTGTGGACATAGCATTTAGATAGTGGTCAGTCAGAAGTTGAACGTCCGTAGCGCCGGACGGGGGAAGTAGTAGATTGCAGCTGTTAGGCGGTAAGGAGTTTGGGTTGAGTTTCTTCATGTCCCTTTTCCAGACTTTGGGCTTAGAGGGTTGCAATGGGTTAAATTTAATTTTTTCATTGATAAGGAAGGAGACAATATGATGATCTGACCAGTCACAAGGTTGAATTGACTCCAGTTGAATAGCGTCCTCTTTGGCGATGATAAGGTCGAGGATAGAACCTTTCTCATGAGTCGGGCTATTGCATATTTGGGTGAGATCAAGGGCGTTGAGGAATCTTTTGAGGCTATTTACCACTGTGTCACTGCTGTCGTTCCAATGGAGATTGTAGTCGCCAAGGAAAACTTGGGTGTTTTGCCGTCCTGAATTGGTTGTTATTGTGTCCATGAGTTGTTGGCAGAAGGAGAGCTTGTCTCCAGGTGGGTGGTATATGATGTGAATTGAGCAGACCGGTTTGCTTTCGCTGATGACATCAAGGCAGAGGTATTCACAGAAAGTAAGAGAAGGGGCGGACGCTTTAGTAACTGAGAGATTGCTTCTGTAGATACAGGCAATTCCACCGCCTGTCTTTATGGGCCTGTCAAGTCTAATTATACAGTAGTTGGGGGGGACTAGTATATCCAAGATAGGTGTAGAAGAATCTGACAACCATGTTTCAGTCAGAATGGCCAGATCCGGTTCCTGAGACATGATGAGCTCGGCGACCCCCGCGGAATGTTTTTGGGCCGATCTGCAGTTGAGAAGTAAGCATTTGAGGCTAGGGGCGCAGAGGGTGGAGGAAGGTTCTATAGTGATGGGCACATTAGTGAGGTTGTTAGGGACTGCGCCTCTGTTATCCTTTTGGTGCCTGAGGGGGTTAGAGATAATCGTTGGGATGGGCAGGTGGTTGGTGGCTAGGCGATTTTGGGGAGCCGGGACGTAAGATTGGAGAAGGGCGTGTGTCTCATGGTCTGTGATCGTATTGGCAGTGCGTCTGGGGCGGTTGGTGGTATTGCGAGAGGGGATAGAGGTCCAGTGTGGGGGGAGTTGTGTGATAAGGCGAGTAGGCGGTGAGGAGGAAGCGTTGTTAGGTGTAGAGGGAGTATTGCGATTGGTGGTAATGCGATTGTGATTGGTATTGTGATTGTTGGAATTGAGAGAGGGGATAGAAGTCCGGTGTGGGGCGTGTTGTGTGGTAAGGCGAGTAGGAGGCGCGGGGAGAGTGTTATTAGGTGTAGAGGTGGTGGTGGTAGAGGGGTGTCTGGGGTGTGTGATGAGCAACTCTTTGATGGAGTGTAGTTCTTCTTTCAATTGGAGGAGGGAGGACATGATCATGTCGAGCGTGGTGTTCGGCGCGGAGTTGGGGAGGGGTACAGGCGATGAACCGGCGAATAGGTTGTTGGAGACGGGTGAGGATCGGGGTGGGGAGGTGGAGCTGGTGAAGGGGTTGGAAATGTTAGAGAGAGGATAGATGTTAGGGATGGTGTTGGCGTTATCGGGAGGGGCATCAGTGCTAGGGGGGGGAAGGGTGAGTGAGGGCGGTGTGGAGGCTGGTGGTAGTGGGGGAGGAGGTGGGATAGTGGGGAGTGAGAGTGGGGGGTGAAAGGTTGAAGGAGGGGTGAAGGCCAGTCGGGACGGGAGTGCTAAGAATGTGGGGCGAGATAGGCGGAGAGAGAGCCAAGTTATGTGGGGAGCAGTTGGGGGAGGAGGGGTGTTCTGAGAAGATTGGTGTGGAGGACGGGACAGGCGTGCAAGGTGTAGGGGGGGATATGGGAAGATGAGCGGAGGGATGAGGGTAGGTAGGGGGGATGGTGGAGCGGGTGGTGTAAGGGGGGGCGGGGTCTCTGTCTGAGACTTCAATTTGCTTGCAGTTTAGCTTTATTGTCCCGAGTCTGGAAGGGCGAGATTTTGATCGATATCTTATCACTATTGATCTAAACCTCGATCTGGTCGACTGAATCTTTATTGCCTGTCATTGAGGGAAGAAAGTGCATCTCTTACCAAGTTAGTTCACCCAATAAAGGACTCCGCTTCAAAGGATCACAAACAACTTCTAGCTTTCAAGGATTTATTATAAAGTCAAGATAAGTTGCAGGTACAAGCATCTCAAGATGAGATTCACAAGATACACGGGCCCAACTACATACATGTGCTCTCTGAAAGCCCTCAGACGAGCAACGGAAACTACCAGAACCAGTTCTAAAAATAATAGGGCTATTAGCATAGACAGATACTGAGATCTCTCAGTCATTTACAGCCGGAGGGAAAAGACAGGTTAGGCTGTCCCTACCCTGATCTAGATGGTATCCCTACTTAATCAGGTCCCTACCTAACAAAGGTGTCAGCAGTGAATGACCCCCAAGGGAAGTCACCCACTCTCAGTCTCTTGGTGAAAACCTATAGTTCTCCAATCATGACCCCTCTCTGCCTACCCATCCGCTCTCTTAAGGGTCCTCAGGCTTCTGCTCTAACTCCCCCCAGGGGTGCTGTCCCTAATACAAAAATACAACAACATTTAGGACGCCCCTCGTGAGACGCCCCTCACGTGGTGTAGCTTCTGGCTTTTTCCATGATGAGGCCTTGTGGTTAGAGTCGACCTTGCTTCTCAGACTCGTCTCCGGCCCGCTGATACCCCTTAAACATTCCGGAACCCTCCTCCATGTCTGGTCCGCTTCTTGAACAGACTTCTATTCATTTTATTTCTAATTGAATACCCCTTTTCTCTTACAGACAGATAGTTGCAGCCAAATCCCAATTCTCATAGACTTCCAACATCGTTGCAACATTCCCCGGCCCAGACTAATATGTGTAAATCAACGTTAAACTTTTCAGGCCTACAACATTTCTCATAATGATTATAACTTTCGACTTTTCTTTAATTATGGCATGTTAGTACTCTTATTCTGCTATTCCGTAAACACATCTATAAATCATGGTCTATTTGTTATTACTAAAACATTAGTGCAAGCCACGTTGTGAAATTGAACCACCTTCCCCCTCCCTTCTAGCTCTGGCCCTGAGGCCTACCACGTTCAGCGTTTCCGTATGCCATCTTATATTTTAGCAGCTACACAACATGGCTTCAGGAATAATCACGTTTAATTATATCATTCGTTTCACACATTTCTATATTAGTTCCACTTCTACTTAAATCTCTACATTAACTACACATTTCAGAATACAGATGTAGGTACTATCAGCACTCATGGCATTTCTCTTCATGACTTGTGCTTACTACGTGTAAGTGTGACGCACTTCTACATTTTGGTCAGTTTGCGCTCTCTCAGTTCCCCCCTTTGATGACCTCTCGGGGTCATCATTAACATTCAAACTGCAGTGATTGCTAGCATAACTCGTTTCTGTGTTTCCAAAGCCCTCAGACTCCGGTACTGACTATCTTGTATGGCAGCCAATCTCTGCAGCTGTTTTCTCCGAGCCCTCTCTGACCTTCTTGATCTATACCATTTGAATACCCTCACAAATCCCCACAACACGATCCCACAGATCAATATTATGATGATAGGTTTTAGTATTTTCCACACAAAGCTTTTGCCTAAGGTGGTGAGCCAACCTCCAGCCTCACTTATTCCATGGCCCACCTTTTCCCAGACATTTTCTCTGCTCAGGTCTTCGATCTCCTTGTGAATATCAGTTATGTTCCTAATAACTTTCTCAAGGGGCTTCGAATTGTCTGGAATGTAGGTACAACATTCCTGGACCTTCAAAGCCTTACAGACTCCGCCCTCTTTTGCTAATAGGACGTCTAAGGCAAGACGGTTCTGAAGAACCATAGCCCTTATCGATTGCATCTCTCCTTCTACCAGCATTAAGGACTGAGCAGTGCTGGCAGACAACCTGTCTACGACTGTTGCCAGTCGTCTAATTTTGACATCATTAAGGATTAATCCCAAAAGAGGGAACACAGCTCCAAAGACATCTCCAACCATTTCTACACCTCCTACATCTCTCCTTCCCCTCGATGATGTCTTGCCCTCGATGATCTCCAAGTCTTGGGCATGATATATTTTAGGGAAGATAATTGCCAAGTAACATGATCCATACCAGTTGTCAGGTAGTCTTACGTAGGCATTTCTCCCACATACAAAATATACATTTGGAATCGCTTGCATTCCCTTCAGGAAGTCTTTAGTATAGTACTCTAAATTGAAAGCATGTTCACAGCTAACTTCTCCCACGTATACATTTTCATAATACGTTTTGGCTCTATGAAGACATAACTTTCCTCTCTGTGTTCTATCTAAAGCTATTGGACCACTACTACCCTTTCTTTTGTGTGCCTTCTCTTCCTCGGTCCAATCTGTTTTCCATTGCCCTGATTTCTTCAAAATCCTTTGTCTCCTATTTCGATCATCCACCTGCCCTATGAACTTTTTCTCGACTTCTGACACCTTGCATGTCAGGTTATTTCTGCGGGCATGTGAAGTATCTAAGGTAATCCAAGGAATGAAAAACTTTGCCAACCTGTCTTCACTCTTCCAGTAGTCCCATTTATTCATTTGTTTATAATTAGGGACTTCTGGTAACACTGCATCGTAATTGGAGAAATAGTATTCAAAACTATCTCTCCCATAAAATATACTAAGCAATAAGCTACATGTAATGCCATATGTCAGCGGGAGGTGATGATATCGAATGCCTTCATCTACAGACGCCGGCAACTGCATGCAGACGTAACAGTCCTTAACCTCCATGGCATCCACGTATTCATACAGAAGTTTAGCATAAGCATTAGACCTAAAGTCTCCTTGGGACTCATCTACGTGTAACCTGCGGGCTTCTGCAGCTAATAACGCTTTTTCTTGAGTGTTTTCCCCTTTCTCACCAGCAACGGTGGGTGTAAGCGCCTCTACAGATTTCACATCAGTTACCTTTGCCTCTTCCCCACGTCCCTTTACATAAGAGACTGTTACTACTAAAGCTATTAATATTATCACTCCTACTATTAGTGTACCTATTATACATTTCGCTCTGCGGTTCTGGGTGCCGGCCTCCATTTCGTCAGACTGTATGGCTCTTTCTTATCTTGGCACAAAGTTTTTTTCCTTTCGTTCCTTTACAGTCTCTCTTACTCCTTTTGTCCTTAGAACCACACAACTGGAAGCTGACAACCTTCTTCGCAAAAGTTCTTTACAGTCCAATACAGACAACCCTAGCCCTTCTCCAGTAACTCAAGGGAAGGTCCCTAAGATTCTCTGCTTCCTGGGCGCTAGGTAATCTTCTTTTCTTCTCGCTTATTTACAAAGTCTTTTAAGCATCCACTATCAGGCGATCGCCTGCAGCTTCGACAGCAAAGTTCAATATCTCCATACGAAGATTGTGCTCTTCTTGGGCTGATATCTTTGTACCAAAATCGGGGAATTGCAATTCTGTGAGAAACATGTGCTTTAACTTGCTGAGGCGGGGAGGTCGGGGAACCATAAATGTCAGTGACCCTTCTTGTTCGACACCGGGCACTAACAGTCGTATCTCTACTGTTATGATGGGCTCAGAACTGGACACCACCACCGCTCGGATCCTCCCTGTCACTGGTTTCGAAGCCATCTGTCGCCAGATATGTCCACTCAGGGGTGGAGTATCTCCTGCTAGGTACACGCACTCTTCTTGACCTCCTCAAGACCGGTGCTTCAGCGCCCTGAGCACCTTCTTCCGGGTCCGAATCTTCTGATATCGGAGGAAGGGTTCTCTCTGGAGTTGACCTCAGACTAGAGCTTCTTCTCTGCGGCCAATCCGCTTCTCCACGTACCCTTCTACTCCTTCTCCTCCTTGTCTGTTCACGCTCTCTGTCAGACCTGTCAGTGTCTGACTCGTACTCCCAGCTACTTTCTCCTTCAGTAGCGTCGTCTGTTTCGCTGCTGTACTGACCGTCCTTAGCTTGGTCAGACTCGTTCCTTTCTTCCGCTGGCACCTCTACAGCTTGGCTAGCCCCCTCTATGGCTTCTCGGTCCGCAGCTGGACGTCTATCCGAGAGAGGAGCTGTGTCTTCCAGAGGTGCTGGTACTCTCCGCGTGTGCGACGCGTGGATCCAGTTGGGCAGGCCTCCCACTTTCACTGCCGTGTTCGTGATCAGGATGATCTGAAAGGGCCCACGCCAACGAACATCCAAGCAGCTTCTTCTCACGTGCTTTTTCACCAGGACCCAGTCCCCAGGAAGCAAGTCATGACACGGGTCCTGGCACGATGGTACCTCGGCAGCCTGCACCTGAAGGGACACAGAATGAATGGCGTCAGACAGCCCCTTACAATAGTCCAGGATCATATCATCTGTGATGCTAATCAGTGCAGCAGTTGGGACAGAAGGTAACCTCATTGCTCTTCCCATCAATACCTCATGAGGAGACAAACCAGTTCTCCTATCCGGGGTACTACGGAGGCTCATAAGGACCAATGGCAACGCATCAGGCCAACTCAAGGATGTTGATGAACACACCTTTGCAATTCTGGCCTTGATGGTGCCATTTATTTGCTCCACAATTCCTGAAGCCTCTGGTCGATAACTGCAATGTAGTTTCTGATCTATGTTCAAAGCTGCACAAATCATTTTCACAAGCGAGCTGTTGAAATGCGTCCCCCTATCTGATTCCAAAGAGGCCGGCACCCCGAAGCGCGGGATAAGCTCCCTAAGCAGTAACTTGGCTACTGTGAGGGTGTCGCACCTACGTGTAGGATATGCCTCAACCCATCTGGAGAAAACGCAAACAACCACCAGGATATAACGGAGGCGGCTGCACCTTGGCATTTCAATGAAATCTATCTGCATTCGATTGAATGGACCTCCTGACCTCCCAATGTGGCTCAGTGCAACTGGTGTCTTTTTCCCTACATTCAACTGCTGACACGTCACACAACGCTGGCACACTGCTTCGGCTGCTACTCTGAACTTAGGGTTGTACCAGGTCTGTCTAAACACTCTCAGCATAGCATCTCTTCCTAAGTGGACAGGACCATGTATGTGTCTGGCCATTGGGCTCACCATCTCATTGGGCAACACTGCTCTGCCATCTGCTGAGACCCAGAAATGGGCCTCACCCATCACACATCTTGCCTTTTGCCATGTTTCTTTTTCACAATCAGGAGCATTTTCTTGCATTTCCCTTAGTTCGTCCCATGTATCGACAGTTTCTAATATCATGGCTAATTCAGTCCTTACATTTATTCCACCCACTTCCACCTCTGTGAAAGAGTACCCTGTTTCCGCGCAATACCGTGCGACTTCGTCGGCATATCTATTGCCTTGTGACACGAAGTCCATATTTCTGGTATGTGCGGTGCATTTCACAACTGCGATACCTGCTGGACATTGCAATGCCTCTAACAACAGGCGCACAAATTCTCCATTGCGAATGGGAGAGCCTGAAGAGGTCATGAAACCTCTTTGAGACCACAACTGCCCGTAATCATGAACTACCCCGTAACCATATTGACTGTCAGTGTATATGGTGACTCGGATTTGATTGCTTGCTAGGCAGGCACGTGTCAGGGCAATAATCTCGGCTACCTGAGCGGAGTGTACTCCTTCCAGGCATCCGGCTTCCACAACTCCAGTAATTGTACAAACAGCGTAAGCTGCTCTTAACTGCCCAACTTCGTCTCTTACACATGAGCCATCGACAAAGAAAATTTCATCTGGGTCAGTCAGTGGCTCATCTACGATGTCGGGTCTTGGTTTGGTGCATAGTTCAGTCACATCGAGGCAGTCATGGTCTGTACAATCTTCATCATCCTCAATATCGTTTGGAAGTGGCATCAAGTTAGCAGGATTTAAAACAGAGCATCTCCTGAGGGTCACGTTCTCTGCAGCAAGAATGACTTGCTCATAGCGCGTGAGCCTGCTGTTCGTCAGATGCTGTGTTTTAGTCCTGGTCATCAGCAATTCAACAGAATGGGGCACGTGCACCTCTAACGGGTGCCCCATGACAATATTCTCACACCTCTCGATGCTGACACCTGTTGCGGCAACGGATTTGAGACATCCGGGCAACGCTGCGGCTACTGGGTCTAAAGTAGCCGAGAAATAAGCGACTGGTCTACGGGCATTCCCATGAATTTGGACTAACACAGACAGCGCGCAACCCTCTCTCTCACAACAGTAGAGCAAGAATGGTTTATCGTAATCCGGCATTCCCAGAGCCGGAGCACGACACAAGTCCTCTCTCAGCTGCAGGAATGCCATCAAACAGTCTTTGTCCCATGGTACCGGATCGCTCACCTCTTTGTGCGTCAGTTTTTGCAAGGGCTTTGCTTTCAGTGAAAAGTTTGCAATCCACTGTCGGCAATAACCCACCATTCCTAGGAACATCCTGACTTCTCTCTGTGTTTTAGGCGCATTCATCTTCATGATGGCCTCTATCCTGTCTGGTGACACTTTTCGTTTACCTTTCTCAATTCTGTGTCCCAAGTACTGCACCTCTGTCAGGCAGTACTGCAATTTTCCCGGGGACACCTTATGCCCATTCTCAGCTAGGTGATTTAACAAAGCAATAGAGTCTTCCCTGCAAGCTTCCTCTGTCTCTGACGCCACAAGGAGGTCGTCTATGTACTGGACCAGAACTGACCTCTGGGGCAGCACTAGACTTTCAAGATTTTTCTTTAAAAGCTGGTTGAAGATCGATGGGCTCTCTGTATACCCCTGAGGAATACGACACCATGTTAGGACGCGACCTTCCAGCTTAAATGCGAAAAGAAAATGGCTTTCTTCGTCCAGAGGGATCGAGAAGAAAGCCTGACAAAGATCAATTACAGTGAACCATTCTGCTTGGAACGGTATCTGAAACAGTATCACGGATGGATTCGGTACCACTGGACAACACGAAACGACTATGTTATTAATCTTTCTGAGGTCCTGCACTATCCGGAATTTCCCATTTGGTTTCTGCAAACCCATAATCGGGGAGTTACATGGACTACCCACGATTTCCTTCAGTATTCCCTGCTTAATCATGGATTCGATCACAGGTTTGATGCCTGCAATCGTTTCTGGAGTCAATTTATATTGAGGTGTTCTTGGAAACTCAGCATGCGGTTTCACTACAATTTTCACTGGGTCCACCCCTTTCACCAACCCAATCTCTTCCCCAGTGAAATCCCACACTTCTGGAGCGACCGTCTCTCTCAGATCCCAGGGGAGCTCATCTACTGTCAGAGTGGGATACAATTCCACACATATTCTGGAATTTGCGACTTTAAAATCTGCATCATCGTCATTAGTCAATACCTCCACGCCCTGTGGTGTGCAGTATATGGTGCAATTTAACTTGCACAAAAGGTCTCTTCCTAGCAGACATACAGGACTAGAATCGCAAACCACAAACTGATGCTCATCACTGTACTTCCCTATTTTCACCTGCACGGGTTCAGTCAGAGGACTGGTCATTCTCCTGTTAGCAACCCCCACCACTTGTATGGTCTCTCCAGACATGGGCAGGCCTGGCACTGCGGCTGACCTGATCGTGGATCGGGTGGCTCCTGTGTCCACTAGAAATGTCGTGGGGAACCCTGCCACTTCGGCCTCAACATAGGGTCCCCTCTGATCTACCTCCAGAGCTGCCCCGAGGGTGCAGTCATCCCTTTCTACCCTCTGTCCAGTTAGTGGGTCCACATAATAGCATTCCTCTCCCCCGACAAACAGTGGCATCTGTCTATAGGTCTTACCCATAGTCCCTACTCTGGGTGGCTGCGGGAACTGAGCTCGGGGAGGTGGGCCCCCCCCTTTGAGCACCTTTCCCTGGTATTGCGTTACCCCTCTTGCAGGCGCACTCTGGGTCACTTCCTCTTCTACCTCTTGGTCTCCTATCTCAACATTATAGGGACACTCGCGTTTCCAATGTCCCACCTCGTTACACTGGTGGCACCTAGTTGTTTTCTTTAAGGCAGCTATATCTATCCTGGGTCTAAAGGTGGAGTTCTCCTCATTGCCCTTGTTCTGACTGTACTGTTTCTTTCCTCCAGTACCGGTTCCTGGTTGCTGTTGCTGCTGTCCCCCCTTCCCAGCTGCCTGCATCTGTACCACCATCAGTTTCTCCTTTAGTTTCTTAGCCTTGGAGTCTATCTCATCACAGCTGTACCTGGCATACCTCAGTATTTCGTCTAGGGGTTTATTTTGCCAACAGATCAAGTGTTGCTGTATCATTAAACTAATATCCGGTCTCAGGCCCAAGACGAACTTGGACACAAATTGCCCTATGTCCTTTGGATCCATTACATCCAGACCGCTATACTGTTTGAACGCCTTCAGCAATCTCTCATAGTATTCGTGAACTGTCTCTTTGGGTTCCTGTCTTGTTCGGTCAATTTTTACCCAATCTATGTCTTGCATTGGCACTTTATCTTTCAGCCAAGTCATTACTCTCTCGAACTTTGCCATCACACTCTCGGACGGCCCATTAGTCTTAGCATCTCTCTCGGGCTCTATGGTGGGCCACTCAGCGCTAACCTTGCATGCGGTCCACAAATCTCCTGGCACTACTATGTCAAACAGCGTGTTCAAATCTATCCATAGGACCTTTGAGATTTTTACGAATCTCTCAACTTGCTTATACCACTCCACTGGGTTTTCCCGCAGTTTGGGGAAAGAGGTGGTAAAAGCAGCTAAATCCCCCCTACTCCAAGGGACGTGGACATAGGTCCCATTTGCGACTTCCCTCAAAGGGTATGTCTCTACTCCCTGCTGTCCTCCTGGTGTCATACCAAGTGTGCTTCTCCTGACGGTCCCTCTCTTGGACCACCTCTCTTCCCACTTATCTAGGGCCCTCCATGTCCTTATTCCAGTGATCAGCTCCCTTATGTGTGTTTTCAATCCGATGGTTCTCCTCTCATCTAGATCTCGGTCTGTGTAATGTAGTCTGTGGTTGCCCTGTAATGCTTTGGTTCTTGACAGGTCCACCATATATTTGCCTGCTAGTTCTACCAATTTCTCATGGGTTGCCCTCGCCTTTCGAGTTACGTCCTTTGCCATGAACAGAATTTCATCCTGCTCATACATGTCCATTCTTTCTAAGGGCAGGGTACCGTCTACCATGTCATCCAGATCCGACTTTAAGCTGGAGACATCGAGTCTTTTGGCTTTTATTTCTGCTCGCAATACCTCCTTCGAGGGGGGTTCACAGGTTTCTCTCCCATCCCAACTTCGGGCCCTACGTTTGGGTTCGGGAGAGTTGGGGAGTGCTCTCTCTTGTTCCCATCTCTCCAGGTCCCATGCTCGGCCATCCGATCTGGGAAGGTGATGGAACACGGGCCTGTTACCCCCTACCTTACTTTGTCCATTCTCTCCTCTCTTTTCACAGTAAGCCTCTCTGCTATTCTCCCTTCGATCCCCATTCTCTCTTGGCCTCGTATCACTCAGTATCTGATACGATCCTTCCTGGTTTCCCATATTCCCTGGGCTGCGCTCATGTCCGTCATCACAGAGACTATGGTGCGGCCTTTCGCAACTCCCACTCTGTTCTCTATTGTCTGGCACGCAGTGGATACACTTAAAGCTGTCTCTGTACTCCCGAGCCCTTCTGTCTTCATCACTACATATTGGGCGAGACACCCCCCCGTTTTCCAGGTCTGATCTACCTCCACTCCGGGCCCAATGGGTGCCTCTCCTACTGTCTTTCTCCCTCCCGTCCCACTCCGGACTGCTCTCTTCAGCCCCGCAGTGAGTCCGGGCTCTGCTGTCCTGCCTTTCCCTTTCAGCTTCCGCCGTTATGATGTTCTTGTGAGCCTCTACTGCCTCATCCCACTTCTTCATGTACTCATTTAACTCCTGAAAGGATTTCCGTCCTGATCCCCTCATATCCTCTGGCCATCTAATGTCCCCCAGATCCCCTGCCGTGGGTACTGGGGTGCTCCACTCTCTTGGTATCGGCAACTGGCTTGGGGAGTTGATCGTATCATTCCTCCTTGCCATCTCTGCTCTTTCTCTGTCCCTCCGTACCCGTTCCTCCCCTCTAGCCCTCTCTGGGTCATATATCGATACTATAGGACCTATGGTAACAGGTACCTGTAGTGCATCAGGTAATGCGTAGGATGTGGCACACTCCGTCTCTGGCGGCCTTTGCACCACAAACCTCCCGACCACCTGTTGCACCTGGCTAGGCTGGGACAGTTCTTTCCTTGCAGCGGGATCCCAATCGGGGCTGGGAAGCGGCCCATGCTCTCCTGCATTGCCCCCCCCTTTGTCACTATTCTCAACATCTCCCCCTGCTCTGTTATACGGAGGTGGCCTGTCTGTCAATAATCTGTTTATCAGGCTGTCCTCTGTCTCGCTCTCGTCATCCTCCTCTAGGGGGCTTTTGTTCCCGGGCATCTCTAACACTGGATATAATTTATTTACTTCCAGGTTATGCACCCTCCATCTTTTAGCATCCGCATCCCACTTGGCATCCTGTACTGCCCTTACCGAGCGTTTCACTCTTTCTTGCCGCCTGTTCATGTTCTTTTCATGCGCTGCCCTAATCCATGCATTAAGGGCTTCAAACTGGGTTGGTCTAGGCAAGGGTCTCGTTGAGGTCATAATTGCTTTTAATCTGTGTAGCACCTCTAATCTGAACGTCCCGTACTTCGGGAACGTGAGTTCCTCATTTCCATCTGTCATCTTACTCCACTCTGTGATCCATAGAATCGTATGCAGCCCAACATTTGTCCCCATATAACGGGCTGGTGTACCCTCCGGCGGGGCTTCTTCCCCTTCATACGATCCCCTGCGCTCTCTTTTAAACAGCGCTCTTAACCATTTAAAACACTTCATAATTATGCGCAAAATTTCCAGCTTGAATACTCTGTTTACTTCCTGATGACAATCCACCAATCCTAGCGCGGCTTTGCTAGCTGGCCTATCGCAGCGCGGTCTTTCACCGGCCGGCCAATCCCAGCGCGGCACTTTCTGACGTCACTAGTCTCCGCTTCGCAGCAGCACCCCTCCTTTCTCAGCTCTCTTCGCGGTCATGCATGCGTCCCATTCATACTCCGAAAAATGACTACTTCCGACCAAGCGGTCACTTCCCTCGACTGTACGTCCACAGTCTATCTGTAATTGTCAACACAACTGACGAGATGTCTATCGTCTCTCTGATAGGTTCTTTACACACACAGTAACTTCCGACCAGCGTCCGTTACTCACGCACTCACTCTTACGTTCCCCCTATCTCGGTCCTTCGGGTGATCAGTGGTACCTCGTGACCCCCTTCACTCTAGTTAGCAATTACTCTGGGTGTCCGATACACCCGAACCACTTAAGCTCTCCTTGAACTTAAGATTTCCACCGGTTGTGCGCGCTCACAACCTGTTCCACAGTCACTCTACAAGCATTCAACTCCGCCAGACATGTACAACATAGATACAATACAAAACACCGCAATATTAACACGCATGACCCTTTATACTCACTCTCGACCGATACTGCTGCTTTTCTGTCTCACGTCATCCGGTCCTTCTTCGGCGGGCGGTTCTTCCGATCATCGATCTCTAGGGGCCTTGGGGTAATCTAACCTGGCCTAGATCACCTTCCTCAAGAAGGCAACCATTCTCTATAGCTACCAACTGGAAGGGCGAGATTTTGATCGATATCTTATCACTATTGATCTAAACCTCGATCTGGTCGACTGAATCTTTATTGCCTGTCATTGAGGGAAGAAAGTGCATCTCTTACCAAGTTAGTTCACCCAATAAAGGACTCCGCTTCAAAGGATCACAAACAACTTCTAGCTTTCAAGGATTTATTATAAAGTCAAGATAAGTTGCAGGTACAAGCATCTCAAGATGAGATTCACAAGATACACGGGCCCAACTACATACATGTGCTCTCTGAAAGCCCTCAGACGAGCAACGGAAACTACCAGAACCAGTTCTAAAAATAATAGGGCTATTAGCATAGACACATACTGAGATCTCTCAGTCATTTACAGCCGGAGGGAAAAGACAGGTTAGGCTGTCCCTACCCTGATCTAGATGGTATCCCTACTTAATCAGGTCCCTACCTAACAAAGGTGTCAGCAGTGAATGACCCCCAAGGGAAGTCACCCACTCTCAGTCTCTTGGTGAAAACCTATAGTTCTCCAATCATGACCCCTCTCTGCCTACCCATCCGCTCTCTTAAGGGTCCTCAGGCTTCTGCTCTAACTCCCCCCAGGGGTGCTGTCCCTAATACAAAAATACAACAACATTTAGGACGCCCCTCGTGAGACGCCCCTCACGTGGTGTAGCTTCTGGCTTTTTCCATGATGAGGCCTTGTGGTTAGAGTCGACCTTGCTTCTCAGACTCGTCTCCGGCCCGCTGATACCCCTTAAACATTCCGGAACCCTCCTCCATGTCTGGTCCGCTTCTTGAACAGACTTCTATTCATTTTATTTCTAATTGAATACCCCTTTTCTCTTACAGACAGATAGTTGCAGCCAAATCCCAATTCTCATAGACTTCCAACATCGTTGCAACATTCCCCGGCCCAGACTAATATGTGTAAATCAACGTTAAACTTTTCAGGCCTACAACATTTCTCATAATGATTATAACTTTCGACTTTTCTTTAATTATGGCATGTTAGTACTCTTATTCTGCTATTCCGTAAACACATCTATAAATCATGGTCTATTTGTTATTACTAAAACATTAGTGCAAGCCACGTTGTGAAATTGAACCACCTTCCCCCTCCCTTCTAGCTCTGGCCCTGAGGCCTACCACGTTCAGCGTTTCCGTAGGCCATCTTATATTTTAGCAGCTACACAACATGGCTTCAGGAATAATCACGTTTAATTATATCATTCGTTTCACACATTTCTATATTAGTTCCACTTCTACTTAAATCTCTACATTAACTACACATTTCAGAATACAGATGTAGGTACTATCAGCACTCATGGCATTTCTCTTCATGACTTGTGCTTACTATGTGTAAGTGTGACGCACTTCTACATTTTGGTCAGTTTGCGCTCTCTCAAGTCCTAGTGTATATCAACTGGTTTGTTTGGTGGATCTGCTGGTCTCAACTGGATTGTTGGGGGCAAATCTGTCAGTGCGCTTGGTGATCCAGGTGGAAAAATTCTGGACGGCCTGCTCCAGGTTGGTTGTGGCGTTGGGCTGGGTGGTGGTGAGGGCTTCCGTCCATTGGGTTTCTGTCACTTTGCTCCAGCTGTGGTGGGAGGAGTCTGGGGGGGGCCTGGTGGTGGTGCATGAGGACATTGGTCCATCCAAGTGAGTTTGGTGATATGAATGAACTTTACTCTGCCACTGGCAGTGAAAATAGGGTCAAATGTGTGTCCTGCATTCTGTGTGGGGTTGGTGACAAGTTGGGTGAGGCTGTTGTTGCTTATGTCCTTGAGGAGGTTGGTGGAATTAGCTTCTTTGGGGTCGTCAAGGTGGAAGTTGCGGTCGCCGAGGAAGATGTTGTGTTTGCAGTCAATGGCTAGTGGGGCGATGAATTCAGGGATGGTGTATCAGAAGCCGGGGTGTGGTCCTGGGGGTCTATAGGCGAGGGTGCCTCTGATGGTTGTTCTTCCGTCGGTTTGGAGTTGAAAGTTGAAGTGTTCCATGATCAGTGTGGTGTCGTCTTTGGTGGTGGTGCAATAGATGGTTTCTTTGTGGATGATGGCAATGCCTCCTCTGTGTTTCTTGGTGCGGTCCCGGTGTATCATCTTGTAGCCGTTGGGCTTTGCGGTGGCGATGTCGGGATGGAGGTGGGGTTGAGCTAGGTCGCTGCAATGAAGAGCACGCCGGTGTGAGGGAGGAGATGGTGTTCCAGATTTCTGTGGCTTACTTGCAGAGGTATTGGGTGCTGAGCTGGAGGCAGTGGAGTTGTTCTGGGGTGGGCGTGGTTGGTGAGGTGGGTATGGCGAGGGTTTCCGTGAGGGCGGGAGGTCCTGAGTTGCAGGTGAAGAAACAGCAGCACGGGGGAAAAGTTCTACCATTGATCAAGGAGATGTGATGCAGCAGTTGTTGTCAAGGGCATGAAGTCTAAATTCTGCAGGAGGATCACAAAATCAATGGCAACAGCTACACTGATGAAACAGCTTTGCATATGATGCACAGGCAATGGTCTTCATATTCCAAATTGACATGAAAAATTAATAATAATGTATTTTTATATCTGCGTTATTATTTATTGAGTACAATCCATACCATAAAAGCTGCTTCAAAGCAATAAGGAAAATAATGACATTAATATAAACTAATCAACAATAAAATATCAAAACATCTTATTTTTTTATCGCATTACAGAGCAAAGGACACTTGGAAAAGTATAAATCAGGTCTGATGTAAGACAGCTCATCCAAAATGATAGATTCATACCAAATAACATATTTGTATTATCCAGTTTAACGTTCGATGACTTCTAATGAAAGGTGTGCAGGAAGAAGAGGTGCGCATGCACACACACGCACGCGCTCCGAAGATGTGGTATGCCTTAAGAGAGCGGGTTCTCGCTCATTTGTCACGTGCGTTTTCCTGGCCCCCCGCTGTCCCTTTGGTTACCCCTTGCTGTGACCTGAACCTGCAGCTACTCCAGGCGCGCGCATTAGAAGCTAAAAAGCCAGGATGCACAAGCTCACGGGTTTGTCAAGTCCATCTTCATTAGTGCTTCACACTGTCTCGTAATTAAGTATAAAAATAACCTCCATTGCCTTAGAAACATCTCTCCTCCGTCCAGAGTTGCAAAGGCTCTGATTGAGCGACTCTCAGCGCGCGATGACTCACCTCTGCCGGGTACCGCGCTTTCGGTAAAACCGGAAGCGATTAGCCCAAGAGGGGTAATTAGGGCTCAAAGTGTCCATCAGAAGAGTGAGATTACAGCAGCGGGACGTGATCAGTGGCACGGCGCATCAACATTGCCCTGTGCTGCCTCTGTCTGGTGTCAGTTTTTGTTTTTAAAAGCTCTAGAGTGCTAGTTCTCTGCTGAGATGTGGGCTAGCAGGTTGAACCCATCGGAAGTCCAGGAAACTTTTGATCCTATCCAGCTTTCCGGAGGACTACTGACTTCTAATTAGGTGTTTAGGGCAGATTCATTTTTGGTGTTAAAAAGACTTTCACATCTGCTCGTTTTACCCCAGCAAAGCATTCCCAAATCGTGAATTTGCAGGTTTTGCTTGATTTACAAAAGGCACACAATTGATGGACGGAATGCAGAACAAATCAAAATATTAACCCCCAGTCAAGAGATCTTGGTTAAATCCATCATTCTATTGCTCACCATTCCACCCCAGTTTAGACCTGGCCATATGCAAATCAGTCTTGACCCTGTGCCTCATGGGAACAGTCCAGCCTGAACTGCCAAGCCAGGTCCTCCCTGGCCCGGAAACAAGCATCCTACGACCGTTTCGGGGTTTCACCCATCTTCAGCCAGGATAGCTTGATTCCAGTGGCACAGTGAGCCCAGGACCCACGTATGGGCATACCCGGCGCACTTAGAGCGAGAAAGCAAAAGACACACAATTGATGGGCGGAATGCAGAACAAAGCGCCATTTACTCCAACGTAAAATGCCCCACATGTCCATAACACTACACAGGCGTAAATCCCATGCATCATGGAGTGAGGAGGGCTGAGGCTTTGAAATTTGTGAACCATACAGCCGTGTTAGTTTGTAATCTTTCAGAAACCCCCTTTCCCCCCAAGAAATGATCACGGATTTACACCAGCCAAGGGCAGGGGTAAATCCTTTTCCAGAGTGGAATAGGGGATCCAAAAAACCCAACCTACGTGTTGGTATGGTTTCTCCAAAGGGAAATATGTTCCACATAGAAAAAAACAACAACCATACTCCCTTTTCTTGGTGTGAAATTTACTGTGCATACAATCCCGTTCTGGGGAAATGCCTAGGCACCCAAATATGTCTATTCCCCCTCTGAACTTTTTATACATATTATAATGCCATTCCAAATGCCCCCTTAGTCAAGCCTTGACAATAAGACGTGTTAAGCTATGCGTTTACTACATCATATGCCTTCTTTTCTTATATTTCTTTTTAAGTTAAAATATTGCATAGGTTGGGCGTTCTCTTCTTGTTGGATCATCTTACACTACCTCAAAATGGTAACACCCTCAAATGGTGGACTAGACATATTTGTAAAGTAGTGAGCTCTAGGCTTACATACTTGAGAATAAAGCACACAGACACAGTGATATATGGTACCAGAACTGGCCCAGTACACATGTGCTTAGCCCCTTTTATTAGCATGGTCACCTGACCAATGACGCCTGTGATGGGTGGGTGTAAGGTTTATTTACAGCACACTTCTGAAATACCAGAACGTGTCCATAAGGACACAACAATATTTAATCAGATCTTGTTTACATGTAAATTCGCGTCTGGGTCAAACATGAGAATTGAAACTACTTTACTTAATTTCGAGACACACCTCAGCTTCCTCTGGACAATTTTGTTCTAAAGGAAACAGCACAAAGATTCTCTGCCCAATTGCTGCCTGCAATTATTTTCCTTTTGTAAATGCAGCTGAAAACTACTTCGGGGCTCATTTGGATGTTGCTCGGAAAGCCTTCGACCTGTGGTCAGAAGCTTTCTGATGGACATCCTTGGTTTAAAGTCCGACTGCCTAATTACAATGTAGGCGTTCAGAGTATAAACCGGCTGGTCGGACAGATTGGCTTCCAACGGGCTCAAGGCGGAGTCGGAGGCCGCACATAATCCCCTACGGATGAAAGATCAGCCGTCAGGATTATGATGTCGGTTTCTGAAAGGCTTTTCATGTTGGGCTTTCCATGCCCCACGGCCTCAGCTTGGAGGCCTGGGGGACCTATAGTGCCCTCCTGTAAATCCCTGCACCGTGTGACAGGAACAGTGAGGTGCCAGCCACATGGTGCAGGGATTTACAGGAACTCCCCTTTCTCTATGGGAGCTTTTGCTGTGGCCGGTTTCCGACCTCTGCACAAGTGAGTACACCCCCTATTATGCCACCTTCCAATGGGAGGGGGGCATGGGCCTCTCTCTGATTTGCTTTGTCCCATCATCTTCAAGATGGAGGGGACTGAGATGTGTGCTTCACCTCGCCTCCCCCACCTGAGGGGTCGGCTTAGTAAAGGTGGGCACACCTCTCTTCCTAGCTTGGTATTCCCGCCGATTTTCCTGCCCAAAGTGGGGGTCAGAACAAGTGGGAGCCAGTTGCTTGGGGCAGCAAAAGGCAGGGTCAGCTAACAAAGCCGGCAGGCCTTTGAAGCTTTCCCTTCGTGGACCCAGCCTATCCTGGGGAGGAGACATGACACCTCTGCCCAGGATGGGCTTTGTTTCTGGACCAGGAGAGTGGATTTTAAATTGAATCCCATACTGGAATCAGTTTGGGTTTAATGTGCTGAGAAGTTTGCTACCAAACTTCCCAGGTTTTCAGTAAAGTTATTATGGAGCGGTGGAGTTCGTAATGATCAACCCCAGACCATATACTCTTGTATGGCTTTACTGCACTTACAATGTCTAAGAATGCAGGGTACAGTGCTCATGCAACAGTAGCCTCACTTGTGGTGTAGTGCACCTTGCTAGAGTAGTGACTTACCAAGGCCACAAGCGGTGGGTTGCAGGCATGGCCGTTGCACACAGGGATGTGTGCCATGTCGACGCTGCACTTTTCTCTGCACCAAAACATGCAGCCTGAATGGCAGCATGTGGGTGTTAAGGTGCAGGGGTTCTAAGGGTGGCGCAATGGGTGCTGCAGTCCTTAGAGCCTTCCCTGGTCATAGAGCCCTTGTTACCCATGGTACCTTTTACAAGGGGCTTACCTGTGGCTAGAGATGTGCCAATTGTGGTTACCAAGGTACAGTTTTTAGGGAAAGAACACAGGCGCCCCGGGCCTGGTTAGCAGGGTCCCAGCCCACTCTCAGTCAAGTTGGCATCAGGTAGCTGGCAAAAATGTAGGTGGTAACAATGCAAAAAGGGGCACTATTCTACAGTCCTACAACAAAAATAATATTTGGTACGCTGGGTTTTCAAACTGCTCTTTGCATAAGATCTTGGCTATTGTGTTGGACCAAACATTAGCGTAGTGCCTGCAAAGCAGCATAAAGTGTCCTACACCCTCTCTTTGACGGCAAAGGCATTTGTCGGAGATTGTCTGTTTTCTTCTGTTCTTAGTCCCGTTCAGTGGCAGGCACCTACCCCCCAACCCTCCACCAGCTAGGACTAACAATCTTCTTTGCCTCTGTTTCACTAGCAGAACAGGATATTGTGAGCGTACGAAGCTGTATTGACCAAGCGATCATGACAACTCAGTTGAAGGTTTCTAGGGCGTCAATTTTTTGAAGAAACTTTAAGCTCCGAACTTGCTTATTAATTATGGCATTCAGCTTCTTGCGTGTCAATAGATTCATATTCGAGGGCGGGGATAAAACCAGCCTGGCAGCTTCCTTGTTCTATTGGATCGTATAGCTGGATTTAGGATGCATACAGAAATGTTAATTCCATGCTTTGTACGCAAGGACCAAACCATCCCTCATAGGAGCCATCTGCCATTTTATCTTGATGAAAGAATTGCCAATGTCCTCTTCCAACATCGCAGTGGGGAAACCTGCTGGCAGTTTGATCAGGGGCGGCTCCTCCCTAATGGAGGAGGAGTGCCACCCCTGCTAAGAAATAAGAAAAATGATGAGACAATAATTTTATTTTCATTTTATTTTTGTCTGCATTACAGCCAACGCAAGTCTTCAGCCGGGTGGGGCCAGGAATGGCAGGGGAGGCGTGGTGGGCACTTTTAAGTGCACATGTTAATTTGGCCGACCGTCTTAGGCTGGCCAAACAGACTTTCGCAACTAGGTTTCTCCAACCTAGCTGTGTTGCACAGCGAGGTTGGAGAAATGCCCCATGCTCCCAGGCACTGTCAGAGCAGCGAACCAGGCCGCTCAGACCAATAGTATTCCCAGAATGAGAGAAGCTCCTGGATTGGCACCTGTGAGCCTGAACAGTGTGCAGCCGGAGTCAAGCATTGGAAAAGAAGGAGCAAGGCGACGGCCATCGGAGCGGCAGGTAAGTGCAATTTTAACTGTATCTGTTTCCGCGCCTGTGTTTGCCTGTTTCACTGCTTGCCTGTGTGTCTCTGCAGTCAGTCTCTCGGTTTGTGTGTCCAGATGCCCCATATGTCTCCTTCTGTCTGTCTGCCTAGAGCACTCCTCAGCTGTAACCAGCCCTCCATGTCTTCTGTCCTCTCTCCGGTCTCATACAGTTTGAGTAATGATTTCCCCAACATTTTCTAACAGCATCACACGCACTATCTTGTCTTATCAAGCCCCACAGCTCTGCTCCATAGGTGATCTGACTTCCAACTTTTGCTTGGAAAATTTTATCAAAAAATCTGGTAAACCTATTACGGTGCTTGTGCGCCATCCTCCGAATTGCATTTGCCGCAGCTTCGATTTGCTTACTGTGGTTTGTATATGGGGTTTCCACTTTAATGTTTTGTCGGTTATTACCCCTAAGTCTTGAAGGATGCCACTTCCTCCAACGTCACATAGTTTATGAAAAAAGAAAACTCGTTTTCACGCTTAATCCTGTAGATCATTATCTTGATTTTGCTAGTTTTAATTACCAGGTTATTTGTTGTACAAAGGGTTTCCATAGCTGAAAGGTGGGCTTGCAGGCCTTTGGGGGCTTTTGCAATTAAAAATTAGTTGCCAGCATAAAGAAGGGCTGGGATCTTAAAGCTGTAAATTGACAGAACATTATTGGTTGCTTTCCTGACTTCTTGATAAAAGCCATTAATATAGAAGGAGAACAGAAGAGGTGCCAAAGGCAGCCCCGCTTGACCCCGCTATTGGCATATAGTTTCCTGCTGATGTGCCCCTTTTGGCTACCTCTCACCTGAAAAGAGGTTCCTGTGCACAGCATTTGGATTAGTGACAGCAGACCTGGCTCTATGCCCGTCGTGAACAATTTTTTTCCCATAGATGGTTTCTTGAGACCAGAACAAAGGCTGATGAAAGTCCAAAAATGTAACATATAGGGACATTTTTATTACTATTCTGGACTTATAGATTTAATGTAAAAACACGAAGATCTGGTCTATCATGGACCGTCCTTCTCTGAAGCCTCCGTGCATTGGTGACAGGATGTTTCCATTGGTTACCCACCCTTCCAGAGCCGTCAATACCTGTTTTGAAACTATTTTACATTCTATATTGATCAAACGTATCAGTCTGTAAGGCTTTGGGTGGTCCTTACGTCCCTTTTTAGGTCTCGCCTAGGCAGCGCATGCGCTGTATCTCCGAGACATCAAGTAATTAGTATATGTGGTGAAACTCAACCTATTGATTTTTTATTGGTTTGTTTGCTTGTCTGCTTCAATGTCTTTGTTTCGAATGGCTAGTGCGTTTTTTAGTTCCTCCTTTATTTGTTTGGGAACGCCAATGCAGCACGGCCTAACTACTGTAAACATGCTGCTAGTGGAATTAGGTGTTTGTCTTGGAACTCTTTAGTGTTTTTTGCTGTTTGCTTATTCTGCTCTTACATGTTTTCTTTGTATTGGTGATCTGTGAGTGTTAATGTTTTTGTGTGGCAATGGAAAGGCAGCACATAACCTGTGTATATTAGGATGGGATGTGCTTTAAAGAATACAACTTTTAATGTAGGAGCTCGGAAACCAGGCTTTTGTGTTCGATTTTGAGCAACGGTAAGTTAGTTGATATTTCGGTTTTACTATTTTATATACTATGCAGTTTATGTTTGTAGTACTTGATTTATATGGTAAATTGTTTTGTAAAGTGCGTGCAAATGGGTTTTCTAAATTTGTGCAGTTTATCTGTATTGTAGTGTATTTTATTCTCAGTTCCTCTGTTTTTTTATATATATGCTCTGTGATCGACTTACGAACTGTTTCTATTTAAACTCGAAGTTCAGCTCCAAATTTATTGTAGTTGCATGACAAACACCAAAACATATGTAAATATATTTAAAGCAAAAAAAACTGGAGCTGTATTTAGGCAGCAGCTTTAGCCACGCTTTTTTTTCTTCCTGAGTTTATTCTCCTGTTGTTTTCTGTAGCTTACTGATCTGCATCCCACAGTTGCTGTAGACGAAAAGATTATGATCTTTCCAACAAGGCTTCTTTTCATTTCATTAGCTCACCTTTCGCAACTGTAGGACACATGCTAAGGGGCCCAATATGATGTCGGGCGGATTGCCCCCGCCAGGCTGGCGGTAGCCCCCGCAGGCCTGGCGGGGGCAATCCGCCCGACATCCTCTCCAGAATTCCCCCCCCCCCACCATATTCAAACGGCGGGGCGGACCGCGGCGGACGGAAAGACCGTCTGCCGCTTTTCCGCCCCGGTCGCCTTGTGACCGGGCGGAAAATGTTTAATATGGTGGCAGTGTCTATTAGACACCGCCAGCCATATTAGCATGGGCTTTCAGACATGCCTTTCTGTGGCGGCAATGCCACCACGGAAAGGCATGCGGTCTTCACTCTGGTGGCCCCTTGCAGATAGTAACTTTAAGTTAAGTTTGTTTTGCCAAGGTTTGCTTCGAGAATTCTCTCTAAGGGTTTAGTCAACCCATACCTCTGGAATAGAATGATGGAGGTCTGGTATCTCCTTCAGGGGGTCGATATCCCAGTCACCCGCAAGGGTAGACTAGAAACGCCGGAGCTGGATTTCTCTGCAGGAGAAAGACAGCGTCTCTTCTCAGCGCGTCGAGGAGGAGGAGGAGGGGCAGCGTCCGCGGGCAGCTTGCATCTGCTGGGCTCTTGCAGGGGGACGGCTGTTCAGCTCCTAAGTTCACTACACCATCGTTCGCTAGTTAGCAGCGATAGCAGTAGCGATAGCAGCTATGGTATCATCAGCATGACAGCTACTTCAGCAGCAGCGAGTCAGCTAGCAGCATCAGCGAAACAGCAACAAGACAGCATTTGCTTAAGGCAACGTTGGTAATATTTATATCTGAAAGGTGCCTTGTTTGACGTAAGTTTTTGGACATAAGACATCAATAAAGATGTCACTAGGAAGTGATCGTCTATCAGTGCTCATTAGAGTTCTATTACTAATCAAAACACAGCAAGCGGGGATTTCCAGGTTGCTGAGTTTTTATCTTGTTGAAGAACTCGGAGTGTTAATCTAGGAATCTCAGATAGTAACTTCTGCTATGTCATTGCACTAATTGGTTGCAAAGGAAGTGGCAGAGAAAGCGATTCTGAAATGTGGCTCTGTTCGTGTGAGGCCAGAGACGGGTTTCTGAATATTGCACTTGAACGGTTATGCCAATATAGGGAATAAATGGATTTATAGCCGTATAGGGGCATAAGGTCACAGTATCGATCAGGGTCCTAGATTAGAACGCGACTCCCACTCCACGAATTCATGTCCATCAAATTACTAAAACTAGAGCAATAAGATGCATGTGTAACATTGCCCACCCCAAAATACATATATGCATTTGAAATAGGCGTATTTGTAATACGTGAAAATTTAGGTACTGTACGTTTTTGAAGCATAGAAATCATTCAAAAATTATAGCATATGAAATCAATGAACGATTATGCAAAAAGAATTTCACATGAAATATCTCTGAAACAGAAGAAGGGCGAGATAATTTCATCACATATAAATGCATTGCAGTAAAATGTGCTAGAGGCTGGTGTAAAGTTATTATGTCTCTAGATGTATTTAGAAATAGAAGTTGAAGCTTCTGTTCTCTATGAATAGTTTTTACTTTAAGCAAAGAATTTTT
Organism: Lissotriton vulgaris; assembly: GCF_964263255.1. Lineage (NCBI taxonomy): Eukaryota > Metazoa > Chordata > Amphibia > Caudata > Salamandridae > Lissotriton > Lissotriton vulgaris. Next base: position 375,877,110 of record NC_141685.1, read on the forward strand.
CGTGCCAAAAAAAGGGTGAATATTAAAAAGTGTTCAATTCAAAAGAATTATTGCTTGAACGGGGAAAATAGAGTTCCAACGCTTTTAGCAGTTTTTGTTGTTCAAAACTGAAGGCCGAATTCAGAGTTCATGGGAACGCTGTGTGTCGGAATGCTTCTCTAAAGTTATTGTTTCTGTTTGGGTGAGAACATCATATCAGACAGGCTCTCAAAGAATTGGTCTACAAAATCAGGTGACAGTTTGACCAAATTCGATAGTGCTGTAACTTGGCAGGTGCGAGAATGATTGCTGTCATCAAAGTCGGGATCAGCAATGCTCACAGAAGGTCGTACCTGGGTGATGTTGCTTTTGTCACTCGCTCCACTGTTACCACCTAGTCGTAGCACAGGAGTTTCAACGAATGCCGTCATCAGGATTGGTAGCCGCTGGGGACAACACAATGCGTGAGCCGTTATCGGACTTAGCAAAGTATCGATATCCATTGGTACTGCTGATGGAAGTGAAAGACAGATGTCCAACACGCACTCATCTCCGCATAGCATACATCGTAGTACAGGTAAGATGCAATTTTGCCATATCGGTCTGAATGAAAGGAACCAGGTCATGTTTAGATCTCTCAGCCTGGCCAATCCAAGGACTCTAGTTATTCTGTCCCGCTAGCGAACTGCTAGGATTGTTTCTTCCATTCCCATAGGAGTCATGTCTGAGCTGCGGCTTGCCATAACGAAGCAGGAGGGTCAAAAATAAAATCCCTGCTACAAGTCCCAAAAATAGGGGTATGCCGCCAAAAACAGAGTGGACAAAATTTGGAACGATTCCCAGAATTGCTTGAAATGGTGTTAGCAGTCCTGTAAAAATCGTCTTAAATATGCCTGGGATGCCTGTGGCACTAGACATGTTAAGGAGTTGGCTCAACATTTCTACGAAATGCACGGGGCAATTTGTTGATAAAAGGTCATGAACCTCCGTAGCTGTCCTTGCAACTAGGAGATCATACGTCTCTTTTGATGACGTTATGGGCACTGTTGTCTGCAAAAGCACAGATTTCATTTTGCTTAAAGTATCAATTCGTATAGAATAGAAATTCAGACGAGGCCAGATGGGAGTCTCTATGTCTACAGGCCCGCTCGGGAACAATGCTTGCACACAGCATTTGACCATGGAAGTTACGCTTATGAGATAACTTTTCCCTGGCACAAGGCCACAACATCTGTGATCCGTTCTTAGAATGTAACTCCCATTCGCGAGTTGCATAAAGAAGGGCTCTATTTACGTTGCAGGTGTGACAAGCTGGTGGCATGAAAGGTTGTTAGAATTACCTTCACAGGCTTCGTGTAAATTAATACCCTGACACAAAAGTATACCGCTTAGTGAACGTTTACAGTTTTCACCACTAAGAAATACATTTTTGTCGCTGTCACTATAGCATGAATGTGTGTATGGTAATTTCCATGCTGATTTTACATATCCTTTACCCAATCGTTCATACTGGCCAGTAGGTATGTATTCAAGGCACTTTTTAAATCGGAAAGTTGTTATCGGAATAGTGATAATTCCGTGTATTATCCATTCAATGACATGACTTTCTGACATTGTCAATGGTAATCTCTCAAGTTTTTCGATGCTCAGGATTGTATAGTCTGCTCCTTTCTGTGCCAAGCTGATTTGTTTATCAGTAAGGTTAAAAATGGAAAAAAATGACGTTGTGTTGATTAAACGCCAAGGCACATAGCCTGAACGAAGATTTTGCAGCGTCCAGCCTAATTGTACAATAGAACGTAATTGCGACTGGCCATGCTGTAACATTTTGTGTTTTGAATATGAAAAAAAGTATCTTTTGATAAAATCAAAAATAAGAATAAAAGCTATCGACTAGCCTCCAGTCTTGAATATTTTCTCAAGTACTGTGTTCGAATTCATGTTACTGCGGTGTTATCAGTACTGGCAATCTCTTTTTGTTATGTTGTATGACGGCTCAGCCATACTGATTAGAGCCAACCCTTAGTTGTTTATTGGTAACATTAGCAAGTCTCTGTCTATTATATCAAAGGCAGAGGATACAATATTGTCCAACGAATATATTCTGGAGGACAGAGTCATTAACCCATTGTCCACTACAGAAAGTGATTTTTCCAAATTAATACGATCAATTCCTCGTATTTTTTCTGCTGTTTCAATTTGTGTGACTTTCCAAGCCTCGTTGTACGCAGCATAGATGCTGGCCGCTATGAAACGCTTTTGACGCTGTTTGCGTGGTCCAAGAATGAAATCGCGCAAATCAGCACCATCTTTAAGTAAAGATAAGTGTTGCTTAATTTCAGCCAGTGTGGATGATCCTAGCCATTCGAGGCAGAGTTTCCCTACACTGTATGTTGTTACTATCCCTGGATGTTGTCTCTGGGAGTATCTAGGGTCTTGTCTGGTCATGTTTAACCCTTGTGTTTTGTTCAGGAATCTATCTTGACAGTTGTTTGTGTCAGTAGGCCAGATTAACCACTTTTTCCAATCAGGATGTGTTCTGTTAAAATGTAAAATTTTAGTTACGTCTATCTCAATATCTGTTGTTGCATTTTCAGGTATTGGCTTCGGAATAGACGTTTTGTTTAGGTCTTTGATCTTAGCTAGGCCAAGACAGGATGTTTGGTGAATTGTGTCATTTAAAAACATCATTTGTTCTGGTATCATGCAGGTTCTGAATAGAGCTTCTAGGCCTTGTACCTGCCAATCTTTCGTACCCCAAATGGTTTTTGTTTCAATGTTATTTTTCCAATAATCAAAACCAAATGTCATCATTTTTTCATGAAATGCTTCTGAATATATTAATTTAGTGTTTGTCAGCATTGTTTTCATTCCTGTTTTATCTAACAGTTTGTAATAAAACGTTTATGCATCGCTGGTGTTAAACCCTGAGAAGTACTTGAATTTCTCAAAGAATGTTTTAGAACAGCTTTTAAGGTGGTGTAGCACAATGTTCCCACTGATTATTCTTAAAAACATTTCTAGGCTGTGCAGATTTATGCAAATAATGATCGCCATAATGTGTATAACAGAACAACTGTTCATAACTAGACGAACCTCGTAAATAATCATGTTCTGTGAATCTAGCTGACATTACGAAATCAGACATCATGTCATTAATACTGTTAAAGTCCCAATCATCAGAGAATGTACTAGGTTTTACAAAGTCACTTAAGGAAACCTTCAGTTGATGAGGATACTTCAGGATCTCGACCGGACCATAGATCTCATAGTCAGTTTTCTCCCATACTACCCCACCAGGTATTGGAATGGCTGTGACATTTACTGTTGACAGTTCTCTTTTCTTCACGTGGGATGATCTGTGTGGTTTGAGGACTAGGTTGATGTTCTGACTTGCTGTGTCCATTGTACTATATTTTCCCTCAATGAATTTTCCCAAACAAAGTACCATGATGAGCCAAAGCAGGAGGAAAAATACACCTAGACCGAACCAGAACTCTAACCAAGGGTAAATAAGGTAGATTTCCTTCAGTTGATGAAAGAGTTCTGTTGCTTTTTCTTTAAAAGTCATTTTTGTTTCTGGCATCACTTCGGGGTTACTTTGATCCTCGGAAAAGTTGTCGAAGTCGATGAAATAACCAGAGGCAGTTCTGTCAATTGTTGGGATTGTTCTTTCAATCTGTCTTTCGGTAGCACTTTCTGATGCCACATTATTGTAGACTGGTGTTTCTTGACAAACTGTTTCAATCTGTGTCTCAAGAGGCACGAGTTCCATGGCATTATTGCATAGTCCTTCTCTGTGCACTGCTGGCTGATCGAATGTGATTAGTCTTTCAGTTTGAACCTCTTGGATTGTTGCAAGTTTGGGTATTCTGTTGTTTCTTGGGAGTCCACTGGGCCTACTGTTGATTATAGGCCACATGCTTGTGGTTTTACCAGGTCGATAGATACAACTCTGTTCTCCTTTTTACCAACAAGGGGCGGTAGTACTACTGATCTTGTTCCGGTGACTGCCAAGACAGGTACTGCTTTTCTGTGAGAAGGCCCAAATTCCTTCTTCACCGCTATTTTTTCTCTGACTAGATCCCCAATCTTTGGAATCCAGACAGGCCTTGCTGGGGCTGTTGCTTGTGGTGCCTCGTCAGTGGTATCTGGCTGTTGCTTTAACTTTATGTTGCTTAAGGATTTTCTTGTTTCGTTCAAGTCCTGTAAAACAGCCAAACGATCTTTGATGTCAAAGTCTGTTTTCTGATTTTGTACCACTGATACTTGACTATCTAAGTCCTGAATTCTCATTCTAATTCTGAACAATAGTTCGTATGGGCTGAAACCTTTTAGAGAATTTCTTGGCAAATTGTTAAGACTGGTCTGGATACTTATTAGATGTTTGACCCACCCAGCGCCTGAACCTAATACCTTCGCTGTTATAGATCGCTTTATGTCTCTGTTTTTTCTTTCTACCGCACTATTCCCTTCGGGGTGTGACGGACAAGAATACCGCAACCCAATTCCCATGCTGGCCATGGCCTCCCTATAAGCTCGAGAGCTGAAAGCAGGACCCTGGTCAGAATGGAACGTGGCAATTGCGTATGTGCAGATAAAGACTCGCAGATCTTTCTTATAACCGTTCTGGCGTCAGCCGAGCGCTTGAGGCCACATTTTATAAGTGTGTTTAGCCTTAATGATTAATAGGACGCAGGATGGGATGTAGACAGCGTTACGCTGGTTCTGATTGGTAACCGGTAGCATAGTTCACTACTGCGATCCCTGTTGCAGTTTTCACAGTTGTTTGCATATATTTGGTGTTGTACACTCATTCCCGGCCACCAGTATACTGATTGTAATTCAGTCAGGGATTCCTTGATCTTTCTGTGCCTAGGACCCAAACCCATGTGTGCGTCTGCTATTAAAAATATTCTCCTGTTCGTGTTTGGAATTACCCTATCCCCCACTCCAGGGATTCGAGCAAAAGGAACGGAGTTTTCATCGATTATGTATGCATAAATGAGTGGATAGTTCACGGGCAGTGCTGCACAGTCGCCTTTTACGGTCGTTTTTACTGCCAGCATTGTTTCCCCGTCTATGTATTTTTCTGCACGCTTTTTTGTGGCTACGGAAGCCGGTTTAGTTGCTTCCGCTGTGGCTGTATTAGCCAATGAATTCCCTGCAACGTGAACGCCATCACGTTGAAGACTCTGTGCGTGTATCACGTGAGTCTTTTGTAGTTCTTTCTGTAAAAGAACTACATGTTTCCAGAGCAATTTATGCTTTATTGTGGCACCTGTGTCATCTTTGTAATCGTTTTCAATCCAACTCTGCAGTTTATTATTGTAAGAGTTGACGCATAAATGAGAATCGCTTACGATTAGTGTCGGGAATTCACGTTCTGCATTTTCGAGCGCCATCTTTAAAGATCTGATTTCAGCTCTCTGAGCCGAACAGTTTCTTACTGATTCAGTTTTTGTTACTTTCGGTCTGAATTTACCGCACAGCCAACGACCTTTAACAATCGCACACGCTGCATCGTAGGATTTGCTCTCTACGTTGAAATGCTGTACAAATCTATCTGTATAGATTATACAGGCGTACTGTGGGAGAGGCAGAAGTTCGATTGGCAGAGGATATTCTTCTTCATATTCTAAATCATTCAGTTCTTCGAATTGCGGGGCGAAATAGTATTTCACCTCTTCCGCTCCTAGAGAATCTACACACTGTATCCATTTCGGATGCAGTGACACTGTAGGCAGGTTTACTGGGCTGAATAGCGCCTCAAAGGCGGATTCCGCTGTGAGGATATTAATCCTTTTGCCGTGTGCTAGTTCTCGTTCATTGGCTAATGCAATTTGCACTGCTTTCACAGTTCTTTCTGTGTGACTGAATGTTTTTTCTACTTGTGTGTACAAGTGAGATTTAATTGAAATTGGTACCTTTTCTCCCTCATTAGAGGTCAGGTACGTGAATCCGCATCCTCCTGGGATGACTCGGATTACTAGATCGCGTGTGTTGTCACGTGTGTCTAATTTTGTTTTTGCTAACATGTCTGTTTGCAGTGATCTCAAAATTTCTGTGTGTTTTTGAGTCCAATTGATTTGTTTAAAATCAGGTTTTATTAGTTCGTAGAGAGGTTTAACCCTCTCTGCGTAATTTAGAATGTATGTTCTTCCGAATTCAGAAAACCTAGTATGGATTGTAAATTCTTCCGCGTTTTTGGAGCTTGGAGTACAGCGCACTTCTCTAAGAGGTTGTCCGCTAGGCTTTTTCCTTCACTTGATAATTCGTACCCTAAGAATAGTATTGTCAGATGGGCAATTCGAGACTTTTTAAAGATGAATTTGTAACCCTCTGCTGCGAACCCAAGTATAATGGTGTTCACTCTTTTCAAGTGAGTATCCAAGTCGTCGTCTGTGAGATAGATATCATCTACGTAAGATAATGCCTCATCATCATACATTTGTAGTAACTCTGTTACTCTAGCTGAGAATAGTCCTGGGCTGTTCTTGAACCCCTGTGGGAGTCGACAGAAATTTTCTGCGACCCAAATGCTGAGAAAGCGGTCAAATATCTGCTTTCTGGTGCAATGTTTTGACAAAAGAAACCTATTCGATATGTCTAATGTCGTTTTATATTTTTTCCTAACTATGTTGTTCATTACTGCAGCACTATGCGAGTTTTGTACTGCAAAAGTTTTGCAACATGCATTAAGGTGTCTGTAGTCCAAAACTAGATGATATGACTTGTCTGGCTTGGAGACAGGAAACAAAAGATTGTTCATTTGAGAGGTGCATGTTTCAATCACCCCCTGGTATTCAAGTTGATCTAAGATCTCCCTGACTTGTTTTTTAGCTTCTTGCTTAATGGGATACTGCCGTTGGGCAGTTGGTTCACTTTTTAACTGGATTTTGTGAGGAGGTGAGTCCTCATCGCATCCTACATGATTTTTATATAATGCCGGTGCCTGGGCTACTGCCCATTTCCTTGCATAAGTATATTTTTTGTGAATCGGAATGTGATTCGAGAAGGCAGGCATAATCATTTCTTCGCCACGAGGGCACTCCCTGACAAACTCTGGGGGCCAATCTTTTTCAGCTAACAGAATATCATAGCCTTTTGAGAGTTTATCCCAAAATAGACCCTTTATTTTCCTAGTCTTATCACCCTCTATACGCAATGTTATTTCGTATATTTTATGGGGCTCGCTAAGTCTGGTGTCGGCAGTTTCAACCTGAATGTATTCATTCGTGTCCACTGTCTCCAGATGACTCATCAAGATCTTGCGGGCTATAGTGATTTCTGCTGCACTGTCCAACATTGTCTGTGCCCACTCCCCGTTTTTCAACTGTGTCCTCAGTATTCTCAGCATGGTTGATTACTCTAATACTGGCTACCTTCTTTTTTGTAAATTGAGATTTTTTACTCTGAGCAGGTTCCTTGTCTTTGGACTTGGTGTGCTCTCCTGGGTCTGACCGTCCTCTTCTTTCTAATTTCTGCGAAAAAGATCGAGAGGGACGTGTATCAATACTTTGATATCTATCAGGTTTTTTCAAATTATCCCTATTTCTAAGGTTATATCTTTTCTCAGAGGGCTCCCTTTGGGGAGACTGGTGATCTCGAGTCGGAGTTCTTTCCCTCCGTCGAGGAGACCTTCCTCTGGACTGGAAAACTTTTTCCTTGGGAGTGGATTGTTTATTTCCATCCCAGCTCTTTTTAGGAGCGTTTGAATTATTTTTAATAAATAATTTTTCGGGATTTTCGAGCAGTTGGGGCTTTACTGGTTTCCCACCCAAGCTGTCTCTACCTAATTCTTCATAGCATTTTTCTATGATTCTGGCAAGGTCAACTGGCTGATCTTTTATATCTGTTTCCTTCAACTTCTGGCGGATCGCCACAGATGCTGCGTCTCCCTTTATATTGGCTAATAATATAGCCGAGACCTGCTTGCAGTCTTTCAGTAATTTCATACCAAGAGTTAAAGCAGGTTCTGGACCGTATTCATTTTGAATCTGTCTTAGTACATCTGGTATTACCGCCATAGACGGAACACTATGTGTTTTTGTGTAAATGGAAGCAAAGACTGTACCCCAAGTGTCACAGTCCTCCAAGTGTGGTGCGATTCCCATAGGAAGGCAGATGGTCAAGATTCTGTGTTTCTCGATAGGGGTAGTATCCGGAAATACTGCCTCTATTTGAGTGATTTTTTGTGCTAACCAGAAAGGAATTTGTTCCCGTTTTATGGGTGTTCTACCAAGTCATGACTGTATGTTCTGTGGTGTAATTTTATATGTGTTCCCCTGATGAGGGGTCAGCTGTGGTACATTAACAGCTGGTTGGACTGTTGCAGTCCGCATTACATATTGGACTAATTGCCTATGTATTTTAATAAGTGTTTCTAGCTGTACTAACAGCTCTTCTTTTGACATTTTTGCAATGTCCGGGTGTGGTGTGTAGCTGGCTAGAACCGGCCACGTTGCTCCTGGTCTACCTAGTGGACCGAGCATGGTAATATGATCATTATGTTTTAGGGCGCCATTAAACCAGAGCAGGTGCTCTTGGAATTTTAGTGGGATTTCAGTCTCCTCGAAAGGAGCGTACTCATCCGGTGGTTTCTCTATTTTATAATAGTGAAACTCTTTTGTTCTAGCGTTTGCCGCTGGAAAGTTTATCCATGAATAGAATACCTCTGTCTGCCGATATTCATGTGCCTATATCACGAAAATTACTGTACCACCTTGTGGTGTCAGTCCGTTTTCTATAAGTTTTAAAGTTATAGACTTTCTTAAATGTGCCGGGATGATTATCGCACCCGGTTCAGTAGTCCCGTCGGGACCCTGCTGAGTCGCATCTACAGCGGCATCAGTTCCGTTGTTTTCTACTGACATTTTATAAATGCCGGTTTTGCAGAGCAGGTCTCCAAGGAGACAAAGATTAGGTGCACAATATTTTGGAACACTGTATCCTTCAACGTTGAATAAACCAGAGCTTTACATAGGAATCTCTTCCTACTGAGTTCGGGCGGATTTTAACCTTTCACCCACTCCAGACGCCTATTGGAGTATTTACGGGAGAAAGGGGTCTGTGTGAAAAATGCACGACTGAGTTACTCTAACGTCTTGCGTTAGTTTATCGCCTTACCAAACGTTGGGCGCCATGTAGTGTAGTTCCTATTTTCCCAATAGGCCCTGCGCATTGGAATAACATAAACAGTAGTATCGACGTAGAAGTGCGGATCTTCCAGGCCTCCACTGACTATGCTAAACTTAATTGGGTTTGTTACCAACTAGCTCAGATGTCACTGGAAACTTTCTTGACTGAATAGGAAGTGATCAGCTTCCCTGGCACAGCCAAGAAGGGATTCAGTTTTCCAACAACCGTGCAACATGACAACTTTGCTCCTCAGATCAAGAGTCAATCTCTAGGGTCGTGTGAAACAATAGACAGTTATTTTACTCAGTCAGTGGTTGTGCAGTTTACTTTCACAATATGTAGAGAATAGAGAGACGGGCGTTTTCAATAAAGGGTAACATTTATTGAACAGTCTTTCTTCTCGTACAAGAGAAATGAATTGCCACAATTGCAAGACTTGTTATTATAAAAAGTACGTACAGTAAGATAAGTATTGCGAAATAATACTGTAAAAGCATTGATATGGTTTCTTAGCCATACAATGGTTTAAAATGAATAAAACATATATACATTCATATATACATTAGGCTAAAATACTCAACTGGTGCTTCTACCTACGCCTACCCCAGTGTACCTGACCTAAGCCTAATACTTGGGAGGGGAGTAAGTAAGTAGCTTTAAGTTAAGTTGGTTTTGCCAAGGTTTGCTTCAAGAATTCTCTCTAAGGGTTTAGTCAACACCATACCTCTGGAATAGAATGATGGAGGTCTGGTATCTCCTTCAGGGGGTCGATATCCCAGTCACCCGCAAGGGTAGACTAGAAACGCCGGAGCTGGATTTCTCTGCAGGAGAAAGACAGCGTCTCTTCTCAGCGCGTCGAGGAGGAGGAGGAGGGGCAGCGTCCGCGGGCAGCTTGCATCTGCTGGGCTCTTGCAGGGGGACGGCTGTTCAGCTCCTAAGTTCACCACACCATCGTTCGCTAGTTAGCAGCGATAGCAGAAGCGATAGCAGCTATGGTATCATCAACATGACAGCTACTTCAGCAGCAGCGAGTCAGGTAGCAGCATCAGCGAAACAGCAACGAGACAGAATTTGCTTAAGGCAACGTTGGTAATATTTATACCTGAAAGGTGCCTTGTTTGACGTAAGTTTTTGGACATAAGACGTCAATAAAGATGTCACTAGGAAGTGATCGTCTATCAGTGCTCATTAGAGTACTATTACTAATCAAAACACAGCAAGTGGGGATTTCCAGGTTGCTGAGTTTTTATCTTGTTGAAGAACTCGGAGTGTTAATCTAGGAATCTCAGATAGTGACTTCTGCTATGTCATTGCACTAATTGGTTGCAAAGGAAGTGGCAGAGAAAGCGATTCTGAAATGTGGCTCTGTTCGTGTGAGGCCAGAGACGAGTTTCTGAATATTGCACTTGAACGGTTATGCCAATATAGGGAATAAATGGATTTATAGCCGTATAGGGGCATAAGGTCACAGTATCGATCAGGGTCCTAGATTAGAACGCGACAGGCTCATACATTGCTGTAAGTACACTGAATATCAACTTTTATCGTTGTCTAGCAAACAATTTTTACCACATAAAATAACAGTAGATGGTGTAGCACCTTGGGTAATGTGCTGCATGGCTAAATACTTACAAGTTCCTAAATGTGAGACCTATTGGCTATGCCAATGCTTGTTATATAATGGTACAATTTAACCATGAGTCGGGGCAGCTATGGGACGCTGCTGTTACCTTGAACACCACTGAGAGTGTTTCGGCCCACAAGTCTACATCAACGAGACATACCCCGGTGGAATCATGTTAGGACCTGGCCCTTCTCCATTGCGGAGGCCTTGTTTAGCTGCAGTGGAGCACAGCTTGACAACCACCGATCCCCCTGCACTAAAAATGTGTTCCCTTGTTGAATTATTAGGGATATTGAATTCCACCATGAAACTATACCCATTGTGGTCTACAGGCTGTGACACCCTGCACTGCGAGATCCTGCAGGAACTCCAATCTTCCTGCACTCCAACAGAAGAGGCGGTAAGTATAACTTTGCCTTCTGCATTTTGAGATCCTGCAGGAATTCCAACCTTCTAGCAGTTGAAAAAGTGTAGAGTACACTGTCCACTGCGAGATCCTTCTGGTACTCCAGCCTTTCTGTACTAGACACAGTGAAGAGGACACTGCCCATTGCTCCGTGGGATCTTGCAGAAACTCTCCTGCAGTAGAAGCAGTGAAAAGGGCACTGCCCACTGCATTGTGAGATCGTGCAGAAACTCCAACATTCCTGCGGTAGAAGCAATGAAGAGGATACGACCCACTGCATTGTGAGTTCTTGTAGAAGCTCCAACCTTCCAGCAGTACAAGAAGCAGTGACAAGGACATTGTCCACTGCACTGTGAGGTTCTGCAGGAACTCCAACCTTCCTGCAGTAGAAGAAGTGAAGAGGACACTGCCCACTACACTGAGAAATCCTGCAGGAACTTCAGCCTTCCTACAGTAGAAGCAAAGAAGAGGACACTGCCCACTGAACTGTGAGATCCTGCAGGAACTTCAGCCTTCCTACAGTAGAAGCAAAGAAGAGGACACTGCCCACTGAACTGTGAGATCCTGCAGTAACTTCAGCCTTCCTACAGTAGAAGCAAAGAAGAGGGCGCTACCCACTGAACTGTGAGATCCTGCAGGAATACTCCCTTTCCTGCAGTAGAAGCAATGAAGAGCGCACTACCCACTGAACTGTGAGATCCTGCAGGAACTTCAGCCTTCCTACAGTAGAAGCAAAGAAGAGGGCGCTACCCACTGAACTGTGAGATCCTGCAGGAACTTCAGCCTTCCTACAGTAGAGGCAAAGAAGAGGACACTGCCCACTGAACTGTGAGATCCTGCAGGAATCCTCCCTTTCCTGCAGTAGAAGCAAAGAAGAGGGCACTGCCCACTGAACTGTGAGATCCTGCAGGAACGTCAGCCTTCCTACAGTAGAAGCAAAGAAGAGGACACTGCCCACTGAACTGTGAGATCCTGCAGGAACTTCAGCCTTCCTACAGTAGAAGCAAAGAAGAGGACACTGCCCACTGAACTGTGAGATCCTGCAGTAACTTCAGCCTTCCTACAGTAGAAGCAAAGAAGAGGGCGCTACTCACTGAACTGTGAGATCCTGTAGGAACCCTAACTTTCCTACAGTAGAAGCAAAGAAGAGGACACTGCTCACTGAACTGTGAGATCCTGTAGGAACCCTAACTTTCCTACAGTAGAAGCAAAGAAGAGGACACTGCCCACTGAACTGTGAGATCCTGTGGGAACCCTAACTTTCCTACAGTAGAAGCAAAGAAGAGGACACTGCCCACTGAACTGTGAGATCCTGCAGGAACTTCAGCCTTCCTACAGTAGAAGCAAAGAAGAGGACACTGCCCACTGAACTGTGAGATCCTGCAGGAACTTCAGCCTTCCTACAGTAGAAGCAAAGAAGAGGACACTGAACTGTGAGATCCTGCAGGAACTTCAGCCTTCCTGCAGTAGAAGCAAAGAAGAGGACACTGCCCACTGAACTGTGAGTTCCTGCAGGAACTTCAGCCTTCCTACAGTAGAGGCAAAGAAGAGGACACTGCCCACTGAACTGTGAGATCCTACAGGAATCCTCCCTTTCCTGCAGTAGAAGCAAAGAAGAGGGCACTGCCCACTGAACTGTGAGATCCTGCAGGAACGTCAGCCTTCCTACAGTAGAAGCAAAGAAGAGGACACTGCCCACTGAACTGTGAGATCCTGAAGGAAGTTCAGCCTTCCTACAGTAGAAGCAAAGAAGAGGACACTGCCCACTGAACTGTGAGATCCTGCAGTAACTTCAGCCTTCCTACAGTAGAAGCAAAGAAGAGGGCGCTACTCACTGAACTGTGAGATCCTGTAGGAACCCTAACTTTCCTACAGTAGAAGCAAAGAAGAGGACACTGCTCACTGAACTGTGAGATCCTGTAGGAACCCTAACTTTCCTACAGTAGAAGCAAAGAAGAGGACACTGCCCACTGAACTGTGAGATCCTGTAGGAACCCTAACTTTCCTACAGTAGAAGCAAAGAAGAGGACACTGCCCACTGAACTGTGAGATCCTGCAGGAACTTCAGCCTTCCTACAGTAGAAGCAAAAAAGAGGACACTGCCCACTGAACTGTGAGATCCTGCAGGAACTTCAGCCTTCCTACAGTAGAAGCAAAGAAGAGGACACTGAACTGTGAGATCCTGCAGGAACTTCAGCCTTCCTGCAGTAGAAGCAAAGAAGAGGACACTGCCCACTGAACTGTGAGTTCCTGCAGGAACTTCAGCCTTCCTACAGTAGAAGCAAAGAAGAGGGCGCTACCCACTGAACTGTGAGATCCTGCAGGAACTTCAGCCTTCCTACAGTAGAAGCAAAGAAGAGGGCGCTACTCACTGAACTGTGAGATCCTGTAGGAACCCTAACTTTCCTACAGTAGAAGCAAAGAAGAGGACACTGCCCACTGAACTGTGAGATCCTGTAGGAACCCTAACTTTCCTACAGTAGAAGCAAAGAAGAGGACACTGCCCACTGAACTGTGAGATCCTGCAGGAACTTCAGCCTTCCTACAGTAGAAGCAAAGAAGAGGGCACTGACCACTGAACTGTGAGATCCTGCAGGAACTTCAGCCTTCCTACAGTAGAAGCAAAGAAGAGGATACTGACCATTGAACTGTGAGATCCTGCAGGAACTTCAGCCTTCCTACAGTAGAAGCAAAGAAGAGGGCGCTACCCACTGAACTGTGAGATCCTGCAGGAATCCTCCCTTTCCTGCAGTAGAAGCAATGAAGAGCGCACTACCCACTGAACTGTGAGATACTGCAGGAACGTCAGCCTTCCTACAGTATAAGCAATGAAAAGAGCACTGCCCACTGAACTGTGAGATCCTGCAGGAACTTCAGCCTTCCTACAGTAGAAGCAAAGAAGAGGGCGCTACCCACTGAACTGTGAGATCCTGTAGGAACCCTAACTTTACTACAGTAGAAGCAAAGAAGAGGACACTGCCCACTGAACTGTGAGATCCTGCAGGAATCCTCCCTTTCCTGCAGTAAAAGCAATGAAGAGCGCACTACCCACTGAACTGTGAGATCCTGCAGGAACTTCAGCCTTCCTACAGTAGAAGCAAAGAAGAGGACACTGCCCACTGAACTGTGAGATCCTGCAGGAACTTCAGCCTTCCTACAGTAGAAGCAAAGAAGAGGACACTGCCCACTGAACTGTGAGATCCTGCAGGAACTTCAGCCTTCCTACAGTAGAAGCAAAGAAGAGGACACTGCCCACTGAACTGTGAGATCCTGCAGGAACTTCAGCCTTCCTACAGTAGAAGCAAAGAAGAGGACACTGCCCACTGAACTGTGAGATCCTGCAGGAACTTCAGCCTTCCTACAGTAGAAGCAAAGAAGAGGACACTGCCCACTGAACTGTGAGATCCTGCAGGAATCCTCCCTTTCCTGCAGTAGAAGCAATGAAGAGCGCACTACCCACTGAACTGTGAGATCCTACAGGAACTTCAGCCTTCCTACAGTAGAAGCAAAGAAGAGGGCGCTACTCACTGAACTGTGAGATCCTGTAGGAACCCTAACTTTCCTACAGTAGAAGCAAAGAAGAGGACACTGCTCACTGAACTGTGAGATCCTGTAGGAACCCTAACTTTCCTACAGTAGAAGCAAAGAAGAGGACACTGCCCACTGAACTGTGAGATCCTGTAGGAACCCTAACTTTCCTACAGTAGAAGCAAAGAAGAGGACACTGCCCACTGAACTGTGAGATCCTGCAGGAATCCTCCCTTTCCTGCAGTAGAAGCAATGAAGAGCGCACTACGCACTGAACTGTGAGATCCTGCAGGAACTTCAGCCTTCCTACAGTAGAAGCAAAGAAGAGGGACTGCCCACTGAACTGTGAGATCCTGCAGGAACCTCAGCCTTCCTACAGTAGAGGCAAAGAAGAGGACACTACCCACTGAACTGTGAGATCCTGCAGGAACTTCAGCCTTCCTACAGTAGAGGCGAAGAAGAGGACACTACCCACTGAACTGTGAGATCCTGCAGGAACTTCAGCCTTCCTACAGTAGAAGCAAAGAAGAGGACACTGAACTGTGAGATCCTGCAGGAACTTCAGCCTTCCTGCAGTAGAAGCAAAGAAGAGGACACTACCCACTGAACTGTGAGATCCTGCAGCAACTGCAGCCTTCCTACAGTAGAAGCAAAGAAGAGGACACTACCCACTGAACTGTGAGATCCGGCAGGAACTTCAGCCTTCCTACAGTAGAAGCAAAGAAGAGGACACTGACCACTGAACTGTGAGATCCTGCAGGAATCCTCCCTTTCCTGCAGTAGAAGCAATGAAGAGCGCACTACCCACTGAACTGTGAGATCCTGCAGGAACTTCAGCCTTCCTACAGTAGAAGCAAAGAAGAGGACACTGCCCACTGACTTGTGAGATCCTGCAGGAACTTCAGCCTTCCTACAGTAGAAGCAAAGAAGAGGACACTACCCACTGAACTGTGAGATCCTGCAGCAACTGCAGCCTTCCTACAGTAGAAGCAAAGAAGAGGACACTGCCCACTGAACTGTGAGATCCTGCAGGAATCCTCCCTTTCCTGCAGTAGAAGCAATGAAGAGCGCACTACCCACTGAACTGTGAGATCCTGCAGGAACTTCAGCCTTCCTACAGTAGAAGCAAAGAAGAGGACACTGCCCACTGAACTGTGAGATCCTGCAGGAACTTCAGCCTTCCTACAGTAGAAGCAAAGAAGAGGGCGCTACCCACTGAACTGTGAGATCCTGCAGGAATCCTCCCTTTCCTGCAGTAGAAGCAATGAAGAGCGCACTACCCACTGAACTGTGAGATCCTGCAGGAACTTCAGCCTTCCTACAGTAGAAGCAAAGAAGAGGGCGCTACCCACTGAACTGTGAGATCCTGCAGGAACTTCAGCCTTCCTACAGTAGAAGCAAAGAAGAGGACACTGCCCACTGAATTGTGAGATCCTGCAGGAACTTCAGCCTTCCTACAGTAGAAGCAAAGAAGAGGACACTGCCCACTGAACTGTGAGATCCTGCAGGAACTTCAGCCTTCCTACAGTAGAAGCAAAGAAGAGGACACTGCCCACTGAACTGTGAGATCCTGCAGGAACTTCAGCCTTCCTACAGTAGAAGCAAAGAAGAGGGCGCTACTCACTGAACTGTGAGATCCTGTAGGAACCCTAACTTTCCTACAGTAGAAGCAAAGAAGAGGACACTGCTCACTGAACTGTGAGATCCTGTAGGAACCCTAACTTTCCTACAGTAGAAGCAAAGAAGAGGACACTGCCCACTGAACTGTGAGATCCTGTAGGAACCCTAACTTTCCTACAGTAGAAGCAAAGAAGAGGACACTGCCCACTGAACTGTGAGATCCTGCAGGAACTTCAGCCTTCCTACAGTAGAAGCAAAAAAGAGGACACTGCCCACTGAACTGTGAGATCCTGCAGGAACTTCAGCCTTCCTACAGTAGAAGCAAAGAAGAGGACACTGAACTGTGAGATCCTGCAGGAACTTCAGCCTTCCTGCAGTAGAAGCAAAGAAGAGGACACTGCCCACTGAACTGTGAGTTCCTGCAGGAACTTCAGCCTTCCTACAGTAGAAGCAAAGAAGAGGGCGCTACCCACTGAACTGTGAGATCCTGCAGGAACTTCAGCCTTCCTACAGTAGAAGCAAAGAAGAGGGCGCTACTCACTGAACTGTGAGATCCTGTAGGAACCCTAACTTTCCTACAGTAGAAGCAAAGAAGAGGACACTGCCCACTGAACTGTGAGATCCTGTAGGAACCCTAACTTTCCTACAGTAGAAGCAAAGAAGAGGACACTGCCCACTGAACTGTGAGATCCTGCAGGAACTTCAGCCTTCCTACAGTAGAAGCAAAGAAGAGGGCACTGACCACTGAACTGTGAGATCCTGCAGGAACTTCAGCCTTCCTACAGTAGAAGCAAAGAAGAGGATACTGACCATTGAACTGTGAGATCCTGCAGGAACTTCAGCCTTCCTACAGTAGAAGCAAAGAAGAGGGCGCTACCCACTGAACTGTGAGATCCTGCAGGAATCCTCCCTTTCCTGCAGTAGAAGCAATGAAGAGCGCACTACCCACTGAACTGTGAGATACTGCAGGAACGTCAGCCTTCCTACAGTATAAGCAATGAAAAGAGCACTGCCCACTGAACTGTGAGATCCTGCAGGAACTTCAGCCTTCCTACAGTAGAAGCAAAGAAGAGGGCGCTACCCACTGAACTGTGAGATCCTGTAGGAACCCTAACTTTACTACAGTAGAAGCAAAGAAGAGGACACTGCCCACTGAACTGTGAGATCCTGCAGGAATCCTCCCTTTCCTGCAGTAAAAGCAATGAAGAGCGCACTACCCACTGAACTGTGAGATCCTGCAGGAACTTCAGCCTTCCTACAGTAGAAGCAAAGAAGAGGACACTGCCCACTGAACTGTGAGATCCTGCAGGAACTTCAGCCTTCCTACAGTAGAAGCAAAGAAGAGGACACTGCCCACTGAACTGTGAGATCCTGCAGGAACTTCAGCCTTCCTACAGTAGAAGCAAAGAAGAGGACACTGCCCACTGAACTGTGAGATCCTGCAGGAACTTCAGCCTTCCTACAGTAGAAGCAAAGAAGAGGACACTGCCCACTGAACTGTGAGATCCTGCAGGAACTTCAGCCTTCCTACAGTAGAAGCAAAGAAGAGGACACTGCCCACTGAACTGTGAGATCCTGCAGGAATCCTCCCTTTCCTGCAGTAGAAGCAATGAAGAGCGCACTACGCACTGAACTGTGAGATCCTGCAGGAACTTCAGCCTTCCTACAGTAGAAGCAAAGAAGAGGGACTGCCCACTGAACTGTGAGATCCTGCAGGAACCTCAGCCTTCCTACAGTAGAGGCAAAGAAGAGGACACTACCCACTGAACTGTGAGATCCTGCAGGAACTTCAGCCTTCCTACAGTAGAGGCGAAGAAGAGGACACTACCCACTGAACTGTGAGATCCTGCAGGAACTTCAGCCTTCCTACAGTAGAAGCAAAGAAGAGGACACTGAACTGTGAGATCCTGCAGGAACTTCAGCCTTCCTGCAGTAGAAGCAAAGAAGAGGACACTACCCACTGAACTGTGAGATCCTGCAGCAACTGCAGCCTTCCTACAGTAGAAGCAAAGAAGAGGACACTACCCACTGAACTGTGAGATCCGGCAGGAACTTCAGCCTTCCTACAGTAGAAGCAAAGAAGAGGACACTGACCACTGAACTGTGAGATCCTGCAGGAATCCTCCCTTTCCTGCAGTAGAAGCAATGAAGAGCGCACTACCCACTGAACTGTGAGATCCTGCAGGAACTTCAGCCTTCCTACAGTAGAAGCAAAGAAGAGGACACTGCCCACTGACTTGTGAGATCCTGCAGGAACTTCAGCCTTCCTACAGTAGAAGCAAAGAAGAGGACACTACCCACTGAACTGTGAGATCCTGCAGCAACTGCAGCCTTCCTACAGTAGAAGCAAAGAAGAGGACACTGCCCACTGAACTGTGAGATCCTGCAGGAATCCTCCCTTTCCTGCAGTAGAAGCAATGAAGAGCGCACTACCCACTGAACTGTGAGATCCTGCAGGAACTTCAGCCTTCCTACAGTAGAAGCAAAGAAGAGGACACTGCCCACTGAACTGTGAGATCCTGCAGGAACTTCAGCCTTCCTACAGTAGAAGCAAAGAAGAGGGCGCTACCCACTGAACTGTGAGATCCTGCAGGAATCCTCCCTTTCCTGCAGTAGAAGCAATGAAGAGCGCACTACCCACTGAACTGTGAGATCCTGCAGGAACTTCAGCCTTCCTACAGTAGAAGCAAAGAAGAGGGCGCTACCCACTGAACTGTGAGATCCTGCAGGAACTTCAGCCTTCCTACAGTAGAAGCAAAGAAGAGGACACTGCCCACTGAATTGTGAGATCCTGCAGGAACTTCAGCCTTCCTACAGTAGAAGCAAAGAAGAGGACACTGCCCACTGAACTGTGAGATCCTGCAGGAACTTCAGCCTTCCTACAGTAGAAGCAAAGAAGAGGACACTGCCCACTGAACTGTGAGATCCTGCAGGAACTTCAGCCTTCCTACAGTAGAAGCAAAGAAGAGGACACTGCCCACTGAACTGTGAGATCCTGCAGGAATCCTCCCTTTCCTGCAGTAGAAGCAATGAAGAGCGCACTACCCACTGAACTGTGAGATCCTGCAGGAACTTCAGCCTTCCTACAGTAGAAGCAAAGAAGAGGGCACTGCCCACTGAACTGTGAGATCCTGCAGGAACTTCAGCCTTCCTACAGTAGAAGCAAAGAAGAGGACACTGCCCACTGAACTGTGAGATCCTGCAGGAACTTCAGCCTTCCTACAGTAGAAGCAAAGAAGAGGACACTGCCCACTGAACTGTGAGATCCTGCAGGAACTTCAGCCTTCCTACAGTAGAAGCAAAGAAGAGGACACTGCCCACTGAACTGTGAGATCCTGCAGGAATCCTCCCTTTCCTGCAGTAGAAGCAATGAAGAGCGCACTACCCACTGAACTGTGAGATCCTGCAGGAACTTCAGCCTTCCTACAGTAGAAGCAAAGAAGAGGACACTGCCCACTGAACTGTGAGATCCTGCAGGAACTTCAGCCTTCCTACAGTAGAAGCAAAGAAGAGGACACTGCCCACTGAACTGTGAGATCCTGCAGGAACTTCAGCCTTCCTACAGTAGAAGCAAAGAAGAGGACACTGCCCACTGAACTGTGAGATCCTGCAGGAATCCTCCCTTTCCTGCAGTAGAAGCAATGAAGAGCGCACTACCCACTGAACTGTGAGATCCTGCAGGAACTTCAGCCTTCCTACAGTAGAAGCAAAGAAGAGGACACTGCCCACTGAACTATGAGATCCTGTAGGAACCCTAACTTTCCTACAGTAGAAGCAAAGAAGAGGGCACTGCCCACTGAACTGTGAGATCCTGCAGGAACAACAAACTTCCTGCAGGAGAGGAAGTGTGGAATCTCCTCTGCGACCAACAAGAACTTGCAGCGTCTTAGCACACGAAAGACTGGCCTTTTGTTAATTTACAGCACAGAGGTCTAGAGCCTGCCAAATAGTTCAGTTATTATTTTGTATTTTTTGTGCTGTTGAACAGTGCTACTAAGTATTTTGCAGAGGCATCACAGCGCTGTGGGATATGAGTACAAGGTGGAGTAAAGAGTAGCGATATAGTACAAGGACCAGATCCTGGTGGTGGATAAGTGATGGATGATCCAGCAGTGGTGGACAGCGCCTAGAGGTAGCCAATCCACCAACTAGGTCCCCAACACGATACAAAGCCTTGAAAGATCCGAGCCCTGAGAGCCTGGGTTAAGGCATCAGAGCAGAGAGGTCTGCTCCGGATACTTATGTGGGATGACTGCAAATTACAGGGTTGGACCAGATGAAATAACGCGGAGGTTTATTGAACTTGGTGTAAACGTTAATGTGATACCTGCAAGACAGCTCAGCAGTGTACAGCTTCTCGAGCAAAAAGTATGTCTGCAGCCTGGTCACAGTTCTTGGTATTTTAATTGCTATAGCGGTCAGTGTACCTGTGCATGGCTTCGTAGCGCCTCTAGTAGTCTGGGAGGGTTAAGCTCGATGATAGTGTTTTTTTTTTTTAATAAACTTTATTGGATTTTTAAAAGCACAAAAATTCATTGACAGCAGATCATTTATCGTTGGAAGGAACATGTCATTATGCACAGATAACAAGGCATGATCAGCCCAGCTGGGTAAGGTAGGTCAGATAATCATTACAGGTAAATACATTTAGACAGATCATCACATTGGTAACAGATTAAACCATTTTCCCCACACTTTACCAAATAAGTCAGGGCATCCCCGGGCTTCGAAGAGAGACTCCTCCTGCATTCCACACCAATCCACTCCTCTCCTCCAATTCTGCACAGTTGGTGTCCTAGCCTGGGACCAACGCGCAGCTATATCCCTTTTTGCCACCGCCACGGCCGTCCCTAGAAAGCGCTTGTCTGCCCTAGAGCCATCCAGACCGCCGAACACCCCCAGCAGCAAGCGTCTCGGATCATGGGGAACCTCCCATCCCAGGGCCTGCGTGAGTTCGAGCTCTCGATGATAGTGTTAACTGTTTACAGGACCTAGGCACAATTCATGTTGCAGGGTGGGCTAAAAAAATTGTAACTATAATTGTGTTTGGGCACTGTCTCATGACAATGCACACATTGGTAGAGGAGAGGATTTAGCATTGCGGCTAGAGCGGTCGAACTCGAAGCTGGGGAACTGGGTTCAAGTCTGGCAACCACGATTAACATCCTGTGATTCTGGGGAAAATCACAAACACCCTGTGTCCTTCTGTAACGAAACTGGTGCTCATGTAAAGCGCTCTGATACCCGACTTCTCGGGTCTAGTTCTCGCTATATGAAACTCAAAAAAAAAATCACATCATTGCTAAGCTTTGCCCTCAGACAGTGCTGTCCAGTACCAGAGTGAGGCGGTTAACAGAGAAAGGGGAGTCACATGGCACAGGCAAGAAACAAAATCTAGAACGTCAAGAAAATAAAAACCTGGTATCAATCCTGATTCCAGGGGTACATCTGACATCTGTGTAGCCTTGCATGCCAAAGACAATCCCCCCAATGAAATGTGTGTAAACAAACTCTCATGGCAACAATGCCAGTAAATAAATCACAATATAATAAGAACACTTGCTGCTTCCACTCTGGAATACCTGCCAAGCCGAGAAGCTCTTTGATCCCCCTGCGGCCTTTAATCTTCATTTAATTTCTACCAGTATGCCTTGATGCCCACTGTCCAGAAGGCAGCCATGACAGGCTTCATTTGCATAACATGGATTCCCTGGCTGGAATTGCACACTGCTGCTGTTTCCCTCTTTTCAATGGTTCTTTATCCTCACAATGGATATATCTGAGAGATGTGAGTTTGTCAAGGCACACGGGGGGACGTGAGTCATCTGTGTCTTAGTCTGACATTTTTGGGGAAAAGAGCTTTAAATATTCTACCGCTCAGTTGCTGTCTTGTTTTACTTAGTAGCAGGCACCTTAGGCAGGAAGGATCATTCTGAAGAGCGTGTATGAGTTTGGAGAGGGGGATCATTTTGATCATGGGATCTCTCCCTGCTACCCTGAGTGGTGCTGCATGTCAATCCGCACCAGATCAACCATAGATGCACCGTGAGGCCCAGCATCTCTGAGCATCAATGGAGACATCAATGCCAAGGTATATAAATCCGTCAACATATGAGTACCCCCACTTCGTCCCTCAATTTCACCATATCCCATCAATGGGACTTAAGCGGATTTGTCCCAGTTAAATATTTAACCACAAGCCACCCCATAAACCTTTAGTATGTGTATTATGTGGGTCCAGAAATCTCCGGCTGCTGTATAAATAGGGGCAGATCGTCCACATCCAAGGACACTCTGTGCTCCATGCTCTTATTCCAATGGAGACCCCTTACTTATCCGTCTTGCATAATCCACTCGGGCAGCAGGTCAGTGACCAAGGCTAGCCTGGACTACTGCAATGGGCTGCTCCTTGGTTCTAATAAAGCAGTGATCAAAAGGCTCCAGCGTGCACAGAATGCCACAGCCCACACACTCTTTGCGCTTCCCAAGCACCACCATGTCTCTGGCCTCCTCCGACGACTACACTGGATACTTGCTAGTAACAGAGCGCGTTATAAAAGTTTTTATAACATAACATAACATACACTAGTTGCCAATGGAGCAAAGAATCCACTTCAAAGCTCTGTGCATCACCCCCAAGATTCTCTCTGGCTGTTGTCCTGCGATTCTGAGCAATCTGTGCCTCCCCTATGCACCTGCCCATGCCTTGCGCTCGCGAACCTCCATCTGGCCCGCGTGCCCCAGGTACGCAGAGTCAGAGTCGGAAGGCAATCTTCCCAGGCAATTTCGCCTGCTCTCTGAACTCCCTACCTTTATCTACCCGTAGCATTTCCAACCAATGTGCTTTTAGAAGGGCTGTGAAGCCTTGGCTATTCTCTGATCATTAGTTGCCTCAGCTGATCTTTTCCACTGAGCTGCTTCTAGCGCTGGGACGTCCCGTTGTTGGGACAGCCATGCCCTCTAAATATATTTTAACATAAGATAACATAACAAGGTGACCAACATCTGTGACAGGAGGTATCCCTGCTGGGTACCCTGCTCTACTGAGATAGCAGAGGATAGGTTGTCATTGACGCGTATGTAGGCCGAATTAATCAATCACAGGTTTATACATTGCTGCTACTCAACCGTGAGGGTCTCAATGCCCAAGAGGAAATGTGTAACACTTTGAAATACCTATGGAAGTGGTGGCCAAAGTTCATCCTCTTTGGTATTTGGTCCATGAAAGGCCAGCTCATGAATCAAAGGCCTTCTCCTAGTCGACCATGATGAGGGCACTGCACCAGCTCATGTCCACTGGCCACGATCAGATGCAGGTGTCAAAGGTATTGATGCATACTATCCCAGCCATAACTCTGTTCTCATATCTGGGCACTAGCGTATGCACCACTCAACCCAGCTTTCTGACAAAGACTTTGGCCCCAGTACCCCCTTTTTCGTAAAGACCTTAAAACTTATCTTTTTACCCAGGCCTTTCCCTCTTAAATCGTCCCTTGGCCCCCAGTCTTTTTCGTTCCTTAGGTGGTAGCATTACATAGCGCCATGAAACCGCTCGGTGTACGCGCGCTCTAGAAATATTTTTAAATTCAAATTCAATCGTAACCTCAATATTGATTAAAGTTATGTGGCAGTAGGATGCACAGTTGCCTGGAGGTCTACTCATCTTTGGGATTCCTGGGATGAGTGATCCTTCCAGACCTGGCTATAGACAGACCTATTTTGGGTGGCTTAATCAAAGGTAGCCAGCATGTGAAGGGCCAACATAGATGCAAACTTCCTAATAAACTCAGCTGGACATCCTTTCCTGGTGGCAGTGGCAGACATCTAATTGTATCAATGATATCTACCTCAGTGAGGGTAAGATCCATTGCCATACAATAAACAAATGGAGAGAGTGAAGGGATTTTATCCACCGGAGTGGACGGAAAAGTACTCCTGATCCCCTAAGCTAGGTATCTATATAACAGAAAAGAGGAGTACCCCCAGAGAAAGGCTCAAAAAGCGATTTTGGTGGGATGGTTTTCTAATGAGAAAAAGAAGAAAGTCCTTCTTTGGTTTTTAATAAACCCCTCACTCACCGACCTAGTCGGTGACATGCTTCATCATCGGGGCCACCTTGACAGCCGAGTGCCATCAAGGTGTGCTGCTACACCTGGAATACAGTGGAGCTGGTATATGAGTGATGAGTGCAAGAAAAAAAGTAAG
This sequence comes from Lissotriton vulgaris, assembly GCF_964263255.1. Classification (NCBI taxonomy): domain Eukaryota; kingdom Metazoa; phylum Chordata; class Amphibia; order Caudata; family Salamandridae; genus Lissotriton; species Lissotriton vulgaris. Next base: position 375,901,613 of record NC_141685.1, read on the forward strand.
TGTGTTAAAAATTGTCCTGGTATGGCTTATAGGTGAAATATTGTATTCTTAAGACTACTGGACAATAATAAAAACGTGTATATAGATACAATAATAGGTTTAATTATGACCAAGTGTATCTGTAATATAAGTGGAAGGTCTACATGTTTCAAACCGTAATGGAAAGTGCCGGTTTTTCTTCAGGACCAAGAAAGGAAATGGGTGGTCAGGGTACACTAACACCCTGCCATACCTGCATTCCTTTGTTCCCTAGTAACAAAAATGGTTACAGGGCGAAAAAAGCTGTAACCCGGGGGTGGTTACGCTAGGAATAAAAAAAGACCTGTAAAGAGAAAGAGTAAAAGTCACAAGAAAACTCGTTACGTGCCTGTAACGTAGTGAAGTGATAAAATCAGCTGTCTCTGTGAGTCATCCCACACTGAGTTAATGCGGACTATTTAAGTGCGTTGTGCTGCTCAAATACATGACAATTAGCGTATTGGCGCAATGCAGCCAGTGTGGCTTCTAGCACACCTATCAATGGTTGTGTGCTTGGTGAAAAACGATCCTTGATTCTTTTGTCACTCGCATCCATTAATTATAGGTGCGTGACTATGCAACAATCATATCCTTATAAGTGAAAGAAATACCGACATGCTATTGCTTCATCATGATCCAAACAAGACAGTACAAAACAAACACGACATGTAACACACAGTATATTTAAAAAGTGCTTACTCCTAATTAGGGGTCATTAGGCTGCACGGGATTAGAGGGAAAGGAGGCCACTGTTGGTAAACATATTCTGCAACGGAAAGGGAGAGAAGGCTAAGTACCGGGTTGTATACTCAAGGGTACTGGAAAGGTTCGGGAAAAAGAAACGGAAGGGTTCGCGTTTCACCCGGGGACAGCAGAGTTCTACTTACAGTTTCCGGGTGGCTAGTCAAGCGGTATACCTAGTTTGCCCCTCCATGCGCCCGTGGTGAGAGCGAGTGGTAAGTCGGGTTAAGACTGCCGCCATCGCGGTCGGGGTGGGCGTGGTCACCTCAGCGTGATGACGTCACGCGCTTCCCGAAGCCTTGGTACAGAAGCCTGTGAGGCACACGCGGGGGTGTTACTATGGAGACGCTGCCGTGTTTGGTAAAACAGTTGAAGGCAGGGAACATTACGATAGGGACTGGTACTACATTATAGGACGCAACGGCGCAGTGAAGCGCTAGATATTGGTGATATGTCTTTCATGGAAAGACTGATAATTTAACACGAGTGGAGGGTTTTTCAAAAAAGTCACGTTCCCTCGTATGATGACTACGGGAAGGGTTGGGTATAGTAATTCTAGCTTATAAAGTATAGAGGTGTTACCTCAGACAGTAGGTTAACAAGGTCAATAAACCGGGGGTGCGGCTTATTATGTGAAAAATGGGCCAGACAGGAGAAAAAAAGGGGTATGTGGAGTTGCAGAGTTTTTTGGACAAAAGCCCATGGGTTCTAGGGCTGGGTATAAATTGATAAAGAGGAAGTGCAGGATTTATAGAACATTCGCCCATGGTATGCTATCATTTAGTCCATTGATATGTGCAGATAGTCTGTAGACCCATCTTTGCTCCTTTTCATACAAACGTTTCTGTAAGTTGGGTCCAGGAGATATCTGTTCAATGACTGTCCATACCATGGCGTTTGGTGTATGATTGTTCTCTATGAAGTGGTCTGTTAGCCTGGTCGCACTTTTCCTGCAGCGGATGGTGCTGCGGTGTTCACAATTTGTTGCTTTACCTTGCGGGTTGTCATTCCTATGTACTGTTTTTTGCATGTACATTCAATTAAGTAGATCACGTTACTGCTATTACAGTTGGTATGGGAAACTTGTCTCCATACTTTTCCTGCTTCAAGGTCCAATGTTTTTGTGTTTCTCGTCAGATGGCATACACTGCAGTTTCCGCAGCGGTAGTGTCCAGTGACATCAGGGAGGCCCCAAGTTTTGGTGATGGATTGATTAGCAGGAACTGTCCTTGTTTTGCGCCTGGTGTTGACCAGAGTGTCCTTTAAACTGTGTGACTTTTTGAATGAAAAAAGGGGTTTCTCCCAATGTAAATTTCAAGTGTTTATGATCGTCAGTGTTTATTTATACTCCTACTCACTTGATTTGATACTGCGTTAAACGTGGTCACGCATGTCAAGGGTATAGAGTTTTCGGCGGTAGTTTTCTCTTCAAGGAGCGCCTCTCTGGGCTGATTTCTGGCCCTCTTTTGACACTTGAGCGCCTCTCTGGGCTGATTTCTGGCCCTCTTTTGACACTTGTTTACAATTTTATTTGGGTATCCACGCTTTAGTAGTTTCTCGGATAGATCATTGGCTTGTTCTTTGTATTCAGAAAGTTTACTACAGTTTCTGCGCAATCTCAGAAATTGCCCATATGGCAGGTTTTCCCTGAGTGGGCGAGGGTGGAAACTCTCAAACCTCAACAAATTGTTTTTTGCAGTTGGTTTATAGTAAGTTCTTGTCTCTAGCCGGTTGTTCTCCTTACTGATGACCACATCCAGGAACCAGTGGCGTAACAAAACATGAGGGGGCCCCCCTGCAAACTACATGGAGGGGGGCCCCCCTCCCATTCTCCGTGCCAGTCTAGAGCTCTCAGGCCAGCGACCGGCCATACTGCAGGGGATGCGGGGCGATTGTTATGCCACTGTCACCAATACAGCCGTTATAAGTAACACTTACCTTGCATCCTTCTCCTCTCTGCCTTGCACCCTTCTCCCCCTCCACCTTGCACCCTTCTTCCCTGCCGCCTTGCACCCTTCTCTACCCTGCATCCTTCTCCCCTCTGCCTTGCACCCTTTTCCCCTCTGCCTTGCACCCATCTCCCATTTGCCTTTTACCCTTCTCCCCTTTGCCTTGCACCCTTCTCCTCTCTGCCTTGCACCCTTCTCACCTCTGCCTTGCACCCTTCTCACCTCTGCCTTGCACCCATCTCTACCTTGCACCCTTCTCCTCTCTTCCTTGCACCCTTCTCCCCTCTGCCTTTCACCCTTCTCCCATCTGCCATGCACCCTTCTCCCCCTCCACCTTGCACCCTTCTCTACCTTGCACCCTGCTCCTCTCTGCCTTGCACCCTGCTCCCCTCTGCCTTGCACCCTTCTCCCCTCTGCCTTGCACCCTTCTTCCCTCTGCCTTGCACCCTTCTTCCCTCTGCCTTGCACCCTTCTCTACCTTGCACCCTTCTCCTCTCTCCCTTGCACCCTTCTCCCCTCTGCCTTGCACCCTTCTCCCCTCTGCCTTGCACCCTTCTCCCCTCTGCCTTGCACCCTTCTCCCCTCTGCCTTGCACCCTTCTCCCCTCTGCCTTGCACCCTTCTCCCCTCTGCCTTGCACCCTTCTCCCCTCTTTGCCTTGCACCCTTCTCCTATCTGCCTTGCACCCTTCTCCCCTCCGCCTTGCACCCTTCTCCCCTCCGCCTTGCACCCTTCTCCCCTCTGCCTTGCACCCTTCTCCCCTCCGCCTTGCACCCTTCTCCCCTCCGCCTTGCACCCTTCTCCTCTCTACCTAGCACCCTTCTCCCCTGCCGCCTTGCACCCTTCTCTACCCTGCATCCTTCTCCCCTCTGCCTTGCACCCTTTTCCCCTCTGCCTTGCACCCATCTCCCCTTTGCCTTTTACCCTTCTCCCCTTTGCCTTGCACCCTTCTCCTCTCTGCCTTGCACCCTTCTCACCTCTGCCTTGCACCCTTCTCACCTCTGCCTTGCACCCATCTCTACCTTGCACCCTTCTCCTCTCTTCCTTGCACCCTTCTCCCCTCTGCCTTTCACCCTTCTCCCATCTGCCATGCACCCTTCTCCCCCTCCACCTTGCACCCTTCTCTACCTTGCACCCTGCTCCTCTCTGCCTTGCACCCTTCTCCCCTCTGCCTTGCACCCTTCTCCCCTCTGCCTTGCTCCCTTCTTCCCTCTACCTTGCACCCTTCTCTACCTTGCACCCTTCTCCTCTCTCCCTTGCACCCTTCTCCCCTCTCCCTTGCACCCTTCTCCCCTCTGCCTTGCACCCTTCTCCCCTCTGCCTTGCACCCTTCTCCCCACTGCCTTGCACCCTTCTCCCCTCTGCCTTGCACCCTTCTCCCCTCTGCCTTGCACCCTTCTCCCCTCTGCCTTGCACCCTTCTCCCCTCTGCCTTGCAACCTTCTCCCCTCTGCCTTGCACCCTTCTCCCCTCTGCCTTGCACCCTTCTCCCCTCCGCCTTGCACCCTTCTCCACTCTGCCTTGCACCCTTCTCCACTCTGCCTTGCACCCTTCTCCCCCTCCGCCTTGCACCCTTCTCTACCTTCCACCCTTCTCCTCTCTTCCTGGCACCCTTCTCCTCTTTGCATTGCACCCTTCTCCTCTTTGCCTTGCACCCTTCTCTTCTCTGCCTTGCACACTTCTCCCCTCTGCCTTGCACCCTTCTCCCCTCTGCCTTTCACCCTTCTCCCATCTGCCTTTCACCCTTCTCCCCTCTGCCATGCACCCTTTCCCCCCTCTGCCTTGCACCCTTCTCTACCTTGCACCCTTCTCCCCTCTGCCTTGCACCCTTCTCCCCTTCACCTTGCACCCTTCTCCCCTTCACCTTGCACCCTTCTCCCCTCCGCCTTGCACCCTTCTCCTATCTGCCTTGCACCCTTCTCCCCTCCGCCTTGCACCCTTCTCCTCTCTACCTAGCACCCTTCTCCCCCTCCGCCTTGCACCCTTCTCTACCTTGCACCCTTCTCCCCCTCCGCCTTGCACCCTTCTCTTCTTTGCCTTGCACCCTTCTCTTCTTTGCCTTGCACCCTTCTCCTCTTTGCCTTGCACCCTTCTCTTCTCTGCCTTGCACCCTTCTCCTCTTTGCCTTGCACCCTTCTCCTCTCTGCCTTGCACCCTTCTCCTCTCTGCCTTGCACCCTTCTCCCCTCTGCCTTGCACCCTTCTCCTCTCTGCCTTGCACCCTTCTCCCCTCTGCCTTGCACCCTTCTCCCCTCTGCCTTGCACCCTTCTCCCCTCTGCCTTGCACCCTTCTCCCCTCTGCCTTGCACCCTTCTCCCCTCTGCCTTGCACCCTTCTCCCCTCTTTGCCTTGCACCCTTCTCCTATCTGCCTTGCACCCTTCTCCCCTCCGCCTTGCACCCTTCTCCCCTCTGCCTTGCACCCTTCTCCCCTCCGCCTTGCACCCTTCTCCCCTCCGCCTTGCACCCTTCTCCTCTCTACCTAGCACCCTTCTCCCCTGCCGCCTTGCACCCTTCTCTACCCTGCATCCTTCTCCCCTCTGCCTTGCACCCTTTTCCCCTCTGCCTTGCACCCATCTCCCCTTTGCCTTTTACCCTTCTCCCCTTTGCCTTGCACCCTTCTCCTCTCTGCCTTGCACCCTTCTCACCTCTGCCTTGCACCCTTCTCACCTCTGCCTTGCACCCATCTCTACCTTGCACCCTTCTCCTCTCTTCCTTGCACCCTTCTCCCCTCTGCCTTTCACCCTTCTCCCATCTGCCATGCACCCTTCTCCCCCTCCACCTTGCACCCTTCTCTACCTTGCACCCTGCTCCTCTCTGCCTTGCACCCTTCTCCCCTCTGCCTTGCACCCTTCTCCCCTCTGCCTTGCTCCCTTCTTCCCTTTGCCTTGCACCCTTCTCTACCTTGCACCCTTCTCCTCTCTCCCTTGCACCCTTCTCCCCTCTCCCTTGCACCCTTCTCCCCTCTGCCTTGCACCCTTCTCCCCTCTGCCTTGCACCCTTCTCCCCACTGCCTTGCACCCTTCTCCCCTCTGCCTTGCACCCTTCTCCCCTCTGCCTTGCACCCTTCTCCCCTCTGCCTTGCACCCTTCTCCCCTCTGCCTTGCAACCTTCTCCCCTCTGCCTTGCACCCTTCTCCCCTCTGCCTTGCACCCTTCTCCCCTCCGCCTTGCACCCTTCTCCACTCTGCCTTGCACCCTTCTCCACTCTGCCTTGCACCCTTCTCCCCCTCCGCCTTGCACCCTTCTCTACCTTCCACCCTTCTCCTCTCTTCCTGGCACCCTTCTCCTCTTTGCCTTGCACCCTTCTCCTCTTTGCCTTGCACCCTTCTCTTCTCTGCCTTGCACACTTCTCCCCTCTGCCTTGCACCCTTCTCCCCTCTGCCTTTCACCCTTCTCCCATCTGCCTTTCACCCTTCTCCCCTCTGCCATGCACCCTTTCCCCCCTCTGCCGTGCACCCTTCTCTACCTTGCACCCTTCTCCCCTCTGCCTTGCACCCTTCTCCCCTCTGCCTTGCACCCTTCTCCCCTTCACCTTGCACCCTTCTCCCCTTCACCTTGCACCCTTCTCCCCTCCGCCTTGCACCCTTCTCCTATCTGCCTTGCACCCTTCTCCCCTCCGCCTTGCACCCTTCTCCTCTCTACCTAGCACCCTTCTCCCCCTCCGCCTTGCACCCTTCTCTACCTTGCACCCTTCTCCCCCTCCGCCTTGCACCCTTCTCTTCTTTGCCTTGCACCCTTCTCTTCTTTGCCTTGCACCCTTCTCCTCTTTGCCTTGCACCCTTCTCTTCTCTGCCTTGCACCCTTCTCCTCTTTGCCTTGCACCCTTCTCCTCTCTGCCTTGCACCCTTCTCCTCTCTGCCTTGCACCCTTCTCCCCTCTGCCTTGCACCCTTCTCCTCTCTGCCTTGCACCCTTCTCCTCTCTGCCTTGCACCCTTCTCCCCTCTGCCTTGCACCCTTCTCCCCTCTGCCTTGCACCCTTCTCTACCATGCATCCTTCTCCCCCTCTGCCTTGCACCCTTCTCCTCTCTGCCTTGCACCCTTCTCCTCTCTGCCTTGCACCCTTCTCCCCTCCGCCTTGCACCCTTCTCCACTCTGCCTTGCACCCTTCTCCCCTCTACCTTGCACCCTTCTCCCCCTCCGCCTTGCACCCTTCTCTACCTTCCACCCTTCTCCTCTCTTCCTTGCACCCTTCTCCTCTTTGCCTTGCACCCTTCTCTTCTCTGCCTTACACACTTCTCCCCTCTGCCTTGCACCCTTCTCCCCTCTGCCTTGCACCCTTCTCCTCTCTGCCTTGCACCCTTCTCCTCTCTGCCTTGCACCCTTCTCCTCTCTGCCTTGCACCCTTCTCCTCTCTGCCTTGCACCCTTCTCCTCTCTGCCTTTCACCCTTCTCCCCTCTGCCTTTCCCCCTTATCCCATCTGCCATGCACCCTTTTCCCCCTCTGCCTTGCACCCTTCTCTACCTTGCACCCTTCTCCTCTCTCCCTTGCACCCTTCTCCTCTCTGCCTTGCACCCTTCTCCCCTCTGCCTTGCACCCTTCTCCCCTCTGCCTTGCACCCTTCTCCCCTCTGCCTTGCACCCTTCTCCCCTCTGCCTTGCACCCTTCTCCCCTTCACCTTGCACCCTTCTCCTCTCCGCCTTGCACCCTTCTCCCCTCCGCCTTGCACCCTTCTCCTATCTGCCTTGCACCCTTCTCCCCTCCGCCTTGCACCCTTCTCCTCTCTACCTTGCACCCTTCTCCCCCTCCGCCTTGCACCCTTCTCTACCTTGCACCCTTCTCCTCTCTTCCTTGCACCCTTCTCCTCTCTTCCTTGCACCCTTCTCTTCTCTGCCTTGCACCCTTCTCCTCTTTGCCTTGCACCCTTCTCCTCTTTGCCTTGCACCCTTCTCTGCCTTGCATCCTTCTCCTCTTTGCCTTGCACCCTTCTCCTATCTGCCTTGCACCCTTCTCCCCTCCGCCTTGCACCCTTCTCCTATCTGCCTTGCACCCTTCTCCCCTCCGCCTTGCACCCTTCTCCTCTTTGCCTTGCACCCTTCTCCTCTTTGCCTTGCACCCTTCTCTTCTCTGCCTTGCACCCTTCTCCTCTTTGCCTTGCACCCTTCTCCTCTTTGCCTTGCACCCTTCTCTGCCTTGCATCCTTCTCCTCTTTGCCTTGCACCCTTCTCCTATCTGCCTTGCACCCTTCTCCCCTCCGCCTTGCACCCTTCTCCTATCTGCCTTGCACCCTTCTCCCCTCCGCCTTGCACCCTTCTCCTCTCTACCTAGCACCCTTCTCCCCCTCCGCCTTGCACCCTTCTCTACCTTGCACCCTTCTCTCTTCCTTGCACCCTTCTCTTCTTTGCCTTGCACCCTTCTCCTATCTGCCTTGCACCCTTCTCCTCTCTGCCTTGCACCCTTCTCCCCTCTGCCTTGCACCCTTCTCCCCTCTGCCTTGCACCCTTCTCTACCATGCATCCTTCTCCCCCTCTGCCTTGCACCCTTCTCCCCCTCTGCCTTGCACCCTTCTCGGCCCCCCATGGTGTGTTCTAACAAGCGTGCTTACCTGAGGGCACCATTTTGCTGCCTCATCCCTTCTCATATGAGCTTTGCCCTGGAGAATGCTCTCTCTGGGGGCCCCCACTCCCACCCTTGTCAGGGTCCCGAGCACTGCTCTGTGCTGTCTCTTGCTCTTGCTCTCTGAGGTCCCCACCCCATCCTTGTCCCTGTCTCTTCTCTTGTGGTGTGGGCCCCCCACCCTCTCTTCTTTTCTATTGTGGGGTGGGCCCCCCACCCTCTCTTCTCTTCTATTGTGGGGTGGGCCCCCCATCCCATCCTTGTCCCTGTCTCTTCTGTTCTCTTGTGGGTGGGCCCCCCACCCCATCCTTGTCCCTGTCTCTTCTCGGATGGGGGCCTGTCCCTGTCTCTTCTCTTCTCTTGTGGGGTGGGGCCCCCACCCCATCCTTGTCCCTGTCTCTTCTCTTCTCTTGTGGGTGGGCCCCCCACCCCATCCTTGTCCCTGTCTCTTCTCGCAAGGGGGCCTGTCCCTGTCTCTTCTCTTCTCTTCTCTTGTAGGGTCGGCCCCCCACCCCATCCTTGTCCCTGTCTCTTCTCGGATGGGGGCCTGTCCCTGTCTCTTCTCTACTCTTGTGGGGTGGGGCCCCCAACCCCATCCTTGTCTGTCTCTTCTCGCATGGGGGCCTGTTCCTGTCTCTTCTCTTCTCTTCTCCCTTAGGGTGGGCCCCCCACCCCATCCTTGTCCCTGTCTCTTCTCGGTGGGGGCCTGTCCCTGTCTCTTCTCTTGTGGGATGGGGCCCCCACCCCATCCTTGTCCCTGTCTCTTCTCTTCTCTTGTAGGGTGGGCCCCCCACCCCATCCTTGTCCCTGTCTCTTCTCGGATGGGGGCCTGTCCCTGTCTCTTCTCTACTCTTGTGGGGTGGGCCCCCAACCCCTTCCTTGTCCCTGTCTCTTCTCTTCTCTTGTGGGGTGGGGCCCCCTTCCTTGTCCCTGTCTCTTCTCTTCTCCTGTGGGGTGGGCCCCCCACCCCACCCCATCCTTGTCCCTGTCTCTTCTCTTTTCTTGTGGGGTGGGCCCCCAACCCCATCCTTGTCCCTGTCTCTTCTCTTTTCTTGTGGGGTGGGCCCCCCACCCCATCCTTGTCCCTGTCTCTTCTCTTTTCTTGTGGGGTGGGCTATGTTTATGGAGAGAGTGGGGGCCGGGCTCTGTGCTGCCTCAGAGGAGCAGTGGAGACTGCTGTCTCTGGGGCCCCCATCCTTTTTCTGGTGTTCTGAGAATGGCTGCTCCCCCGTGAGCGGCTGCTGCCCCTACGTCACAGGGTGCAATGATTCTCAGAACCAAGCTATTATGCGTCGCTCCCCCGTGAGCGGCTGCTGCCCCCTACGTCACGGGGGAGGAGCTGTTCAGGTGCTTTAGTGTACAGCGCTCGCGGGCGCTATTGGTTTTTATGATTAATTAGGGCGGAGCGGCCCCCGCGCGGTGTAGTCCGCAGAGCGTTGCCTACATTGACAGTGCGGCCCCTTCGACCAGGTTTAACTCCCCCCATGGCCTGCTTACGTGGTGGAGTGCTCCGGGGAAGCGGCGTACTGGTGTTGCGCCTTCTCCCGCTGCAGAGTCTGTGGAAAGCTCGGTGCGCGAGGCTTCATGGCGGAGCCAGACAAGGGCAGGCGTGCGTCGTCATAATTCAAGCTCGCTTCAATAGCTCAGTTGGGAGAAGCGTTTGACTGCAGAGCTGGAGGACCCGGGTTCAATCCCGGTTTCGGCATAGTTGCAATTTCGGCATTTATTTTTATTTTATTTATGTATTTATTTATTTATGCGATTTTATATAGCGCGGACTTTACCCGAAGGTGTCAGAGCGCTTCACTTTAGGACCAGTAATGATACAAGAGGAAACAATTGCAAATTAACAAATTACAAAAGCAAACGTTAAGTTACATGATAAACAAGCATTGGAAATGCAATAGGTCTCGCAGCATTAGAGTTAGTGCTTTTAGAATTGTTTATGGGTTTTTTTTGTAAATCTTTAGCATTTTTGTTTCCTGTAGCCAATGCTAAAGAATTACAAATAAAAAAAGCCATAAACAATTCTAAAAGCTCTAACTCAAATGCTCCGAGACCTATTGCACTGTGTGAGGGTGAGGGGTTGAGGGTGAGTGAGGGTGAGGGTGGGTGAGGGTGGGTGAGGGTGAGTGAGGGTGAGTGAGGGGTTGAGGGTGAGTGAGGGGTTGAGGGTGAGTGAGGGGTTGAGAGTGAGTGAGGGGTTGAGGGTGAGTGAGAGTGAGGGTGAGGGTGAGTGAGGGTGAGTGTGAGTTAGGGTGAGGGGTTGAGGGTGGGTGAGGGTGAGGGTGAGGGGTTGAGGGTTAGTGAGGATGAGTGAGGGTGAGTGAGGGGTTGAGGGTGAGTGAGGGTGAGTGAGGGTGAGTGAGGGTGAGTGAGGGTGAGTGAGGGTGAGTGAGAGTGAGGGTGAGTGAGAGTGAGGGTGAGTGAGGGGTTGAGGGTGAGTGAGGGTGAGGGGTTGAGGGTGAGGGGTTGAGGGTGAGGGGTTGAGGGTGAGGGGTTGAGGGTGAGAGAGGGTGAGTGAGTGGGGGTGAGGGGTTGAGGGTGAGTGAGTGAGGGTGAGGGATTGAGGGTGAGTGAGGGTGAGGGGTTGAGGGTGAGGGGTTGAGGGTGAGGGGTTGAGGGTGAGGGGTTGAGGGTGAGGGGTTGAGGGTGAGGGCGAGTGAGGGTGAGGGGGTGAGGGGTTGAGAGGGTGAGGGTGAGGGGTTGAGGGTGAGTGAGTGAGGGTGAGTGAGGGTGAGTGAGGGTGAGTGAGGGTGAGGGGTTGAGGGGGAGGGGTTGAGGGGGAGGGGTTGAGGGTGAGTGAGGGTGAGGGGTTGAGGGTGAGTGAGGGTGAGGGGTTGAGGGTGAGTGAGGGTGAGGGTGAGTGGGGGGTTGAGGGTGAGTGAGGGTGAGTGAGGGTGAGGGGTTGAGGGTGAGTGAGGGTGAGGGGTTGAGGGTGAGTGAGGGTGAGTGAGGGTGAGGGTGAGTGAGGGTGAGGGGTTGAGGGTGGGTGAGGATGAGTGAGGGTGAGGGTGGGTGAGGGGTTGAGGGTGAGTGAGGGTGAGGGGTTGAGGGTGAGTGAGGGTGAGGGTGAGTGAGGGTGAGTGAGGGTGAGTGAGGGGTTGAGGGTGAGGGGTTGAGGGTGAGGGGTTGAGGGTGAGTGAGGGTGAGGGTGAGTGAGGGTGAGGGGTTGAGGGTGAGTGAGGGTGAGGGGGTGAGTGAGGGGTTGAGGGTGGGTGAGGGTGAGTGAGGGTGAGGGGTTGAGGATGGGTGAGGGTGAGTGAGGATGAGTGAGGGTGAGGATGAGTGAGGGTGAGTGAGGGTGAGGGTGAGTGAGGGTGAGGGGTTGAGGTTGAGGGGTTGAGGGTGAGTGAGGGTGAGGGGTTGAGGTTGAGGGTGAGGGGTTGAGGGTGAGGGTGGGTGAGGGGTTGAGGGTGAGTGAGGGTGAGGGGTTGAGGGTGAGTGAGGGTGAGTGAGGGTGAGGCTGAGGGGTTGAGGGTGAGTGAGTGAGAGTGAGGGTGAGGCTGAGGGGTTGAGGGTGAGTGAGGGTGAGTGAGGGGTTGAGGGTGAGGGGTTGAGGGTGAGGGGTTGAGGGTGAGTGAGGGTGAGGGGTTGAGGGTGAGTGAGGGTGAGGGGTTGAGGGTGAGTGAGGGTGAGGGTTGAGGGTGAGTGAGTGAGGGTGAGGGTGAGTGAGGGTGAGGGGTTGAGGGTGAGTGAGGGTGAGGGGTTGAGGGTGAGTGAGGGTGAGTGAGGGTGAGGGGTTGAGAGTGAGGGGTTGAGGGTGAGTGAGGGTGAGTGAGGGTGAGGGTGAGGGGTTGAGGTTGGGTGAGGGGTTGAGGGTGAGTGAGGGTGGGTGAGGGTGAGTGAGGGTGAGTGAGGGTGAGGGGTTGAGGGTGAGTGAGGGTGAGAGAGTGAGGGTGAGGCTGAGGGGTTGAGGGTGAGTGAGGGTGAGTGAGGGTGAGTGAGGGGTTGAGGGTGAGGGGTTGAGGGTGGGTGAGGGGTTGAGGGTGAGTGAGGGTGAGTGAGGGTGAGGGGTTGAGTGAGGGTGAGGGGTTGAGGGTGAGTGAGGGTGAGTGAGGGTGAGACAGTGAGGGTGAGGCTGAGGGGTTGAGGGTGAGTGAGGGTGAGTGAGGGTGAGTGAGGGTGAGTGAGGGGTTGAGGGTGAGTGAGGGTGAGGGGTTGAGGGTGAGTGAGGGTGAGGGGTTGAGTGAGGGTGAGGGGTTGAGGGTGAGTGAGGGTGAGTGAGGGTGAGGGGTTGAGGGTGAGTGAGGGTGAGGGTGAGGGGTTGAGGGTGAGGGTTGAGGGTGAGGGTGAGTGAGGGTGAGTGAGGGTGAGGGTGAGGCTGAGGGGTTGAGGGTGAGTGAGGGTGAGTGAGGGTGAGTGAGGGGTTGAGGGTGAGTGAGGGTGAGTGAGGGTGAGGGTGAGGGGTTGAGGGAGACTAGAGCAAAGAAGCGGGGTGGGGCTACAGGCAGCATAGTTAAGGACTACAGCGCCCGGCAAGCCGTTCGTATCTGTGACGTGGTTACGTCATCCAGACTGTAACTGCGTAGTCAATAAGAGACGGCAATGGGAAGTAAACTAACTGAATGTCCGTCACTCGAAAAAAACGGATACGCTACTGTAGTATGGCGGAAGAAGCTGAACATAATGGCCATATTGAAATGTTTACGTGTTTCGCTATTTTAAAAAAGCGATACACTCAGAAAACTAAAAGTTAAGGCAGCAGAGGCTGTTGCTGGAGACGGGTCTAGATCGAAAGCAAAACAAGACGAAGAGAGCGAGAGTGAGCTGGCCCTGGAAACGCCTCCCCTCTCTGCTGTTTGTTTCAACAGAAAGAGGAGAGGAAGCAGCGCTGCTTGCCAGCACAGCCGCCCATAGGCAACAAGAAGGAGGGAAGAGAGGGGAGGGGGGAGGAGAAATGCGACACGGCGGGAAGGGGAGGGGGCGGAGCGGGTAAAATAAACAAGACGGAGGGAAGAGAGGGGAGGGGGGAGGAGAAATGCGACACGGCGGGAAGGGGAGGGGGCGGAGTGCGGCTGAGGGAACTGATGTGCACGCGCTTTTAAGCTCAATGCGCATGCGCATTGAGCTTAAAAGTCACGGGCACTGCAAGGAATCGCCACGATTCCTTGCAAGTTGGGGAAAGAGTGGATAAGTCCCAATACTCTCGCTTGCTCGATGCGCATGCGCATCGACAGGCGAGACCTAAAAATGACAATAGTGAGCAACCAAAATACATGAGGTAGCAATCGGTACATTACAGGAGAAACAAGCACTGGCGTTGCCAATAGGTTTCGCCTTTGGAAAGTTGGAGCTATTGGTTTTGTAAATGACATTTTATATTTATATATTGTTATTGACAATGCCAATAACGATATATAAATATAAAATGTCATTTACAAAACCAATAGCTCCAAATTTCCAAATGTGAAACCTATTGGCAACGCCAGCGCTTGTTTTAAATGACGCGGCATGGCACAGCTAAATTGGCCGCAACACCCCGCTGCGCCATTTCCTTGTAATTATAGCCCCCTGTTCCTTCCTTCCCTCCCAGGTGAGGGTCGTCCCCTGCTGATCCTGGCGAGTGCGCGGGGTCAAAGGTTGCGTTTCACTCAGTGAAAGGCAGTAAATAAACTGGAACAGCCTCTAAATCAGCTCCCACCAAGAGGTGAGTGACGGGGGGGAGGCGCTCAGAAGGAGGGGGGCAGCCCCGGCAGGGGGCCCACGGAGCGCTGCAGGACAGGCCTTCCGGATGGAGGCCGGAGCCAGGTGAGCAGGGCGAAGATCGCGGTGTCAAGGTGCATTATGGTATATTTAGTGGATTGCATTGTTTGGTTCATATTTTGTAAACGGCCCGTGAGATCCCCGGGGCCAGTGTGGCGGGAGGAAGCCAGGCAGGACTTGCAGTTAAAGTTCACCATCAGGCATCCGATCTCTAAACAGAAACAGCAGGAAAGCCCGTCGGCATAGCTCAGTGGGTTAATGCGCCTGAAAGTGAGATGTATCTGCAACCTGCAGCTTACACGCTGGAGGAGCCACTTGGTCCTTTCATCCTTCTGAGGCTAATAAAATGCTGCGCTCCGAGTTTGTATTATAAGATGACTCGCTCTTTGCAGCATTTCAAAGATAAAACTTGTAGCTGCGAGCACTACATACAAAACCTTCCATGCTGCACCCAATTACCCCACAGAGGCCAATGTACAAGCAACACGCTACGAATCCTGCACCACGAAAAGCGCCCAGGGGGTCAGTGAAAACGGTAGCGCTTCCGTGACCAGGACAGGGCCAGGAAGCGCTAGACATACACGGAGTAGCCACTTAAGAAGTGAGGAAGCGCTTCAGGCCACAAGGGGGTACGGGTAGCGCTATGTAAATAATATTAAAAATGCATCTGATGCTCTGACGAACGGGGCAGACTTGGGGGGCAGGTGGGGGATGACTCCGCCTCCTTAACGTGGCACTGGGGGCAGTCGGTAGGTAGGTGCCAAGGGATGTGCTGAGAGCCTCCCGGGCACTGTGGCCCTCACGTGGGCACCGGCTGCTGCATGGTGTTCGGGCACAACAGAACGGAAGCCACGCCAGTGCAGAGTCGACTCTAGTCTATTGTAGGCAGAAGGGGAGACTGGCCCTGCAGAGGGGGAGTGGGGGTACAGACAGGAGGATGCTCATGTACCGGCATGATGGGGGCGGGGTAAGAAGAGGGGTGACTGGCACGAGAGATGCAGGATAATCAAAATCAAAAGGAGCACCGCCAGCTGGACACAGGAGGAGAGGGTGACAACACCCGCAGACAGACAGCGGGACAGCCAGAGATAGGTGGGGTGAGAAGGGCACAGAGTAAAGCAGAGGGGTGAGAGGCACGGGCGCCCTCAGGGACCCAATCACTCACCACGTAGGAGGACCCGCCCTCCCCGCTGTGGGTCTCGGTCTCTGGGATGGAGAAGTGCATGTCCCCCGGTCTCGCGCACCACGCTCCTCTCTCCAGGCACGGCACGCGCCGTCTCGTGCCTGCCCCTCCCACACACCTTCCCCTCTCCTCACAGCATCACAGACAGTGGGTGGGAGGGCGGGAGGTGGCACGGACAGTGGGCGGGCGGGGGGTGGCACGGACAGCGGGCGGGAGGGAGAAGGCAGGACAACGGGAGGGAGGGGGATTTTATTTATTTATTTTATTTATGAAGGCATCGGAAACAGACAGTGGGCGGGCGGGCGGGAGGAGGCACGGACAGTGGGCGGGCGGGAGGGAGAAGGCAGGACAACGGGAGGGAGGGGGATTTTATTTATTTCTTTTATTTATGAAGGCATCGAACACGGACAGTGGGCGGGCGGGAGGGCGGAGGCACGGACAGTGGGCGGGCGGGAGGGAGGAGGCACGGACAGTGGGCAGGCGGGAGAGAGACGGCTAAAAAAACAAGGCCAAGGGAGAGAGGAAAATCCCTGAACATCGTGAAAGAAACAGGAGCCAGTAGTTGATGTATCTAGGATGTTTCTGTTTTGCATGTACTACACTAAGGGGATACTCTCATCCATCACTCTGCCAGGTTTGTAGGAGGATATTGGGTGGTGGTGTATAAAACAACTGAGAGGGATAGGGAAGGTTCAAGGTTCTATAGATGAGTTATAGGGCCGAAGGGAATGGGATAATAATACTGGGAAACTACACAAAAAGTGCCTTTGAAAAATCATGTGCTGACTGGCTCAAAGTAGCGGGCAGAGCGGAGCAACAACGTGAGTGTGTACAGGAAACAATTCTCCAAAACGTAGTGTGCTGGCCGGCTCAGCTTGAGTACGTGAGCGGAGCAGCAAAACATACGATTAAAAGAAATGATGGGAACTCTGAGGAGTGAAACCTATGACACGGCGTGCTGACCGGCTCAGGAATTAGGAGCGTAGCAGCAATGCGTGTGCAGGCAGAGCTCACGAGCAAAGAAATATGAGGCTGGGGGGGTCGCGTGCTGGCCGGCTCCAAGTTCACAGGAGCGGAGCAGCAACTCGAATAAAGGCGAAAGGGAGATGCCAAAATTAAAGGTGTGGTGCGCTGACCGGCTTAGAAGCGGGCGGAGCGGAACAGCGACGTGCACGCCAACAGGAATGTACCTCTCTTGAAAGGGGGCCAAGGAGGTCCGCAGGAGTCCGGGGCCAAGGCTGGATAAACCCATAATTAAAGACGGGACGGAGAGCTGGACAATACACCAAACGCGCAGCAACCAGGAACCAAAATGAAACAAGGGGGGGCGTGGTCACGTGTCAAGAACAGTAAGCCAAGCAATGGCTTACGTAGGAGATGGCCTGTTACGAGCCTCAGGGGCCATCTCAAAAGTACTCGCATCAGTGGATTTCACAATCCCTGGCCATGCATTAATGTTCTACCAGTTTGTAGTCCTCTGGAGGCATGGCGCTAAACCTAGTTCCTAACACACTAGAGATGTGTCATAAGTGTAAGGTGGTCCTGCTTTGGTGAGGGGGCGAGATAATAAAACAAGTCAGGTCCCGGGCCGTGCTGTGATTGGCTGACGTCACGGGGGTGTCCCGGGCCGGCAGCCAATCACAGCGCGGCCCGGGAAATGACGTCACGGGGGTGTCCCGGGCCGGCAGCCAATCACAGCGCGGCCCGGGACAAAGGGGCGGGACTTAAAAAAAGCCCGAGAAACGCCCCCGAATCGCGTTTTCCCGAGAAAGCGTGAATGACAGCCTCTGTCTCCCAATGGCTAGCCTCCATTTATGGAGCTAGCCAATGGGAAACAGAGGCGGTCCGAACATCCCTACTGTAGACAAAAGTTTTCGATCTGGGAGGGGCACTGTGTGCCCCTCGCCAGGTCGAAACCTAAATAATGATATGTGTGCAGGTTACAAAAGCATACAAAGTACAAGTAGAGGTATAATACTGCAATAAATGGCAGACACTCCAGCACAAGAACAAACGTTACGTAGGCAATGGTGGCACTTGTGCAAGTATCTAAAGCAAACAAAATGTGAGAGGTAGCAAACAGTGTGTTACAAGAGAAAAGTGACATGTGCAAGTTACAAAAGGGTACCATACACCGGTACAAGGATAATACTGGAAAAAATGGTAAACATTCAAACTACCAGAACACACTCGGAAGGAACTTCCATAGTCCAGGACAATAGACTTTTCGATAATGGGAGGTCTTCCTTCAGAAGATAGCGAGGGTGTGAATTAGATTTGGAGGTGTCTTTGGAGGAGCAGTCAGTCTTAAGTCAAAATCAAAATCAAATTAAGATCAAAATACGGCGGTCTATCCTCAACGCGGGTGGCCTTATTAGACTTAGTTTTTATACCCGTTTTACACCCCTCTTACAATAAAGGCCTGACGGATCTCTGTTATATGTGTTCATATGTATTTCCACCTGTAATAGAAGGGACCTTGCAGCTTTTCTGTGTTATTTACTGTGCCTTGGTTTCTCACGCTTACTAAGTGTTCCCGACAGGAATTGTTTTCGCCCACGGGCGGGATACTTGAAATGTTCCTTGACCGGTGGGGTTTTACCAATGTGTGCTTCTAGTTGCAATGCCTGTGCAATTTGCATTATAAGCTTCATGCCTCAACTGCCTAGACAATGTCTTTGTGTCATAACACGAAATGGTTAACACTTCCAGTCACGCAGCCTTAAGACGCTCACGTTGGCTAAATCCAGACGGGGCTGGGAGAGCTTGGCCCCGCTCTGGGGTTCCAGCGTTACTACTACACCACTGTCGGGTGATAGTAAGGTATCTTACTAATGCCAAGGGTTACGTATTCAGTGCAGGTAGGTACTATATATTGTCCCAAACTAGTACCTTCACAATGTACTTCCATGAGTACATCGGGGACTACTTCCTATCATGGCGCAGTTTCTCGCTTATCCGCAACAGGCTTTCCCAAGTGGCTGAGTGCGGATTAGAGACGATTACGAGCCGGGGGGCATAACCCAATCAGGTTCCACTTATACCAGTTTGGATTACGCCCTTCGCTTGTGTTCCCAAATTGCTCCTAGGCTCCTAATGCTTCAAGTTCAGACGGAGCAATTTTTTGACTTACGCCTTACCGGCTGTAACAACAGGAGGGCCCTCGGAGTGCGCACACGCTCCTTATAACTAGACATGGCTCTTACGCCCTTGTGGGCTGCAATGATTTCGACTACAGCTCTGCTGAGGAGCCGGTTATATTATTAATTTCACTTCTGGTGTGCAGAGGGTTGGCTCCCCCTCTTACTCCTCCGTGATTGGTGCCTTGCACTACAATATTACATTCTGACACCCTTACACGGGCGTGATTGGTGCTTGGCACTACAATATTACATTTGGACACCCTTACAAGGCTGGGTGAGTTACAAGGAGGATGAAACGTACATTAAAGGAGCATTCGCCCCAGAATGCACTTGGTGCCAATCGGGATTTTTCCATCCCAGTGTCGGTCACCAGGGCCCCAGGTATACAGTCCTCAACACGGTGTGGTAAGCCCTATGACCGCCCATCATTATTATTTACGCATATCCTTTGGGCGTTGTTGTTTTGTCTTGTTTCTTATCCTTTTTCTTTTTTCCTATTTCATTTCTCCTACCGCCAAGGTCGGTCTTCTTCCTACCATTGACATCCACTCCCGCCTGATTCTAGATCTTAAATACGATGGATTTATCCAGCACTGTCGTACTAGATAGTTCGGTCTCTCTGGGGACTCCGCGGGTTGCAGGGTCCACGATACGGTTTTGGGTACGTTTTTCACCCCTTCTCCTCCAAGAGATGTAAATCCCTTTTCTGGGAAATGGATGATTTATCCATGCCACATGGGGGGTCGTTAACCATTAACTTTGTGGCAAGGTATCTGGAGTTTTTGGGGCAAGTTTAGCCTTCCCCTAGACCCCCGGGGATACGTCATAATAACGGTCCTTTACGTTTGCACCTTCTTATCTCCATTTTCGCCTAGAACCCCTTATGCTTCAGGGTTTCTGCTTCCGGTCCCTTTTCGGGAATACACAATATCAGGGCCGGTTCCAGCTGCACTTCCGTTCCCCTATGCCTCAGGGGGTTCATCCATTATCTCGTTCTCTGGCATTGTCTGAGGGTGCAATCCTTCACATACTTCCCCTTGAAGCTCACTCTGGAGCTCTCCGTGCAAGGGTTCCTTCAGGCGCTTTGGTGTGCTGGTATTATTACCTTCCTTCCCATGAGCCTCTTTGGCTCTTTCCAATATATTGTAAACGGAGCTACCGCCAACTTAGGAGGTTCCTGTTCCTCCTACTAAAGGAGGGGTTGACTCCTTTTCCCTTAGACACCCTTCTAAGGCCTTATATTGGAAAGGGGTGTGGCGTTAAGGCGACTGACGCTGGAATCTGGGGATCACGGTTCGATCCTCGGCGCCAGATTAGCCTGGCACCATGTGACTCTGGCAATAGCTTGCTTAATCTTCCTGACGACCCCTACAGTGGAGGGGTGGAGTGGAGAAGCGTGGCTCAGTGGTTAGAGGCGGCAGACCCAGAAGCTGAGATCAGCCGTGGACCAGGGTTCGATTCCCCGCCTCGGCGGGACTCGGGCTCAAAAAAAAAATTTCCACGGAGTCGACAATTCTCGCTCTGGTGCCTACTCGACTCACGGGGTCACACTCTGCGACTCTGGGTAATAGCTTGCTTAATCTCTACTACGGCCCCTCGCGGCGGGATGCCTGGCTTCACCTTGTGGATACCCGGCCGGGGTATCTCACAGGGGAATACCAGGACGGGTTCCCTAAGCAAGCGCCTTGAGGCCCCTGGGTTAAAGTGCGCTATATAAATCGAAACACATTTACATTTACAGCTCGAGACCCTTACGGGTGATCGTTTGCGCTTTGCCAATGTGAATTATTATTACACCTTCACTGTCAGCAGAAACAGATCCTAGCATTTCTGATGTATGAAGACCTCCATGCCGACTTCAACACCCATGGCCAAGGGTTGTGTCCTGATTACCAAGGTTTCTGGCATGTCCGCCGTCAAGTAAGCAATCACCTTTTTTGGGTTCAGGGTTTCCGATAACAACTGAAAATTGTCAGGCGCTTAACTGCGTGCTGGCGCTCCCCTATAACTCCAGGTTCTTCAGTCCCTTGCGATTCATTCAACGTGGGAGTGCCAGGTTAGCTGGTGGATATATGACACGGGACTCTGCTGTGGGGTTAATTTTCCCCACATGGCGGGCGCTCTTATACCAAATGTGTGCATATTGATTTTTCGCTCGGTTTTTCCAATGGACCGGGTTTTAGACTATTATTTTCCAACAGAGGGTGAATGGATAGGCTTGAGCCAATATTTCTCGTTAGGTATTCCGTTCACTCCCTCCCAAATCAGAATATTCCTCAGGGGAAGGGTTTTTCTCTACTTTCCCTTATTGATAATGGCCTTTTCATACATACTATCCAGTGATGATAGGCCTAATCTACTTTGCCAGTGTGCGTTGTGTACGGTTTGGCTGGTGTGGATGGGGAGCAGGTAGTATTTCTGCTCCCCGTGGTTTTGTGTACCCCCTAACTCAAAAGGGAGCTTATACAGGCCTAATCTACTTTGCCAGTGTGTGTTGTCTAGGGTTTGGCTGGCGTAGTATTTCTGCTCACTGTTGTTTCCTGTACCCCCTAACTCAAAAGGGAGCTTATACAGGCCTGTTCTAGTTTGCCAGTGTGCGTTGACTAGGGTTTTGCTGGCGTTGATGGGTAGCAGGTAGTATTTCTGCTCCCCGTTGTTTTGTGTACTCCCTAAGTCAAAAGGGAACTTATACAGGCCTAATCTTGGTTGACAGTGTGTGTTGACTAGGGTGATGGTGTTTGTATACCCTCTTTGCAGCTCCTTAATCATTCTAACATATAATTTCTGCACTATCTTTTCAGTTTTGGACAAAAGAGTGTTACCCCAGTGTCTTCTCATCAGGTACGATATCTTTTTCACCTTTTTAGGGCTTGCAAGCGAAGCGAGCGAAAAGCACTTTTACTAGGGTTTCAAAAATGGACCTTGAAATTCCACATAGGTCGTGCATGTGCATTTCAAGGTCCATTGTGATTGGGCTTTGCATGCGTGCTGTTATATAACAAAACACACAATAGGCCATAGGCGGTCGCTTAACTCCGCCTACGGCCTATTGGTGTTTGTTATGCGCACCAAAGCCCATGTGTCTTCAATTATGGCAGCCAGACACGGCGCCACTCAGGAGCTTATTTTTTTTGTTTGGGATCCATTTCACTGTCGAAGCAACTAAACGCTGGATGGTGCCTGGTTGCCCAGGGTGGTCACTCCTTGGCCACAAGGGAGATTCTTCAGTCTTCAGCTCAGGTGAATGTCGAAGGGCAAGGGACTGAAGGGCAAGGGACTGTGGGAAGTAGTGCTGTCAGAACCATTCGGGAACATGAAATGCCCCGTGTAGATAATCCAACCCTCTACAGTGCGTGGGCACAAGATAACATTTTACCTGGTAGTACTCATGCCCACGCTCTGATACCCACAGATCAGCCTGATCCGATTTCAATATCTTCTGCCCCACATAATCAGGAACTAACACAATCACAAGGCTCCTCTGTTGCGCAAGTGGTCACTCATCACGCTAAAATTAGGTCATTGGCCTCCAAATCTAAAACTCTACTCGTAATTTTGAAGGTTCTGTCCTGGAACGTTGCGGGCATTGCCAACAAAATACATACTGATGACTGGGATGTCCTAGTAGCTAATAGTGATGTTTGTCTCTTTCAAGAGACTTGGGCTAGGGAACCCCTGTACAGAATGGGATATGCTACCTTTGAAATCAAGGCCAGTTGGAGTGGCAAGGGGAGACCCTCGGGCGGCTTGGCGGTGTGGGTAGCCAGCCACATTGGATGCACTGTGGAGAATGTAGTTACGTCCTCCCAGGACATACAGTGTGTCTTGCTCGAATGGCCCAATGCCCCTAAGTTAGCAATCATAAATGTGTACTTTCGTCCAGTTGGTCCCACCATGGAGTCACCTACACTTGATGATCTCTCGTCCTTTCTGGGCCAACTACCCAAAGACTGTAAGATACTGATGGGTGGAGACTTCAATAGTCACTTCGAACCACTGGAAGGGTTGAGGGAAGGCGCACTCACAGCAGAAGATGACTTTTGGGGTGTTCCGGTGTGTCAATCTCCACATCCCAAATCTTGGTCTCCTCTTGCAGTGCAAATTATGTCTTTGACACTTAATTTTGCTCTAAGGGCTTGCAATGGGCGAATAATCTCAGACACCCCTTCAATATGTACTTTTAACAGGAAGGATCAGGAATCGCGGCTGGACTACATTTTCGTAGATATTAGCCTGTGGTCCAAGGTTAAAGATTTTAAAGTAGTTGCACGAACGGACAGTGACCACAATTCACTTTTATTAGACATGGTGTATCCTGTAGCTGCAGTGGGACCCCAGCCCGCTGAGACCAGGGAGGACCCAAGTAACCTGGTTCTCACCTTCAACAGGCGTAGGGTAAAATGGGAGAAACTGGTAAATTTGCAAGAAAGCATTAGGAAATTGTATGAGCTAGCACTCCCCAAGTTAGAGGACTTGGATAATTTAATTAACCAACCCAGACTTCAAAACTTTAATAATAAATTAGCTTTAATCCACGAAGAGTTAGTGGGCGTTCTGGGTGAGGTTCTTTTCCCAGAAGTAGTGCAGCGCAAGCAAAAGACTCGAACCTCTACCTGGTATAACTCAGACTGTAAAAAGTCCAAGTCTGAGTTAATAACAGCAATAAAAGCTGGAACAGACAGGGGCAAGGTCGCTGAGCTTAGGCGGGAATATAAGGACATAATGGCGCAGGCAAGGTCAGAGTGGGACTGGGACAGATGGCAGGATCTCTCTCTCGCCCTAGAGATGAGGGATTCTAGGAGATTCTGGTCTTTGGTAAACATTGGTACCGGCGAACCAAAAACTGCAGTGGAGCCCAACATTGCAGCCTCTGTGTGGGAAGACCACTTTGGTAAGCTCTACGAAGATATCTTCGAAGGTTCCAATGATGTGGCTGCTGCCGTCCTATCCCAATCTGGCGACGGATTGGAATTTAGCCTTGGGGAGGTGGTCAGCGCAATAGAGAGACTGGCACTGGGTAAAGCACTGGGGCTGGATAGATTGCCTGGTGACCTCTTTAGGTCCCATCCTGAGATCTGGGCCCCGTATCTTTGGAGGGGTGTTTGTGGTGCTACAGCCCCCTAATAAATGCTTTTTCTGGTAAATAGTTGGGTACAGATGCTTTAAGTCGGGTATGGTGAGGTGTCGGTCGGATTTCACCAGGAATGTTTGCATACATGCAGACAAAAAATACACTGTCTCCTCTGTTTTAAAAGTCTTCATAAACGTTGGTTATTTTACAAAATATTGTGTTTTCTCTCACTTAGTACCGCTACCCATCCTCATTTGTCTCCCTTTCCACTGCCACTTTAGCCCCTCTCATGCACCCTGCTTGTTGTATAATGTATTATAACATTAAATGCCAGCGCAATTGTTGGGAAATCTGAAGCTCACACCCCCAATCTTACTGACCAAACTACACCTCTGTGACTGCAAACCCGTATCCCCTGCGCTTCAGCAGCATGCTGTCTCACAGCTTCAAGGAACTATAAACAGCCAGGTTTGAAGGCTTTCACAATTTGAGGTGGATGTCAATTCTTCTTGCAAGAATTGAGTTTCAGAGGTGCCGCCCTGGACTGAGGAGCTTGCAGCAGTGCAGGACATCCTGAAGGAAGTCATCCTGTGTGAAGTTTATACATTTGTGGGTGGGGGGGCGCGAACTAGACCTGAAGGCATCAGAGCGCTTTACATGAGCACCAGTTGTGTTAGAGACGAACACATTAATTGTTAGGTCTCGCTAAACCAATGCGTAAGCATTGTTCGGCGAGATTATAGTAAGGCTTCCGAAAAGTCTCCCCAAATTGCGGATTCAATTCAGTTCATGTGAGCCAGGCGCGTGCACATCGCCAGCCACATCCCACACCATGCCTCGGCATCAGACTTGAAAGGAAGCCGCTCCCCCGCCCCACTCCGCGCAATGCCAGAGCTAGTTTTTCTCGCTTTTTTTTGGTGCTTCATTCTACCTACCACTTTACACTGACTTGTTCACTTTCCTCCCATTTCTATCTCCTTCTCAGTCTCCTCCTTCATGTATTTCTCTGTCAATTTCCCTGTCTCCCATTCTTCATCTTCGATGCATCTTTTATTTTCTTACATGCTTTGGTGTACTTTCTCCTTTCTTCCCCTTCCTCCATATTTTCTACAACTTCATCACCTGTATTCTCATATCTTCTTTATTACTGCCTTCCTTATTTGATTTCCTCTTCTTCATTCCACATTCCTTGTTCTCGCTCCGGTTTTCTCTTTCTTACCTCATTCCTCGTTCTTTCCAACATTGCCCCATCCTCTTCAGTCTCTTTCTCTGTCCGTCTGCCTTTCTGTACTTCTGCTCATTATTTCTTCTGTCCCCAATGTGCAGCTTCCAGTCTTTATTCCTTCCATTCTCTTCTTTCTATCCTGTTGATCTTTCCCCTCTACTCCTTCCACCCTGCATGCCCGCCTCTACTGCTTCCTTCGTTTTCGCGCTTTACTTCCGTAGTCTTTATTCTGTCAATCCACTTCTGTTCTCCTCCCTCATAACCCCCTCCTCCGTTTATCCCTGTCTTCGCCCCTCTTCCTTCTTCCTTATCATATTATTTTCTTCCTCCTCTCCTTTCCTCCCTCGTCTTCCCCGCTCTTTCTTGCTTCCTTGGTTCCTCCGTTCCTGTGTGTCCAGCCCCCTCTCCCTGGCACCTCTGACCTTTCCTGCTGCTTCCCGACCACCCTGACAGTCGGGAGCTGGTGCCTGTGGGTGCAGAGTCTGGCTCGGCGTGATTTATGCCATTGGTATAACAGCAGACACACTGCAGTCCATCACTGCAGTCCCCCCCTGATTAAAATTCAGCTCCGGCCCCGACTGCAGCACTCCACAAATGGAATATTCTACATAATTTCCGAAAATGCTTGTTTTTCTTGTTTAAAAAGTGACCTTGTGTGATGTAACTAGTGTTCATTTAAAGCGCTGCAATACCTTCCGATAGAGTTCGCGCTAAATAAAAGTGCAGAAAAAACACAAGACAAATCGAACGCTTTAAAGCAAGAAAGGAACACCTCGGTGGGTGAATCACCCAGCTGGTGTCACAAGGCCCCCATAGGCAGAGCGGATGTTTCTTGCCATCCTCACCTCTGCTGATTATGTAGAGGCTACCAGGCCTTACAGTGACACCTCGTCACCCAGAATACCCTCGGCACCCTCTCCAATCTCACACCTCAGCAAAGAGCCTTTGATCAGCATTAAACAGGCGAGTGCTCCCCCCTGGGGCGCTACCTCCGGGCATAAAACACCACCTTGAGTGTACCCCTTCTTTGAGGTAGACAGTACCACATAGGAGAGGTGCAAAATAAGTGTATAATCTTGTTGTAAGCCTTTATTACTGCAGGACATAATCAGGGTTTCTTTGCTACAACAGCTTGAATTATATACAACACTACATTGGGCGCTAATAACTGGAAAAATTCACATTGGAATGTTTAGAACTCCAACTGCTCAAAATTACTCAAAACGTAACCATGAACAAATCAATTTACACTGGAAGAATACTGAAGCATTTGCTGTGCGTAATATACTAAAAAAACAAAACATAAAACCGGTTTGCCCATAGGCAATTAAAACAGAAGTGGAATGCATGCAGGGTGAACGAACTGCTCAACTTTGCGGAAAATTGTTCTTTAAGTCCACCAATGCAGTGTGCTAAAGTGTTTGGTCTTTCAGGGCAGTTTCTCAACTAGTTTTCATCAGTGGTGGTTAAGTCCCCAGAGTAAACATTTGGGTCAGCAGCATCATCCGCATCTGCACTTTCTGCCTCCACATTATCTGCTCCTCATTTTCATCGTTTTCACCATCAATGTCCTCCTTTTCGTTTTGCTCATTGTCTTCATCATTCGCATCAGTTGTTTCCTCAACTACCGATTCTCCTGTTTGTTCAACGATTTCAAAGGGATTCTCACCCAAAAAGTAAACACAAGTTTTAAACCATCTTTAGCAAAATTTTGCAGAACAAATGCACACTAACTATTACAAAAGTAACAGCAAAAGTCTTGTGTACAGTGCAAGTAAAGAACTCAGATTTCACATCACAAAAAAGCAGAAAGAATGTATTATTAGAAAAGGCATCTTACAACGGGGAGAACATATGCAGGACTTCTAAATTTTAGAGTATGTCCAGACAGGCCATAGGATGGAAAAATCCATGCCAGGTCTATGAACGCCCATGAGCTCTGAGGAGTCCTTGTACAGAGGGGGCGGTGACTGGAATATTGAGGGTGGGCATCACATTTCCAAGAAATTAATTTCCTGCGAAACTACAATTTTTTTGGGTGAAACTCAGTACGGAAGAAGTGTTATTTGCAAAGCTGAGGAAGGAGTAAACAGATCTGAACATTCAATATGCAGTGTGAGCCCTGGAGGCAGGAAGGGTGGAAGTGCATCCACAGCATTACAGGCTGCAAGCTAATTGTTGATGGTCATTAACTTATCAGTTTGCAGCATGTGTACCTGTTTAATTTAATTAATGATTTTATTTAATTTGTATAGCTCTTGAATCACCCCCAGGGGGGTATCTCAGCGCTTGGAAGCACAGCATAGGTCATGGGTACTCACAAACGTTCTCTCAGGGGCCAAATTTACACTGTGGTTTGTGTCCGAGGGCCGCACCAGTGGGGGCGGGGTCAGTGGGGGAGGTGGCAGGGCTAGAGCAACAAAAAAAAACACAACTGACCATGAGGTTGATCACTGGTCCCTGCAGCGGACACCTTCGTCCACTGAGCCACCAGACCCGGGATACACACATCTCTTGCTCTCTCTTTGTCTCCCTCCCTCACTCTCCCTACCTCTCCCATACTCTGTTCCCCTCCCTCTGTCTTCCTCCCCCTGTCTCCCTTTCCCTCTCTCACACCCTCCCCCCTTTCCCTCTCACTCCCTCACTGTCTCCCTTTCCCTCTCTCACTCCCTCACTCTGTCTCCCTTTCCCTCACTCACTCCCTTTCCCTCCCTTCCTTTCCCTCTCACTGTCTCCCTTTCCCCCTGTCACTCCCTCACTCTGTCACTCCTTTTCCCTCCTTTTCCCTCCCTTTCCCACTCTCACTCCCTCACTCTGTCAGGGCAGTTTTCAGGAGTCTTCTGAATTTAAGATGGTCCAAACACTGTCTTAGGGCCAGCTGTAGTTGATTCCAGATGAAGGGTGCGAGAAGGACTTGCCTCCGGGTCTAGCCTTTTTTATGTTGGGGCTTTTGAGGAGCGATTGGGAGCTGGCGCGCAGAGTCCGAGCCGGGTAATAGCGGCGAAGTTTCTCTACTACATCGGGAGGGCCTTGCCCCAGATAGCTTTGTGTGTGAGACAGCAGATCTAGAATTTCACGCGCTGTCGTATGGGCAGCCAGTGTAGCTGATGAGGGAGGGGAGAGGAAGCTGATCTGGGGGGAGCATTCAGAACCGTGCAGGCGGCTGTGTTCGGTATCATTTGCAATTGGTTTAAGGAGGACTCATTTGCTGCTATCAATAGGGCGTTGCAATAGTCCAGCTTGCTTGGTATCAGGGCCTGTGTTAGGGTTTTCCTTGTTGTGTCGGGGAGATAAGTAAAAGCTTTCCTTAGTAAGCCATGGGTGTGGAAGCAGGATCAGACTGTGTGAGTAACGTGTTTCTTCATGTTTAGGGACTGTTGAAGGTGAACACAGAGGTTTTTGACTGTGGTTGCCGGGGTCGGGGGTGTGCCTAGTTCTGGGGGCCACCAGGAAGGTGACCAGAGGAGGGGGCATCTCCAAAGAGCAGAACCTCAGTTTTTGCAGCGTTCAGCTGAAGGAAATTGCTTTCCATCCAGTGAGATTTCCAGCATTCCTAGAGAGAAGGTAGATTGGGCAGATTGAGAAGTTTTATTGAAAGAGAAGGTAAGCTGTTGATGCTTTTATGCCTGTGGCTGAAGGGTTACCCATGTGTGGTGTGAAATTCGCTTTTAAGTAGAACTGCAGAATGGCCATATTTCTGGTTGAATACAAGACTGCAACAGAAATATACTTACTAGAAATACCAATAAAGAATTTGCTGGATTACATTTATATTTAAAGCAGACATCTCCAACGGATAGCTCTGAATCTACTGGCAGCTCACCAATACCCTGGAAGATTGGGGGTTTGACAGTGTGAAAACACGAGTCAGGATACAGGTATCCTGAACCTATAGGACACATGGGGGGACCCCCTCATGGGCAATTGCTTTTTTTAAAAAACCTATTAAAATTTTAAGTGCTAACTTTTCTATGGTTGTGTGGGTAAAAATGAAACTAACGTCCCTGGAACCTTTGGCATTTTCAGTGGGTTGTAAAACTTTAATTGTGACAGACATCTGAGTAGTCAGAACAATAATTCTGGAAGGCATGGTCACTCACCATTGTGGTAACTCTCATAGAAAAAGTTGGACTGCCGATTTAACTGGCCAAGCAATTATTCAACTTGAGGCAATAGGTTCAATGTCTTCAGATATGGCTCCTAAAAATCTTACAGTTGCATACTGTTCGTACCGGGACTTGACTGTTGGGTTGTTTAGGATACTTGTAGCAGTGAGTACGCTCTCCCTTTTTATTTGTTCCTTGTAAGCCTGGAATTTTTTTTAGATAAATAAACGTTAATTTATACACATACTGCTAGTTCAACTACAATAACTTGGTTGGAACCTAGAAGAGAAGGCATTCAATGTGGACAGAAACCCTTTAGAAACTACTCTGCCACCAGGGTGTGCCAGATAAGCGTTTTTAAAAAACACCAGGGACTCTTATTTCGGAATGACCCGCAATCTCGCTCCCTCCACAAGCAAGCAATCAAACCCCACCAAGCAGGCCGTGACCTGAAACCCCCAAGGGAAAAGAGCACAGCCAAGAGACCAGGCGAGCAGATAATGTGCTTTAATGTAAGCTGGGACTCCGATGTCTGTGCTCTTTTCAGGACATGCCCTTTGAAGGACACAGATTGGTCAATGAGAGAGCCCAAGGATTTGGAAAAAAAAGAAATAGGGAGAAGAGGCCATATAATTTCAAAGACATGCCCTTCACATTGACAAAGCCTTTATTTTGAGATACACATAATTAATATTATAACCACCACACTGCCCAATTATTTCAACTATCAAACCAATGCCAAGGTGTTGGCGATGTGAAGGTCTGTAATTGTTAATGACGTGATGGGTTGCACTGACATTCATATAGAGCCACTCTCACACAGACAGAGCCACCCACACACAGAGCCGACAAAAGAAGCTATCCACACAGAGCGCTACACACAGAGCGCTATGCGCCACACACAGACAGTGCGCCACACACACACACAGACAGAGCGCCACACACACACAGACAGACAGAGCGCCACACACACACAGACAGACAGACAGAGCCACACACAGAGACAGAGCCACACACAGACAGAGCCACACACACAGACAGAGCCACACACACAGACAGAGCCACACACACAGACAGAGCCACACACACAGACAGAGCCACACACACAGACAGAGCCACACACACAGACAGAGCCACACACAGAGCCACACACACAGACAGAGCCACACACAGACACATCTTCTCACCTGCACAAAGGAAAGGACAAAAATGCACACAGGCTTCGATCAAACACCTTCCAGATTAACTGCCAAGAATGCAGCAACACGCACAGCTTCAGACCCAGCACTTACCCACCAAATACACTTCCGCCACAGAAGCAGCACTGGCTGGTGAGACTAGCCAGCCACCAGGGTAAAACCAGACAGAGCAGATGTTCTGAAGAGGCCGCTACCCACAAGACAAGGATGCCACCAATTTCCAGGACATGGCTCACCAAGACTAACTATTAGTCAGTCAAAGCTCTAGCCTGTAGAATGGGCAATCCAAAAACCACTTGTAACCCAACCATGTCCCCATCCTCCCTCGCCCCAAAAGAATGTACAGTTAAATGAGATTGATAGGACACTTTGTAATGCTGAAACAGGGCACATTAACTGTAATATCCAGACGCGGGTAGAAATCTAAGCTCGGAATCAGAAAGGGGGGGCCCCTGAATACTGCAGGGGGTCTGGGGAGTTCAGCAGTCAATTACTCTCTGCCTTGAAAATAGTACTGTGCCAAAATGGCCTCTTACCCAGAGTGACTAGTACATGTCGCAGCTCAGCGCCCATCACAGAGCCATTGGCTTCTTTGTCGAAGACCCTCAGCCCCTCCACAAAGTCATCGTAGGTACCCTGGTCCTTGTTCTTCGCAATTGTCTGCAGCATGGGCAAGAACTCGTCAAAGCCAAGCTTCTTGGTGTTAAGCTCTGGGAAGGAGAGAAGAGTTCAGAGGAGCAGTCACCGGCTGCAGCAGCGTGCCAGGCTGGAGAGTACACATTAACAGTGACAATGTGATCGTCCAAGTTCCCCAAAAAACCCCTACCACCTCCAGTCAGGTTTTTGTCCCATCCCAGACTGCCAATGAATATTACTGATATGGTCCATCTAGCAACTGTGAACGAGGCAGAGATCTCCAATTCAATGTGTGGCACAGGGCAGGGTCAGAGCTGAGGGCACAGGTGTAAGAGCTGAGGGCGAAGGGGTAAGAGCTGAGGGCGAAGGGGTAAGAGCTGAGGGCAAAGGGGTAAGAGCTGAGGGCAAAGGGGTAAGAGCTGAGGGCACAGGTAAGAGCTGAGGGTGAAAGGTGAGTAGAAATCTGGCGTGTGGGGAATGAGTAGAGCACAGGATACAGATTGCTTAGTGGGTGGGTGTGTGTGTGTATTCAAAGGATAAGAAGTATGCGCGGACTTCTGTGATCTCCCCATTCCTATCGCAATACATAATGCCTTACATACTAGAGTCACATTTTCTACAGCGTGTTCCTCCTGTCACAAATCAATATTTCAACTATTTATTAAACAATTATTGCTTGAAATAGCCTGGAGGTAGGACAGCAAACGCGCCTAATTTACGAGACGGTTTCCAGTTTCCCTTTGCTGCTGGGGGAAGAGTTGCATCATAAATACCAGAAATCATGTTTCCACAATTTAATCGCCAGTAACTCCTGAAATATTTACCAATGTTAATACCAGATCTGCCACGATTGTCACATTTTATGTAATATCCAAAATCAGATACAAGCAACACGTCGCGTCCAAGTGAAAGAGGCCCATTAGACTCGAATGCAAGCCTAAGGTTTAGTAATATTAGCCAACGAGGATATAGTGAGCACTTCTGACTTGCCCCCAAGGTTCAATGCACCACAGACATAATAAGCCCCTGGGTCTCATCGTAACAGACTGTGCACTCTGAAATACACCTTAAAATGTAGCTCCTTCAGATTCACCTAAGTTAATTTTCAACTGGGGGGTGCTCTGGTCCACGGATGAGTGGCGTGTGCTAAGATCCAGGGGTGAGTGGCGGGTGCTCTGGTCCAGGGGTGAGTAGCGGGTGCTCAGATCTAGGGGTGAGTAGGGGTACTCTGGTCCAGGGGGTGAGTGGCGGGTGCTCTGGTCCAGGGGTAAGTGGTGGGTGTTCTGGTCCAGGGGTGAGTGGCGGGTGCTCTGGTCCAGGGGTGAGTAGCAGGTGCTCAGATCTAGGGGTGAGTGGGGGTGTTCAGATTCAATGTTTAGTGGCGGGAGGCAGACATGGTGTAGTTGTGAGTGATTCCTGCAGAGGTCCTGTGGTGATGGCAATGTCCAGTGTAGGGGTGAATGACTGGTGCCGAGGACCAGTGCGGGGGTGAATAACATGTGCGGGGGTGCATAACGTGTGCGGGGGTGCATAACGTGTGCGGGGGTGAATGAGGGGTGATCGGGTCCAGTGTGAGTGACGGGTGCCGGGGTCCAGTGTGAGTGACGGGTGTGGAGGTCCAGTGCAGGGTGAGAGATTCAGGTTCATCCCAGCCACTCGTTCGTCTAAACCTCGCTCTCATCCAGCACCGACTCCGCATCTCACCCGCCCAGTATTACAAAATAATCCAGCGCCCACCTGTTCGTGAGCCGAAGGGGTGGCAGCGAGGGGGTGAGCTCTCTGTCCGCCATATCCCGGCTCAGGACGCCTCCGACAGACAAACACTCACTGAGTAACTACAACACCTGCCTGCTGCGCTCCATCACAGCAAACTTCGCCCAACCGGAAGTTGCATTCTGAAGGAATCCGAGCTCGGAGCCGGCCGGGTCTGGCTCCTCTGGAATGCGGCTCCACCGGCGCAGCCTCGGCCCAGGCCTCGGGGGTGATGGATGCGGGCGGGCCACGGGCGCCTGCTCTGGGCACCAGGTTCAGGCAGAAAAGGGAAAGGCTGGTTCCGTCTGAACTCAACAGGAGGCAGTTCAGAGAGCAGCCGCTGGGCGGCGCGCCTGGCGTTTACAAGAGAGCGCCAACCTGCCAACCACTCCCAAAAGACAATGAGGCATTGCCCTGGCTGCCGTAGCCTGCCAGGGAGAAGAGCGCAGAAGAGCATGGCAGGCAGGGGGTGCACAATAATCGAGTGAAAGCCACAGACGTATGCCAGCTGCACCCTGGCCATCAGACCCCATCTCTGCCCGCCAGCGACATAATCTTCGAACTTCGCCCTCTGGTAGCA
Organism: Lissotriton vulgaris; assembly: GCF_964263255.1. Classification (NCBI taxonomy): domain Eukaryota; kingdom Metazoa; phylum Chordata; class Amphibia; order Caudata; family Salamandridae; genus Lissotriton; species Lissotriton vulgaris. Next base: position 375,934,474 of record NC_141685.1, read on the forward strand.
GCGCACACACCCAGTCTACCCAGCCCGTCATCATCCCAGGCTGTGCGCCTCACCCATCGGTGCCAGCTAAACGAAAACTGTTTAACCGGACCCCACATACCCTGTCGTCGGACCTACCCTCTGATGCCAGCCACACAGCGGCGGCTGAATGGCACCGGCTAGACTTGGAACCGCATTCTCCCTTACGAGCCAATCTCTAGAGATAGATAGAGGTAGGGCGATAGATAGAGGGAGGGAGGGCGATAGATAGATAGGAGGGCGATAGATAGAAGGAGGGCAATAACAGACAGATGTCCCTTCCAATGGCTAGCCTCCATTTATGGAGCTAGCCAATGGAAGAGCAGGCGGGACAAAGCACCCATACTGCTAAACAAAAGGTTTCGCCTGCGCGATCGCTGCTGCGCAGCAGATCGCCAGGCGAAACCTAAAAACCAGAAGCTGTCTATCTAGAAACATACCTTTTTTTGACCGCATTGCCATTTGATCCAGGTTTTCTCAATTTAGGTTTTTTGCCGACAAACGCCCCTCCAACAGGTTTATTAAGCGATTGCATCATCTTTCTTTTCATCCATCTTCCAGCAGGCCCACCAAATACCAGACTTGTCTGGTAATCGACAACAATTCCAGGTCTCTGCATACCGCCATAATCCTGCAAATTGATAACATAAAATTAGCAGAGAGTATGCAGATAAGGCAAGTTACATGGTGTGCAAAAATGTGTTAACAGTTTTATAATAATGGCAGGCATAATCCAAGAACCAATGTTGGGTGGTCAAGGAATTCGTAGGCTAAGCAGCAGTTGTTGCCATTCTGGTAGGTGTAGATACTTCTTGGCTACAATTATGAAAACTGCAGTAAGGACACTGCTGTACAGGTTTTCATTTGCATTAGTGAGTTGAGAAATAAAGAAGATAAAATGCTTATAAACATGTGTGTGGTTGGGTCTGGTAGCGCGTGTGGTTTGGTTGTGTGTGGTGTGGTTGTGTGTGTGAGAACAGGGAGTTAGAGAAGGAGGCGGGGTGAAAGAACAGCAGATCAGCACAGTAAAAGAACAGGGAGTTAAAGAAGGAGGTGGGGTGGAAGAGAGCAGCAGTTCAGCACGTGAGAAGACAAGAGAACAGGGAGTTAGAGAAGGAGGCAGGGTGGAAGAGAGCAGCAGATCAGTACGCGAGAAGAGAAGAGAACAGGGCGATAGAGGGAGGGCGATAGATAAGAAAGAGAAGGAGGGCGTTAAAGTAAGGGAGGGCGATAGAGAGGAAGGGAGGGCGATAGAGAGGAAGGGAGGGCGATAGAGAGGAAGGGGAGGCGATAGATAGAGTGAGGGCGATAGATAGGGAGGGAGGGCAATAGAGTAAGGGAGGGCAATAGAGTAAGGGAGGGCAATAGATAGATAGACAGATAGATAGAGGGAGGGCGATAGATAGAGAGGGAGGGCGATAGAGAGGGAGGGCGATAGAGAGGGAGTGCGATAGATAGATAGAGAGGGAGGGCGATAGATAGAGGGAGGGCGATAGATAGAGGGAGGGGGAGGGCGATAGATAGAGAGGGAGGGCGATAGATAGAGGGAGGGGGGGCGATAGATAGAGAGGGAGGTGATAGATAGAGAGGGAGGGCGATAGATAGAGAGGGAGGGCGATAGATAGGGAGTGAGGGCGATAGATAGAGAGGGAGGGCAATAGAGTAAGGGAGGGCAATAGAGTAAGGGAGGGCAATAGATAGATAGACAGATAGATAGAGGGAGGGCGATAGATAGAGAGGGAGGGCGATAGAGAGGGAGTGCGATAGATAGATAGAGGGAGTGCGATAGATAGATAGAGGGAGTGCGAGAGATTGATCGAGGGAGGGCGACAGATAGATAGAGGGAGTGCGAGAGATTGATCGAGGGAGGGCGAGAGATTGATCGAGGAAGGGCGATAGAGGGAGGGAGGGCGATAGATAGATAGAGGGAGGGCGATAGATAGATAGAGGGAGGGCGATAGATAGAGGGAGGGCGATAGATAGAGGGAGGGCGATAGATAGATAGATAGATAGATAGAGGGAGGGCGATAGATGGATAGAGGGAGGGCAATAACAGACAGATGTCCCTTCCAATGGCTAGCCTCCATTTATGGAGCTAGCCAATGGAAGAGCAGGTGGGACAAAGCACCCATACTGCTAAACAAAAGTTTTCGCCTGCGCGAACGCTGCTGTGCAGCGGATCGCCAGGCGAAACCTCTATCTAGAAACATACCTTTTTTGACTGCATTGCCATTTGATCCAGGATTTCTCAATTTAGGTTTTTTGCCGACAAACGCCCCTCCAATGGGTTTATTAAGCGATTGCATCATCTTTCTTTTCATCCACCTTCCAGCAGTCCCACCAAATACCAGATTTGTCTGGTAGTCGACAACAATTCCAGGTCTCTGCATACCGCCATAATCCTGCAAATTGATAACATAAAATTAGCAGAGAGTATGCAGATAAGGCAAGTTACATGGTGTAGATAGATAGAGAGAGGGAGGGCGATAGATAGAGAGGGAGGGCGATAGAGAGGGAGGGCGATAGAGAGGGAGTGCGATAGATAGATAGAGGGAGTGCGATAGATAGAGGGAGTGCGAGAGATTGATTGAGGGAGTGCGAGAGATAGATAGAGGGAGTGCGAGAGATTGATCGAGGGAGGGCGAGAGATTGATCAAAGAAGGGCGATAGAGGGAGGGAGGGCGATAGATAGAGGGAGGGCGATAGATAGATAGAGGGAGGGCGATAGATAGATAGAGGGAGGGCGATAGATAGATAGAGGGAGGGCGATAGATGGATAGAGGGAGGGCAATAACAGACAGATGTCCCTTCCAATGGCTAGCCTCCATTTATGGAGCTAGCCAATGGAAGAGCAGGTGGGACAAAGCACCCATACTGCTAAACAAAAGTTTTCGCCTGTGCGAACGCTGCTGTGCAGCGGATCGCCAGGCGAAACCTCTATCTAGAAACATACCTTTTTTGACTGCATTGCCATTTGATCCAGGTTTTCTCAATTTAGGTTTTTTGCCGACAAACGCCCCTCCAATGGGTTTATTAAGCGATTGCATCATCTTTCTTTTCATCCACCTTCCAGCAGTCCCACCAAATACCAGATTTGTCTGGTAGTCGACAACAATTCCAGGTCTCTGCATACCGCCATAATCCTGCAAATTGATAACATAAAATTAGCAGAGAGTATGCAGATAAGGCAAGTTACATGTGGGCAGTGGGCTTGTTCTGCCGACATTAGAGAGCTGAGAGTGAGAGAGAGCCTCTTGTGATATTTGTGGTATCTCGCCCCGCTGACTACGAGCGGTGGCGTCTTTTTTAGCACACTGCTTTTAATACTGTTTAATAACCCTACCTCAAAGTTGTGCAGGTTACTAATTCCTGATTTCATTTGCAGAGTGGAGCGGCTGGCTGGGGGCTGTTTGAAATCGCGGGTCTCCAGCGCAGCGGGCGCCATCTTAGTTTGGGCTTCCCTCTGCATCAAGCTCCCCTGATACTCCTCCCTCGTCCCGCCCCTATTTAAACGGCCACTATGTGTCAGCGCAGCGGACGAGCGCAGCGGGCGCGACGTAGGCGCGCCGGAGTTGCGCCTGAGTTAAGCCCGTCTGCGCCCGTCCGCGGCAGGCCGGGGCACGGGGCACCTCACTTTGTTCCTAGCCTTATTCTTCCCCGTTCACTTATCATTTCCCTTCACAATTCTGCTCTCCCCCCCCCCGAGCCGCCCGTCAAACACGCTGTTTGCGGTTTGCCTGCTCCTAGGACTATATTCCCTGAGATCATTCATTCATCTCCTATTCATACACCCCCGGACTCTTCCGCCAAATCCTCTCCTCCCATCTCGGGACTAGGACCCAACCCTTCTTTATCTGTGATGTACCTTAACACCCGGTCTCTGGTCGGCCACCAATCTGACATCTTTTATCTTCTAGGATCGGAACAGCCTGATATCCTATTCCTGACCGAGACCTGGCTCACAGATGATTCCACTCCTGATATCCTGGCGGCTATTCCCCCCGGATATTACATTCTACAAGCTAACCGCCCCTCTGGTAAAGCGGGCGGTGGGGTTGCAGCCATCATTAGGCACCCAATCCGGTTTTCCATGGTGCCTACTACTAGTATTTCCATGGTCGACTGTCTGGCACTCAGGTTGGAGCAACCCGGCTCATCTCTAGTATGTGTCCTAGTCTACCGTCCTCCCCAATCCATGCCAAATTTCTCCGTCCAGTTCGGCGAGCTTATCTCGCAGCTGACCATTAATAACACCAATGTTTTGGTCCTGGGCGACTTTAATTATTGGCCATCAGACCCTCACGAAACCTCTGATTCCCTCGCCTTTTCTGAGCTTATGCTGGGTTTTAATTGCACCCAGCATATACACACACCCACGCATACCAAAGGTCATATCCTGGATCAGGTATGGACCTCTTCTCTAGATATCTCCATCCCCCTTGTTCTTCCCTGTCTTTGGTTGGATCATTCACTCATCACCTTTTCCTTTGCTAAGCCTACTCCGGTTAGTGTTGCCCGAGATTCCAACTTTCTGGCACGCAACTGGAACAAGGCTGACATCAACAAATTCACCTCCCTCCTGAGTTCATCTGCTCCCTCTATTATGGAACCCTTTATCTCTATTGACTCTCAGTCCGACAATCTTGTCCACTGGCTGGTCTCCGCCGCTGACTCGGTGGCACCTTTAAAACCTGTCAAAACGCGGCGAAATCATGACGCACATAGGTGGTTCACCGAGGAACTTAAGGCACTGAAACTTAGTCTTCGTCAGGCCGAAAGACGCTGGCGTCGAGACTATTCTTCACAGACTAAAGCGGTCTTCTCCTCTCAGCTGAGAGAATACAAGTCTGCCATAGCCAGGGCTAAATCTTGTTATTTCTCCAATAAGATCTTGAATTCCATCAACAAGTCCAAAGACATCTTTTCTATTGTTGAGGAATTATCGAATCCGGCGAGAGTCACCATTGCTCCTCTCCCTTCCCAGCTATTGTGTGATTCTCTGAATCAATTCTTTGTGGACAAAATTGTCAAAATTAAAACCAGCATTTCTGCCCACGTCTCTTCAGTTTCCCCTCCTCCCATTCCTTTCCTTTCCCATCGCACCGACACCCTCACCCAGCTCCCACTCATTTCTGAAGACAAATTCCTTTCCCTTCTGTTTAAAGTCTCCTCCGGATCTCCTAGCGATTGTTGCCCCCCGTCGGCCCTACGGGAAGCCTTCACTTCATGCCCGGACCCCCCTTTAGCTCTTCTAAATAACTCCTTGACTACGGGGGTGGTCCCAGGATCCTTTAAACGGGCAGAAGTGGTCGCTATCTTGAAAAAACCCACGGCTGACCAGTCAAACATGAGCAACTATCGCCCAATTTCTCTCCTCCCCTGTGATATATCGCTTTGCTCAGCAATACTTGCTTCCTCTTAGAATGTTGGTCTCTCTCCTGTTATGTCATTCCTAGAACACTGTTTGGTTCTGGTTTGGCAGTTACCGCCTGGCTGTTCGTGGATGAGGATAATAAATTCAACCTGCTTCTTCAACTGACTTCTGAATTTCATTATTATGCATATCTAACTACTTTACATTGGCGACGATCCTACCTCATCATCTCCTCAACACGCAGCCGTCCCTTTCTCCTCCCCAGCGGCTGTTTTCTCATCAAAGGAAGCGTTGTCTTCCCAGCGGCCGCGAAAGAACTTCAACTTCGAGAACTGACTCGGTGAGGAGTAAGCGGGAGGTTTTCTAAGAAAGAAGGGACTTAATTTAACTAAAGCGGGAAAAGACTCGATTTAAATAGCCTTATTGGCAAATATTTAAAACGCGGCGCATTTCCCTCGCGCTCGCTGTCTGTTTAAAAATGGTTACGCGTTTCAGTGACGGGCTGATTGCGTGTTACGCGTTTCAGTGACGCGCTAATTGCGTGTCAACGAGGCGCTGCGTTCCAGTGACACGCTGTTCTCGTGTCATCAATGAGAAACCAAGCCTCGTTTTGGAAAACATTCCAGTCTCGTTCCAACAGAGAAATAGAACGCGAAGGAAAATAAAGAGGCTTTGTGACGTTTTCTAGTTCAGAGAAAGGAACGCAGTCTTCCTTATTAGAAGGACAGCTTTGTGGGACAGCTTTGTGATGTAACAAAAGACTGCAAACAAAAGATAAAAGAACGTAAGAACGTCCTGTTCATTTACAATAAAGAGACCTTTTTTAAAAAAAAGGGAATTCAAACAAAGAGGGAAGAAATAAATAAGAAGAATACTCACTTCAAATACAAGTATAAAAAAAAAAAAAGACATTCTTCACTGTTATATTCTTTATATAAATAAGATAAACACTGAATTAAGACAAAGGAGCATAAAAGAGAATAAAGACTAAAAGAAGAGAAAAATTCACATATAAAAGAAAATGCAGAATGTAACGCAACCTGCTTTCTTCCTAACTAGTCCAGGAGAGCCAAACGTAAAATGGCAGAAATGGAAAAAGATATTTGCTAACTACGCAAGAGTATGTGGCACGAATCTAAGTGCGGAAAGGAAACACTCGTTGCTCTTGCATTGTCTTGGAGGAGAAGGCCAAGATGTGTTAGAGCATTTACCTGATCTCACTGCAGCAGAACAGAGGAATTTAAACGAATATGAGATTGCTATAGAACAGTTAGACCGACACTATCTTCCCAGACTAAGCACAATAATGGAAAGGTACCATTTCGGTTTAAGAGGGCAAAAGAAAGACGAATCAGTTGAAGAATATGTTTCTGCTCTGAGAAAGTTAGCGTCCTCCTGCAAGTTTGGACAGACTTTAGATGAGAGAATAAGAGATCAATTTGTGTTGAAGTGCGCACATGACAGTATTAGGAAGGAACTGTGGTTAAAAGATGAACCACCACTAGATGAGGTGCTCGTGATAGCGAAACAAGTGGAGCACATGACGAAATGCGTTGATGAGTTAAAAGAAGAAAAACAAAAAATAGATGAACCAGAAAAGAAGAATGAAACTAAAGTAGAAGAAGTGGTGTGTCAAGTCAAGAAAGAAGAAAAATCATCTGGAGAGAAAAATGAAAATGGAACGAATAATCCGAATTCTAACTTTAATTCTTCTAATAAATTTTCGTGTTTTAGGTGTGGTAATATTGGGCACTTAGCTAATGCACCAAATTGTCCGGCTCTGAAGTCAATATGTAACAACTGTGGCAGGAGAGGTCATTTCTCCAAATGTTGTAGGACTAGATCTGGTAAGAGGGATAATGTATATAAAAAATGGTCACAACCGCAAGTGAGGACTGTAACTTTCCAGGTTAATGGAGGTCTTTTGGAACATCCTTCACATTTGGTAAAAGTCAATCATGCCATGATTGAATTTAAATTTGATTCATGTTCCCAGATCACCATGATTGATCAAGAGTTATTACGCAAAACCTTTGGAGATAATGTCAAACTTTTCAAAACTGACATCATACCCTTAGGTTATGGTGAAAAACCAATTAAAATATATGGTTATTTCACAGCCACTCTTGAGTTGGGCAGTCGCATCATTCCAGGTAAAATTTACGTGACTAATTTTGGTGATGCTTTGATCAGTTGGAGGGATCAACGAGATTTAGGGGTAACACTTGATCCCAATGCTTCACCTCAGGTGCGAATACAACAAGTTGAGAATTTATCTGAAATGTTTTCAAAGAAGTTTCCTAAGGTGTTTAAAGAACAGTTAGGATGTTTGAAGGGTTATAAACACTGTATAAGAATAAAAAGGAATGCTGTACCAATTGTAGCAAAAGTAAGGAGGATTCCCTTAGCTGAACAGGGAAAAGTGCAAAAAGAAATTGAAAAGTTAATTAGTAATGGCATAATAGAGCCAGTAGAAGCAACAGAATGGTTGGCTCCAATTGTTATTGCTAAGAAGCCCACTGGTGAAATTAGGCTATGTATTGATTTGAGGGCATTGAATAAGGAGGTGATCGTTGACAGATTCCCTTTGCCAAACATTGATGAGATCGTAGGGACATTGGAGGGTGCAAAGTACTTTACCACCTTAGACTTAGCTTCAGCATACCATCAGGTGGAGCTGGATCCCGCATGCCAGGATCTTACTGCTTTTATTACACCCATGGGAACTTTCAAATTTAAGAGGATGCCATTCGGACTAATATCGGCAGCCTCTGTATTTCAACGAATTATGACTCACATATTGAAAAATCTATCAGGGGTTAAATGCTATCAAGATGATTTGCTAATTTATGGTGACAATATGCAAGAACACAATGAACGTGTGTGTGAGGTATTAAAGAGATTATCGGATTCAGGATTGTCTCTTAAGAAAGAGAAGTGCAAGTTTGGTGTGGAGGAAGTGAACTATCTTGGTCACTGTATTAAGAGTCAAGGTGTTTTTCCTAAGTCGGAATTGGTCACATCGATTGATAACATGGTAGAGCCTGTGAATAAGGATGAGTTATTATCATTCCTTGGGATGGTTGAGTTCTATGGCAAATTTATTTTACATTTTGCAGATAAAACCAAGAACATGAGGAGACTCACAGCTAAAAATGTAAATTTTGATTGGTCTGTTGACTGTAAAAGAGAATTTGAGGAGATAAAGAATGAGTTGAAAAATGCTCCATGTCTTCAAGCGTTTGTTCCTGGTCTGCCAACGTACATATATACTGATGCTAGTGATAAGGGCCTAGGAGCCGTTCTGGTACAAAATAAGGATGGACATGATTCTCTTATTGCCTGTGCGTCTAGGTGTCTTCGTGGTCCTGAGCTCAATTACTCTGTAATTGAAAAAGAGTCATTAGCTATTTTTTGGGCTCTTAAGAAATTTAAGAATTTAGTTTGGGGAACAAAGTTTGTTGTGAAGTCTGACCATAAGCCCCTTAAGGAAGTATTTTGTAAGAAAGGCCTAGATTCCATTTCATCAAGAATCAGAAGATGGATAATATCGTTACAAGAGTTTGATTTTGAGGTGCAATATTTGCCTGGTGTATCAAATAAGGCAGCTGATTGTTTTTCTAGACTAGTCAACGGAAATGATCAGAAAAATGAAGAAATAGATGAAGATGATTTTCTGGATGTTTGTGAGGTCACTGAAGGCGTTGTGGGAAAGGATGAGTGGAAGGAAGAGTTGGAAAAGGATGATGAGTTATGCAAAGTTATATCTTTGATGAAGGATAATAAGCGTTTAGAGAAACCGTGGTCTTTGGTTTCACATGAATTATCTTTGTCTGATGATCTCCTCACAAGAGGTTTGAGACTAATCCCTCCCACTACTTTACGAAAGAGATTGTTGTTACATGCACACTCTGGCCATCTAGGTATTGTAAAGACTAAGGAGATGTTGCGCTCACAGTTTTGGTGGCCTGGGATGGACATGGAAACTGAACGAATGGTAAGAGATTGTGTGGAATGTTGTGCAAGTGACAAAATTTTGAAAACTAGACAGATGCCTATGGTCTGTAGGACTTTACCCAATCATCCTTGGGATGAGGTAGCCATTGATATATTGGGTCCTCTATCCTGTGTTTCTGACACTCCTTATCTCATTGTTCTAATTGACCTTTATTCCCGTTGGATTGAGGTGTGTGCTGTAAGTGAGATAACTTCGGGGTCTGTTATTAAATTTTTATCGGAAATATTTATGAGAGAAAGTTTTCCAAATAGTATTTTGTCAGACAATGGCCCTCAGTTTTGTTCAGCACAGTTTGATGCTTATCTCACCAAATGTGGAATTTCACACAAGCTGTCCTCTTTGTATCATCCTGAAACTAATGGGGCAGTAGAGAGAGTAAATAAGACACTAAAAGAATGTATTCAACTTGCTAGGGTCAATGGCCTATATTGGAAAGATGCACTTAGAGTAAGGATTGAAGCCTACCGGAACTCCCCCCACTCTACTACTGGCAAGTCACCCTTCGAGTTGTTCAAAGGAAGAACACCCAACACACTATTGTGTCCTGGTTGGATGGATCTAAACAAAGGGTTTGTTGACAATCACATTGGTGCATGGAGGGAGAGGGAGTTAGAGAAGCAAGCATGTAGAAAGTCTTATTTTGATTTAAAAAAATGTGTTCGTTTTCAGAAAATCCATGTAGGTGATTTAGTAAAAATAAAGGCACCTGTTGGGAGAGGTTCATGGTCTAAGTATACCAATGTCAGACCCGTTATCAAGGTGTTTGATAATGCCATTAAGACCCAAGATGGTCGGATCTGGAATAAAAGTAGAGTTGTTGTAGTTAAGTCGGGTAATGCTTCTCAAGATGTTTCTGACACTGTTTATGATTTCTCTTCTTCTTCCCGACTCCCTTTGTCCCATTTCAACAATGTCACTCCTTCTCGCTTGAGAAGTCAGAGGTTACGTAGGGCACCTGCTTATATGAAAGATTATGTTTGATCATTTATTGTTCTCACTTTTAAGTGTGATCTCTGTATCTTCTTTGCATTTTTCTTTTTTCTCATTTTGTTCCTATGTTCTTTATTATTGTATAAGAGGGAGATGTGTGATATATCGCTTTGCTCAGCAATACTTGCTTCCTCTTAGAATGTTGGTCTCTCTCCTGTTATGTCATTCCTAGAACACTGTTTGGTTCTGGTTTGGCAGTTACCGCCTGGCTGTTCGTGGATGAGGATAATAAATTCAACCTGCTTCTTCAACTGACTTCTGAATTTCATTATTATGCATATCTAACTACTTTACATCCCCTTCCTCAGTAAGGTTTTGGAGTCTCACGTTACCCAAACCCTTACCTCTTTTGTGGAAGACTCCTGTGTTTTGGACCCCCAGCAGGCTGGATTTAGACCAGCACATTCCACAGAAGCAGTCATCCTCTCTGTGATGGACGAACTTCGCAGGGGCGCCGACACTAACATCTGTCAGGCCCTGGTCCTTTTGGATCTGTCAGCCGCCTTTGACACGGTCGACCATGACATCCTGGTCGACCGTGTCAGAGAGGCTGGCATCCAGGGCATTGCCCTGGACTGGGTGCGCTCTTTCCTGACCCACCGCCACCAGGCCGTCAGGCTGTCTCAGTTCTCCGCCTCTCAGGTCGAGCTGACCTGTGGTGTCCCTCAGGGCTCTTCCCTTTCCCCTCTTCTTTTTAATTTATATTTGGCCCCGTTAATCCGTTCCCTTCACCGTTTCAATGTCTCCGCATTTAACTATGCGGATGACATTCAATTGGTCTTCACCATTGACTCCGGGTCCGAATCCATCTCTACCTTTCAAAATACCCTTTGTTTCATTAGTGATTGGATGGGCGCAAACCACCTGAAACTCAACCCCGACAAGACCGAGCTGGTGCTTGTCGGGGGACCCTCCAATCCTTGGCATCCCTCCTTCTGGCCGGCCAGCCTGGGTACCCCGCCTTGTCCCGTCAATTCAGCAAAAAGTCTGGGTGTTGTCATCAGCAACGATCTATCGATGACACCCCAGATTAGTGCCGTAGTCTCCTCTAGTCATTTTCAGCTCAGGAAGATACGCAAGATCTCTCGCCTACTTACCACCGATGCCCTCACTTTGGCCTTGCTTGCGTTAGTCATGTCTAGGCTTGACTACGCGAACGTATTATACGTAGGCATCCCTGTTTACCAACTTAGGAGACTCCAGCTGATTCAAAACCAGGCCGCCCGTCTGATTTATCATCAGCCGAGAGATCAACATGTCCAACCGCTTTTAAAGGATCTCCACTGGCTCCCGGTCTCTGCTCGTTGCAAATTCAAGCTGGGTTGTACCATCTTCAAATCCCTCTCTGGTCAGGGCCCCGTTTTCATTTCTTCTCTGCTTCATCCCTATGTCCCCCCCCCGCACCCTCCGGTCCTCCCATATGGCCCTTTTATCTGTTCCCAGATTCAAGCGGAAGAAACACAGTGGCCTTAGGTTCTCCTTCCTAGCCCCGTCCTTTTGGAATTCTTTACCTCTCCCGCTCAGGCTATCCTCCCCCTATTCCAGTTTCAGATCCTCCCTCAAAACTCACCTCTTCACTGAAGCCTACAATTAAATTCTTATTTATTGTTATGTTAGCTCTGTCTCTCTCTGCTCTCTCCAAACAGCGCCAAGGAACCTAATGGTGTTAGTGCGCTCTACAAACTAATTTAACATAACAACATAACATAACATGGTGTAGATAGATAGAGAGAGGGAGGGCGATAGATAGATAGAGGGCGATAGACAGATAGAGAGGGAGGGCGATAGACAGATAGAGGGCGATAGACAGAGGGAGTGCGATAGATAGAGGGATTGAGGGAGTGCGATAGATAGAGGGATTGAGGGAGTGCGAGAGATAGAGGGATTGAGGGAGTGCGAGAGATAGATTGAGGGAGTGCGAGAGATAGATTGAGGGAGGGCGATAGAGGGAGGGCGATAGAGGGATGGGGATAGATAGAGGGAGGGCGACAGATAGAGGTAGGGAGGGCGACAGATAGAGGGAGGGAGGGCGACAGATAGAGGGAGGGAGGGCGACAGATAGAGAGAGGGAGGGCGACAGATAGAGAGAGGGAGGGCGACAGATAGAGAGAGGGAGGGCGACAGATAGAGAGAGGGAGGGCGATAGAGAGAGAGGGAGGGCGATAGATAGAGAGAGGGAGGGCGATAGATGGATAGAGGGAGGGCAATAACAGACAGATGTCCCTTCCAATGGCTAGCCTCCATTTATGGAGCTAGCCAATGGAAGAGCAGGTGGGACAAAGCACCCATACTGCTAAACAAAAGTTTTCGCCTGTGCGAACACTGCTGTGCAGCGGATCGCCAGGCGAAACCTCTATCTAGAAACATACCTTTTTTGACTGCATTGCCATTTGATCCAGGTTTTCTCAATTTAGGTTTTTTGCCGACAAACGCCCCTCCAATGGGTTTATTAAGCGATTGCATCATCTTTCTTTTCATCCACCTTCCAGCAGTCCCACCAAATACCAGATTTGTCTGGTAGTCGACAACAATTCCAGGTCTCTGCATACCGCCATAATCCTGCAAATTGATAACATAAAATTAGCAGAGAGTATGCAGATAAGGCAAGTTACATGGTGTAGATAGATAGAGAGAGGGAGGGCGATAGATAGATAGAGGGCGATAGACAGATAGAGAGGGAGGGCGATAGACAGATAGAGGGCGATAGACAGAGGGAGTGCGATAGATAGAGGGATTGAGGGAGTGCGATAGATAGAGGGATTGAGGGAGTGCGAGAGATAGAGGGATTGAGGGAGTGCGAGAGATAGATTGAGGGAGTGCGAGAGATAGATTGAGGGAGGGCGATAGAGGGAGGGCGATAGAGGGATGGGGATAGATAGAGGGAGGGCGACAGATAGAGGGAGGGAGGGCGACAGATAGAGGGAGGGAGGGCGACAGATAGAGGGAGGGAGGGCGACAGATAGAGAGAGGGAGGGCGACAGATAGAGAGAGGGAGGGCGACAGATAGAGAGAGGGAGGGCGACAGATAGAGAGAGGGAGGGCGACAGATAGAGAGAGGGAGGGCGATAGAGAGAGAGGGAGGGCGATAGATAGAGAGAGGGAGGGCGATAGCTAGAGAGGGAGGGCGATAGCTAGAGAGGGAGGGCGATAGCTAGAGAGGGAGGGCGATAGCTAGAGAGGGAGGGCGATATCTAGAGAGGGAGGGCTATAGCTAGAGAGGGAGGGCTATAGCTAGAGAGGGAGGGCTATAGCTAGAGAGGGAGGGCTATAGCTAGAGAGGGAGGGCGATAGATAGAGGGAGGGCGATAGATAGAGGGAGGGCGATAGATAGATAGAGGGAGGGCGATAGAGGGAGGGAGGGCGATAGATAGAGGGAGGGAGGGCGATAGATAGAGGGAGGGCGATAGATAGAGGGAGGGCGATAGATAGAGGGAGGGGGAGGGCGATAGATAGAGGGAGGGGGAGGGCGATAGAGAGAGGGGGAGGGCGATAGATAGAGAGGGAGGGCGATAGATAGAGAGGGAGGGCGATAGAGTAAGGGAGGGCGATAGATAGATAGGGAGGGCGATAGAGTAAGGGAGGGCGATAGATAGATAGAGAGGGAGGGCGATAGAGTAAGGGAGGGCGATAGATAGATAGATAGAGAGGGAGGGCGATAGAGTAAGGGAGGGCGATTGATAGAGAGGGAGGGCGATAGAGTAAGGGAGGGCGATTGATAGATAGAGGGAGGGCGATAGATAGAGGGAGGGCGATAGAGGGAGGGCGATAGATAGATAGAGGGAGGGCGATAGATAGATAGAGAGGGAGGGAGATAGATAGATAGAGAGGGAGGGCGATAGATAGAGGGAGGGCGATAGATAGAGGGAGGGGGAGGGCGATAGATAGAGGGAGGGCGATAGAAAGATAGAGGGAGGGCGATAGATAGAGGGAGGGCGATAGATAGAGAGGGAGGGCGATAGATAGAGAGGGAGGGCGATAGAGTAAGGGAGGGCGATAGATAGATAGAGAGGGAGGGCGATAGAGTAAGGGAGGGCGATAGATAGATAGAGAGGGAGGGCGATAGAGTAAGGGAGGGCGATTGATAGAGAGGGAGGGCGATAGAGTAAGGGAGGGCGATAGATAGAGGGAGGGCGATAGATAGAGGGAGGGGGAGGGCGATAGATAGAGGGAGGGGGAGGGCGATAGATAGAGGGAGGGCGATAGATAGAGGGAGGGCGATAGAGGGAGAGGGAGGGCGATAGAGGGAGAGGGAGGGCGATAGATAGAGAGGGAGGGCGATAGATAGAGAGGGAGGGCAATAGATAGATAACGGGAGGGCGATAGATAGATAGATAGAGGGAGGGCGATAGATAGATAGATAGAGGGAGGGCGATTGATAGATAGAGGGAGGGCGATAGATAGAGGGAGGGCGATAGATAGAGGGAGGGCGATAGATAGATAGAGGGCGATAGATAGATAGAGAGGGAGGGCGATAGATAGAGGGAGGGCGATAGATAGAGGGAGGGGGAGGGCGATAGAGAGGGAGGCGATAGATAGAGAGGGAGGGCGATAGAGAGGGAGGGCGATAGATAGAGAGGGAGGGCGATAGATAGAGAGGGAGGGCGATAGATAGAGAGGAAGGGCGATAGATAGATAGGGAGGGCGATAGATAGAGGGAGGGCGATAGATAGAGGGAGGGCGATAGATAGATAGAGGGAGGGCGATAGATAGAGGGTGATAGATAAATAGAGGGAGGGCGATAGATAGAGGGAGGGCGATAGATAGAGGGAGGGCGATAGATAGAGGGAGGGCGATAGAGGGAGGGCGATAGATAGAGAGGGAGGGCGATAGAGTAAGGGAGGGCGATTGATAGATAGAGAGGGAAGGCGATAGAGGGAGGGCGATAGATAGATAGAGGGAGGGCGATAGATAGAGAGGGAGGCCAATAGAGTAAGGGAGGGCGATTGATAAAGAGGGAGGGCGATAGATAGAGAGGGAGGACGATAGATAGATAGAGAGGGAGGGCGATAGATAGAGGGAGGGCGATAGAGGGAGAGGGAGGGCGATAGAGGGAGAGGGAGGGCGATAGAGGGAGAGGGAGGGCAATAGATAGAGAGGGAGGGCGATAGATAGAGAGGGAGGGCAATAGATAGATAACGGGAGGGCGATAGATAGATAGATAGATAGAGGGAGGGCGATAGATAGATAGATAGAGGGAGGGCGATTGATAGATAGAGGGAGGGCGATAGATAGAGGGAGGGCGATAGATAGAGGGAGGGCGATAGATAGATAGAGGGCGATAGATAGATAGAGAGGGAGGGCGATAGATAGAGGGAGGGCGATAGATAGAGGGAGGGGGAGGGCGATAGAGAGGGAGGCGATAGATAGAGAGGGAGGGCGATAGAGAGGGAGGGCGATAGATAGAGAGGCAGGGCGATAGATAGAGATGGAGGGCGATAGATAGAGAGGGAGGGCGATAGATAGATAGGGAGGGCGATAGATAGAGGGAGGGCGATAGATAGATAGAGGGCGATATATAGATAGAGGGAGGGCGATAGATAGAGGGCGATAGATAAATAGAGGGAGGGCAATAGATAGAGGGAGGGCGATAGATAGAGGGAGGGCGATAGATAGAGGGAGGGCGATAGAGGGAGGGCGATAGATAGAGAGGGAGGGCGATAGATAGAGAGGGAGGGCGATAGAGTAAGGGAGGGCGATTGATAGATAGAGAGGGAAGGCGATAGAGGGAGGGCGATAGATAGATAGAGGGAGGGCGATAGATAGAGAGGGAGGCCGATAGAGTAAGGGAGGGCGATTGATAAAGAGGGAGGGCGATAGATAGAGAGGGAGGACGATAGATAGATAGAGAGGGAGGGCGATAGATAGAGGGAGGGCGATAGATAGAGGGAGGGGGAGGGCGATAGAGGGAGAGGATGGACGATAGAGGGAGAGGGAGGGCGATAGATAGAGAGGGAGGGCGATAGATAGAGGGAGGGCGATAGATAGAGAGGGAGGGCAATAGATAGATAACGGGAGGGTGATAGATAGAGGGAGGGCGATAGATAGATAGAGGGAGGGCGATAGATAGAGGGAGGGCGATTGATAGATAGAGGGAGGGCGATAGATAGAGAGGGAGGGCGATAGAGAGGGCGGGAGGGTGATAGATAGATAGAGAGGGAGGGCGATAGATAGATAGAGAGGGAGGGCGATTGATAGAGAGGGAGGGGATAGATAGAGGGAGGGGGGATAGATAGATAGAGGGAGGGCGATAGATAAATAGAGGGAGGGCGATAGATAGAGAGGGAGGGAGGGCGATAGAGTAAGGGAGGACGATTGATAGAGAGGGAGGGCGATAGATAGAGGGAGCGGGATAGATAAATAGAGGGAGGGCGATAGAGAGAGGACACTTATGGGACGTTTGCACACATGGTAGACGTGTGCACACATGATGGAAAGCATCGGGTGGCGGTGTGCACTGTCAAATCTTTCCATGTTGGACCTGTCCTGAGGGGTAGTGTTCAAGTGCAGGATGACGGTATGTCGAAAGTATTACAACTTGCATGTGCGTAAGTGCATGGTTTTAACTGTCCCGCATAGACAGCTGTAGTATTGTTGAGGGATGACTAGTGTTTAGTGTGCTACGAGGCTGGAATCTGGCATGACATACCAGGTGTACACACACAGTGTGCAAGCCCTCACCAACTTCGCAGAACCAGTGGCAGGCGCCTCTCGTTAGAATGTTATTATGCACATGTACACACCGTGTGTGAAATACTTAAAGTGTGCAACACCTAAAGTGTGCAAGGAGTGACTGGGATGATCCATGCTGCTGGAGTTGGTGTTCCTGGTGCAGGAGGTTAGTGAGTACCACGGCATGCCACATGTACACACGCCACGCACTGCACCTTACCTAACTCGCAGGATTAGTGTCAGGGGTGTAGTGTGCAGGGGCGGCTGAGGTGCTGCGTGCCGCTGGTGTTAGCGCCCCGTGTGCAGAAGGCGAGTGTTGCATACGCCGCACGCTGCCCCTTACCTAGCTCGCAGAACTAGTGGCAATGTGCAGTGTGTGCAAGGGGCGGCTGAGGTGGTAGTGCCCAGTGAGCAGAAGGCGCAGCCCCTTGCCTAAACAGGACCACCTTCCTTGAACTGCGATGCTTCTTTACACATGCACAAAAGCCCAGTACTAAAAAGATTGTGTCTTCGTGACATAGTCACTTGCCAACCATATGTATTACCAACCTCATATGGAGGAAAAACAGAGCCAGCCCTAGGAGGATACCTCTGTAGGTGGCATTCGTTTTGTTGAGTTATCTTATTTGATACTTTTGTGGAATACACGCAAGGAGCCTTACTGTTTCTATCCTTTAATCCAAAAGGCAGCAATGAGGCCTTTGTATTAAAGGGTTATACATGCCTTAGGTGCTGGGAGGGAGGAGGGCTCAAGAACGGTTATAGGTGCAGAGGACACGCTTCAGAACACCTTAGCCTCCCGAGGGGGCAGAGAGTAACTTCTATTTGACATGTGTAAGCATGAACTCTGTGGTGTGGCTGCGCTGCTCATACCTGATAGGAGACCCCTTTGAGATTTTTGGACGGAGGCAGCAGCTCACACTTGACATGGAGCAACTAGAGCACTCTGTACTGGGTGGCATCAAAGCCGTTTAAATAGCATGAAGAGAGCCATGTGACCTAGAAATCTGGCCCAGGGGATGAAGGAGGAATTCGTCGTCAGGTGGTTAGATCCAGCGCACTTCTTTTGATCTTCCCTGTCTTCGTCGCATAATTACTTCTAGGTCTCCTGCTCTGCTCATGACACGTAGATTACTTGCGTTTTGTATCCTTCATGCAGGACACAAATCCGGGTTTCTTCATACAACACTCCCTGCTAATTGGGCCTTTTTCTGAATTCTATAAATGTAAAGAAAAATCGAGTGAACTCATTATGCTCGAGGCCTCTGGAATGAATGAGCTACACAGGCCTGACCTCGGGCAGTCTGAGATCTGCAAGTTGGGTGAGCTTCTCACACTTGACAAGAGCTGGCTGGATGTCTGGCCTGGTATGGACTGCTCATACATACCTTGAACAGCTTCAGATAAGCTCCAGGCTCTTTAAACTACTCACGTCTGACCCAGGCTAAATTACGATTTCTGGCTTCTGTGGGCTACTTCCCCCAGATATGGGCAGCTAGAGATGTCGAAGTGTGGAGACATTTCCCTGTCTTACGCACTCCATTATCTCCTCGTTTCATGTGCTCTTGACTTTTCCTTGTTGTGGCCTTAATGCACCTTTTTGTATATTAAACCTGGGCTGCCCAGGCCTACCTGTGTCTTGAAAGCACCCTCCTTATTGCGTAATATTAGTATTCCTTGGGTGATTAGGATTCTGCAGAGAGATGCTCTGTTTGGGCCAGTGCCACGGATAGGACTGGCCAGGCCCCTGCCCGGAAGAACACACTCGTAATTGAGGTGTCTTCAATAATATATAAAAACCCTGCTGGGTTGTCCACATGTTATCGACCTTGGAAAGCTAAAAGCATGATTTGGCTCTCAAGGTTTGCAAACAATTAGCAGACTGGTTCCTCCTTGGTGTCTCAGCCTACCGTGCTATAGCTAAAACGACAAAATAAAAAAAATGTCACTGGTTTGGCGCCCCTTGTGACCTGGTTACACCTAAACAGTGCCTTCCCCTAGTATTCCACTTTAAAGACACTCGCGCTTCTCTTGAAGCTGACACGCCTCAAGATGGCGTCTTTACATCTTGTATGCAGAGTTGTTAGGCGTGGTAGCTCTGTGCACGCTGCAAAAAGAATATAATATGCACGTACTGCCTAAGTAGCCTTCCATCATTGTGCTGACTAGACCCGTTGATCAACTTTCCCATCTATGTTTTAGTCTGCATACTTATTGTATGGCACTCAAGGGTGGACGGGGTGATTGCTTGTTATTCTACCTCAAAACCTGGCCTTAATATATGAGACACAGTAAGCATCCTTGTCTTTTTAATAAAGTTTGTCGAACCTGACCAAATGCGTGTTTTGTGTTAATTTCATCGACCTAGGTGGGAAGTGGTGCCTTGCAGGGACCCCTCATGTGTCCTGCAGGGTACACGCTGATCTATATAGCCAGCGCCTATGGATCCCGAATTATCTTACCCAGGTCTAACCTTGTAATCTTCTTGGTGGAGACTGATCTCTGCGGTAGATGCATTAACCCGCTGAGTAATAAAATAAACAAAATGTGTGGATTCTAAAGTGAGGGGCCTAGGTCGCACGATTTGTGGCAGGGGTGTAGAGTGAGCAGGGGCGGCGGGAGTGGTGCACGCCGCTAGGCGCAGTCCGCAGATAGAACGACGGCGGCATCCCCCGAGTAGGAGACACAGGTCGGGGGATGCCGTTTGGGACACACTGGAGCCTTCTCCCCGGCGTGAGGATAGGGACGCCAGCGCCACCCCAGGCCACACGCTCAGGGCAGCCGCCGCTGCGCTGCATATTGGGGCGACACTGGAGCCTTCTCCCCGGCGGACCAATTTATTAGAAAGAGGATAGGGACGCCCGCGCCACCCCAGGCCACACGCTGCCACTGGTGATTCGGTCTCTTAGCTGCCTTAGCCCGGTGCCCAGGTACCCGAGGTGTGAGGCGCAGTATCCTGGAGTGCCAGCACCTTCGCTCGCGCGCGCGGCGCCTCACTCACAGCTCCAACCCTTACAAGTTCGGCGTCTAAAGAGAGCGCGCTGACTAGAAGCTGATGAGCCAATGAATGAAGTGTTTACACATGGCAACGTAGAACAACTGATGGACTGTCAGTAAGACGACTTGTGATTTGTCTGCGACAAACTGCGCAGAAAAGGGGGGAAGCAGCCAATTCTGGCTAAGTGGTGTAAACGTCATGAGAATGGAACTGCGCATGCGCAAAGGTTGTGCGCATGCGCACAATGACAGGGGGTGCGCTCAATCATGGGAGCAGCGGATTATAGAACACCGGGACTGCCTCAGGCTCTGACTGAAGAGAAACAATGTATATTGATACTTGGTTTCTCTTCAGTCAGAGGGAGGGGGCGAAGGGCTCCGAGCAGGCTGCACCTGCTTCAGATGCCGAGGGAGAGAGGATTGCTTCAGCGCAGACCTCTCTCACAGCTCTCAGAGGAGCTGAGGGGGCCGAGGACCCCTGGGGGCCCCTTCATTAACTATAGAGAGTGAGGCCCCCCCCGCAGTGCGGGGTCTGCGGGGGGGGGGGGGGCGTTTGTTACGCCCCTGCCAGGAACACAATCTTTTCTTTGTCATAGCAGTTAGTGAATCTGAGGTTGTCATTGCAGGTATTTATGCAGGTTATGAATTGGTCCAATTGTTCGACAGGTCCTTGCCAAATTGCTAGGACGTCGTCGATATAACGTTTCCAGAATGTCACATTTTTGCAAAAGGAATTAGCATTGTTCAAGATAAACTTTTTTTCGAAGTCGTATACATACAACCCGGCCACGCTGGGGTCAAAAACGCTTCCCATTGATGTACCCCCCCGTTTGTAAATAGAGGGTACCTTCAAATTCAAAGTAGTTGCATTTCAATGCCATCTTAGCACATTCCAGAATGAAAGCTCTAGGCGTATTGAAAGACCAATCTATGTTTTCCAAGGTGTTTTCAAGGACTTGAATGGTGTCATCTTGAGGTATGCTCGTATAAAGACTTTCAATGTCAAAACTTAGTAGGACAGTGTTTTCATCTACCACTACATTTTGCAATAGGTTCAGTAGACTCTTAGGGCTAGATGTAGGTAGAAAAGATTTACCGATTTTAAATTACCGAATTTTACTGATTCGGTAATTTAAAATCGGTAAAACTATGGGTCCGACATGTAGGTATTCCAGATGTGCTGGAATACCGAATCGGATGAATTCGGTATTTACCGATTCGGTAAATACCAAATCGGTAATGCCCATTCATTCCTATGGGCTTTGAAGCTGTCACATGGCATAGGTGTGCATGCACACATGTGCATGCACACCGGAATCGGTATTTTACCATCAAATTGGATTTGATGGTAAAATACCGATTCGGTAAGGCTCCTGGGACTCTGAAGAGTCCCACCTACATATGGGTGGCTCAGATTCAGTAAATTTACCGAATTTTTATTTTACAGATTCGGTAATTTTACCGATTCGGTAAAATAATGCCCCCTACATGCCAATCACCTGTTTACTGATCGTTAAGGGCCGAAAATATCGATTTTAGGCCGTTACCGACCGACCTACATCGGGCCCTAAGTGTCTTGTAGATAAGTAGCCGTATTTTAGACAGTAGTCTTTAAGAAGAAATCACAAAACCTAGACAAAGGTTCTAATAAAGAGCCAATGCCTGAAACAATTGGGCGTCCAGGAGGAGGTAACCTGCGTTTATGCATTTTAGGCAAGATATAGAAATATGGGATTTTCCCTTCTGTGGTACATAGGTAATCCGCTTCCTGTTTCGATATCCTGCCAGAAGCTTCTGCGGTTTCCACTAGTTGTTGGATTTCTGTTTTCAGTTCATAGGTGAGATCTGAATCCAGAATATGGTAATTTCTGGTGTCACTGAGGAGTCGTGTGCATTCCTCGCGATATGTGGTTATATCCATAACCACCAAGCCTCCACCTTTGTCGGCGGGTTTTATTATGTTGGTATCACAGGCGCGTAGTTCAGTTAGTGCTGTGTTCTCGGCTCTACTCATATTTTGAAATTGGGTGGAGACCTGCATTTTTTCAACATCATTATATACGGCCTGTTCGAAAGCGATCAGTTCCACCGGTGTAGTATGTGGGGGTGGCATGAAGGTAGATTTGACTCTTAATCTACTTTCATTTTCAACTTCGTTTTCTCTTGGAGGGCCCAGCTTCTCAAAAAAAGCTTTCAGTCTTAGTTTTCTGAAAAAACCTGGCAATTCACAATGTAATTGGAATTTGTCCAAACGGGTTGTGGGGACAAAACCAAGTCCCTTATTCAAGACACTTTTCTCTGTAGTTGATAGTGGTCTAGAAGATAAGTTGGTAACTAGGGTCTTGTATTGCTGGGCCCTGCCTTGCTCTTGGTTCGGTTGCTCACTGGATATTGTATCTATATACACGTTTTTATTATTGTCCAGTAGTCTTAAGAATAACATTTTTCACCTATAAGCCATACCAGGACAATTTTTAACACACTTACTTTTTTTCTTGCACTCATCACTCCTATACCAGCTCCACTGTATTCCAGGTGTCGCAGCACACCTTGATGGCACTCGGCTGTCAAGGTGGCCCCGATGATGAAGCATGTCACCGACTAGGTCGGTGAGTGAGGGGTTTATTAAAAACCAAAGAAGGACTTTCTTCTTTTTCTCATTAGAAAACCATCCCACCAAAATCGCTTTTTGAGCCTTTCTCTGGTGGTACTCCTCTTTTCTGTTATATAGAAGATCCATTGCCTCCTTATCTAAACTATCCAGGGTGCACACACAAAACATTCTGCAAATGTATCGGCAGTCACAGGGGAATACACTATTTCAGAAACTTCACGAGTGGGGGGTGTAAGTGACTAGCTGGTATAATTCTAAGTGCTAGGTCATTAGTTGCTATCCCATATAGCAGGTTACCTGCCTTGTCGCCTATTTCATAAACCCTAATCTGTGAAGCCACTATAGATACTCTTGCAGCATCCGTAGACACCTGCTGAAATGTAAACCTTGCAGTTTCAAGGGCCTAAGCATATTTGCGTCCCATGTGACTAGCGAAGGTTTCTCTAAGCTGAGCATTTCTTCCTGCATTTTTAGCATGCACAGATCTGCTCTTTGGTCTTACTGTGATCCATGCTAGGACTCTTCAGGGATCTGGCCTTTGTTGGCTTCTGAAAGCCCAGCTGCCGACTGTCCTAATTTTCATTCCGAACATGATCTGTAAAGTGATTATCTAGGAGTCACCAGGTACTTAGGTGCCACATACCACAGAATCCCCCTTCACAATTTCACTTCATCCCCATTGAGGAGTGGTCACATGGGTGGATCTGAACCCCGGCCAGGTCACCCAGCTCTACTGCCTGTAGGAAGAAACAGTCCAAATGGGAGAAGCAGTCTTTAAGTTACCTTAGCCTTAAGATGCCCTCTCTAGAAAGCAGCAATGGCAGTTGTCACTTGCATATCCAAGACGCTGTGCCCTTGGTGGCAGACTGGTGCTACTGCCTTCCGTTCTGTTGTCCTTTATCCTCACAAATTATTTATTTGAAAGGGATGAGTGGACAAACAATAGATTGTACTACTGACTATCAACACCAACAATATCAAGACAGATGAATATCGAGGACAAAATATTGAGGGGCAAAATATCTAAAGGTATGCACCTATAGGGATGTAGAGATTTACTACTCATAAACTCCACATTTATGTACCTGGAAGATGTGTGTATCGTGTAGGCACATATGTGTGGAGTTAGGTATATGAAATCTAAGCCCATGCACCTGTCAATATTTAATTTTCAATATTCTGTGCTCGATATTATGTCCCATTGATATTGGGGATTCGATATTCAGGGTGCTCACCCATACATGTACTATCCTAGTCACTAACATGCTGGGAAATTAAAACGTGGTTGCACATTGCCTTTCGTATTGACTTTCTGAAAGAGTATTTCCAAAAGAGAGAGACAACATTCTTCCTTCAGAGGTCTTTGTTTTTAATCTGATATACTTGACAAATTTAGAATGCAAACTAAAGAGCTTCAAGATTAGAAATGGAGAGGATATGAAGTCTACAATCCAGTAGAAAGGTGCATTATTATTCTAGCTGAAAAGAATATTTATTCCTACAGATGATCTCTGTAATTCCATTATGAAGTTATATCATGATTCCCTTGCTGCTAGTCACAGGGGAGGACGGCTGAAGAAAATATCCAAAGGAAGAGCTGGTGGCTATCCCTATGAAAAGCTGTTTCAAGACCTTGATCAAATTCATTAACAGGTGGCCTCGCCGCGAATGGCGTGAGACATGCGTCGTGAGAGCTCCTATAAACCGCCACCTTCAGCTGCCTGTAACGCGGAGCTGGGACCCCATCAGCGTCACAAGTTGGGGTGCACAGATAGCGGAACGGTTGGGGCACCTTTAAGGGATCGGACAGCGGTCTGGATCGGCCTGGTGCAGGGACGCAGACCTCCGGCCCTCATCAGTCGGACCCAGCGGTGGCCGGTGCCATTTTAAATACAGTGGTCCCAGGCCTCCTTCATCGCAAGGGCAGCAGAGCGGCCGCCGAAGAGGCATGGACCTCCTGCCCGTAGCGGCCGGACGCAGCGGCGGCTGCATCCATCATGTGTATTGCGGTCCTGGACCCTGTCCAGTGCTGTGTGTATTTGCTTGGCCGCATCGACCCCGCTGGCAGTCCCCCAACCCTGAGGTGACTGCCGGGCACTGTGTGGGGCTCACTAATGCCTGGGGCGTAATTGAACTGCAGGACACCCTAGCGTCACAGACTGCGACGATCGCCATCCTAGGCCTTCCCCTTCCCCCGGAGCTGACGTGGGGCGGAGAGAGGCTACCACAAGCCCCTGAGGCGTCGGCCCTCCATAATGCCGGTTGGCAAGACTGAGTGGTGACATTGAGAGGCGCCTGGTGAATATGGTCCCTTGGAAAGGCTGACAGTGTCCTCGCAGCAACATGGCCTGGGAGTAGCGGCCCTCCGGCCTGGTGGATCTGCGGGTCGGCGTGAACCTACATCCCTCCTCGCCCAGCCCACACCGCTTTCCTGCTGGACTCCTGCAATTCTGACTCTCTGAGCAGGTGAGGTGTAGGGGTGGGGGCGCCGCTGCATGCTGTGGCCTTGCTGAACTGACCCGCCTGAACGGGGCCCTGCGCACCCTCCCCTGGACACTGCACTTCACTGGCTGCACGTGTCCCCAGTGCGCCGACCTTGCCTGAGGCCTACTTCAGCGGGATGCTCCTTGCATGACTGGGAGCTCGACGGACCTCGACGGCGAGGGTCCTTCAGTGGCTGACCCTTCTGTTGCTAGTGGATCCTTTACATTATCCGACTCCCCGGGGCCCTCGGCACAGGTAGATGGGGCCTGGCCTGAGGGGGCCTAGACACTAGCATCCACCACACAGGGGGATAATTTTTGCACTAGCTACATCCCAGGAGACCGGTGTTGGCTGGCTGGGGGTGGTCCCTGCATCCCTCATCGTCTCGTGGACCAAGCATGGCTATTTAGCTTGCTGCTTTGGACATTGTGAAGTGACATTGGTCCCCAACTCCCTGTGATATCTATACAACTCGTTTGCAGAGTAGTCCTCGATGGTATTGGCCCCTACAATTTGGCTGCATAGCGACAGGCATTCCTGACGATAAGGTCTCCACGGCATCGCCAATACCTGCAATCTTACTAGTCCATCCTCCTCCCTCATAACCAGCGCTTCACTACTTACAGCGCTCCCTGGGACAGCTTGCGCCCCTACAGCCGGGGAGCATCAGGTACCCTTGGGTGTCTCCTAACGTCCCCCCACTTGACTCTGCCACCCTGACAAGGGGCCGGAGAGCGCTTGGCCTCGAGGGGAGAGATGACGTGCACAAAAGAAGGGAAGGACCCTGCGACATCCCAGAAGGATAACCTGGTCGCTGCGCTCTGGAACAAGCTGGGCCCTTCTGCTCCTGGTGCAATGGCGTCATTGACGGGGGGAAGATTCAGTGCCAGTCATGCAGTCCTTCATGGCCAACTTCAAGCTTGAACTCAAGTCAGAAATTGGTTCCTTGCCGTCTGAGGTCCATTCCTGTGTCCGGGAACTCATAAAAGAGGTCACTGACCTTGGCGAGAGAGTGGATGGCCTCCGAAAGACCGTAGACCTCCGAACGGAGGATCAAGAACACCTCTGGCAGCTATTGGCCACCCTAGAAGAGCAGCATATCGATTTGCAACTAAAGAAGATTTGGAGAACTGGAGCCGCCGCAACAATCTGTATTAGGGGGATTCCGTCTGGAGCTGTGTGGTCAGACATCATGACATTTGTCGCAAGACTGTTGCATGACATCTGGGGAGATAATGATGCCACACCGAGTCTCGGGCCCTCCCAACCGCATGGGTCTGGTTTCTGATATCCCGACTCGGGTCCACTTTTTTACAGAAAAGGAGGCAATTCTCAAGGCGGCGCGCTCCAAACCGAGCTCACTTTCAAAGGCACCACCATACAGGTTTTCCAAGACCTTGCACCCACCACGTTGCGCAGACGCCAAGATTTTAAACCAATAACAGATAAGCTGAGGAGCCTAAACATCCAGTACCAATGGAGCCACTCTTTCGCGCTCAGTTTTCAATGGGAGTTCAGACGCCAGATGGTGCGATCCGTCCAGGAAGCGGCACAACTTCTGCACCTTTCCATCACCCCACCATCCAACCCAACACGCCTACCCTCCCGCACCCGGGAACCTGCGAAGCCAACTTGATCCAAGGTACGCCGCTCCAGTAGAACCTCACACTCACACCCAGGGGAGCAACCTGCTTCCCAAGCCAAGCAGGACATCCTCCAGCACATTCGATCCATGAAAAAGAGCCATTCACCTTCTAGCTCTCGCCCCTCCACGCCCTGAACGAAAGGTCACACTTATCTACCTGTTCCACCCCGATGCACCGCTCACACCTGATACCTGGAAATGACGAGTCGGTGCCTTGCTCTGTGGCTGGCGAGCTCCCAGCTCCACACTCTAGGGGTCGGCGGCGCAGGGTTGCCCTCCTTGCTGTCTCGCTCTAAGCTTGGACGATACACCCCCGCTCCTGGGAGAGTGACTTCTCCGGGATGACCTGTGCCTTTCTGCCGCAATTGTCCCTGGACTGGAACAGGAATCTATGGTCCTGTTGGCCAACGTTGTGTTTTATATATTTTGATCGCTTCTTTTTTTCTCTCCTTCTCTCCTTTTCTCTCTCTTTCTCTATCCCTTTCTATGGCGCGTGGGGGTAACCCTCAAGACGATCTTTCCCTCTCAACAGGAGCGTCATATCACTGTCCTTCCCTCCTGCTACACCACCCAGCTCCTCACAATGGTGTAATGGATTGCTTCAGGCCCTGACACAAAGATGACTACTGCCCCTTGCTTAAAGATCCTGTCCCTTAATGTTAAGGGACTTGATTACCCCAACAAGTGACACCAGATATGGCGCTACCTCTTGCAACACAATCCAGACATCATCCTCCTCCAGGAGACCCACCTCATGAAGGCTGATATCCCTTGTATGGCCCACCCTCGATATCCTCTTCAATTCTGGGCTGCAGCACCGGCTAAAATGGCTGGAGTGGCGATACTCTGTAGACCTGGCATCAGACAGGGGGAATCTAGGGTATTTCGTAGTGCAGACAGCCGCTTTGTCAAGGTTGGGATCAGGATCGGACATCGCTCCTTTACACTGTGTAATATTTATGCACCTCATCAGGTGCAGGACTCGTACCTCCGGGCAATCTTGCGGGAACAGGTCCCACAGGCAGATCCCAATCATAGGGGGAGATTTTAACATGGTATGGGACGCTGCAATTGATCGCAACAATGCCTCATTTCACGGGACAGGTGCTATGTCTTCGGCTCTCAGGAGGCAGTTATCAGACCTTGGCCTACTAGACTCCTGGCGCTACCACTCCCCTGACGTACGCGAATACTCTTATTACTCACACGTGCACTGCTCATACTCACGCATCAACCACATTTTTATCTTCCATGCCTTGATCAGCGAATCGCTCTCGGCCTCCATGTCCGACATTTCTGTCTCGGATCATGCCCATCTCGAACTCCTCCTGAGAGATCCATCTGCCTGTGCCCCTCAGACCCCTCGCTGGCGCTTGCCTCCGCACATTCTTCGGGACCCAGTCGATGTGGCAAGCCTGCGAACTGCCATTGAGTCTTATTTTGCAACTAATGACATCCCTGAAAACCCCCTTCCCTATAGTGTGGGACACATTCAAGGCCACGATCCGAGGTCAAATCACGTCTCTTACAATTGCACAGGCGCAAAAGGTGCGCCTCCTGGAAAACAACCTCTCCAAGGACATCAAGGCCCAGGAGAGACAGGATCCGGAGCGCCCCTCACTTGCACACAAACAACGCCTAGAGAACTTCCGAGGCCAACTTCGCTCCCTTTGAGCTAATAAGGCTGAGCGAGATCTCCTAACATTGAAGCAACGCTATTTTGAAGGGGGTGATAAAGTGGGTACGGTCCTGGCTAGACACCTGCGAGCGCGTGCTGCCATAGCACTCATGGCTAATGTGCAGACTGGTGATGGCACGCGGGTCACTACAGAGGCGGCTAAACGCGACGCCTTTCATGCATATTACTCGGTACTCTATGCTGCGGACGATCGGCCTCCAGGCAGAGTAAAAGCCATTCTGGACAATTGCTCATGGACTCCAATTAGTCCATATCACGCTCAGCAGCTGAGGGAACCCCTTACTCAAGAAGAGCTTGCGAGCGCTCTGAAGGATCTGCCCCTTGGGAAATCACCGGACCCAGATGGCCTTCCCCTGTCCTTCTTTCACTTATTCTTGCCACAGCTCCAACCCCATCTACAGCGACTTTCTTTTAAATTTATTTTTATTTTTTCATAATAAAACAGCACATGAATAAATCTTACAGTCAGGCATTCCTTCTTACATTTAGCTTGTTTGTTACGTCCACCGGTTGGATTGTAAACTTCATTCCTCTGTGCATCATCGTGTATACATACGTAATACATCACATGCAAATCACAATATTATATTACGGAGATCTCCTTCATAATATTTCTTCTGGGTCTTGTGGTATAAGTGGCAAGGTGCATATCTTGAACACGGACCTTAAAATATTCACTAAAATATTGGCAAAGCGACTTGATCTGCATCTGCCCGGACTTATAGAACCGGACCAGGTTGGCTTCATAGGGCATCGTCAGGGAGCGGACAATGTGTGTCGAATTGCTCACCTTGTAAGGAAGGCCCACCTTTGGAACATACCGGCATGTTTGCTATCACCCTTTTCCTGGCTGGGCCGCCTAAACACCATCAAAATGTCAGTGCTTCCTTAAATGTTATATTTATTTCAATGTCTCCCCACCCCCATTCCGCAGCACCAGATCCAAAGTCTTCAGCGCAACATCTCTAATTTCATCTGGGGCGGGCGTAGACTGCGATTTTCCAACAAAATTCTCATGCTCCTTGGGACAGGGGTGGGCTTGCGTGTCCCAACCTACTTGAGTACTATTGGGCCTCCCACCTTCGCTTAATCTCTGAGTGGACGGCGAGGGAGAGCGAAAAGGTCTGGTTCAATATGGACAGGGCGGTAACTGGACAGACCATTTGGGACCTTCCCTGGCTCCCCCGGATCGCACGCTTCCCTAGTGCCTACATTGCCCTTTCTACCAAGACGGTGTTGGACGTCTAGGAAAAGTTAACCTTCTCTAAGGGACTCACTACCTTTCCTTCCCCCATAACCCCATTGCTGGAAATTCGCTACTCCCACTGGCTATTAACCCACAGGTATTGTCTAATTGGTTGGAGGGTGGCTGCAGAACGATCCGGGATCTGATCATAGGAGATACACTCAAAACCTTTGCTCAATGCAAGGAGGAGTTACGACTCCCGGAGGGAGCCAGGCTTCAGTACGTACAGCTTTGTCATTGGTTATCCACGTTTGCTACAATGCAGGCCGCCACCCGAGCATTCACCCCTTTTGAACGCTTAGTGTGTTTCTTTGACGACTCAAAGGGACTTTTCTCTCTGACCTATTTGGTCTAAAAAACACTCGCCGCCGGTAGTCCCTCATCCATATCAACATCAATGGCAGTCGGCAACATCCTCTACAATTGCACCCACTCTGTGGAGTCCCCTGTGGCGGGATATTCTAAAGGTGTATCGCAGCGTCTCTCAATGAGAAACCACATACAAGATTATGGCACAATGGTACTACACACCCTCTCGACTGCACAGGATGTTCCCCACTTCCTCTCCACTGTGCTGGAGATGCTCGAGCTCCCCAGGCGATTTCATTCATATTTGGTGAGCCTGTCCGCTTCTGACTCTATTCTGGAAAGAGGTTCTTAGTCATATCACAGTGATGCTTGGCTTCCCCCTTCCTGAATCCCCAGTATCAATTCTCCTAGGTCTCAACCCTGACAATTTGCGCGCACTCACCCGTAGCGACTGGCATATTTCTTTCCACATGCTAGGGGCAGCTAAACAACACATTGCTTTGTTTTAGAAAAAAGAAGAGACACCCCCCCATCAACATTTGGTTCACGCGCCTGTGGCACACAGGGACTATGGAACTATTCACTGCGCGCTTGCAGGCCCGCAACACTCACTTCACCAAAATATGGTAGCCACTGGTCACTTACCTTTGTAAAATGGAACATGTGCCTCTTCTGTCCCCGAAGCCCCGGGCTCTATGCCTCTTTGAGGACGATGTGATACCACCCGAACCTGACAGACCATCTGAATAATCACACTGGCTCTGCCCCTCATCCACCATGGTGTGCCTTGAAAGGTGATCCGACTATTGAACGCCATTGCCCACTCCTTCCCCGCATCCCACCAACTTCCTCCTTTTCGATATTGCCTGTGACCTCCATTATTTGACTTCACAAGTAGTATGACTCCTTCCCCTTGTTCCTCTCTATTTATCTCTACCCCCTGTCTTAGTTTTCTCTCTTCTGCATAGCTTTTCCGTCTTTTTAGCTCTCCCTACTCATTAATCCTCCTCTGTCTCCTACTACAGGCTTTTCACTTTTTCTTTTTTTCATTACTCATGTTGAATATGGGTCTCAAGGCTCCTCCACACCATACTCTCACACAGTGCCTCTTGTACTACGGGCCGGTTCACCATGGGTTGTAGGCGACTTGTTGTGTAACACCTGCATTGATAACCATTACCTGCGCTTTGCATGCCTCCCCTAAATAATGCAGCCAGCCCTACAAAGGGTTGTGGGCCAAATGCTGTGTGAATTTCTGACAGAATATCGAGAGACAGGATATCGACAGACAAAATATCGACGCTGGAATATCGAAGGCAAGTATATCGACACCCTATCTACAACATGGTAAGTACAAAAATATCGAAACTAAAATATTGATGTTAAAAATATCGTAATTAAAAATATCTTTTTTTTGTTATTAAAAAAATAAATATAAAGTAAATGATACTTTTATATAATTTAAACTTATGTAAAAATATTTTAGAATGTTTAAAATGAATAAATAATACATATTTAATGTTAAACATTTAATTAAAATTAAACATACAATATGTAATATATATTTAATTAATTATAATATTTATTATTTTTTTAATTAATTTAAAATTATTAACAAATACTATAAATTACAAATACATCAACACTCATAAAATATTAACATAAATAATAATAAATATTTTTATTTAATACATAAAAACAATGAAATATACTTTCAATATTTAAAAAATTATTGAAACACAACATTATGTAACATAATAAAAATATTATAAAATACATAAATAAATATAAATTATATTGGATAGCGTAAGGCTAAAGATTACTATTCAAACTCCGTAGGGTGCAACAGTAGTGAAAGTGTTGGATAGCGGATAGTTAAAAAGTTACTATTCCCACTCCAATGAGTGCAACATTAGGGAAAGCATTGGATAGCGTAAGGGTAAAAATTACTATTCCTACTCCAAAGGGTGCAACAGTAGGGAAAGCGTTGGATAGTGTAGGGGGTAAAATTACTATTCCCACTCCAGAGAGTGCAACAGTAGGGAAAGCGTTGGATAGGGGGTGGGTAAAAATTACTATTCCCACTCCAGTGAGTGCAACAGTAGCGAAAGCGTTGGATAGCATACGGGTAAAAAAAACTATTCCCACTCCAGTGGGTGCAACAGTGGGGAAATTGTTGGATAGCGGGTAGGTAAAAATTACTATTCCCACTCCAATGAGTGCAACATTAGGGAAAACGTTGGATAGCGTAAGGGTAAAATTTACTATTCCAACTCCAAAGGGTGCAACAGTAGGGAAAGCATTGGATAGTGTAGGGAGAATAATTACTATTCACACTCCAGAGAGTGCAAAACTAGAGAAAACATTGGATAGCGGGTGGGTAAAAATAACTATTCCCACTCCAGAGAGTGCAACAGTAGGGAAAGCGTTGGATAGCAGCTGGGTAAAAATTACTATTCCCACTCCAGTGAGTGCAACAGTAGGGAAAGCGTTGGATAGCGTAAGAGTATAAATTACTATTCCAACTCCAGTGAGTGCAACAGTAGGGAAAGCGTTGGATAGCGTAAGGGTAAAAATTACTATTCCAACTCCAAAGGGTGCAACAGTAGGGAAAGCGTTGGATAGTGTAGGGAGTAAAATTACTATTCCCATTCCAGTGAGTGCAACAGTAGGTAAAGCATTGGATAGCGTACGGGTAAAAATTACTATTCCCACTCCAGTGGGTGCAACAGTAGGAAAAGTGTTGGATAGTGTAGGGGGTAAAATTACTATTCCCACTCCAGAGAGTGCAACAGTAGGGAAAGCGTTGGATAGTGGGTGGGTAAAAATGAATATTCCCACTCCAGTGAGTGCAACAGTAGGGAAAGCGTTGGATAGCATACGGGTAAAAAATTACTATTCCCACTCCAGTGGGTGCAACAGTAGGGAAAGCGTTGGATGAGTGCAACAGTAGGGAAAGTGTTGGATAGCGTACGGGTAAAAATTACTATTCCCACTCCAGTGGGTGCAACAGTAGGGAAAGTGTTGGATAGCGGGTAGGTAAAAATGACTATTCCCACTCCAATGAGTGCAACAGTAGGGAATGCGTTGGATAGTGTAGGGGGTAAAATTACTATTCCCACTCCAGAGAGTGCAACAGTAGGGAAAGCTTTGGATAGCGTAGGGGGAAAAATTACTATTCCAACTCCAAAGGGTGTAACAGTAGGGAAAACTTTGGATAGCATAGGGGGAAAATTACTATTCCAACTCCAAAGGGTGCAACAGTAGGGAAAGCGTTTAATAACATAGATTTTTTTTAACATACTTCTAAATAATTTTTATATTTGAAATAATGTATAATTAATTTTTCAAATACATCAACATCAATAAAAACAATTAATAATTAATCAAACCAATTGCATTTGAATAATTAATTGACAATAAATTAACAAACACCAATAAATAATAATTATTAAATATTACTCACCAAATAATAAATATTAAAGAATACATTATTTATCATAATAATAAAATATTATTTCAATTTAAATCAATATTAAAAATTAAAATACATTATACAAATTCATATTTAAAAAAAACAAATGTTTAACAATTAATTAATTAATTTTTCTAATTATTAAAAAATATTTACAAATTACAGATATTAATTGACGATTTGAAAAATTATTATCTATTAAAATAATAAATTACCAATTAATAATTATTTATTATATTATGTATCCATAACTAAAAATGTATAAATAATTAAATATTTACTATAAAATTACTTTTCACCCAATACCCCTATAAACCCACAACACGCTCAGGTACTAAAACAGAACATTTAATTAAAATTAACATTAATTACCAATGAAATAATTAATTTATCAATTAAAATAACTATTTGCCAATTAATAATTAATTACAAAATAAATTATACATAAAAAAATATTTTATTAATTACAATTAAACTACTTCCCACCCTATTCCCCTATAAACCCACAACCCGCTCCGGTACTAAAACATAACATTTAATTATAATTAACATTAATTACCAATTAAATAATTAATTTATCAGTTAAAATAATTAATTGCCAATTTATAATTAATTACAAAATAAATTATACATAAATAAATATTTTATTAATTACAATTAAATTACTTCCAACCCTATTCCCCTATAAACCCACAACCCGCTCCGGTACTAAAACATAACATTTAATTAAAATTACCATTAATTACCAATTATATAATTAATTTATCAATTAAAATAATTAATTGCCAATTAATAATTAATTACAAAATAAATTAAACATAAAAAAATATTTTATTAATTACAAATAAATTACTTCCCACCCTATTCCCCCATAAACCCACAACCTGCTCCGGTACTAAAACTTATAATTTACTTATAAATAAATGTATTAATATATCAAATTAATACACATATAATATAAATTATTTTAAATACTTAACTAAAACATATAACACATACATAATTAAAAACAAAAAAATAATACAAATATCGAAATTAGTGTAATCGAAATTAGTTACATCGATATATATGCTATCGATATTACTAACTTCGATATTACTTACATCAATATAAAGAATTTCGATATTACTTACCTTAGGGTCAATATTCTGTCCAACGATATTCTTGACATCGATATTCTGCACCTTCGAAATTTCAAACACGATATTTTGGTAGGTCGAAATTTAAAACTCGATATTTTGACTGTGTACCATGCTGTGTATGTGTAGACCCTTTCTTTGGTTCTTTTACGAAAATAAAATCAAACTTAAAACATTTTTTTTAAATCATTAAAACAGAAATAGTTTTATTGAATTGCCCTCCAAACGGACCCTCCTGAAGTATTCACACTTCTTTTCATGTGTATTTTCCTAAACCAGCAAAGTATAATAGACAACACAAGCAATCTAATTCTATTCTTGTAAACAGTTAACCTGAA
Organism: Lissotriton vulgaris; assembly: GCF_964263255.1. NCBI lineage: Eukaryota > Metazoa > Chordata > Amphibia > Caudata > Salamandridae > Lissotriton > Lissotriton vulgaris. Next base: position 375,969,489 of record NC_141685.1, read on the forward strand.
TATGAGGTTCAATAGATTTGTGACTATCATTTCATGGTGGTGTTTTCCAATTACTTATTGAGTGGAAGGGATATGCCTCCTGTGATCATTCATGGAAACCAGCTTCCTCAGTTTATGAGTATCTCTTGATGTTTTTTCTTTACTATCCACCACCACACACCTGAAGTACCGGAGAGGAGGCAAAGTACCAAGTGTCAGTGACAATAGAGACCTAGGTGCCATTATTTAGGCAGAATGATTCAGATAATATGTATGGTCTAGATCTGAAAGGTCAGAAACAAAGACCCATCTTTAACTGTCTTAGAGGACCTCTAGATTCTTGCCAGTGTGCTCGGCAGTGGCATTCCTGTTCATTTCTGCTAGTGCTCTGGCAGGATTGTCTTTTCATCTTCAAATGCTGCCTTTCTTCAGTGTCTGGTGGTTGTCCAGCTGTCTTGGATCTCGCGGGTCACTGTGTGGAGCACTCTGTTCTCCTCAGGGGATGTAGCCACATTCCAGACTCCATTGGTATCCATTTATTTCATGAAAGGATTTCTCAATTGGGAATGTTTTTCTTTTCTCTTGAATTTCTAAGTTAAATTTCCTTTTTCAAGATGGTCGTCAAGTAATCTTTTTTTCCCTACTTCCAGGTTAATGAATAATTCTCTTGTAAAAGGAGATTAGTTGAGTTCCTCGCTCGTCCCATTTCATCCCAGAGGGATTTAGCCTATTTTCCTCTCCTCAGGAATCCCAAGCCTTTGTGTTCTACTGGAATCTCTGCCCCTGTTGATCATTAAAATCAAACAATTGGCTCTCTTACAATCATGTTGAATCTTCCTTCAACATTGGCTACCCAGAGGCTTTTGCTATGCTAATAGCTTTATTCTGCAGTCTGTGACCCTTTCACATGATCCTTGCAAGTCATAGGAAGGGGTCACGCTTACCTCTGGCAATCATGACAAGGAAAGAAGGTGCAGCCATTGTATTCTGCTCTGTACACAATAGACTACTTACAAAGGCACAAACATGGATGGTGATACAACGGCACGGGGCTGTGACACTGAGAGCCTGACACGGGGCCACAAGGCTATCGGTACTAATGCTTGGGCACAACTTTAGGACAGTGACGCAACAAAGGTGGCAGACTCAAGTTATCATTAACCTATCGATCCAAATGTTGTGGCAATGAGGTATAACCCATCAGTCTCCATCAATGTCAACAGTGCCAAACATGTCCAAGATTGTGATAGAACACAAAGAGGGCAGAAGGGGATAGGGATATGAGAGAAGACACCCAAAAGACATCATCGGGTCACAGACACACAGCTTGTTTTGTCAAATGGAGCCTCTCTTGGCTGTGCTGCAGTCTCTCAGGAGTGACAGCTCCTTTATACTAAACAGATTACAAAACGCAAAGTTACTCTCTGCTCTTACATCAATTTCAATTGCATCCATTTTTTTGTTACATGGTTTTCACATGAATGGTAACATTTGACAGAAAATGAAAAATACCCAAGAATCACTCCAGCAACAAGTGCATGATAGTAACCACTGAACGTGTCAATGCCACAATACCTTTATTTTGCTAGATCCAAGAGAATTTATTTATTTATTTATTGAACTTGTATGGCGCAACAGCTACCCTGAGGGTTTCCCGGCTCGCTGGATCCGTACTCCACCATAAGGAGGTCAATGTACGACTGGTCCTATTCCGATGTTCTACGCACCGTTAATAAATCTCAACTTGAGGCACGGAATAGAAACAAAGGCTCAACTCAGGATTTGTTAGAAACTCTCTCAAGGCCCAAAGGATGGTTGTTACAGACAACTGAGAAGGCGAGTCAGGGTTCTAGTGTGTAGGTGCAAAGGGAACGTCGAAAATCAAACAGTAGTTTCACAATCTAAACAAATAAATCTAACTCTTCCTAGAAAATCACGAACCTGATGCATCTGTGGAAGGCAAGAAAGCACTGGAAGCGGTTGGTGAGTACCAAGCATATAAGGAAACTATATGAAGAGTCCCAATGATGAAAGGGAAGTCTTTGAAGTGGCGCTGCAGAAGTTCCAAGATGTGCCACAAGAAGAAAGTTTCTGAGGTGATGATCTCAGACAAAGTTTGAAGTTTGTCTCAGCTGGAGAGCCAGGAACACAGGTGAGGAGCAGAACCTAAGCAGAGGAACACATGGGAAGAGCAAAGTCCAAACAAAAGCTTCCTCTCATCAAGAGGGAAGTAAGCATGCACCTGGCCATGCCCTGGTGCGGATTGATACTTAGCGGGATCCTCAAATCCTTCAGTAGATCCATAAATTGAGTGGTTCATCCTCAAATCATGCAGTAGATCCTAAAATCCCGTTGTGGTGTGATACATAGATAAGGCATACTGTGTCAGCTTTTGGGGTCGCTGCACAGGGACAGGTTTGACTGTGCGGGGGTGGACGGGTCACAACTGGTCAGCACACATATGGCAACCACAGTCCTGGTCAGAAAGACTGCCGGCACACCTCATCTGCAGACACTCTAAGCAAGGGGTGGAAGGGGCAGCCAAAATGACCAAGAGCACACATGAATGGGATTGGGGCTGGCACCTGTGGCAAACCATGACAACAGGGCCACTAACACAAGAGTACTGATCCAAATGTGTGACTTGAATTAATCCAGGTTGCTGTATGTGTAGAAGAGGGGGGCCTCCTTTCTCTTAATAGTTGAGCATGCCCCATCTTTTAAAATGCACACTGCCTGCCTCCTGCCCAGTAAGTTTGGAAGCACTGTGTAGGCGGCCCCAGATTGCAAAGGAGAACTGTAGAGAGAGTGTCTGGACCCAAAAATGATCACCGCCACTCACTGACAGTGTCTGAAGTCCAAGCAGTTCCTAATTTGTAATTAAGAAAAATAGGTAAAGGGGCCCAAAGTGCTTCAGCGGTCTCCTGTCGGCACTGCTGAATGGGAGTTGCCGAATACCAAGGCTGCTTAGACTTGAAGCCATCTCATGGCCCCTTCGTCCAACACCCTACATGTCCTGTCCTTTTTCATTAAAACTGTCATTTTTTCTCATTCTGCAGCCTCCCCACCCCCCCTTGTCAGTTGTCTTATCATTTTCCTCCTACTCCTTTCTCTCTGTTGCTCTGGGTCAATGTCTAATAAGGAAAAATAAAACAAAGTCCCCAAAAATGAGTGTCGGAGCCCACCATCTCCAACCACCTGCACAAATTAGACATTGGGTCTAGGCTGGGTTTCTGTCTGTTCTAGTCCTTGCTTCTTTGCCAGTGAGGTGGGCCCATTGCACAGTTCTACTCCCAGAGCTGTTCCTATGCTCCCCTAACACCCTATGCCAGCCTTGTCTTACTGTTCTGCATAGTGTTCCAGGGAGGATGAGCCAGGTACAGTCAGTGCAGCACTGACAGTAAGTGGGGCTGTGCCATTGTATGCACCCTGTCTGTGTACTCACTCTGCCAATGTGTTTAGACCTGCCTTTTAAACCCATTCAATTATTATAAGTTGTTGTTAGTAAAGTGTACACAAATATGCAGCATTTGCCACATACTTCCCCAAAGGTGCCTGGGCCAGAACCCCCAGAATGTAGTGACATGGCTTATCAAATTTTGAACCAAAAAAAAGAAATTCAGCAATCAACTGCATTTTCCGCAGCACCTTATTTTGTAAGATTATTTTAATGTATGTAACTGGCAAATATACAATAGTAAGCTTGTTTATGTAACTTATAAACACATTTGAATTTGCCATCATCCTCACAGCATCATTGCTTTTTGGCAAAGTAAGCTCTGTCCATTCACGAGCTTTGAGACCCTACCATGGGCATAACATAGGTAAAATGATGATGTCATCCACAGAAGCAGTCTCCTCTGTCACACACTTGCCACCAGGCTTGCTTATGTTTTATCCCCTCCAAATAACATTAAAAAAACAGCCCTTTTGTTCATCCCTGTCCTTTGTTGATTCACAAGTGTGTGTTAAAAAGAATTAACACCCAGAATATTTTTAATGTGTTTATTTTTGTTTCTTCTTTACGATCACCCTGTGCACAGCCTCACCATTTCTGCCCTTCATGCTCCCAACAGCATCTCAAGGAGAGAGAGATCCACCCATTGCGGCAGCTGCCCTAAGCAGTCTCAGGGGCATATTTACAAGGGCTTATCGCCACCGGAACGTCATTTTTCATGGCGTTCTGATGGCGATAAGCCCTTCACCTCATTTACAAGGCAGAATTAAGCTACTTAATGTGGCTCAACACTGCCTTTTAAATAAGACCCCTTTTCACGCAGCAACATAGCATGAAAGGGGCAGGCGATGGGTGCTGTGGTGTATTGTATTGTATTGTATTGTATTGTATTGTATATTGGATTTATATAGCGCTTATCACCCAGGGGTCTCTAAGGACTTGCCTTGGGAACCCGTCCTGGCTTTTCCCTGTGAGATAGCCCCTACAGGGCACCCCCAAGGTGAAAGCCAGGCATCCCGCCGCGGGGGGCCGTTGTGGAGATTAAGCAAGCTTAATGCCCAGAGTTGCAGAGTGTGAACCCATGATTAGGTCAGGCACCGAAGCGAGAATTATCGAGTCCGTGGGCATTTAAGCTTAAGACCCTGCCGCGTCGGGAATTGAACCCTGGTCCCGGGTCTGACCTCTGCTTCAGGGTCTGCCTGCTCTAACCAGTGAGCCACACTTCTCCACGTTCTGCTGCAACACCTATTGCTTTCGACACTGCCCCCACAAGGGTGGCGTAAATATGGGGCAGCGCCAAAAATAAGACCAGGGAAAACCGGGCCATAACCTGGCAAAATGAGGAAAAATAATTAATTTCTCCACATTTTTGCTGTGTCTATGTGTGCTGCGTTGAGCAGCACAAATAGAAACAGCAAATTGCCACTAGTGATTGTTTATGTACAGGAAGGTGTCCCTTTCTGCACATGAACAATCATCTAAAAGTGACGAGTTGCAACTTCTATATGTGCTGCACAAAGCAGCACACATAGAAGTTACAAATCACCATTATAAATTGTATATATGCAGGAAGGGAAACCTTCCTGCACTTGAACAATCATTCCCTGCAACCCAGACACCCTTGCACAATGGTGTGATAGATTTATCACCAGCAGTAGAGGAAAGGCAGGGGTGCGTCGCATTCTTGTGCATACAGCGCATCTCTGCGCTTTTAAGCATAGCATTAGCAATTTTGGAGCTATACCGCGCTCCGCCAGTTTATTGTAAATATGCTCCTCACTATGGTAGATGCACCGTCATCTTCCACATCACGCCAATACCAGCCCTTAGCTTGGCACAATTTAATGCCATCACAACCAACAGCTTGCATGGGGTACTGCAGCTGTATTTCAAGCAGCTAAGATAGTAAGGACAGCCTGACTTGCAGTAATAATAGGGAATGGGGGGGCAGTTGATGAGGATGTGTAGTCCCCGGCAATTCTGGGCGATTAGTGCAGTCCAGTGGGCTGCTAGTTGGTAGTTGCCCTTTTTGCTGAGTAATCAGGAGCAATGTAGGAGCAATGTGTAGCTTTGTTTAAGTACATGGATGTAATAAGAAAAACTCAGATAATATTTGAGGGATATGCGCGGATGAGGTACATAAGGTGCAAGGTGCATCTTGTGGATGATGCAGAAGGAATGTGGGACGAGTTGGATAATGACTTGCAATTGCATACAATGGAGTTGGCACGGCCCACAACCACAGTATTTATGGCTAGTGGTTTACCAGTGGTGCACCAGCTCTTTTAGGGGTGCCTCACCCAAGGGGTCGTGGGTGCTGCAGGGAAAGGTCATCCAGGGTAAGGGGGAACTTGTTCGGCATTCAACAGGAGTTTGTGCACTAGGGAATACTGCAAGTTTCGACACGAGTGGTCAAAATGCGCTACCAGGCACCTTGTTATACATTGCAGGGGTCAAACAGGAGGGGCATTTGCACAGCAAGGGAGACATTGGCAGCAGCAGATTCGAGGGAGGGTGGGATGGAGGTTCAGGGCCTGCTAGAAATGGCTCATACACCAATTACATTGGATAGTCTGATGTACAGGCTACAATGGTACAGGAGGGCATAAAACAGCAGATTGTTGAAGGAGGGGGTAGGAAGGGATTTAAGCTGGGTTAAATTGGGCCCTTTGTAGGAGGTGGGTAGAATATTTGACATCTGCAAAAGAGCACCCACAGGTGGTGAAGGAAAAGCTAGGGAAGGAAGTGAAGGAACGAGAATGGCAGACCCTTTCGAAAACTGGCCATTGGACAGACTAATTGTGTCACCCATTGAGGCAGCACCAACAAGGAAGAAGGGCCAATTCAGGATAATCCAACACTTGTCAGGGTCGGAAGGCCAATCAGTTAATGATTACATTTTGGATCATTTGACCTCTGTATCATATTCATTTGTGGATATGGCAATAGAGTTGGTGCATACAGTGGGGCCTGGGGCACTGATGCAAAGAGTGCCAATAAGTCAGCATTCCACTTGCTCCTGTTACACCCAGTTGACTTTGAGCTGCTGGGCATCCAATTTGTGGGACAATGATATGTGGACAATGCTTTGCTGCTCCATATCAAGTGCTCTGTTTGAGAAGTTTGCCTCTATTCATGTTTGGGACGGAGTATGCAGCAGTAACTCATTACTTGGACAACTTTTTATTATAATATTTTGTCCACGGTCCTAAATTATCGCCACTGATCATTATATGACAATTTTAGGGCGTGAAACATGTCTACCATCTGGGAGTAGAGTATGTAATTTGTCACATCAAGAACAAAATACGCTAACCCTCCCTCACTATTTTATTCAGGTAGGGTACCTCACAAAATAAAGCCTTCACGAGGATTCTCTGACCTGTTTTAAACATCACACCACACATCTACACCTAACAAGGCCCCTCACACCCACTCACCCTTATGGCAAGGAACATTAGATCTCCGACAAAGAGCCCCTTTAAGGGTGCCCGTTGGGCATTGCAGCGCCGGCCCAACGAGGAGCAGGCTCAAATGATGAAGCATGACACCTAGCTTGCTGGGTATGTGAGAGCCCTAGTTCCAAAAGGAGGATTTTCTGGGTTTGACCTCCTGTAATACGTTGCCAGCTCACACTAGCTATGGCATTTTAATGGTGACCACCATATCTCCTAGGAACTTCGTACTCCTTTCTTTGTTAAATGCATCTAGGGTGTGTACGCTGGACCTATTAAAAGCCCACAAATCGGTCCCTTTCCTTTGATAGCAACTGATTGATGACATGCTGGCAAAAAAAGGGTACAGGTGTGAAAGGTGTAAGTATTGTTGGGACACTTGAACTTCGCATGTAGATTAATTAGGGTTGGGAGGACTTTTTGCACGAGACTGAGATTTGGGTTGTCAGTTTAACACTGCTGCACCACAGACTGAGATTGAAAGCAGGAGTTAAAGAGGACTTGCAAATGTGGAGCTCTTTTCTAGAGCAGTTTAATGTGATCTTAGTGATGGGATTGGGTGAGGAAACTGAATGGAACTTTCAGATATTCTTGGATGCTGCAGGAGGGAGGGGGCTAGGTCTCTTCTGGCAGGCACAATGGTGTGTGTAGCAATGGGTAAAGGAATGGACGAATGAGGGAAGGAGTATTGCATTTCTGCATTTTTTTCCTTTGGTTGTTGCAGTGCATCTTTGAGGAAATTATAGTGGTGAATATGCATCTACCACTGGTAATAAGGCCACTAACACAGTCTAGGGCTCAGTATAGGTCTCAACAAAATATTTCCATGCTCAACCCTGGGTAGCTTGGCTGCAAGCAGGCAGCCTTAACGTAGGAGAAAGGTATGTAAAGCATGTAAAAACACCAATTCAGTAGATAATTAGGACACAACACATAATATAAATCTCACACCAATTTATGAAAATAGGAAATATTTGTATCGTTAAACCCTCCCCTGCTGGTGACAGAACTGCTCCGTCACCAGCCGCAGTCGCGCTGTGCTGATGACGGAGAGGTTCCATCACGGCCCACTCGGCAAGCCTGCGCGGCGCGGATTGAGCAGGCGGGGCTTTGACGGAACCGCTCTGTCATGAGCACAGCGCAACCGCGGCTAGTGACGGAGCGGTTCCATCACCAGCAAGGACCCGCCGCGCGACCGCCCTGCCCCCTTAGTGCTGCGGCGGAATAGCCACCGCAGCGTAGGGGTTAAAATGACACTAAATTGTCAAAACTCCAATGTTGGTAACCAGAGATATGATTTTTAAAACAATAAACACTTTCTAGCATTTGGTCACCTTAAGGTGTTTTTTTCCGAAGGTGCTCCAAACTTCTGGAACTACTTTCTACCTCCTCTGAAACTACTTTCTACCTCCTCTTGTGGGTCCAGAGGGTCCAAAACACAATCCAAGGGTGATGAAGCTCCAAGATGGTCCTGGAATGCTTTGGACCACAATTCCCACAATGCCCCTGGCCAAAACCCTTAAACGTCCACTGGATGCACTCCAGGTAGGGGGCTCCTGCTGGAATTGATGCCGGTGAGCTCTGTTAATCTATAGCTTGCAAGAAGGAGACCACTCTTTATTCCTCTCGAAGCAAGGTACATCCAAAGGGCTGTAGTTCCAGAAAATACGGCAGGCACCGTCAGTCAGAATGCAGGGACAGATGGTGCAAATCAAGTTTCCAGATTGGCAATACTTCTTCTCTTAGTTTCAAGCAGCAGAGCTGAGAGGCTCTGCTCCACTCATATATTTGTTCAGTGTTCTCTGGGGTCAAGTAGAAGAGCACTCCTATCTAATGAGGTACAGGACAACACCTCAGAGCATGACCGCTTCCTCCAAAGTGCAGCATATTCTTTTCCCAGAAAGCACTATTCCTCCAAAATTCAGTATTGCTAAAATCTCAGCAGAGGAGCAAGAGCTAGTTAAACCAACCTCCAGTATGGCTCATTTTCATAGCTCTCCTCCCAATACTATCTGAAAATGTCAGCCTTAAGCCTGCCATCTGGCTGGGTCAGAGGGCCTGGGGAGTAGAAAAGCCTGGTATTCCCTGCCTGTTCTATTCCCCTTCGAAGCTCCATGCTTTACGACCCCTCCTCCCTGCTCCGGCATTCCTGTGTTGCAGAATTCTCTCTACCAGATAGCCTCTCCCTGGGCGAGCCACTTTCATTTCATCAAAGCAGTTTGGCTAATCCTGTTAACTTTGACCGATCAGAAAAGAGGGCAGGAAGGCTGAATTTTGGTTACAGACAAAGTCTTATAACTTCTTTTCTGTATACTTAGGATGAACTCAACAATCCCTAAGTCTTGTTAATATCTAGCGCTAGTTATGCATTAATTATCTATTCCTGTGTTAACATATTTGGCTGGGGATGTACAATGGGGAAAATGAAGTGTGCAATTTCTCCAACACCAGGGCATATAAAACATATTTTATAATGCCCCTGCTTATGGCTACATGACCCCCTACCCCTGGGACACCTAGGGGAGACTTCGGGAACCTGGCTATGCAAAACTAGTATATAGATCCTCACTCCACAGTGCTCTTAACACAAAAGTCGATTTTGGGAAGCACTTCATTACAATGGGGGAAGTGAAATGTGCAATTTCTCTGTCCCAAATCATATAAAACCTCTTTTAGAAGGGCCCTCCTTATAAGTACATACTCCCCCACCCCTGGGAAAGCTAGGTTAGACCCTGGTGGTACCTAAGGTGCCAACATATTGCAGTTTATCACTTTTTACATGTGCCAACCGCCAAAGTCGAATTTGGGCACAATTAGAATTTAAAAGCAGTGCTGCAACACAGGGCTGACATCAGCCTCTCAGCAATACACACATGCAAGTGCAACAAAGGCCGCCATGCCCTATTACATACTAGGGACGTAAAGGTAGTTTTAGACCCCCGCCTTATTATGTATTAGCGACTTAAAGGGTAGTTCATGCCAATCATAGGTGTACCCTAATGCATAGTGTACTCTAATGCATGTGTGTGTTTTCAACATAACAGTAGGTGATTTCAACAAAGAACTGGCCCTGGGCCTGCCCGTCAGAAAAACAGCATCCAGGGGTCATAAATGGGGCACAAGTGGGGGGACACTGCCAACAGGTCCTGACTTCCAACAGTCGATGATAAAATAACTATGGCATATAGGTGAGAAAAAGGTAGCTGGTAGAGGGGTCTTTGAGGCGTGCGTACCGCCAAGCATGGAGGGAATTTGTGGAGTCAGGAGCAAAGATGAGAGGCTTTTGCAGAGAAGGCATGGATTAGACAGGAGAACGTGATACATTTCATCATGGGTGCTTGAGAAAGGTTGGTGAAGAGAAACGATACCAGGAAAGTTGTTGGGCATCATCTTTATTTGTAAGGTGTTGGAGGCTTGGCGTGGGAGAAGGGAAATGGGAGGTGGATAAGGGTACCCCTGGTGTGGTCAGTTTTGTGTAGGGTAATGGGGGTACTGCACTAGGTATGCCACAATGACAATGAAGAAGTGCTATTTTCATTTTTGATGAGTTAGATGCTTTTTAGGGGCATTCAGGGTGTATGAGTTATTGGGGGACGAAAGCTAAGGTTGGCATGCCCTGTCCAAAAGTTGGGATGCAAGAGGATCTTCCAGCAGTGTACATGAGGAAGCCAAAAACTGACCAGAGAAGGATGAAAGTGAGAGGCCAGTTGGGAGCCTACCCGGTGAGGCATTTTTGTCCATTGTATTGGTATCAAGATTTCGCAAGAGAGAGGCAGGTCAGGTATAGTTTTTGAGCTCCAGGACAGCTTGAAGGTGACAGATTTTCAGCCCTTAGTGGTTTTGCATAAGGCTTTGCATCGGATGGGGCTGTCTGCAACAGATTATTAGACACAGTACTTCAGAACTTGGGCAGCTACAGAAGCAAGTCCAAGGGGTGGGACATGGACAGGACAATGAGGTTGGTGAGGTAGTCATCAGGATGCTACAAGACATAAGAGAGGCAAGGCGTTGAAGCGTAGACATTTGGAGGCTAATTGTCTGTGTTGTTTTCCACAAGTTCTGTCTCCGGCCCGGAAAAGAGATGATCAACATCAGGGTAGTGATGCATTCAATTGCAAAACGGGCAGAAAGAGAAGTGAGCAGGAGCGATATAGGAGTGAACTTGGTTTCAATTCATATGGGGTTAGAATTTAATGGCAGGGAAAAGGTCGGATGTCGAGAAAGGAATTGTTACCTTGTTTAAATGATTTCCAAAGCTCAGGTGGTTGGACATTCATTTAGGTGAGAGTTACTTGGTGGGAGAGATGGGTTTAACTTTGTTGAAGGAAATGAAAGAAGATTTGAAGGAAATATGCTGATGCTGGGCAGAGGCACACATTATGTGGATGGATTTAATACCCCTTATGGAAGGGCACTGGGCAGAGTGGCTGGCTGTCATAGATAAGGCAACAAGGAAAGTTAATAAGAGTTGTGAATATTTGTAGGGCGGAAGGTGTGGGCTGGATTATTCACCAGGAGTTTAAGTTTTAGGCAGTGCAATTCTTTAGGTGAGACAGAGTTCATCTGTCCCCAATTGGGATTGATTTTTAGGTCTCGCACCTGGCGACGCAGCGCGAAGCGCTGTCGCCAGCGAGATCTAGTGTTGCTGACTTGCCTCGGAAGGGAGACAGGAGATGGGCCCGCGCAGGGGCGATTGGAGCTCGTGAACACTCACATACAGACACGCGGTGTGCACATCTCCTGTCCCCCTTCCGTCCACGCAAACCAGCTGCATGCAGTAACTGCACCAACAAACACACACACCAGCCGCCCCAGCCAGTGCACGCGTACTCGTCTCCCTCAACAACACACACATACGCATCAGCCGCCCCAGCCAGTGCATGCGTACTCGTCTCCCTCAACGCCTCCCTCCGGTGTTTCAGCCCACGCTCTGCCTTCTCTATGTCTTCTCTCCTATCGGGCCTGCAGCGCTGGTACCGGTAGACTGATGCCCAAGATGCTTGTGCTGTGGCTCCTCTTGGTCCTGTGGGCCCCCGGCTGGGACGTCATGTACTCCCGGGAAGACCCGCTGGTCATCTTGGACTCCGACTTGGCCCGCTCTCACCTGCTGAACTCCAGCAGCGCCTGCTTCACTGAGTTCTACGCGTCCTGGTGCGGACACTGGCGGAAATGTGCTCCCATCTGGAAGAAGCTCACCTAGGACGTACAGGGTAAGAGACCCCTCCCCACCTCCCAAGACAGAACGTGAGACACACGTGAGACTGCTTGCAATAATCTCGCTGTGCTGATGCGGGTCACTTAAACAGCGAAACCTTCCGGAAGGTTTCAATTCAACCGGTGGTTTCTGTCATTTTTAGAGAGTTTCAATTCCCCATCCGCATTGGTATTTCCGTGGGTGTATCATCAGAAGCAAGTGTAGGATAATGTGTTCCAATCTATGTCATGAGCTAACTCATTGCTGTGATTGTCAAGGTATTAAAGAAAAGGGATTCCTGCATGCGCATGACTTAGATGAGACCTTGCATCGCGTGTAGGTTTTTCATTACATATACTTGTTTACTTGTTTCCTCACCCACACAAGTGATGGCTGTGAATGCATAATTTACGGAGTGGTAATTTAAGCGTTCCTGTAGCTTGTTTATCCTCTGGCTGTTTTCTCTCCCATACCTCCCACTTTCTGTCTCTCCACGCCCGTTTCCAAATATCACAGCCAGTAATCTCCTGCTGCAACTGGTAATCCAGGAGGTGCCGCCCCCAAACCCCCCAGCTCTCCAGTTCACGCTCCAAGTCTGGTATCCAGTGGAGATCGATTCATAGAGCAGGCCAACCAGGGAACTAACGCTGTCAGCAGTTACTTTTACTTACCTCACTGGGCTCAGCTGCCTCCTACCTATCTGCTTTCCGTGCTATCTCAGGGGTCAACAGTGGACACTGCCAACACTCGAACAGCTGCCATTAATACATAAACAGTGAACACTACCAGCACAGCACTAAATAGAAGCAGCGTGCTACTGTAACCGCACAGCTGTGTCTACCGCAGTGATTACACACTGCAAGCTGCATTAATTATGGACACTAACAACACTACACGTTCACTGACAGCTGCCATTCCATATTGGGTGGGCACAAGTATCCGCTTGCTACACCGTAATATGTACTCATTAGCCTGGCAGATTTCTTTGTGACTCAAGATGGGTTCTGCAGGTTGGCGTCTGCATTTTTTCCTAAATAGTTCCCATATGTGCACTTAATGAGGCTGAGGGTTTTATTCTTGGAGCTAGGGGCCCCCCGCACCGCGTGGGCTGCGGGGGTCTGTGTTACGCCCCTGCTTCATTCCAGTTACACCAGTATCTTCATGTTTCGTGGATTCTCTGTGGAGGCTGCATTTTTAGGCAAGTTCTGCTCCAATGGACTGCATGCTTATATATTTAAACAGTTTCTGTTATTGCCCCCCTCACATCCCCGTAAATGTTAATTTATATTAGCACATTGGAACGCAGGGAGCTTCTTTGAAGACCTTGGTTTGGGAGAGGGTGACTCACTGTAGGCAGAAGCTGAAGTATTTTTGACTATTTCAATTTAAAACCTTGTGCTCCTAGTGGGTGGCGTGTTCTTGTATCCTTGCTGACCTTTACGTATCCTTTAAGCATTCTCACTCCTTACAGCCCTTCGCCTGTGGCTTTAGCCTATAAGTCGGGCAGAATGCATTTGACATCGGTTTAGTTGACTGAGCTATGCTATATAGTTACATGTTCAACAAGTTACATATGTAATTTTGTGGGCCTTTAGCTGTTTGTAGTCTTCTGCAATGGGAACTGTGCATTACCACAACCCTCTTTTCGGTGTACGTGAAGTGACATCAAATTAATCTGTGTCGAAAGCCTGGTATGCATTTACCATTCATACACTTAAAAATGTCGGAAAGGGTGTAGAACAGAAGCTTGCAGTTCACACATAAGTGAAAGGGCTTCGTTTATAATAGTAGTTTGTCTGAAGCCCAGCATATCACGAATTCAGATGTACCCCTTCTTACATACAAAACAAGCATTTGCAATGTAGTAGGTCTCGCATTTAAGCTATTAGCATTGTAAATGACAATGCCTTTTATTTATGTTTTAAAAACCAAAACATAAATTAAAGGCATTGCCATTTACAATGCCAATAGCTCAAACTTGCGTAAATGCGAGACCTATTGCATTGCAAATGCTTGTTACCTATTACAGTTACGTTAAGCATTATTGGAGCTACCGGGGATTTGTTTATAGTCATTGGTTTGAAAGTGTTTGAGGCAAAGCCCCATTTTGTTGCAAGTAAGAAGAATATGTTGAGAAGGCGTGGAGAGGGTGGAGGTGGGGTGCAAAAAATCTCTAGTTCGAGTTTTACTGAGGTGCGGTTTGCCAACAAATATTTCATGGTTTGAAGTGGTTTTATTGTAGTTGGGGTAGGTGACGCAGATGGAATGGGTTGGGGGTTGGGACTAAGTTTACACTTTCAGAAAGCAGGAAGTTAAGGGTTTGCAGTTTTAGGAAGAAACGTGATTTAGTTAGTTCAGATGGTGAGTATCGCTAGTGACAAGTGGGCAGGGCAATTGTGGGGGGAAGCACAGTTAGGGATTGGGTAAACAGTAGGGGTTATTGATGTGTAGTGCTAGACAAATCTTGCCCAGGGTATGTGATGTTTGTGATGTTTAGCTGATCCATTAAAGCAACCCTTTTCACGCTACAAGTTGTCAGTGATCTATGAAGTACCCTTTTGCCCAATAGAGACTTGGGGGGCAACCGGCAGGGGACTTGTACCCCAGGGATATTTTGGGCAATTAGTAGGATCCAGAAGATTGCTAGTTGTAAGCTGAGCTTGTTGGTATGGGAGGCAGGTTAACATATTTAAGGTGGGTGCGATTAGGCTACAAGCCAGCGTTTTCTGTTTGGTGACACAGTGGCTTGTTAGTTTGAGGAGGGGTTAGATTTTGAGCCGCCCATCCATCCCCCTTTAATAAGGGTTGTAAGGGTGTATTTGTGGGAAGGGACAGATGTGGCTCAGGTGCGCAATGGGGGGTATTTATGTTATTCGAGGTGTCGCTGACGGCAGGTGCTTATAGGCGGGTTTCATGATTTTCAAGATTATAAAAGGTATTAATGCAGATTTGAAGGAGAGGTTGGGAGTAATTTTACACTTGCAGGAAGCATGAAGTTAAGGATTTACAGTTTTCTTTTAAGTATAACGAGTTTTATTGCAAATTGTAAACATAGTAAAACATCATTATAGAGTAAATAATGTACAATGAAAAAAAACAGTATCATATTATAATTCTTTCAAAATGAGTCTCATAACTGGGAAATAAAACTGTACTAAGAAAAAAAGCTTTTTAAATTTTAATGAGAGAGAGAAGAAGAAAGAAAACAGAAAAGAGAAAGAAGAAAGAAAAAAGGAAATGAAAGATAGAGGGGGAAGAAGGAAGAAGTAACAAAAAGGAGAAATGCCAAGACAGTATTTATAGCATCTGCAACATCTGCAAAAGTTAAAAGTAAAGAGATGATGGGAAAAGCAGAAGGTACTTTAAAAGAAAACAAAAACAACAGAGAACATGTTTAGAAAGATATGCAGTAAAAGGTGACCATACTAAATCCCTTTTCAATTAACAAAGGCACAGAAGTAGCGAATGCACGATCCAGTCGGTGGTGATGAAATAACAAGTTCCACCAAGCAAAATATGAAATGAGTATCTTTCCAATTGGTTGTAATAATTTGGAGGGAGATGGCAATAAATAAATCTATGAATCTTCGTGCATTACAATGAGCATCCCAATTTTCTGAGGAGCCTCCTAAAAATATTTGTAATGTCAAAAGTAAAGTTTGTGTATAAAATGTCACTTAATTTGGACCAAACACGGAGCCAAAGAGATGTAATCAATGGACAATTAAAAAACATATGGAGAAGGTCACTGTCTTTACATGAACATGACCAGTATTTTTTAGAATCAAGTCATTTAAATTTGTATAAGTCAGAAGGGGTAAAAAAAAGTCGGTTGTTAAAAAAAAATAGAGTTTGTGTAGTACTAGCAGAGCGGAAAGAAGTATGTATTTTGGACCAAACAGATTCCCAAATGATACCTTTATCGATCCATTCCTTCCAGAGGAGCGCTCTAATATTAATCTTTAAAAATGTATTATACCATATTGGGGTTTGGAAGAAAAAGTCCTTAGGAGAAAGATAAGATTGAAACAGAGAAAGAGCAAGAGCTTTGGAGTGGTTAAAAATGGGAATGGAAAGACGTTTTAGTGGTTGAGATAAACGAGTAGCTGTAAGAAATGTAAATGGTAGGAGTTGAGCGAGTTCAAGTGTACTCCAAGCTATTACAGGAGGGCAAGGAGAGTCAGATAAAAAAGGCCAGATTTGCTTCAATGTGATGGCAGAGTGATATCGATTGATGTTTGGGAAATTGACCCCACCTACATCTTTGGGTTTCTGTAGACGAGAGAGAGAAATCCTAGCTTTACGGTTATTCCATAAAAATGTTGTTAAAGAACGATTAATTGTGCTAAAGAAGTAAAGCGGAAGGGAAACAGGAAGCATAGAGAGTTAAAAATGTATACTAGGGGAAGCATCATTTTAATTGTGGCTAGTCTACCCTATCAGGATAAAAAAAAGAGGGGACCATCTCTCAATAAGGGCAGAAAGTTTTATAAGTATACCAATGTGGTTAATCTGAACGGTTTCCCTGATAGTGCTAGCATAAAGGACGCCTAAACATTTGATGTTTTGGGGATTCTATTCAAAACCAAAGCCATGAAACATATGAGATAGATAGCCGGAGACTGATGAATATTCTTGTAATAAGGAGAAAAGAGCTGGTAAAGAGGTGGAAGAAATATCATCTGCATATTCAGTGAACCTGATGTCAATATTCTGAAATTGGAAACCAGTGTATAAAGGTGAACGTCTGATATTTTCGAGAAAAGGCTCTAAAGCAAGAATAAATAGAAGCGGGGAAAGAGGACACCGTTGTCTTGTTCCTCTATGAAGAGAAAAATAATTGGATTGACGTCCGTTAACACATATAGAAGTAGAGGGATCAGAATAAAGCAATTGAATATAACGAATAAATGGGGGGCTAAAACCATGCCATCTCAATCCTCCAAACATAAAGTCCCATCTAACCCTATCAAATGCTTTTTCAGCATCAAGCGTGATGGCAGCAATAGGAGTGTCCATTTTAGAGGCAAGGTGAATGATGCTAAGGAGGGTTCTCGAGTTGTCAGTTATAGACCGTCCTTTGACAAACCCAGATTGATAAATATGAATAAGTTCAGGAATCACTTTCTTGATACGGATGGCCAATATTTTGGAGAAGATTTTACAATCAGTGTTAGTTAATGAAATGGGCCTATAATTTTTGCATATGGAGGGATCTTTGTCCTTTTTAGGGATTAAACAAAGCATAGCTTGGGTGAAGGTTGCCTTTGATTTCCCTTCACCAAGAAAATATTTTATCAATGAAAATAAATGAGGTAATAGAGATTTTTTAAATTGGAGATAAAACCGAACAGTAAAACCGTCCGGGCCAGGTGTTTTGTCTTTGGTTAAAAGATTAAGAGCATTGTGAAATTCCTTTTCCGAAATAGGAGCATCCAATGCCTTAAATCTACAGAAACATCGGGAGCATGAGTGAGAGATTGAAAAAAATAATCAATTTGAACGGAAGAGGGAGTGGACTCTGGAGGGTAAATAGAAGTATAATACTGGACAAAGCAATCAAGTATTTCGTCATCAGCGGTGTGACGAACGCCAGAATTGTCGGTAATGGCAATGATTTTAGATTTCTGCTTCTTAATTTTGAGATAATTGGCCAGAGATATGCCAGCCTTATTCCGTCAACCATAAATTTTAGGTTTACATTTTAGGAGGTTGTTGCATGCGGAATCCCATGAATGTTTGTTAAATTGCATTTTAGCCTTGATGAGAGAGGAAAGAGTATCATTAGAATTAGTGGTGAAATGTTGATGTTCAAGAAATTTGATTTAAGGATAAGAGAGGAATCGGAGAGGGCTTTTTTCTTCTTACGAGATACAAAGTCAATAATGAAGCCTCTGGCAGTGGCTTTAAAGGCATCCCAAACCAAGTAAAATTGAGAAGAAGAAGAGAGATTGTTGAGAAAGAAATCATCAAAAAAAAGTGTGAATTGTTCAACAAACTAGGCATCTAAGAGAAGAGAGTTATTAAAGCACCATCGACGGGAAGTAGGGGGAGGTGAAGGAAAGTCCATATCTAGGATGACAGGGGCATGATCCGAGATTAGGATGGAACCAATTTCTGAGTTAGTCATAAACTGTACTACATGTTGAGTGAGAAGGATGTAATCAATACGAGAGTGAGACTTGTGGACGGGAGAAAAAAAGGAAAATTCCAATGTTTCATGGTGGGAGACTCTCCATGAGTCAATAAGGCCTCTAGATGAGATTGCGTTGTTTAAAAGTTTTAACTTTTTCACAATGCAATCTCATCTAGAGGCCTTATTGACTCATGGAGAGTCTCTCACCCTGACACATTGGAATTTTCCTTTTTTCTCCCGTCCACAAGTCTCACTCCCCTATTGATTACATCTTTCTCACTCAACATGTACTACAGTTTATGACCAACTCAGAAATTGGTTCCATCCTAATCTCGTTAGGGACATATTTGGTTTGTGATTTGCAATCCAAGAAAGGTCCATCAGTTGACTGCAGTCGCCACCCATGATCAAGTCATCCACAGCATGTGAGGGAAGAAAGGTGGAAAAATCATTCCAGAATTGAAAGTCTATACCATTCGGACCATGAATATTACAAAATGAAAGTTGAGTATTATTAACAATAGCCTTTAAAAATAACTATCTACCATTATCATCATGAAACTCATTTTGCAGTTGAACGCTCAAAGATTTGTGAAATAATATCATTACACCATTCTTATTGTTCACTGCAGGAGAACAAAAAACGTCTTCTACCCATTGTTTAGGTAATGAAGACAATTCTTGTGACTTAAGGTGTGTCTCTTGTAACAATGAAACCTGACATTTGAGTCTAGCTAAATGAGATAAAGCACGTTGCTTCTTAACAGGGTTGCGAATACCTTTGACATTCCAGGATACAACCCGAAAATCATCTATATAGTTTAACTGTTATTAGGCTTGAAAGTAAAATCAAACCAAAGAAAGATAGAATAAAAATCTTAGAGAAAAGGAGTGAAGTAAAAGCTAAGTAAGTTCATAGAGCATAGAGGAAGGAAGAACTTGAGTAAACTGGCTACAAAGAAAGAAGAGAAGGAAAACAGTAGAGTACCGTATATTGAGGATAGAGGAAAAAATTGAGACTAAAAGCAGGAATAAGAGGAAGATGCGAGAAAGAAGGAAAATATAGCAAGGAGCAAGAAACAAAAAGAACAGTATGAATGGAGAGCATAGTGTCCTGAAAAAATTAACAAAGAAAGGATGACGAAAAGCCAAGAAGCTTTAGTCATGACGATCAAAGAGGAGAGAACAAATAACATTGTTGAGGGAGGGGGGACAGCAAGTAACCAAAACAACCACACCACTGGGAGGAGCACCGAGAACAGAAATCAACAATATAACATCAGATGAAAAGTAAAGGATGAAATATTCCAAAAAGGACATTTTGAACAAATGAGACAAAGAGAAAGGGAGCTTACCAGACACAAGGGAACAAATCAACAAAAAACGTCAAAAAAAATAGACAAACGAATGACGGAAGCAGGGGTCTTCGACCACAGCAAAAGAAGAACCTGAAAACAGACAAAGGAACAATTAACAATGACTTACAACATATGTATGACCTAAAAAAAGAAAACACTTAATCAGAAGACAACAACAAGACAATCAATGTTTGCCAAGTTCCATGTGTTCCTCTCGATGAGCATAGATAAACTTCCGGAGATCAGCTGGATCATCAAATGAAAATGTTCTGTCTTTGTAAGTCACTTTGAAGAAACAGGGGTGTATAAAGCCATAGCGAGCGTTTATGGATTTTAAGGCCGGTCTGAGATCTAAGAATTCTTTGCGTCTATTGGCAGTTGGTTTAGACGCATCCTGACTGCAAGAAATCTTGTGGCCTGACCAAAACATCTGCTTGTGCTTTTTGACTGCGTGAGGATTGCCATAAGGTCAGAGTATAGCAGAAAATAGGCGATGATACCTCTTGGTTTAGTGGCAGAGGATGCATTTTGAGGCCCTAATCTATGCGCTCTTTGAATATTAAAGTCAACTGATTTTGGGAGGCCAACAATCTGCAAAACCTGAGATTTCAAGAAGGAGAATATGTCGGAGCCTTCGGAACCCTCTGGAATTCCATAAATGCGTAGGTTATTACGCCGATTTTCTAAATCCTCAGTAGATTTTTTAAGTTGGTTAACTTCCTTGGTGAGGGCTTCAACTTTAGCAATAACTTCCTGTGCGCCGCTTACCTTCTGTTCAATATCAGAGACTCTCATGTCAAGGCCAGACCATTTTACCTCGATTCTCTGGAGGGTGGTAGTGGTGTCCAACATGAATGGGCGGAAGAGACGCAACTCATCCATGATCTCCTCTAACGTGATGGGAAGAGGAGATTTGGTTAGAGAGGAGGGGTCCTTCTTAAGGCATTTGCTGTTGTTAACTGTAGAATCTTTATGACCTCCAGAAGCGGTACCTGAAGTTCCGTGAGATTTGTTAGACTACGTAGGATCCATAATCACTGGAAATAGAGTTGTCAAGGAATCTGGAAGGCACTGAGACAGTAATCTAAGTAGACGCAGTGTAGACTGAAAGCGTTGAAAGGCAGCTAATATACTGACAGAAATGACCATAGGTATTTGGAGAATTAAGTAAATAGCAAAATGAATCTACCCAGGGGTAAGAAGCATTGGTAAAACAGGTTCACAAAAAAGATCCAACTGCAGTCAAGAGAAGGATTGGTAAAAAGAGGATTACTGCCTTCTTAGTGAGTAAATATCCAGTTGAAGATTAGAATAACAAATTAGTATGTGTCTAAACACCGTAACATTATCCAAACCTACTGCGCGTAAGAAGGAGTTATTTTAAAACGTTAAGTGCTTAGAAGATAAAGTGAACTGTATTGCAGGTAGCCACAGGTCAACATCAGTGCATACGTAATGACAGCAAAAAAAATGCTATTTAGAAGAAAAAAGTCATATTGATTGTGCCATTAAAAACACACATACAGTAGCGGCTGCAATGTTGTTTAAATTGCTGTATATTGATTGCACTATTTTAAATGCACACCAAAATCAGCTGTAATGTCTGTGAGGTTGAGGTGAATTAGATTGCGCAGTTTCAAATGACCACATGATGGCAGACAAGATGTAAAGTCGACTGAGGCAGAGTAAAAGTCTAAGACCCAGGCGCAAATACAGTAGCAGCCTTTATACTGAGGAAATATATGCAGGTTATGTGTGTTTTCTTTTCTTTTTTTTCTTTTCCTTTACTTTCCCGTTTTCTCCTTCCTTCCCTTTGAAAATTTCAATTATTTTGAGCGCTTTGACAAGCGCACACAATGGCAGCCGTGAGGAGGTTATGCTGAGGGAAAGTTGTGGAGCGCCGCTTCGAGCGCGTGCAAAATGGCGGCCGCAGTGCCAGGCATACAAAGCTTAAACAAAGTCACGCTGAAAGTCGAGTCTAGAAATACATTTCGCTGGTCAGAAACTCGCCTCTGCAATCCTGGCGGTTTCCGAGGTACTCACATTCATTTTTGAGCGGTTGCAGTTCCGAGGAAAGGTCCCTTCGTTATGTAGTTTGTTCCGATGCTGTGGAGCCCTCTCAGGGCGTGGCCCTCTTGCCCATGCCCCCGCGCGCTCAGGATATACAGTTTTTGGAAGAAAAGTTATTTAGTTCAGGATGACGATTATGGCTATAGTGACGGTCAAGTTAAGGGAATTGTGGGGGATTTAGGGTGAGGGCAGGACAAACAGTAGGGGTTATTGACGTATAGAGAGGCGGATTGTTTTGTATGCTGACTCTTACCCAAGCTGTGCAACTAATCCATTAAAGTGGCCTTTTTCACACTACGAATTTATCAGTAGTCTGTGCTGTACCCTCTCACCCTATGTCTGCATGACGTGCACTCACTCCTGAAACAGTGCTTGCACATAGAGAGACAAAGAAAGAGAGGGAGTCCTCGGTAGGCACTTTACAGAGAGAGCTAAAGTGGAAAAATTAGAATTGACACAGGAAGGATAAGATGCCATAAATGGGGGAAATAGAGAGGAAAGAAAGACAAACAGGGATAGAAGGTAAGACTTGCAGGAAGATGAGATAGACAAGGAGGGAAAAGAGAAATTTGCACCCAAACAGGGCATAGATAAGATAGACACAGACAAGATGGAGAGCCTGGGCTAGAAATCCAAGCTAAGCACTAAAGGAGCTTTTAAAGGAACATATACTTTTAATTGACAAACTGAAAGTTTCCTGATAACTCCCAAGAGACCTGTTGACGCTGGTCCTTGTATCTTCCTTTTATTGTGGTAAATTAAGAAACCATCTGCCATGCAGGACATAGAATAATGAGGCGAATGCACCTGCTGTGGTGATCTATGGAATCAAGCACATTTCTCAGTATAATACTAGTAAGATAGCTTATTTAACTAATGCACATGCAACAAAAGTATGAGCAGTCCACTGTTCACACAATTCAACAGTATACATTTTATTGATAAAGTTTTATATAGCGCAAACATGACCCTAGAGGGTATCAGAATGCTTTACTTTACAACGTTCGGAAACATTAGATGGTTGAGGGGTAATATGCATACGTTCAGTATTTGACATTCAATACAAAAAGAGGTAGACAGTGGTAGATGAGATAACATAAGTTGCTAACAGTAACGTATGATTTAAAGTTTTAGGATAGGAATGTTTTCATTAGAAGTATTTTCACTTCTTTTTGAAGGAGGAGGAAGGGATTTTGCTACATCTGGAGGTGAGAAGTTCCAAATCTTCAGTACTATACCAGAGAATGCTCTGCAGCACGTTCTCTTTTTGTGGAAGGATTGTGTTTCAGTAGTAGTGAGCTTACAATTCGCGAGTGTCTCAAACCTCCAGACGGCACTAGCTTTTGTGCTTAGTAACTGGGGGTTTTGAGATGAAGGGCTTTATGGGTGATGCAGGCGATCTTTAGTTGTATTCTTGCCTCATATGGTGGCCAATTGAGTTCTTTTAAGTTCAGGGAAATGTGTTTATTTCAGAGATGAGTCTGGCCGCAGCGTTAAGAGATGCCCTCAGCGGGCCAGCTTGTATTTGGGCAGTCCGCATAGAGTGGTGCTTCCGTAGTCCAATCTTGGCAACACTAGGGCTTGTACCGCCATTTTTAAATCAGCCTGTTGGAGGAAGAATTCAAGTTTCCTTGGGATACTCATCTGATGAATAGCTCCTTTGGCACATTACTGATATGTGCCTGCATATTCAAGTGTTTTTGTAAGGTGATTCCCAAAGATTTAGTGGAGTCAATGATGTGTGGAGAGTAGTCAAATGTTGTTAGATGCTTCAGCCCGATGTCTATCTTGGGTGTGCGGTTGGGAGGGGAATTGAGGAGGAATGCCGTTTTTTTAGTGTTGAGCACAAGGTGGTTGTCAGTGAGCCAACTTTGAGTGCTATGCAGAATAGCTTTGAGGGAGATGAAGTCTTCTGGGGAGGGGATTTTATATAAAGTTGTGTGTCGTTTGCATACAGGTGATATAGAATGTTCGCAGAGTTCAGCGCGTTTGCCAGGGGTTCAATGAGTAGATTGAAAAGAATGGGTGATAGAGCTGAGCCCTATGGAACCCCTAGGAGGGTTGAGAGAGTGATTGCTTAATCTTGATTCTTTGGGTTCTGTTGTTTAGGAAAGAGGTAAACCATTGTAGCACGGTACCAGATAGGCCCATCCTTCGCTCCAGAAGGGACAGTAGGTTGTAATGTTTAACCGCGTCGAAAGCGGAGATTAAGTCAAGAAGTATCCAGAAACATGATTCATTCTGGTCTAGCAATATGTCGTCCATTATGTGGGTGAGTGCTGATTCAGTGCTGTGTTAATGTGGTTGCATAATTGAATTTGTACACATATTTCTAGTAGTTTTGCCAGGACGGATATAAGACGGTAGTTGTTGAGATCTGAGGAGAGGGAGCTATAAATTGCTTACATTGATAATGTGCTTGCTGTAGAACACCGCTGCAACCAGGAAGTCACAAAGCAGAACCTTGCAAGTTTTTCAGTGAGTTGTTAGGATATCATTATGCTAAATATACCTTTTAAAATCCTACTGCTCTTTGGTTACCTAATCATGGCCTGGAATGTATTAAGAAAACAAATACTCCAGAATGAACCCAGTTGCAAGAACGAGCATTGCAGAAAGAAAGATGGGCATGTACTCCGTCCTGTTGCACCAATGCAAAGCAAATGCTCTGTAAGAGTGCAGCTATGGAAGTAAGTATGCATGGTTATTTTTTATGGAGTATTGTTCCAAATCAATAGTGCCACAGGAATGAATGCACACTGTAGCCCAGTGCTTAGCCCCTTTCTTAAGCATGCCCTCCTTGATGGTTACTGGATGGGGCAAGCAAAAGGGCTTTAAAGCCATCAGGGAGAAATCCTCTGTAGTTGGTCAGGACTGTGGTTTGCTCAGTTTGATTTTTCAAAGTGTTATAACATTTTTGTTGTTTTCTTAAAAAAAAAAAGAATACACGTGTAAGTTAATTGTTTTATTTGAACTAGGGTAACTATGGACATGACAACTCTTCACATACCACAGCCTTTTCCCTGCCTGCCAAACCAGACCATAACAGTACATCAATATTTCTCCACTGTCTTTCGGAAAGCTCTTTAAAAGCAAATGTAAGTGAATTTTAGGCTGCAAAATGCACTATTTGACCTAATTTTTTCCAAACCCCACCAAATCCTTCTTTCAGAAATACAGGCTCACTCCCTTTGGCAGCTTGCTACCCTGCACTTTGAACATCGTTCATGGAGGCAGTGGGCGCTACTGCAAAAGTAGACAGCAGTAGTGAGGAAAATGGGCAAATACATTGGCAAAAATGGGCGGTGGTTCTTAACAAAAACTTTGGGTACCTACACTTATTTTTTTTCTTCAAATTAAGCACTGCCTCCGACCTGAGGAAAGCAATAATGGCGGAAACCAGAGGCAGCATGGCAATTGTGTGGGTCACAGCAGAGGGGCGCGCAGAGTCTCAGCAAGGGACCTCAGGCCGTGTAGTCCCTTAGGGCTGCCCTCTTTACCAAGATCTCTGAGTCTCAAAAACGGTGAGTTTTTTATCCTTCATTTGAAATGTAGCACAATAATAAACTGATTCTACATGAGTCGCAATGGCTATCATTGACAATCTGCATCAGCCACACTCTTCATCTTTCACGCTTTGCCTTGTTCACTTAATAGGCAGGTCCAATTGACTCATGGACAGAACAATTAGCCAATAATGTCTAAGCCTATTGTAGTTTTTGCCATTAAGACACAATCATCTGAATACAGCTGTGCTGTAAGTTGCTTGGTCCCACCTTAGGTGTGACAGCCCCTACTTGCATTAACGATTGTCCAGGCAAATTTATATAGAGGCTAAAGAGAATAGGGGCCAAAATGCACCGTTCTCTAACCCCCCCACCCGATCTTAATTGGGGAAGTGCACTTGACACTCGCCCCATATCTGTAATCTGCGCACTGTAATGTTGCTAGGGAGTTGGCTTAAAAACACCCATTTCTAACCCTCTCTCCCATAACTTTTTCAAGTTCCCACAATCAAATGCAGAACTTAAGTCCATGAAAGCTAGATGAACACCACAGGCATTCTTCACCCTACTGTACTTGTTAATTAAGAGATAGAGGTTCAGTCATTGATCTACAGCCCCCAGGCCCTGCCTAACCAATACTGATCATCAGACAGGATGTAGTTTTCTGTAGCCCAGGCCTGTAGGCGATCTAACAATACTCTTTCTACAAAATATGAACTGGATTTAGACTGAGTATTTTAACACAAGAAAAACCTAATGGGCAACTTATTAGGTTCCTTCAATTCCAACTACTATTTTCCATCAGTTTCTGGGCATTTTGAGTATGGCCAATATCTCAGGAACTACAATTCCCATTAACCCTTCTGGTCAGGTGACGATGACGTGACTACAATCATATTTCATGTTGAGGAGGATGGCAAAACACAGAAAAAACACTGACACACAGAGACTCTGGAACTATGTTTCCCATGAACACAGTTGGAACACGAAAAATATATGACACACAGAGACTGAAGAACTATGTTCCCGATGAACCCTCCATGTCTTTGACCATGCCATAATTTTCCACTGGTTACTATGGCAGAGGTTAAAAACGTTCACTGTCAGTGAACTCCCCACGGATGAAGGAGGTACACGGACGATTTAGGTGAAGGAGTCGACACTAAACCTAACCCTGAACCTAACCCAAGACACTCATTATTGACGAGTCGTTAGATTTTTACCTTGTATGTTCCCATCCAAAATGTGACAACAGGGCCCACCCACCCGCACCCTCATATGGAGCAATAGACAACTCCATATTCTTATATATTCGTGCCTGTGATTATACCCCATTTAATTTAGTGACCAGAGGCTGCCAGAGGGACTGGGACACATGAGAGGATGTACTGAAACACATATTACTACTATAGCTCTGTTTTTTTATGAAGGTTGGAATGATGTGAGCGCTTCACTTGCTTAAGCACATACCACAACGAAATTGTAAGAGAACGCAAACAACTTTGAATTGTTATGTGCCCCGGTTAGGCCCAAGCAACAGAGCTCCACTTTTTTCTTACATGGTCATAATTTTGCACAATAACATTTCTGCTGCCACCTTTTGCACATATTTTGGTGTGTGACAATGTTGGATTCGTTTCTCTGAAACTACTTTATTTACACAGCTAGCTTCCCATAACATTATCACGATGCCTCAAACACCATGTACAAGGCCCCTTGATGCACTATGTAAAAATGTCCTTCTATCTTCATCCACGGGGTGACAGGACTAGCTACATATTCATAACATTCTAATCTATACGCACATTACAAGGATGCTTTCTATTATAAATAATGAGCATCCCAAAAAATTAACAGAGGAGGCGCTTCAGTTGACAACAAGGGTCCCTGCATGCTGAGACTTCAACACGCAGTGGTCTGACATCTCCGTTAAGGGGTGTCCAGTCGTGACCAAGACAGGCTCCTACATTCTCTCCCGCCAGTTAAGTGTTTTGGATCATCCCTTGGGGAGATTCTTGGCTTCACACATACACACACTTTAGGTACACTAAGAGTAGGGTTCGCATAGTAGGAGTATGCCTGATTGCTGCCTTGTTTTTATGCCTGCATATATACTCTGTTTCAGCACCATTGTAAAACTGTATCTACTATTTACTATTTTGGTGCTTGTAATCACTTTCATCTGCTTCTATCTACTCTTATCACAGCACATATATTTTATACCATATTCTGTGCAAGAATAACATTGGTTTGATAAATTTATTGGAAACATCCCACTGTGTATTATTCTGTGTATTTCTCATAGCACTAGTAGGCATGAGTGAAAGGTTCTGTTCTGTTACCATAATCCCTGAGGGGCTAGGGTTGTCATGTTCAGTAGTTACCAGAAACCATTTGCTCAATGGTAAGGTTAGGGGGTCTTATGGTGGCACTGTGAGCTAACTGGTTTCTAGGCCAACATATTCTGTGGTGGTGACCGGAATCTAGGCACCTCGCCCAAAGTTTATGTTGTCCAACAAATGCGCAGGTCGTACGGATTAATGGAAACCTCCTACAGCTCATTGTATATTGCATACAAGAAGCGCTTTTGACGCAGCTTCCGGGGACCTAATGGAAATCCCTCAGATTCATGTCATCAGAAAAAAGGGACAAGTGTTGCTTCGCCTGAGAAAGTGTTGAGATTTCTTTGTCAATCAAGGCACAACTTACCAATACTATATGATGTCACCACCTGAGTGTTCTGACTGCACATATTGCTCATCAGGCCTATTGATCCTAAACCCTTTGGTGTTGTCCAGGAATCTAGATTGACACCCATTTGTGTCCACGGGCCAAACCAACCATCCCTCCCAATTGAGGTCAGATAAATTGTAAGAACCATTTCGTATCATGGTATCTAGTGTATCCTCACTGTATTGTGTGAAATCTGGCTTGTTCTCAAAGCGTGAGAATGCAGGAATTTGAGGTGTGTTCAAATCCTTCGTCTTTACTTCCAAGACAGGAAGTTTGTTGTGCTGTATTATTCGAAAATTATTTGATGTGGTATGAGGCATGCTCTGAATAAGGCCTTAGTTCCTTGAACCTGCCAATCTTTTGTCCCCCAGACAGAGTTTGTGTTTATGGTGTCCTTCCAAAAGTCGAAACCCTGTACAGACAATTGGTAAATAAAGGAAGCAGAGTATATCAGCTTGGTGTTTGTTTGCATATTTTACTTTGCAGGTGTAGCTGCAAGCCTATAATAATAAGAGGCCAGGTCTGTTGTGTCAAAACCTGAAAAATAAGCACACCTTTGTGCAAATGTTTTTGAATTACCTTTTGGCAATGATGGGCAGAGTTCCCATTGAGTGCAATTATAAACAGCACGTGGGATACTAGCTTTGTGTAGAAAATAATGACCATAATGCTGATAGCAAAACATATCCCCAAAATTAGGTGTATCATCATACAATTCATCAGATGAAAATGCAGGTAATAATTCTAGATCTGCAAGCAACTTGTGCACAGTTTTAATGTCCCAATCATCAGAGAAGGTACTAGAGGTGATGATATAATTTCAATAAATTTTAAACAAATATGGAATTTGTAAAGGTTCAGTAGGACCATACACATCATACAATAATACCCTGTCCCACACTATTTCTTCTGGAACTGGAAGTGCTGTAATATTCACCAGGGACAGATCCTTAGTTCCCGGTGCGATGATGCATGTGGTTTCAGCCCCAAGTTCACAAGTTGTACAGCAGAGCATTCTGGGAGATAGTGTCCACTCAGAAGTAGGAAAAAGACAGTCACCAAACCAATCCAGAGGACTAGGAATAGTAATTCAATTGTGATCCAGAGATGTAACCAAGAAGTAACAAGATATGTATTTTCAGCCAAAGATAGAGAGCATACACTCGTAGCTTGAAAGGGAGAGACGGAGGGTATCTGAGGTTCACTTGGATCCAATGAGAAGTCATCGTAAAGCAAGAAGTAGCCAGACGCTGTCCTATCTACATTTGGCAGCTCAGCAGGTTTTGTAGAACTGGGAGATGACTCGATCGGTGACATATTTACGTAGACGTCAATTTTTCGAATTAAAATTTGAGTCTCTGTACTTATTGACTGTACAGTTGTAGTTGTTTCAACAGGAAGAAGCAATACTTAATTGTTGTGCACAAGTTATCTTTGGAGAGGGGAATCTTCTGTAGTTATTAAAGCTTCCATCTTATTTCCTGAATGGTAACAAGAGGGGTGCTACCCAGGAGCCCACGCAGCCTACTATTGATAATCGGCCACGTGGCTCGTTTGATCAGATCAATGGAGACAAACCTTTTGTATCGGCGGCTGCCAAGAGGCGGAAGAAGTTCTGGTACCTTCGACAACCAGGACAGATACAGGCCATCTGTCAGATGGCCCAAATTCAGTTTTTGTCCACAATTCTTTCCCTGACCAGATCACCAATCTTTGAGACCTAGCTGGTTCATGCCGGTGCGACCTTCACTTCACCAGTGGTGATATGTTTTACTTGGATGTTGCTTTGAGCTCCCCGGAATTTATTAAGTTCCTGTAAAACAGTCAAACGTTTATTGATGTCAAATGGTGTAACTGCCGCCACTGCGCTGACACTGTCACTGACACTATCGAGTTCTGGTGACCACATTTTCACACCAAACACAATTTTATTTGGAGTACGACCACCCAGGGATTTTCTTGGTATGTTATTGAGTACCCTCTGGACCCAACTGCGACCTGTGACTATTACCCTTGCTGTTAAGGATTGCTTTAAGTCACAGTTTTTCCTCTCAACTATTGAATTTCCCTCTCGATGACAGGGGTAGTAGTACTGCAAGACCACACCCAAACTTTCCATGGCTTCTTTGTAAGCCAGAGAGCTAAACACCAGGCCCTGGTCGGAATGTAGTGTGCCAATTGTGTTTATCCTAATGAAGACTAGCAAATCCTTTATAACAGTTCAAGCGTCTGTTGAGCGCTGTGGCCAAACCCACAGGAATCTGAAGCATGAATCCACTGCCACCAAGATATATTTGTAAGTCCCATCTGAGTATAAGGGGCTGCAGTGATCCAAATAAACACAAGTCAGAGATCAATAGATGTGTCTGAGGTGGAAGTGCCACGGTTGAGCATTTCATCTGCTTGCAGATGTCACATTTGAGTACAAAGTCATTAGTCTGTTTAGTTAGACCTAGCTGCCAATAGCGCTGCTTCAGTGGCGAGACTCTAGCAGTAACTCCTGCGTGTGCTGATCCCAGACCTTAATGTGCAGCTAGTATCACTCCCAAACTGCGATCAGTGTTTGATATTACTCTATCCCCCACTCTTGGAATCTGAGCATATGGAATGGTTTGTGCATCTAACTTGTAGGAGTACTTGAGTGAAAAGCCTTTCCGCAGGTGGGTGTCGTTGAGAGAACCATTGACAGCACTGATGTCTCTGTCTAATCTCATACTGGAACGAGTGACTGCAGCAACGCAGCAGTACAAACTGTTGCCTTAGCAGCTTCATCAGCCATAAAAATTCCTTTTTAACGTGAACGCCAACTCGTTGATGACTCAATGGGTATACATGAACCTGTAGCAAGGATTCTTTCAGCTTTTCCACCTGTTCCCAAAGCAGCTTGTGCTTGATTGTGCAACCCTTGGATTCTCAAAATCCCTTTTGGCCCCAATAGTGAAGATATTCCCTATATCACTGAACATTGTAATATGAACCGCACTCTATAAGTGTGGGGAATACGTGATCCGTACTTTGTAGTGCTAGAATTAGGGCTTTGAGTTCTGTAAGCTGCGCTGTACAATCCCTATTGGTACAAATTATGTATTCATGTAGATCTAGAGGCATTTTTTTATTCGGCAGAGGATATTCTTCTTCATACTGCAGGAATATTTGTGTTTGTAATGTAGAATCAAATCTGTAGTCTATATCTGTTGCAGTGAGAGAGTTAGCGCATTGTATTCATTGTGAATTTAATGATTTGGCATTTGGAACAATTGCCTCGGTTATGGCCTCCTGGGTCGGTACAGGCGTAACAACAACTATTTGTTTTCCTTCAGCTAGTGCTCTCTCTCTCTACAGCAGTCTGTGCTGGTGTGAGAATTTTCTCAGTGGGTGCAAAACGAATTTCAGCGTTTGTGTACAAATGTGATTTGTATGCAATAGGTTCTGTATCACCTTCATTGAAAGTGGTATAGGTGTACCTAGTCGGTCCAGCGTCTAAGCGAATCACCAGGTTCGTTGTGTTTACACGTGTGTGTAAATGTTTGTAAGCTATCATGTCAGCTTATATGGAACATGAAATGTTTGTATGTTCCTGTGCCTAATGGTTGATTGAAAAATCAGGTCTGATTAAATCGTAAAACGGTTTTACCGATTTTGCGTAATCCAAAATGTATGTTTTGCCAAAATGTAAAAATCCGAAAATGGGTTGTAGTCTTTTCAGAGTCAGAGTTTGGAGCAACATGCATTTTTCTAAAAAATATGCTGCCAGGCTTTTGACTTCACTTGACAACTCATATCCCAGAAACAGGACATTGAGATGGGCAATTTTAGATTTTTTTAAATTAAATTAGTAGCCCAAATGGACAAACCCCAGTATTATGTGATCAACTTTGTCCCCAGTGTTCCATTAATTCATCGTCCGACAGTTGAATATCATCTACATTGAACAAAGTCTCATCATCAAAATTTTGAAGTAACTCTGTCACTCTGGCCAAAAACAGCCGGGGGCTAGTCTTATACCCCTGAGGTAAACAGCAAAATTGCCATTTTGAACCTAGTGCTGAGAATGCTGTCAAATGCCTGCTTTCAAGCGCTATATTTTGGTAGGAGAATCTATTTGAAATGTATAATGTTGTTTTGTACTTCTTTTGCATAATGTTATTCATCAGTGCTGCACTATGTGCATTTTGTAATGCAAATGTGTGTGTTTATGTGTTTAAATGTCTGTAGTCTAAGACTAGTTGTATAAATTGTCCGGTTTTTATTAGAGAAACAAGGGATTATTCATGGATGAGGTGCAATTTTCTATTACACCCTGATATTCAAGTTGTTCTGGGATTCTACTAACTTGTTTTTTAGCTTCATGCTTAATTGGGTACTGTCTCTGGGGTTGAGGGACTGATTTTAATGGAATTACATGATGAGGAGACTCATCATCCCACCCAACATGGTTTTGGTACTGTGTAAGCATGGGCGAATTTTGCGAATCTGGCGTTCGCGAATTTGCGTATTTGCGAACTTGCAATCCGCGAATTCTCGTGAATTTGCGGATTTTTTTTGTGTTCGCCAGGGTTTCTGCCAGTTCGCGAGGGCTTTGTACCAGTTCGCAATTGCGAACTTACTTGTCGGCTCGCAACGGTCGCAACTTTGTTGTTTCTACGTCTGGTTCATCATCACAGGTTCACCGCACCCTCTGTTTCACCACTGCCACCCTCTGATTCACCCATGCCACCCTCTGGTACATCACTGCCACCCTCTGAATTATCACTGTACATTATGGGGGGGGAAAGCAAGCACACCTGCCCTGCTTCAACTGACATGAATTAATTTGGGGTTGATTAATGTGTCACTGAATTTAAACTTCCTGTCTGGCACCTGCTTCCTTATCTGTAATTTGCTTTCTGTTGCAGTGCATTTTTTTTCCCAGGACCTTTGTGGCCTACTTGTAGCTATTCTATGAGCCTGCTGTGAGAGTCAGAGCAGGGTCATAGAATAGTTGCAAGTAGGCAACTGAACTCTGGAGGGGCCCCTCAGGAAGCACTAGTACTACAGGGAATGGTTACTAATGATGACTTTGAACTTTTGCACCTGCTGAGTGCTTTCAGTTTTGCAAAACTCGTTTTTCTGCAGAACAGCAACTGTAATACCCCAAACAAACGTAGGCAACTGAACTCTGGAGGGGCCCCTCAGGAAGCACTACAGGAATGGTTACTAATGATGAGTGAACTTTTGCACCTGCTGAGTGCTTTCAGTTTTGCAAAACTCGTTTTTCTGCAGAACAGCAACGGTAATCCCCCAAACAAACTTACTTGTGAAAGTTGATTTCTAATCCAAAAGTGATCCAAAGAAAGTCTAAAAGGCCTCAAATCCAAAAAAGTGCAGGCAAATGTCAACCTGAGGAGTTATTCTGATAAAAATCATCATTTTCCGAAGGTTTATGCTGCTTGCTGGTGGATTTCTTGTGCAGAATTGCAAATTTTGTAATTTCGCGAGTGCAAGATTGTTGCTGCCCGCCGCATCTACATGTTCGCAATTGCGAACTCTCGCAATGCGTCGCCAAACTCCCGCGGGATCCCGCAGCAAGATCCAAAATGGAGCAGCACTCTCAAAATATCGAGAAAAACAACTCGGCAAACGCTGAATGACGGTAAGTGAACGCCGCACGCCGCAATATTGTATCACCAAGCAAAAAAATCCGCTGCGTGCGAATTTGCGGATTTTCGGTAAATCCGCGAGAGTTCGCGGATTGCGAATTTACCGAAAATCCGCAAAAAATCCGCGAGCGGAACGGATTTTCCGCCCATGCTTAGTACTGTGCAGGAGCTAGCACTAACACCTACTCCTTGGCATATGAATGTTTGATTGATTCTGGAATGAGGTCAGAGAAAGCTGGTAAAATTACTGTTTCTTCCATTGGGCATTCCATTATGAACTCTAGTGGTCAAACCTTTTCAGGAAAAAGAATATCATAACCATGTGTCAGGTTGTCCCTTGATGTTTCTGAGTATGTTCCCCTCCATTGTGAGCGTTATTTCATATAAACAATGTGGGACACTTACTCTTGTGTCAGATGTTTCCACTGTGATATGCTCATTCAGCACTACTACCACCAGATAATCCATCATGTTCTGGTGAGCTATTGTGACTTCTGCTGCACGGTCCAGCATCATCACTGCCCATTCCTGTTCAGAAGCAGAGTCCTCAGTAGCCTGGGCATGTCTAATTTTAATTCCTGCTATATTCTTAATTTTGAATTGAGGTTTAGGAGTCTTTTGTTTATCTTCTTTCTTTAAAATGTAGTCTGAAGTGCGATGTGTTTCCCTTTTCGGTCTACACGCTCTTCTGATCTGCGCTCTGAGTGTCCACCTCTCTCAGAATGTGTATTGCATAAAGCCTGAAAGGAATGAGAAGAATGTGTACCAGTGTCCTGATACCGTCAGACTTTCTAATGTTATCACCGTTCCTTAAATTACATTTCTTATTAGTGTTTTCCTGCTGAGGAGACCCACCCCGTGATTGTGTCTTGTTTTGTTTATTTTTTTGTTTATTGCCCCATTTTTTCTTGGAAGAATCGGGTGCTTGCTTAAAGATATCCTTTTCAGAATTACTCTTAACTTGCAGTTTCTCAGGTCTGGCTCCCAAATTATCTCTAGCTAGCGTAGCATAGGTTTCTTCAATAATTTTAGGCAATTCTCTCCCCTGCTGTGCAGTAGTGAACTCCCTCAGATGTTGGTGTATAGCCAATGCTGATACTTCCCCCTTTATGTTACTTAACATAATGGCTGATACTGTGGCAAAATTAAATTAAAATAGTTTAATCCCCAAGTCCAGGACAGGTACTGCCCCATGCTCATCCTGTACTTGTTTCATCACTTCAGGTAAAACTGCTATTGAAGGGGTACCATGAGTTCTGGTGTAAACAGCAGCAAAGACTTTACCCCAAGAGGCACTTTCTTCTACCGGGAGAGCCATCCCCATCAGCAAGCAATCGTTAATATTCTGTGTTTGTCTTGCGGGCCCATAGGGGGAAAAACACCTTCAAGCTGGCTTGTTTTTTGTGCTATCTAGAACGGAATGTGTTCCCTACTGGTGGGAATCTTTCACAGTACGGCATTCAGCACTTGTGGGCAGAAACCTATAGTAGCTAATTGTGGTTGTGCAGCCTGGGAAGTCCGTGCAGGGTTAATTGTGAGTGTTTGCATTATGAACTGTGTAAGGTTTCTGTAAATCTTTACTAGATCTTCGCATAGTGTTGCTAATTTTGCTGCATCTAAAATAGCAATATTAGGATGTGCTGTATAAGCCGCTAGAACCGGCCCAGTCACTTCTTCTTTGCTGAACGGACCGAATCTCGTATTTTCTACAGTGTGGGGGAGGGCACCTTTAAACCAATTTATGTGTTCTTGGTAAGTTAACTGAATTTTTATGTCCACATACGGAAAATATTCTTCTGGTGTTTTATCTTCAATGTATGTGTGAAAGGTTTTGTGCGAGCATCCGCAGCCAGGAATGTAACGCAAGAGTAGAATACCTCTGTTCTGAATGCTTCCAGTGCCTCGACCACAAAGTAAACGTCCCCACCCGTTGTCAAGAGACCATGATGTAGAAATTTCATAGTAACTGCATGTCTGCAATTTTCTGTAATATTTAGTATAACTGCTTGTTCTCCAATGTCCTAACTCGCTTAACTGTTTACGGACATTGTGTGAAGAGAAAAGAGAGTTCATGAAATTAATTTATGGAGATAGTGTTAGCACAATGTGGGAACATTTTTATACTATGAATAACCTACAGCCAAGACATAGAGTATACCTACTTAGCTGAGGTGGATTTCCCTTCTCACCACAGACTTCTCCGTTCTGGAGGTGAGTAGGGGCTCTGGGTAAAGTACAACTGAATTACTCAGATAGACTGTTAAATAAGAACCCAACCAGGTTGGGCGCCATGTCGTTTAGCTCCCACTAATCCGTAGGACCAGCGTGCTTGTTGGACAACATAAACTTTGGGTGAGCTGCCTAGACTGATTCTGGGCACCCCTGCAAGATATCAGCTAGCTCACAGTGCCACCATAAGCCCTCCTGAACTTACCAGGGAGCAAATAGTTTCTGCCAACCACTTAACATGACAACCCTGACCCCTCCAGGATTGTGGTAACAGAATAAAACCTTTCGCTCAGTTACTCGTGCCTCCTAGTGCTCAGAGAAATATATACAGAATTCACAGTGGGGCATTGTAGATATATTTATTGAACCAATGTTATTCTTCTATAGAATACATGTGCTGTGATAATCAATAGACAGAAGCAGATGAAAGTGATTACAAGCACCAAAAGAGTAAATAGTAGATACCGTTCTACCATGGTGCTGAAACAGTGTATATATGCAGACGTATAAATAAGACAGCAATCAGGCATACTACTATTATGCAAACCCTACTCGGAGTGTACCTAGAGTGTGTGTAGGTGTGAAGCCAAGAATCCCGCCAAGGGACGATCCAACCCTATTACCTGGCGGGAGAGAATGTAGGAGCACGTCTTGGTCATGAACAGGACACCCCTTCATGGAGATGTCAGACCGCTGTGTGGTGAAGTCTAAGCATGCAGGGACCCTCTGTGTCAGCTGAAGTATTCCCTCTGCTAATCTTTTGGTATGCTCACTATTTACAATAGAAAGCATCCTTGTGATGTGCGTACTGATTAGCGATGTTAAAGATATGAAGATAGCCCTGTCACACCGTGGATGAAGATAGAACGACATTTGTACATACAGTGTCAAGACGCCTTGTACAGGTTGTTCGAAGCATCGTGATAATGTTATGCAAAGCTAGCTGTGTAAAGTAGTATCAGAGAAACAAATCCAACATTGTCACACACACAATTATGTGCAAAAGATCACAGCAGAAATGTTATTGTGTAAAATTAGGACCATGTAAGAAAAATGTGTATCTCCGTTACTTGGGCCAGACCCGGGCACATAACAGAATGTTCATTGGAAATAATTACAGTCCACATTCCCGATCACAAATGGGGTTCAGCCGGTTACCCGCACCTGTCAGCGAAGGGTAAATGCATGCTGATCTGTGCAGTATGGCGGGCAGATAGCCCCAGACATCTAAGGGCATCATAGACCTGTTATTACTCGATCTCTTGTGGATAAATTCTACTTGTTGTTCTACAAAGATAAACACTGACCACTGGGGTTTGTGTATCTATTTAGAATGGAGGAGTCTCATTTCTTATTGGAATTAAGTAGGCAAATTGCTTCATTAACAAGGAACGGCCATGCAACGCCATCCACAGAATCGAGAAAGCGCTATCAATCTGTCAATCCTTTCTGTGTCCAGGTCGGGTGAAATTTCACATGTTGAGCCAAATTAAGCCGCAGGCCCCACTTCTGGTGGTGCCTTTCCATCAATTATTTTAAGTTTCAGCTTTGCAATGGTACTTCCCCTGGAACTCAAAGACTTTGGTTTCCTGGAAGCTGTTCAGCTGGACTGGGAATAACACCACCAAATCGCTAGTGGCCATCATTTACAGTCAGAACTATGACGGTATCTGAGAATCTTCAAACCTCCGACTTTCATTCTTGATTAATGAAAAAATTCTTGGTAAATGCTTTCGCTTTGGTTTGTCTTGCACTGGTCCAAACAGTTCATCTTTAGTGGCACAATATGAATGCCCCGGGCCTTCCCTCTTAATCATGACACCAATTCAAAAATTAATAAATTAGAACCAGAGTCCTAATCCATTATTCCTGACTGAAATATTCAGGTGATTGGTGCATTTTGAACCCTCTAATAAACTCTTCCGACCCCCAGGATACTGAGTCAACAGCATCAAGGGAGCGCCGAGAGACATAGGATAGGACATGCAGTAGCTGCCACTAGCTCAATGACAAGTATTTAATTGCAGCAACTTTAATATACGCTATTGAGCTGGAATTACCACAGCTGCTGGCATGAGACTTGCACCCAGTGGATCCTCGTTAAAGGATTTAAAGTGTACTGATTCCAATTACAGGGCCCCGAAAGAGTCCTGTGTCGTTATTTTTCGTCACTACCTCCCCAAGTCAGGAGTGGGTAATTTTCATGCCTGCTGCCTTCCTTGGACTAGTAGCTGATTAGTTTCCCTTTCTGGAATCTAACACTGATTCCCAGTTACCCTGTTACCCGTGGTCACCATTGTAGGCACAGAAAGTACCATAGAAAGTTGATAGGAAGACATTTGAATGTATCACCACCACCAGGGGGAGTTGTGATTGGCTTGAGTTTATCTAAAGTCAGTAAAGTGGATAGTCTTAGCCTGGATTAGTCTTGATCTAATAAATTCACGCATCTCAGGAGTTCAGGCTCTTCAGCATGTTTTAGCACTAGAATTACCATTTATATCCAAGTAACAGATGGAGCGATCAAAGGAACCATAACTGATTTAATGAGCCAATCACAATGTCACTGTACCAGCAGTATGCACTTCCACGTGCATGGCTTAATGTTTGAGACAAGCATATGCTACTGGCAGAATTAACATGGCAGCTACACCTGCTGGACGAGATGATGAGCTGCATGCTTGTCCTGGACCAACCTCCGCACTTCTCAGTAGCCTGCTGCAGTAAGCCCCTGGTTTGCCTGCAGGTGCCTGGTGGGCCAAGGGGGTCGCACAGGCACTCGTGGGCCCAGCCTGCTCTGTAACGATGGAAGAGAGAGGTGGGCCATGGCGCAGCCTGAGCAAGACACAGGCATGAAAAGGCAGGGACACCCCATGAAGCAGTCGTTCTGAGCTGCTACATAAATGCACTAGGTGTAGAAGGGCAGTGGCATAGTGTGATGAGGCTTGGACCAGCTTGCAGCAGCTGGGACTAGAGTCATCTGACCCCTTCTACTCTAGTGACTGGATGGACTGTCCCATAGCAGGCTGCCTTACACGGGGATATCAGCTTCACATCCCTGCCTGTTCTTTGAGAAGGCAGGATCAGAGGAAAGGCCCATCAGACAGAGCTGAATGGAAGTGGTGGAGCCGGGGACCCAGGGCCCCTAAGACCCTGTCCATACTAATCCGGAGGAAGGCTTCCTGCCTTTCTTGTAATCCGTGCATACCGAGTGACAGAGGGGGACTTTTGAGAAAATGTATTCGAACTCCTAGAGCCCTGACTAGGTTTAAAGAGTCAAATGAGCCCTCATCTGGACTTCCAGGGCAGTCCCGCAATCTGCGTGTGCCATTCAATCCTATAGCATGTGTACCTAGATGCCGGGCTAAGAATGAACAGATGGCCGGGCTTGAAGGAAGGATGCCATTTGGTCACACCATATCTTATTAATCAAATTCTGCTGCCCTTTGAAGGGGCTCCCTAGACGGATTCTTGGAGCCGCAGCTAGGCCTCAGACATGGGGGCTGTGAGGAGGCCTCATGGAGCTCTGACCCAGGGCCTGTCAGAGCTTTTTTTTCTAGCCAAGCAGGGAAGCCTTGCCTGGGGCTGCAGGACCCCGTCCCAGGCTCAAAGTGCCATGGTGGGCCACCAGGTCGGGGGCCACCCTAGGCCTATTAGAGCTCTAACCCAGGGCCTCTTTAGAGCTTCTTTACCCAGACAAGAAGGGGAGACCTACCCGGGCTTGTGGGAACCCTTCCAGGGCACTTTGTGACAAGATGGCTGGAGAACAGAGCCCAGGGCCGGGGGCCTTCACCCCCAGCGCTGATGGAGGTCTGAGCTGGGGCCCGGTTAGAGCTTAACCTGGGCAGGCAGCGGATGCCTTCCTATGCCTGCAGAATCCCGTCCCAGGCTCTTTAAGACATGGTGGGCTAGAGGACACATCATACGGCTGGGGGCTACCACTTCCCCAGGGCTGCCCGAGCTCTGACCTGGGGCCTGGTCAGAGTTTCTTAACCCATGCAGGGTGTGGAGACCTCCCAGACCTGCGAGACCCCATCACAAGCTCCAAGTGACACAGTCCATAGATGGGGGCTTCCAACACCGGTTGCTGGAGCTCTGACCTGGGGTTCATTCAGAGCTTCTTGCACTGGGCTTGCGGGACCCCTTTGAGATACAGTGGGCTGGAAGACAGAGGCCAGCACTGGGGCTACAACCCCAGGCCTGCTGGAGTGCTGACCAGGCGCCAATCAGAGCTTCTGACCCTGGGCTCTCAGTGAAATAATTCCTTGGCCAGCGGGACCCCATCCTGGGCACTTTGAGACACAGTAGGCTAGAGGACGAAGCCCAGGGATTCCACTCCAGCACCTGCCAGAGTTCTGACCCGGGGCCCAGTCTTAGTGTCTAAACCCAGGCTAGCAGGGGAGACCTCCGGGGCCTGCAGGATCCTGTCCCTGGCACTTTGAGACATGGTGGGCCAGAGACTGGAGCCAGGACCAGGGATTTCCACCTCGGGCTTGCTGTAGCTCTGACCCATGGTCCAGTCAGAGATTCTTAACACAGGCAGGCAGGGAAGCCTTTACGGGCCTGCAGGACCCAGTCATGGGTACTTTATAACACAGCGGACCGGGGAAAGGGGTCCAATGAAGGGGACTTCTACCTTCAGCCCAACCAGAGTTCTGACCCAGGGCCGGGTCAGAACTTCTTAACCTGGACAGGCAGAGGAGACCTCTCATGGCTTGCAAGACCCACTCCGGGCACTTTGACACAAGTTGAGAAGGAGAACAACGCCCCGCACCAGGGGCTACCACGCCTGTGGCTGCTGTAGCTCTGACATGGGGACCGGTCAGAACTTGTTAACCCAGGCACCAGCAAATGGCTTCCTGGGCCTATGGGACACAGTGGGCCAGTAAAAGTAGACCAACGCCGGGGCTGCCAACCCATGGGCCAGCTGGAGCTCTGACCCAGGGCCAGGTCAGAGTTTCTTAACCAGTGTATTAAGGGGAGATTTCCTGCGGCCTGCAGGGCTCTGTCCAGATAACTTTGAGACAGAATGTGCCAGAGAATGGAGCCAGGGCTGCGGGCTTCCACCAAGGGCTTCCTAACAGGAGCAGGTAGGGGAGGCTTTTGCAGGCATGCAGAACCCTGTCGTGGATACAGTGCAACACAGCAGCTGGGAAAGGGAGCCCAGGGCCCTTCCAACCCCTGGCCAGCTGAATCTATGGCCTGGGGCCCAGTCAGAGCTTCTTTATCTGGCCAAGCAGGGGAGCCCTCCCAGGGCCTGTAGGACCCAACAAAGGAATTTTTGGTGACACTGCTGCCTGGAGAATGGAGCCCAGGATGGAGGTTTCCTCCACAGGGCCAGTTGGAGCTCTGACCCCGGGCCTGGTCTGCACATCGACTGACAAAGGGGAAGATTCAAGAGAATGTATCCAGCCTCCTAGAGCCCTGACTGGGCTTGAAGCTTCAAGTGAGGCATCATTGGGACTTCTGAATGCTGAACACGGAGTCACATGAAGGAAATGACTTGGTTTGTTTATTGAAGTACAAAACTTCACCGGTGAGCTTGGCAAGGCACATTTTGCACCACCAATGTAAGCCTGGTAAATGACCCCTAATTATAAGTATATTCCAGTTCTGAGGACTACAAGGTTGCCCTTGTTGTTTAATGTATGCCAAAAAGGAAGGGACAGCCGGTGTTCAGCTACCAAAATACAAGTACTTGTGAACTCAAAACTTAAGTTGAAACCAGTGTGTCTTTGTGTTCATTCACACCACAACTCTGTGACCCAGAGGAAGAAAATGTGGAGCACAGATGTGCAGAGGTATGCCACTGGACAATAATGAACCAAAGAGAAGGTATAACAAGCAACAATGAAGGATCAAGACCCCTGTTTCAGAGATAAAAGTTCAGCCTAGTACCTTCTCTGAAGATGATGCACACAACTCCATGTGTTTCCAAGAGAAGGGAGATCCTAGTCCTGTTTGACCTTCATGGGGCCGAAGGAGAGGATCGAAACACTAAGGCAAACCCCACTGCCCATATATGCTCATCTTTGGATCACTTGGTTGTTGATATTTTTGCTGTGATATTATGGTAGCACCATATTCAAATGTGCTATACTGACATAGAGTCGGTGAGAGATAGTGTGGCAAGGAGACCCACAAACTCAGGATTTTGCATATGTATATTTGGTGAATCTCACATCCTCCCAACCCAAACCTTTACAGGTCCTTTCTCCCATCATATATATTAGTGGAGATGATCTAGTCTTTACATTTCCTCATGCTAGGTGCAAGTGTCCCAACTAACTACATATGTGTTAGGTAGGTGCATGTGTTTCTGCATCTTGTGTGTGATATCCGGCCACAGTTGTATATGTGAAGGGTCTGTTTGGTATGAGTGTGGATGTGCCACATGGAAGTCTACATTAAAATGTTACCTGGACCTTATTTATGATGGCATGCAGATATTTGATTTAACAGAGTTTGACAATCGCACACCATTCATGTAATAAGCAACAGGCTTTTTGCATAGCTTGCCGCCACCATTGGTGAATATGCAGGCATGCAATAGCACATCGTAGCACTATTTTAATTTTGGCATGCCCATGCCATGTGCCCGCCAAACTGCACATTTCATTACAGAGGCTGTGATACTTCCACTCACCTCTTCTGTTGCCGGCAAATCATTGGTCATAACCAAAGTTGTGCAGCATCAGCAAACATTTCACAATTTTTTTCCAGCAGATTTTCCTACTTTGAATGAATGATGGGTTTGTATAACGCAAACAGCTACTCAAAAATTCAGTGTCCCATTACTGACAACAAAAGTAACGTCAGGAAAGACAGGGGTAAGTAGAGTTATTGGCTGAACAGATAGGTTTTTAGGGATACGCGGAAGGAAGATCCAGTTCCTATGCTTCTGAATTGGAGGGGGAGGCGGATCCAGATCTAGGCAGTGCTAGCCAGGAAAGAAGTCCCACCATGTCTGGATTTTTTAAACACAGGTGATAACTATGAGGTGAGCTTTGCCGGAGCATAATTTCTACTAGGTTGGTACTCAAATCTTCTATTCAGGTACCTAGGGGCAGCATTGTGCAGTGCCCGGTGTGCAGGGCACAAGTCCTAAAAAAAGAAGTGGGGGGACGCTGTCACCGGAAGTGACGTCACGACAGGAAGTGACATCATGAAAGGTGGCTTGCACCATGACGTTAACATTT
The DNA here is from genome assembly GCF_964263255.1 of Lissotriton vulgaris. Lineage (NCBI taxonomy): Eukaryota > Metazoa > Chordata > Amphibia > Caudata > Salamandridae > Lissotriton > Lissotriton vulgaris. The sequence continues at coordinate 376,012,444 of NC_141685.1, forward strand.
TGACCCCCCAGGAAACATTTCTGCGGACGCCCATGACTGCAGGAACAATATATAAAGGAGACGCAGGGTGAAGTGAGTGCCTGAACTGCAGGAACAATATATAAAGAAGGCGCAGCCGAGCTCCGCAGACTACACTGGACGCAGTGCTCTCGGAGGGTGCGGGGCTATGAAAGCCTCGGCGTATTTTTGTGTGGGTGGAAGGAACCTCCAATTTTAATTCGGATACCGCTTTGTGCACACTTCGAAAATGTTCCATGGTAGCAGCACTCTGCCCCCCACGAGAGTTTTTACCCCAGAGGGTCCGGCACAGATCCGAGTCCGCATTTCATTCATTCAGTAAAATGACTGATTTTGCCTGACAGCGCATCTGCCGTAACCAGGGGGCCATGGGGGCTTAAATCCGTCTCACTTTCGTCCCAGAGAGGCCAAAGAGTGAAGTCCAGCTGTTAGGCAGGAGGGACGGCGTCCACCCGGTAAATAAGTGGGGGTACGCCGTCCACCCACGTGGTACCCCGACTCGAGTCCTGCTGGTGTCCCTTGGTACGTGCCCTAAAAGGGATCCTTTTGCTAACTGGGAGCCAGTGCAGTGTGGAGAGGAAGGGCGAAGCAGGGGCGTAACTTGGTCAAAAAGATTGAGAGGGTGCGAGCTTCAGATTTTCCGACAATGCCTGGCATATAATGTTTAAATACATTATACGACAAGCAAGGTGCATGAGAGGGTTCAAAGTTGCAGTGGAAAGGGAGAGGAATGCGGATTTGTAGGAGTACTAAGAGAGAAAACACACTATTTTGTAAAATAACCAATGTGTTTGAGGACTTACAAAACATAGAGTGTGTGTGGGTTTTTGTCTGTGTGTATGTAAACATTCCATCTGAAATCCAACTGACATCTCACAATACCTGACTGGAAGTATCTATATCCAACTATTTATCAGTAATTGTGGCACGAACGACCGTTTTGCGGCAATCCCCGGGAAGGAGGGGAAGGAATTTTCTGAGAGCCCTGAGGGTCCACATACATTTTAACATGGATTATTTTGCAGCAGAGACACAACAACGGTTCTCTATGTTTCAGGTTATATTTCTGGCCCATGTTGATGCAGACGGTGACTGGTCAGACCGGAAGTGTCTGTACGGTGAATAGGACAGCACTTTCAGGCGCTTCTAAAATGGCGTTCGTTGCACTTTAGGTGCAATAGTCAATGTCCCCGTTTTCCAGTTGATGGTGCACGTGTCCTCTCCTTTTTACGAGGAACTCCTTATTTATCATCTGCACGGAAAGAAAAATACAGCGTAACTTCGTCTGTGTGCTCCTTATCAGCAGGCATGCATCATTTATTTGTAAAGTTTCAGGTCAGGGAAAGGCCCGCACAAGAGACGTCGTGCACGGGGAGTTCACACTTCTTCTATTGGCGCCATCTGTAAAATGACTGCACTCCTGCAGTGCTGCTCAGTGATGATTAAAGAGCAGTAAACAGGCTTCCGAAGAGCACCCCGAAGACCGCAGCTCTGCGCCTTCTGCGGGATGACGTCACCATTTTAAAAATAAGCCTGGCTCTTTTTGTTTCCAAGGTGAAGGAGAACCTTGGAGTCCCAGGCATTCAAATGAAATCAGCCTTGAGTGCGACAAAGTGCTTTCTAGCGTGAAACATACTAGAGGCGCTTTATTTAGAATCCGAGGTTGGCAGCAGTTCAAAACCATTAGAGTCACTAGTGTTTAATTTGTATTATTATAATAATAACAACAACAGGTGCTATAGTTTCCTTAGGAGTCGCGGCCAACATTAACAAATGCAAGGCTGCGTAGTGTTAATTACATCTCGTGCCTCTTTTCTCCACCTCCGACACTTGCTGTCTCTACCTTACTCTTGCAGGTTCTTTTTCATCCCTCATTTCTCTCTTGCTCGTCATTTCATTTATTTCTCTTCGTCTTCTTCCCTTTTGTGCCTTTCTCTCGCTTGCTCTGGGCCAAAGTTTGATGATTACAAATAAGCCCCAATCCCCCAAAATGAGGGTATTTGCCCACCACCAGCAGCCCCCGGCACAAATTAAGCACTGATCAATCATTCTACCTGCTGTCAATATGGTATGTTTGGTACACTCCCCCTGCATGGATGAGACGAGTGTCTTTCTCGGTCTCCTGTGGATGTTCCAGGGCCTTGTTTTATTATTTATTATTTTGACTCCTCTACTTCAGTTAGGAGGCGGTTTCATTATTCATTCCTTCACAGCACATTTTCTGATGTTAATGCTGCGTACCTGATATGGTAGTCAATTATTTCCTATTCTCCTGCTGGTAAATGGCTTCCTCTTGTCTTCTGTTTATTACCCCTAGGATTTCAAAAGTCTTTGTCACAGGCCTGGGATCCCGCCTTTCTTCCAGCAAATTCTTTTTCAGTAATTTTTTAACCTCTTCTCATGTCATTTGCCACTTGCTTGGTTTGTCTTTGGGTTGACCCACTTCTATCTTACTTCTCAGAGCCCAGGGCCGGACTGTGAACCAACACTGGCCCTGGCAAAGAGCTTTGCCGGCTCCCCTGGGAGCGGCCGAGCTGTCTGCCAGGGCAGGTTTCAGCCGATTTTGTTACAGGGGCTGATTTTGCAGCTATGTTGCAAAAACGGCCCTGTAACAAAAACGGGCCCCAGGGGCCCAAAATCGGCCCCCACCGTAGCGGCCCACCGGGGAAACGCCCAGTGCCCACTACGGCCAGTCCGGCCCTGTCAGAACCCCTCTCAGAAGGCGACTGGGCACACAGGGGCTTCTGAACCCAACTGTGGGGGTTGATGCCTTTTACTCCTGCTGTCCCGGGGTCCGACCCACTATGGATCTTGAGCAACTGGGCCAAGTACCCCTTCTGCACTTGACTCTCAGGATTAGCATGGTCCGAACAGTCCAAACCTCTGGGGAGAGGTGGATACAGGGTAGTAAACACGGGCTCAAAACTCATTGCTCTAGCTATAGTAGTTATCCTCCATTCATTATTAGAAACATCCAGGGTATGCCCCACAAGTAGTCTCTGGATAGTCCACTTTCCCTCTACGTTAAAGTCACCAACAGCTATTGCACAAGGCTACGGTCCTGACAGCATGGCAGTCATTTTTATGGTAGCACCTCCTGGCGCCCGGGGTAACCTACTTGGCACTACCTTTGGGCTCCAACCTGATTGGCGCAGCGCAGCACATGGCTCATCTACGGTGGCCTTTCTCAGGCATACAAGGGTTGCTGACTTTGTTCCGCACATGGACAATGACCCAATCGGTACAGCAGACATTTCCTAACACTTCACAAATAGATTCCACTTGACAGGACTCCACACTGGACCTTGCTCACTCCAATGCTCTTCTCTTCCTTACAGGGCACACTGGTCTTGGCAAGCAGGCAGGCGCTGGTGCTCCAGGCTCCGGGGAAGGTTTTCTTGGTTTACCTGGCTGATGTCCTCTCACCCAGCGGGAGGCTAGCAAGCCTTGGCCCTCAGTCTTGGTCACAGGCAGATGTCTCACATAGCTTCTCCTCCTCACACAGCCCATCTGGTTGCTTTGCAGATGCCACTTTTTGGGGTTTGAAAATCCCCTTCATATAGTCAAATTCCAGACACCAAATGTGATTTAGGGTCTGCGTCTTTGAAGTTTTATGTTGGGGTTGTGCTTCTTTTGAAATATCCACTCCTCTGCCTTCTTCTTCCTCTGAAAAGCAGCCTGTCACAGCAGGAGCAACTCCAAAGATGACAGACCCTCAATAAAGGCCATGGGAGTGACTAGAGTTCACATGTGGAAGTCAGCCACGGTGATAAGTGCATCAAAAGGTTAATCCGAGGCTCCCACTCTTTGTGATTTGCTTATCAGCCCCATCTCCCCGAGATTTGCTCAGGCCCCGTCCTTGTGACCTCTCACTGAATCAAATCGCACCCTTTGAAGTCTACAGGAGAAGCCTGGCTCTCCCCTTCCCAGTGTGTGCCCTGCCCAGCGTATAGAAATACATCAATGCACAAATGTGTCTGGGGGGGGATTACTCTACTACTCTGCTTATATGTTTTCACCATGCAGACCTGGGTCTCCCAAAATGGAATCTACAGTCCTTCATGCAATATTCCCACGGCAGGCACACTTACACCCAGTTTATGTATACAATATACACACACTGCACAATACTGTATCCCCTATATACTGTACCACTCATTGGCACACATACACCTAGCACATATATTTACCATGCATGCACTGCGCAGCACTGTATCCGTCAAGTGCTCTAACTCTCATAGGCACGCGTAGATCCAGCACATACATTTAGCATGCACACGCTGCCTAGAATTGTATCCCTTGTGTATTGTACCCCTTCCAGGTACACATACACACAGCATATGCATCCTTCATCTGTTGTACCATTCACATGGATACATACACCCAGCATATGCATGTAACATGGGTGCACCTCATAATACTGCATGATCCTTGTACTATACTCTTCCCAGGTGCACACACACACCCAGCGCAGATACAACACTCTTGCACTGCACAGCACTACACACCAAACCATTGTAGGCAAAGGGGTGAGTTAAGCACACAGCAGCATGGATGAGTTAAGCACACAGCAGCAGAGCTTTAAAGTGAGTGAGCCTGTAGGCCTCATTCCAGTGACATAGGTTTAAAAGGACCTGTTCGCTCCTACTGATCACTACAAGGTATGCTGCCACCAATGCGCTTGTGCTGCTTAACTCCTAGTAAAGGCAGTAGGCTTTCACCACTATGAAGGTAGCGCTTTGGGCACCCCTTCTGTTCCAACAAGACCATAATCTGTGAAATCGGCCAATGTCATGGTGCACAAACAAGATAGGTGTTTGCCAATGTCAACAGACATCAGTCCAGTCCCAAATTTATTCTGGAAACTTTGCTTACAGTCATGAGCACAAAAACATTTTTTCTATGGCAGTGGTTCTTAACCTTTTGACTTCTGCAGACCGCCACCTTAATCATTACAGGAACAAAGGGACCCCCAATGAATCTGGACCTCGGCTTAGCATTTTCGATGGTCTGAATTGCAAAACAATACACACAAAATACAGAAACAAGAATTAATCAAACACATATACAAACACAAAATATAGAAACAAGAATTAATCAAACACATATACAAATAATAAAATATTTTATTTAATTCACAAACACACTAAAAAACAACATTTTAATGGGAAGGTTGGAGCTTTTCTAAATTCAATTGATGCCACTCATTGTCCATACTATGCACTATTTGATGCTTTGTGGAAGCATTTGCACAGCTCCCATACATCAATCTGAGGATAATAACTAATTGTTAGCCTCCAATTTCAAATTCCTCCACATTTAGAGGAGATTTAAGAAAATTAAATTGTATATTTTGCTTCTTTATTTATATACACTATATTAATGTAATTTCATGTTTTAAGCAGTCGCTTACCCCGAGGAGGTTTTGGGGGCCCTCAGGGGTCCCCCGACCACAGGTTAAGGAACACTGGTCCATGAGATTCACCTACTTCAAGACATACATTTACGTTGCTCTCACCACGTCCCTGTCACATAGTTTTGCCATTTCAAGGACATCTGGTACAAGAACACAAACTCTATGCTCCTACTTCAGCTTTAGGACCTTACCTCCCATCATGCACTGCTCTTCTGGATTATTGTGCATGCCTTGCACATGGTGTAACGTTCCTTAAACTAAACTACAATTATTGTTAATTTTCCACAAGTCATTCAACCTTCTCACCTAACACCAGCAACGGCTCCTCCGCTAAGGCAGAGGAGCGTCGCCCCACTGCTTTAAATTAGTGCAAAGGAAAAAATAAAATGATAATAAAGGAATGTTATTATCATATTATTTTTTAGTATTGCAGTAGTCACCAGGTTAGGGCGGGGCTGGCCTCCCCGCATCACAGGGAGGAGGACAGGCTGCTGCAGCACCTAAAGTGCGCATGACTGTTTGGCTGGCCGTCTTGGGCTGGACAAATAGTCATGCACACTTTGCATGTTCTCCACCCAGGCTGTATAACAGGCTGGGTGGAGAATATGCTCAGGCTTCCACTCCCTCTCCGAGTGCCGAACAACAGTGCTCAGACCAATTACAATGCTGCTATCAGCAGTGTCATGATTGGCTAGGCGAGTCTGGTAGCCTGGGTGCTTCATGTTCCTGCTGAGGAAAGGCGTTGACTTGTGACATGCAGGTAAGTTTTCTTTTTCATTTATTTCCTAACCCTCCCCCTCCACCTTCCCCGCCACTGTCCTCTACCAAACGCCACTGTCTAACACTGACCCCTATAATCAAGGCAGTCACATTTTAAGTCAACTAGAGGCTTTCAGGAGGAGCTTAGTTTTAACACTAAGAAATAATTACTACAGCTTTGATAAACTGTTCAAAAACCTTATTGTGTGACCTCAATTTTGAAGGAGAGTTGCAACGCAGAGCATCAAAAAAGCATTTGTCATCATTTTGGATACCACTGACATGAGATTACACGTCACACCAAAAGCAGCACTTTGGACTGCTTCTGCTCTTCCCTGGCATGTACCCTCCACCACCCTAGATTGGTCAGGCCATGCTTCCATCCCCTTAAATTGACTGTATACCAGTATATCTCATTGTGGCAGTCAAAGCATGCCAAGCATCAAATCTACTCTTTCAAAAACTTGTTTATCAACATACTTCACCAAGACTTGACAACGTGGGCTGCCATGCACCAATGAGGACCCGCTAATAAAAAGCCTAATTTCCCTTGTCCATGTGTGGTGTTCTGTGGACCTGGTTTATAAAGGAATAAATAAAATTACAAATCCCAGAATTTAAAGGAAAAACCTGGACTGGAGCAGCACATCCCGCATGGACGTGGGGAACTTGGCAGGACTGATTCAGTCCATAAGCCCTCTGATAGAGCAAGTGGGTCATCAGGAAGCAAGAGAAAATTTAATGAGGACCACAGCTCCTCTACGAGTCTTTTGGTGGCCCCTGCCTGGTCGCTATGGTAGAATTTCTATTTTAATTAGAAATATATGTGCTTACTAATAAGAGTGAATTTCAACTGAAAACGAAAATACTGGGATGTGCAAAGGTTTGATAGTTAAATGAATCCTTGTTTCCTATGTTGCATTAGCATTGTGTGCTTGTGTATATTATTGCTTTTACTCCATGCCGCAGAAAGCAAGCATGTGTTGTTTTTTCTCTCAACATGACCGCTGCAGTGCACTGTGCATTTTCAAATTACATCCTTCAAAATGCACTGACCCTTATAGCAACGACTCCCATATCTTTGTTAACTGAGTCCTCAACACTACAAGTCTTGGATAGGTTCTAGTGAGATGTCCCTGCGAAGACCCCTGGTGAATGGTCATTCTACTCCCACTTTCCACCAGAGTTGAGATAGGGCCTTCCATTCACCTCATTTTGTTATTGTACGACAGACGTACCCTAGGTAGTAGACTTTCTCCTAGTCCCCTATTTCTCTGACAGACAAGGGACTTGCCCACCTGACGTGGAAGTAAGAGGCCAGAATAAAAAATGAAACTGATTATGATGGTGATTAGAATTACGTATTTCTGCCTAGTGCATGGGCAACAAATAAGAAAAGTCTGGAGTTTGACGAGCCACTGAAAGAACACAATCTCGTCCTTGAGATGAGCAGGAGGACATCAGGCTCCATCAGGGCCAATTTGAGTCCATTCCATCTCTCTCTTCTGTCTCGCTTTACACACTCCTTGACCATTCAAGGGCCTGGCTCACCTGTTTTTATGATGACTTTACTCATCGCCTGTGTGGTGTATAACCTAATGATGTAGTACATTCATTGTACTTGTCCTTCCCACCTTCAAGGTCAATCTCAAGCTGTAATATTTTTTTTCTCACAGAGGAACAACTGTCCAATTCATTAAAAAAAGTTTGCCAGACGATAACTTGGACCAATGAAAAGGAAAGATGTGAAAAGGAAAGATGGTACCCACCGGCTTAATGACCATCAAAATTTCCAAACCAATGTGCTCCACCAGCATAAACATCACGGCCACTGCCCTTACACCGGTAATCTTAATTTGACACCACCAGACCAGCTACAGCAATCAACGTGGCATAAAGGACCCATTCATGTCAGTACTCCTCTGAAACCTCTTTGTGATCATCACATCAGACTCTTGGGCATTGTGTATATGTTGTTCTCTAGTCACACATTTTAGAACAGCGGGGATATCCACCCTTCTGGCCATGAAATCCAGAGTGAGGTGAAGATCAAGCACAGCAAACCATGACTGGAGTCTCCGGAAGGGCCTCTCTCTCCTCTACTCAACATTTCTTTATCAATGTATCATGGAATCCAGCAGAATGTTTTCAGCCCAGAGAGTACCTTTATTTCAGTTTCCCCCGAAGAATCTCAGTCCGAGTGTATCTCTGTATGTTGTGGGAAAAGTGAGGGAAGAAATTTGGCCCCCATTTTCCAGGCTACCCACTCCACAATATGCACTATTATCATAACATCTGAGAAGAATGCAACCATTTATATCCTGAGCATTTTAACATTTTGGTTCATAAGAAATGTGTTTTGAAGTACTTTCACATTGAGTTTACATTCAATCAGTTTATTGTTTGTTAATCTATGTATTCTCCAGAAATTGCTTTTATTTTTTACAAACAAATCTCTCTAATATGATTTTTAAGTAACCGAACTCTCAAGATTTCCAGTTCCCTGAATGAATGGGACTCTTCCAATCCAGTTTTTTTAGGTCGGGCCTAACGGCAGCTTTGGCTGTCTCACCAGCCTCATGTATTCTAAATAAAAAATGTCACAATAAAAATGCACACACCTATGTTTATGTACTGAGGCTTCCAGCTGGCCCATTTTATTCATTGGTTTGTTCAACTCTCATTCACATATTGCTTCCATCCACCGCAGTCTACAGCACAGGGCAATGGATCCGCCCAATACAGCCACTGGCTCTACTCACTGTGAGTAAAGGCATTTTACATTTGAGAAATGTGCACATCCACCTAAAAAGTAGTCCACTTGAGAGTCAGAGCTGACAGGCCAATCTGCTGTAATTTTATGTTTTTTTAAGTTATGTCGGCAATGGATCACTTGATATGTAATTTTAGTTCCGCAAACACATGCATGCCATTGTTAGGCAACAACATTCTTATTTTTATCATTTACCAAAGTTTTAATGTTTAGAGCATATGCTCTACCAAAAAAGGAAATAAAAAAACATTTCGGTCTTGCCATAACCAGAACTATTGGCTTTGTTAATGCTTGTTTCTTTCATAATCTGCTACTTAAAATTCTGATTTAATAGCTAGATATAACCGCAAGCACAAGGACGCAAAGCAACAATTTAGACTGGGGGAGCTACAGGCATGGGCAACAGAAGACCTGATGACTGTGACATTACTAAAGAGAAAATTCTCAGATATTTCAGTGATGAATCACAATTTTAATTGTGACACATAATAGAGTTTATGGTTGTACGACTTTACAATATCATCTATGCAGAGTTAAAAAAGAACACAATCTCAAGGACATTTATCACATACATTTCACCATATACAGCAAGTTACGACATCTCTGTTGTAGAGAAACATCTGCAATGGTGCCTCGTGTGAAAGGTTAAAGGTTGGTGTGCTTGGGTGGAAAGTTCACGGGGTGAGGGGTCACTAGCATGCGCAGTTCTGCTGTAATGGCGGCGAGTTCTCTATAAACCGTAGGCTTTTGCCGCCGCTTCCTGGGTGTTCTGAGTCTATGCTCTCCGACATCTTCTCACAGATTATATCGACCAGGCGCTCAAAGACCTGCCTCACGTGAATGTTGTCCTTGGCGCTGGCTTCGAAGAAATCGAATCCTACAAAAAGAAAGATTAGTTTAAAACGTGACTTCAACATCATTTTTCTACAGCTGGATTTTAAAATGTCAGGGTAAGTCTGGTCGTTACTTAAATGGTCTAGAAAAACAAGCTCTGTGTAGTATATTAAATAAATCTTCTTGTAGTCATTCAAAGGATTAATTATAATGTTTATTCAGAGAGTACAGATGAATGCTCCTTCTATCCAGCTGACCAGACTCCAACTGGCAAGAATGGAACACTGAATCATTGATGACAATAAAGGAACATTTAAAGATTCTAATATGATGATACAAAGATAAACATAGAGGAAGGGCTGGTAAGAATAGTGAACCACAAGGACTTACATTTATAACACATCTCCTTCCCTTGGAGTAAATGGAAAAATAATGTCAAAAATAATAATATTTAACACAAATAATCACTCAAATAAACAGGTGGTCGACGAGGCCTCAAGCTCCTAACATTGTCAGACACAGAAGAATCATTTGCATGTAAATCATGTGTATGTGAAACCAAACTATTAAGATGATGTGAAGCATCACCATCACCTTCCTCCCTCCTACACCTATTTCAATTATGAATACTAAGATCTTCTTGAGTGGAAAACATATATCCACTATTGTGCATTTTGCAACATTTCTTTTGTTGGCCTTTTAATACAAAGCAATTCTTCTATAATTCCATTTTCTACCATTCTTCAAAACCACATAGTGTGGATGAACTTGTTCAACTACAAATGGCCCTCTGTACTTTGAAAGGCCTTTAGAGATTCTACCCGGTTTGACTTTTACCAAATCACCCACAGAAATTGAATTAGAATACACACTTTGAGTAATGCTACCAACATTTTCACCATTACAATTCTTCAGCCAAGAAGGGACCAATTTTGTTCCAGGACTTCTTCCTCGCATGATTTCAAATGGAGATTTTCTATCTAAATTGTGTGCGGTGGTGCGATAAGCCCAAACCATTTGTTGGACAGTTTCATCAGAAAACCCCCCTGAAGAACTGGACATTTGTAACTTACCTTTAATTACTCTATTGGTTCGCTCACAAAGACCATTTCCTTGTGGATTACAAAGAGTTGTGCAATGATGTTTTATCCCACATCCAGTCAAAAATTCCTTCATTCTTTTAGAAATAAGTTGCGTCCCATTATCCGTAATGATAACAGACGGAACCCCTTCATCATTAAATATATTCTTTAGAAAACTTATTGTGGATTCAGTGGTGATGTCTTTAACAAACTTAACCGTTAACCACTTTGAAAAAACATCAATTAAAACAATAGAAAAAAGACACTTGTAATGTAGCTCCTCCTTGGGTCCTATGAAATCTAAGCACACACTATGCCAAGGCTCGTCTGCAGATACAATGTGACCTAAATCTTGTCCCGAAACTATTTGTAATCTTTTTTCGCCCTCTTTACAGCTCGGAAAATTTTCAACCCATGATGCTGTTTCTGTGTCGATACCAGGCCACCAAAAATCAGCTTTAATCCTCCCTTGTGTTAAAGTCTGTCCTAAGTGTCCCTCATGAGCTAACTTCAATAATTTGGGTCTTAATGAAAATGGTGAGATAAATCTGTAACCCCTCATCAAGATCACCTCATTAACAACAGTCAATTTGTCTAACACTTCAATGAAAGTTCGAACCGAAGGTATAACACAACTTTCTCTTTTAGAGCCAATCTTTACCAGATCTATGACCTTTGATAGTACCAAATCCTCTTTCATAGCAACAGACCATTGTTCTTTTGAAAATGAGCTTTCTCCCAAAGCTAAAACATCCTGAATGTAGGCAACTGCTACTTCTTCGTCTTCTAACTCAGACTCTGCAGTACCACTGCAAACAGGAAGTCTAGATAGGCAATCTGCCTGCACATTTCTTCATCCTTGAATATAGTACATTTCAAATTGATATTCTTGAAGCCTAGGTGCTAACCTCGCCAATCTAGGTGAACTCTTCCCGGTGCCACCTGGAGCAAGTATACTAACCAAAGACTTATGATCAGTGTAAATTCTAAATCTGAAACCCCATAAATAAGTTTTGAAGTAGTATACGCCCCAAACGGCGGCTAACGCCTCTTTTTCTATTACAGAATAATTACATTCTGAGGACGACAAAGGTCTAGAGGCAGAGCAATTGTTTTATCTCCATCCGGATGTTTTTGCAACTATACAGATCCTATGCCTATATTACTCGCATCAACCATCAATATTGAAGTTCATTTTCTGTGAAAAGGAGTCAAAACTTTTGCCTCACACAGTTCTTTCTTTATGTTTTTGAAACAAACAGTATGCTCCGCTTTCCACATACATTTCACCCCTTTTTTTTAGTAAACTCCTTAGAGTTGACGTCTTCTCTGAAAAATTCCTCACAAATTTTGCGTAGAATTCTATAAGACCCATTAAGGATCTTAATTGATGCTTGTCTGAAGGAAAAGGAGCTGACTCAATTGCCTCTAAGAGATTTCTTTTAGGCTTAATGCCCTCAGCCGATATCTTATACCCCAGATATTCTATCTCCTTCACTAAGAACAAACACTTCTCTTTCCGTAAGGTCAAACCAGCTTCCTGAAGTTTATTCAATACACACCTAAGTGTCTCATTGAGTTCTGAAATGGTGTGCCCAAAAACCAATATCAATTGAAGGTGCCAAGTATTTTTATTCTCACTGCACCATTAGCCATTCAATGATGGAAGAATCAGTATATATACAAAATTAAATGCGCCCACAGGGAAAAGGGGAAAAAGTGCAAGGGACAAACACACTTCTGATAGTTACATATCACTTTTCAGATTCCATATGCATAAATCCACAGGTCAAGACATAATTATCATTGATCCACATACACGAGGTCAAATACAATATGCACATATCAACAAAAAAATTTTTTTGAGAAAAGAAACTCCTAGGTTGCCGAAAAAATCAAGCTAATATAAGGAGTTCTTGGTTGTAGATAGATGTCTACGTTTCGACCCAAAGAGTGTAGGACAGTATTCCCTTACTGCGCGGGTCTTCGTCAGGACGTGAGGGGAGGGGGCGGGGGAAGGTTGGCTGGGCTGATTCCTAAGCATAGTGAGAGAGAAAGAACTAATTACTTAAACTGGTCTAAAAAAGTCCCAGAGCAGTCAATAAACGGAGAAGTCCGTCACATAAGGGTTAAGAGATTAGGTACAGTTAAAGGTCGAGGGTTATACTGAGGCATATAGGGCACAGTGCAAGTTACCTGTTTAGGAAGACACAAGTTGACCTGACAAAGCGTGGTCCATGATATGGCTGAAGTTATTTTAATTGCTGGGGTCTCTGTTCATATCTGGAAAATATTGAACGCCCATTACTCATTTGCTCCAGACATCGTTGGGGCCGTATACAGTTTATATAAAATGATGTGGCCTACCTCACCGCCGTGAGATGATAGATGCAGGGTATGCGTAAGCATCGCTCCTTCCCCGCAAAGTGGATGATAATCAGAAAGTCCGTAAAAAGGAAATCCCTCTGTTAATCTGCAGGGGCAAGGGGGCAGGGTAAATACACTTAAGGGGGCCCGTATTGGAGGCCGAACTCAAAAGACGGCAGATATCGCCAGTAGAATACACTCACCCGAAAGGGGTTCCTCAGTCCGCGGAGCGTGCGAGCCAAGTTCAAGGAAGGGTTGCCGAGGTTACTTAACTAGCCTCGGTGCAGGCAGTCCGTACAATAAAAATCCTCCGGTACATCTGCAAATACAAGGGGTCGGAATATATAAGTTTCGAAATGCCCCGTAATGGAAGCCGATTGCAGAGACGGCAGATACGGCCAGGAGGGTAAAAAACTCACCCGAAGGGATTATTTCCTTCACGAAGCGTGCGAGCCAGCGTCTCGCCGCGTTATGCTGCAACCAGGAAGTGTTGCCAGGGTTACCAGGTAACTTAAATAGCCTCGGTGAAGACAGACTCCCGTTGTTATAGTAACCGGGAGGGCTAGAAAACGCCGCATTCCCTGTCACTTGCTGACTGAAAAAAGACTCTTTAAGTAGCATAGAATAATTGGAAGGGGCGATTTGGACCTGCCAAGGGTGAAAGCTCGTATCATGGATCGGGCAGACCTGCCATGCTCATAACAGTGAATATGCACTATGGGACCTACACAGTCAAAAACAACATCAGATGAAACAGATAAAACATGATAAGGGATCAGTCTGACGGCGCGGACCGGGCGTAGTTGATAAAATTCAAATTCAACGGTGCATCAAAATAAACATATGACAAAAGATCAGCGCGGACCTACCAGGCATGGCGGTCAGGCACAATTAGTGTGTAATGAAATACATGAAATTAAATAAAAACGTCAGAAACCAGAATTTCATCAGAACATACATTACATTGCAATATATGTTTCAGAGGCGTAAACTTGCCAGGTAAGGTGGTCAGGCGCCAGTCATATCCAAAAGATTCAATGTGACATGTTGGAAGAAATACATGGTATAGCATTATTATAATAATAATAATAAAAGGCACGGACCTGCCGAGTATGGTGGTCAGGTGCCCGTCATCATCAGAAAAAATGTGTTGGACATATAGACAAGCAGTCAGAGGTTCATTAAGACAGGGACGGAAAAATGGTCATCACATTAGGGTACACTTGAGCCCAGGACGGTTAGTCACACAAACATTTCAGAGGATAGCCATTTGTGCGAAACTGCTCTCGTACTCATTTAAACCCATGCGTACTGAGTCAAAGAATCGAATCCACTTAATCTCCCTGACATTAAGAATAGGTTCTATACTACCACCCCTTGGGCCTACTCTGACCTGTTCCAAAACAATCCACCTCAAACTTTCCGGAGGGTGATTTTTCTCACTGCAATGGTCGACTAATGGGGCTCCTGCGACCTTACACCTTATCCGGCTACAGTGCTGTAAAAAACGCACTTTGGCTCGTTGTTGTGTCTGTCCCACATATATCAAACCACAGGGACAAGTTATGCAGTACACCACATTGGTGGAATTACAGTTTGTATGTGACTTAAGTGGAACTTGGTGTTGTTGGTGACTAAACACTTTGGTTTGAATTGTAGCTGGACAAGCCTTACATGAACCACATCGGTAGTGTCCCACAACAGGGGGTAAGTTCCACATAGTTACTATAGAGGGTTCCTTTGGGGTCGTGAGGAATGAGGACGCCACATGATCACGGATGTTCTTTGCTTTTTTGAAAGCGTGAAGGGGTGGGCCACTACAGCCAAGGTCATCAGATACCAGATTCCAGTACTTATTGACAGTTTTTTTTATCATGTTACTTTTGGTGGAAAAGGTGGTTACACAAATGATACGTTCGTCATTGTTACTCTGTCTTTCTCCAGGTTGTAATAGGGTTTCTCTGGGATTGAACCATGCTCGCTTCTTGGCTTGCTTGATCAAACGCCTAGGGTATCCACCTTCAAGTAGTCTCTCCATGAGTATTGTCGATTGCTCCATGTAGTCATCTTTTCGGCTGCAGTTTCGTCGAATCCGTAAGAATTGGCCGAAGGGCAAGCTGTCACGGAGTCCTCGCGGGTGATGGCTGGAGTATAGAAGTAGGGAATTTCTCTCCGCTGGCTTCCTGAACAGGGTGGTCTGGAGGGTCTCATTCTCTACAAAAATTGTTAGGTCCAGGAAGTCAATAGATTTTTTGTCGAAGTTAATAGTGAATTTTATATCCGGAGATCTTCCATTGAGCCAATTGAAAAAGTTGGTGATTTCATCTTCAGTTCCTGACCAAATGCAGATGATGTCATCAATATATCTCATCCACATGTGTATTTGAGATCTGAATGGGTTGACATCGTTGAGTATGAACATTTCTTCATACATGGACATAAAGATTATGGCCAAGTCTGGGGCGAAAGCCGCCCCCATCGCGACCCCCTTGGTCTGGAGGTAAAAGCAATTCCGGAAAATGAAAAAGTTCCTCATCATTGCAATTTTGAGTAATAGAATTATGAACGATGTAGGTACCCGAGCAGGTGCCTCCCGTCTGTCGAGTGCAATTTTCATAGCCGCAAGGGCCTCCTCTTGGGGTATGCTAGTGTAGAGTGACACAATGTCACGTATCTGAACCAGAAGAACCCACGCCTTCCTACCATCTACACTTTACCTAAAGTTCATAAGGATCTCCACCAGCCCCCTGGACGCCCCATAGTATCTGGTTGCGGCTCGTTATTGGAACCGCTGTGTAGATACATTGATTTTTTTCCTAAAACCGTTGGCGGAGGCCACTCCAACATACTTAAGGGACACTACACACACCATCAATTTGATTGACGGATACTCCTTTGATTCTCACCAGGATTTGTTGGCCACGTGTGACATTGTGTCACTCTACACTAGCATACCCCAAGAGGAGGCCCTTGCGGCTATGAAAATTGCACTCGACAGACGGGAGGCACCTGCTCGGGTACCTACATCGTTCATAATTCTATTACTCAAAATTGCAATGATGAGGAACTTTTTCATTTTCCGGAATTGCTTTTACCTCCAGACCAAGGGGGTCGCGATGGGGGCGGCTTTCGCCCCAGACTTGGCCATAATCTTTATGTCCATGTATGAAGAAATGTTCATACTCAACGATGTCAACCCATTCAGATCTCAAATACACATGTGGATGAGATATATTGATGACATCATCTGCATTTGGTCAGGAACTGAAGATGAAATCACCAACTTTTTCAATTGGCTCAATGGAAGATCTCCGGATATAAAATTCACTATTAACTTCGACAAAAAATCTATTGACTTCCTGGACCTAACAATTTTTGTAGAGAATGAGACCCTCCAGACCACCCTGTTCAGGAAGCCAGCGGAGAGAAATTCCCTACTTCTATACTCCAGCCATCACCCGCGAGGACTCCGTGACAGCTTGCCCTTCGGCCAATTCTTACGGATTCGACGAAACTGCAGCCGAAAAGATGACTACATGGAGCAATCGACAATACTCATGGAGAGACTACTTGAACGTGGATACCCTAGGCGTTTGATCAAGCAAGCCAAGAAGCGAGCATGGTTCAATCCCAGAGAAACCCTATTACAACCTGGAGAAAGACAGAGTAACAATGACGAATGTATCATTTGTGTAACCACCTTTTCCACCAAAAGTAACATGATAAAAAAAACTGTCAATAAGTACTGGAATCTGGTATCTGATGACCTTGGCTGTAGTGGCCCACCCCTTCACGCTTTCAAAAAAGCAAAGAACATCCGTGATCATGTGGTGTCCTCATTCCTCACGACCCCAAAGGAACCCTCTATAGTAACTATGTGGAACTTACCCCCTGTTGTGGGACACTACCGATGTGGTTCATGTAAGGCTTGTCCAGCTACAATTCAAACCAAAGTGTTTAGTCACCAACAACACCAAGTTCCACTTAAGTCACATACAAACTGTAATTCCACCAATGTGGTGTACTGCATAACTTGTCCCTGTGGTTTGATATATGTGGGACAGACACAACAACGAGCCAAAGTGCGTTTTTTACAGCACTGTAGCCGGATAAGGTGTAAGGTCGCAGGAGCCCCATTAGTCGACCATTGCAGTGAGAAAAATCACCCTCCGGAAAGTTTGAGGTGGATTGTTTTGGAACAGGTCAGAGTGGGCCCAAGGGGTGGTAGTATAGAACCTATTCTTAATGTCAGGGAGATTAAGTGGATTCGATTCTTTGACTCAGTACGCATGGGTTTAAATGAGTACGAGAGCAGTTTCGCACAAATGGCTATCCTCTGAAATGTTTGTGTGACTAACCGCCCTGGGCTCAAGTGTACCCTAATGTGATGACCATTTTTCCGTCCCTGTCTTAATGAACCTCTGACTGCTTGTCTATATGTCCAACAAATGTTTTCTGATGATGACGGGCACCTGACCACCATACTCGGCAGGTCCGTGCCTTTTATTATTATTATTATAATAATGCTATACCATGTATTTCTTCCAACATGTCACATTGAATCTTTTGGATATGACTGGCGCCTGACCACCTTACCTGGCAAGTTTACGCCTCTGAAACATATATTGCAATGTAATGTATGTTCTGATGAAATTCTGGTTTCTGACGTTTTTATTTAATTTCATGTATTTCATTACACACTAATTGTGCCTGACCACCATGCCTGGTAGGTCCGCGCTGATCTTTTGTCATATGTTTATTTTGATGCACCGTTGAATTTGAATTTTATCAATTACGCCCGGTCCGCGCCGTCAGACTGATCCCTTATCATGTTTTATCTGTTTCATCTGATGTTGTTTTTGACTGTGTAGGTCCCATAGTGCATATTCACTGTTATGAGCATGGCAGGTCTGCCCGATCCATGATACGAGCTTTCACCCTTGGCAGGTCCAAATCGCCCCTTCCAATTATTCTATGCTACTTAAAGAGTCTTTTTTCAGTCAGCAAGTGACAGGGAATGCGGCGTTTTCTAGCCCTCCCGGTTACTATAACAACGGGAGTCTGTCTTCACCGAGGCTATTTAAGTTACCTGGTAACCCTGGCAACACTTCCTGGTTGCAGCATAACGCGGCGAGACGCTGGCTCGCACGCTTCGTGAAGGAAATAATCCCTTCGGGTGAGTTTTTTACCCTCCTGGCCGTATCTGCCGTCTCTGCAATCGGCTTCCATTACGGGGCATTTCGAAACTTATATATTCCGACCCCTTGTATTAGCAGATGTACCGGAGGATTTTTATTGTACGGACTGCCTGCACCGAGGCTAGTTAAGTAACCTCGGCAACCCTTCCTTGAACTTGGCTCGCACGCTCCGCGGACTGAGGAACCCCTTTCGGGTGAGTGTATTCTACTGGCGATATCTGCCGTCTTTTGATTTCGGCCTCCAATACGGGCCCCCTTAAGTGTATTTACCCTGCCCCCTTGCCCCTGCAGATTTACAGAGGGATTTCCTTTTTACGGACTTTCTGATTATCATCCACTTTGCGGGGAAGGAGCAATGCTTACGCATACCCTGCATCTATCATCTCACGGCGGTGAGGTAGGCCACATCATTTTATATAAACTATATACGGCCCCAACGATGTCTGGAGCAAATGAGTAATGGGCGTTCAATATTTTCCAGATATGAACAGAGACCCCAGCAATTAAAATAACTTCAGCCATATCATGGACCACGCTTTGTCAGGTCAACTTGTGTCTTCCTAAACAGGTAACTTGCACTGTGCCCTATATGCCTCAGTATAACCCTCGACCTTTAACTGTACCTAATCTCTTAACCCTTATGTGACGGACTTCTCCGTTTATTGACTGCTCTGGGACTTTTTTAGACCAGTTTAAGTAATTAGTTCTTTCTCTCTCACTATGCTTAGGAATCAGCCCAGCCAACCTTCCCCCGCCCCCTCCCCTCACGTCCTGACGAAGACCCGCGCAGTAAGGGAATACTGTCCTACACTCTTTGGGTCGAAACGTAGACATCTATCTACAACCAAGAACTCCTGATATTAGCTTGATTTTTTCGGCAACCTAGGAGTTTCTTTTCTCAAAAAAAAATTTTTGTTGATATGTGCATATTGTATTTGACCTCGTGTATGTGGATCAATGATAATTATGTCTTGACCTGTGGATTTATGCATATGGAATCTGAAAAGTGATATGTAACTATCAGAAGTGTGTTTGTCCCTTGCACTTTTTCCCCTTTTCCCTGTGGGTAGGCATGAGCGAATTTTGCGGATCTCGCGTTCGCGAATTTTGCGGATTTGCGGATTCGCAATCCGCAAAATCCGCGAATTCCCGCGAATTTTTTTTTTTTTGTGTTCGCCCGTGTTTCTGCCAGTTCGCGAGGGTTTTTACAATTTCGCAATTTGCGAACTTACCTGTCGGGTCGCAAGTTTTGCGAACTTGTTGTTTCTACGTGTCCAGCCTGTTTGGGACACTCTTCTTCATCACTGCCACTCTCTGTCACCACTGCCACTCTCTGACTACTCATGCCACCCTCTGGCCCACCCATGCCACCCTCTGTTTCATCACCACACCCTCTGGTTGTCCAGTGTACATTTTTTTTCGGCAAAGCAAAGCACACCTTCCCTGCCTCAAGTGACCTGAATTAATTTGGGGCTGATTAATGTGTCACAGAATATTTTTTTAGCTGGCACCTGCTTCCTTAGTGCGCCCTGATTAGTGATCTTTTGCACTTGCTAAGTGCTTTCATTGTTGCAAAATTAGTTACAACACCTGCCCTGCCCCAACTGACAATAATGAATTAGGGGCTGATTAATGGATTTTAACTTCCAGCCTGGCTCCTGCTTGTCTCCCTTAGCTGTAATTCAGGACCTTTGTGGCATATGCGTAACTATTCTGAGGTTCAGAGCAGGGTCACATAATAGTTTCAACTGGCAACTGAACTCTGGAGGGGCCCCTCAGGAAGCACTACAGGAAATGGCTACTAATGATGAGCCTGAACTTTTGAACCTGGTAAGTAGTTACTTTCAGTTTTGCTAAGATCGTATTTCTGCAATTTTGCACTTATTCGCGGGGCGCGAACTCACGCGAACAGTGCGAGCAGTGCGAGCAAAATCCGCTGCTCGCGGATTTGCGGATTTTGCGGGAGATTCGCGAATCTCGCGGATTGCGGATTTCCCGAAAATCCGCAAAATCCGCGAGCGGAACGGATTTCCCGCCCATGCCTACCTGTGGGCGCATTTAATTTTGTATATATACTGATTCTTCCATCATTGAATGGCTAATGGTGCAGTGAGAATAAAAACACTTGGCACCTTCAATTGTTTTTGGATTAATTCAATATAAAAAAGTGTGTGATTATGAACCAATAATTATATGTTTTGGTCTGGGACCCCTGTATACCTATACCGACTGTCCACCCAGGTCCCACTGACTATATGGGTCAACCCAAATTTTTATAACAAAAACCAATATGTCATCCTGAAAGAATATAGCTTTTTTAATACCCTTGAAGATCTCATTTACCATCCTCTGAAAAACACTTGCAGCAGATATAAGGCCGAAAGGTAATCTTGTAAATTGGAAGGTGCCCTCACACATAATGAAAGCTGTTAGATGTTTTGACTCTTGATGAAGTTGTGTCTGATGGTATGCACTTTTGAGGACCAGCTTGGTGAAATATTTTGCCCCCTGTAAAGTTGAAACTAACTCACTAATGTTAGGGAGGGGAAAAACATCAGCTACTACGCTTTTATTCAACGATCTGAGGTCAACACAGAATCTTATTTTTTTGTCAGTTTTCTGCGTGATCACGACCGGAGAAACCCAGTCAGAGACCTCAACGTGTGAGATTATGCCTCCCTGCAACATTTCTTAAATTTTTACTTCCTCCCTTAACACAAGTGGTATCCTTCTAGCTTTATGTTGTACAGGAATTGCATTTTCCTTCAACAAAATCTTGTGTACAAACCCCCTCAACTCACCTAAATCCTCTTTAAATATGCAACTTGCATTTTCTAAAATGTCATTGATACTGTGGTCATCCACCACCATGACTTGAACATCTGCTCTTGGATTCACTCTAATGTTCAAATCATAATTGGTGCATCCACCCTAAAATCGGCGGACTATCTGCTGAAATATACACTTTCCCATTGGTTGAACGATGTTTGAAACATATTTCACTGTTAAAATAACCCAAGACTTCTATGCTTTCTCCTTGATAACCTGTAGGATGTATATCACTTTTGAGAAGTGCCTTGTTACCCCATATTCCTTTGAACATAGATTCCGGAATAATGGTCCATCTTGAACCTGTGTCAACCATGAGTGTTACAAAGTGACCATCTATTTTAAAATCTGCTTTGGGTCTCTTCTCTCTCTTATCATTTCCTACATTAATATCCGATTCACTAACTACTAGTATTTTTTTCACTTCCCTCTTAATTTCAATATTTCCATCTTCAATAAACGCAACCTTTCCCTTTATTTTACTTATACACATTTTCGAGAAGTGTCCTAACTTGCCACATTTCAAGCACTCCTTGTTGTTTGCATAACAAAACTTCGCATCAGACATATGGTTATTGCTCCCACACCTTGTGCATAATTTGTTCTGCCCTTTGGAGACAAAGGTCTTTATTTGAAAGCTATTACCTCTTTGCTTGACAAAACCTATTGCACCCTCCTCACTGATAGTGCACTCATTCCAATTTTTTTCTGAAATTTCTTGATGTGAACTGTTATTCTGCAATTCCTTCATACATTTCTCCGACTCTGCTACCACTTTAGCCAAGTCAATTGCCAACTTTAACGGTGTATTTTTTGCAGCCCACATTCTTTCTTGTATTTCCCTGTTATTGCACTGTACAATTAACTGGTCACGAATGAGTTTGTCTACCATTTGACCAAAATTGCATTTTACCGATAGTTCACGCAATCGTGCTACGAGAATCATCTATCGACTCCTCACTCCTTTGTCTGTTTTTGTCAACTTTATATCTGTTTAAAACTAAATTCTCCTCCTTTAGCAAATCTAGTCTCTAATCTTGATTTCACTTCTTTGTATTCATCCAATGAGGATTCGCTTCCAGTTTGTAGCACTTGAGGAAGATATTTAAATACACGTTGTCCTTCCTTAACTAAGGCTGTTAACAACAATGCTTTTTTCCTCTGAGCTGTAAATTCTTGCCCATCCAGTGCCTCAATATAATTATCAAACATCACAATCCAATCCTCCCACGATATTGATGGTGTCCCTGGTTCGCTCAAAAACTGTGGTGGGAGAGCTACATTGACTTGTTGGGCCATATTTCAATATTTATAAATATTTTGACTTAATGACACTTCTAAATATACTCTACTTGTTACCCTACTTACTTTTATGAAAACACACTGTAAACATTTAAGTTTTCCTTCAAATAAGATTAGTTACTCCCTAAAAGCAAAAACAGTGTAGAAATATACTTGACCTGTACGAGAACTCACAATATAATATGCATATTGTTCCCAACTGATCTTCACTACATATATATATATATTAAACTTACTTCTGTATGTTGTTACTGTTTCTTCATGTAGGAAAACTGGCTATCTACAGTCAATCTCTTCTTACAAAGACTAGAGAAATAATACTATTATTTATAATTCCATATCGAAAACTAGAACATAAATAACTTTTCCCTTCACACGAAATATTTTCCACCTTAAACATCCGAATTTACTAACGAAATGGTGAGCGTATCACAGATGATTGCCCCAGTCTCCTTGTCTGTTGCAAGTGATGAACGTATCACTGATAACTAACATGCTCCCTTCTAATTTTCCCTTGCACGCTAATATTAGCGCCTAAACAGACTATTGAATTCACATACCCAAGGTGAGCGTGTCACCGAAGTAAATACGCTCTTCGTAGGATTTTTACTGCCGTCCTTTTCAATCGTTCCGTTTTTCCTCTTTTTCAACAATCGCATTGCTCGTCGCTACAGCAACCCTTCAAGAGACGCTAATTCATTTTCCTCCTCAAAATGGCCGCTCACGTTTGCGTAAATGCGCGTTGACGACACACGCTCTTTCATTTAGATCTCGCGTACCTTTGAGGACGTCACCACTTGGCAATGCTGTGCGAGGCGATCTGCTGTTGATACGCGAGGCTCATCGGTTTTTTTCTGACGTTGTGACTTGCCTCGAGTCTGCCTCCTCTTCAAATCGCTGACGTCACCATCTCTCTGGACGGGCTCAAATAATCCAGTAAATTCCTTACTAGATCGCCGCAAAACACCTGCTCCTTTTAAGTTCAGCACACACCTGGTAGGTTCTTTTTTTTTTTTGTTCGGAAATCGCGTCCAACTTGTACTGCTCTGATGCTTTTCTTCGTTAGAGTTTCTTCAAATAACGCCACTTGGTCTGGTCAGGACTCATAGATCATCGCCAAATTGTAGTATATTAAATAAATCTTCTTGTAGTCATTCAAAGGATTAATTATAATGTTTATTCAGAGAGTACAGATGAACGCTCCTTCTCTCCCGCTGACCAGACTCTAACTGGCAAGACTGGAACACTGAATCATTGATGACAATAAATGAACATTTAAAGATTCTAATATGATGATACAAAGATAAACATAGAGGAAGGGATGATAAGAATAGCGAACCACAAAGACTTACATTTATAACACTCTGTTATACATAGCATAAAAAAAAATTACCAAATGATCTGTCCTATTTTACTCAATGTATTTTGTAAGAAGATTTCATGAGAAGCAATGCACGTTTGTGCAATAGTGCAAGGCTGAAATCTCCGACTGCTAATATTTTGGGCACAAAATGGCAGTACATAAAATCCAAGACAGTGTATTCCGCTTTATCTTCGTCATTTAACTGCAGTGTTATGTAAGTGTATTAGTGATACCCTTTAGAGTGAACACCATATTCTGAATCTGGTTACTCACTTCCAAGACCTAACAACAGTGGTTCCACTGCTGTTACATCACCGAGAGAAGCACTCTATTTTCCTAAGCTCCACTACCTGGCATGGGTTTTCAGAAACACGAATTAAACAGCAGAATTGCAGAGGAAGGTATTTCTTCTCATCCACCTTAGTGACTATGGAAGCCAGGGTGACACGGTACCCCAAGGAAAGGCAGTTGCCCCCTCAAGTAGCCACAGAAATATTATTGGGGGTGGGTTAGGCAAGTACCATTCTTTGGGTCCCCATTTTAAGAGCCGGCCCTGACACACCTTCTCCCACCTCTCAGGTCCACAGATGCGCGGTACTTCTGCTGCTGCCTTCGCTGTGAGCTACGCATCTGCAGAGACCTGCAAATGGCAGGGAATCCCAAGCTGTGCTGACAGCAGCTCTCTGGTACACACTGTGAGGGTGGCAGCTTTTCTAGTGCACAGCCTCAGGTGGAGGCAGGGAAGGAAAGGCAAAGAGTTGTTGAGGTAGATGGCGCTACACCTGGTACTACTTTCTTCATATTTGGGAGTGGCAGGAGCAATGACAAGAGGATGGTGGGGGTTGGTGAGGATACCAGGTGGTTGTAATTTGACATTAACATCCTGCATGGGGTACAGAAACTGTGGCCCACCATCTATGTGGTGTATACCTTCCCTATGACATACCTACCCAGCACTTCTGATCAGAGCAGTGGTACATGATTTGGGTAGTGGGCATACACGATCGACTCAGGGTATTGAGCGACATCACAGACAACTCAATCCTCGCTCTGAATGTCTATTTTAAACCACTCATCACCTGGTGGCGAAAAACATCACTCCCATGCATAATTACTCATCTGTAATTGCTTAAATTCTCTTTTGACACCTGTGCAGGCTACCCGTTGAGGAGAGGATTCATTTCAATTCCTACTGCCTAACCTATAAAACCACTCACCCACCTACATACAAATCCCTATGTGGCCAATCTACTTATCACAATGCGTGGACAATTTGGCATTTTCTTTGTAATGACTCATACCTCTCTTTCTTCAGTATATTTAGTCTTACGGATCTTTGTTACGCGTCTGATGCAGTTTGGTTCAGTTGTGCTAGAGAAGGCTGCTTGACAAATAAACACATTGATTAACCTAGATCCAAAAAATATAGATCAAGAAAATATCTGACACGTGCATTCCTTCGTATAGTACCCATAATGCCGCTTAACAAATTTGGCTCATCAACATTGGAAATACATATTGTGAGTGTGCCCCTGCAGCAACACACTGCATGTTGGTCTAAGTACAAAAATTTAATTTTACAAAACCACTCAAGTAAAGTGTGGCTTGAAAAGCCCTGTCGAATATAATATTCAACTGTCAGTAATTTATTTTGCAGTTTGTGTTAAAAAAAAAAGATACTCAATGCACAATAGACTGCATTCGCAAAGCCAGTAAATTGCTTTGAGAATGTGGAAAGTATCGAGTTGCAATGCACAGTGCTTTGGGATTCACAACTGGCCTTATGAAAGCCTTGCAGACATTGCTGTGCCTGTCACAAAGGAAATGGGGCAGCCGAGTGGCGTTCTTCCCCCCCTTGCGACTCTGATTGTGTACACCCGTGTTTTACGACTGCTTTTGGCGTGGGAGAGAATGCAGTGGTCATCAAAAGCCAGTGGAAGGAAGTGACCAGCCACAAAGTGTAGTTGCCAGACATTCAGAGGTGTAGCTTCCGGGGCCAAGAGCGTTGGGGTATTGCAACTTCCTAAAAGTATTCTCATGTATGTAGTTAGGGATAGGTGCTTTCAGTAGATGAAATGGCTGTCGGATTTCCTGTTCTTTTCTTCCCGCTTAACGCCTGCCCCCAGCGGCGACCCCTCCATTAGGATGGAGAAGTGCCACCGCACCTGCCACCATGTGAAAAATAAAACGATAATAAAACGACGAGTCTTGAGGCGGGTCCAGGGGATGACACTGAGGTGGACGAGTGGTAGTGCACTCCCATGTCTCTTCGCGGCGCGCGAGGGTTAGGCCAGCCGTTTCAGGTCAACAAAACCCTCGTGTAGTGAAGTTTTCTCCGGCCCCATCTGCATTGCTGAGGGTGGAGAAATCAGGCACAGGCCCCCAGTCTGCCAGGGAGTATAAAGTCCTGGCCCTCAGGCCAATCATGACGCTGCTTTCAAGCACCGGCAGAATTGGCCGCAGTGCATTCTGGGAGCCTGTGCCCGGAAGAGCTCCATGCAGCAGATGGCGGAGATCAGGTAAGTGTTTTTTTAAATTCTTCTTCTTTTGTACCGCGAGTCCCACTCACCCCCAATCCCCATCTCCCTTCTCCGGCCCGCCTCGACACTTTGACAGTGAACGGGTCGCTACTGTCGGCACTGCCCTCTGACTTAGCAACCTACTGTTTTGCCTGATTTGTTTTTATTCTCACATACTCTTAATATCGTTGTTGTAAGCTTCCTAATTGTTGTTACAGCTGATTTCCTGTTTTGCCTTATTTTTCCCCCTGTTGCGCCATGCCAGCCTCGCCGCTCTCCCGCCTTATTTTTCTCCGCTTCTTGCCTGACCCGCCCTCCACCTTAGCACACCTTCCTTCTCCCAGGACCTACAAAATGAAGGGTGCAGCTTGGCTGTGCAGCGGATGCTTTACTGGTGTGCGAAAGGCAAGCTCGTCTGCACCCGTCCTGGCCTGGACTGTGCCCAACACCAGAAAAGGTGGCTCTCCCACCCTTTTAAAAAAAATGGATTTATTGATCTTAAGATAGGGTAAACAATCATCAGTACACAGATACGATAACACGAAAATAATCAAGACCCCAACCCGTCCCTCTCGCCCCGTCACCCACCCAGACAGAACAGTATTAAAGTTACAGGACAAATCGGACAACAAAGCATTGTGTATGGTAATTACAAGACAGATCTACGCAGAGGCTCTCCCACCCTTGAAGTTACTCCACCACCAGGCTCCTAGCACTAGGCCCCAGACAACAACTGCTGCCACACTTCGCCCTGGTCGACAGTAGGACCCTTCAGTTACTGGCACTGCTGCTTCCCCTGTAACACTGTAGCTCCCACACGCATGACAAGCTCCACCACACTGATCTTGACTACCTCCGAACAACTCCACTGCCTCCTGCTCAACGCAAGATCTTGCTGCAAAAATGCCACAGAGACCTGGGACACCATCACCTCCCTCACCCCAATGCCAAATTCCTCACTGAGACCTAGCTCAACCCTGCATCTGCTCCCGGCATCGCATCAGCAATGCCTGACGACTACAAGATAGTACATCATGACTGCATGAA
Source organism: Lissotriton vulgaris (assembly GCF_964263255.1). Lineage (NCBI taxonomy): Eukaryota > Metazoa > Chordata > Amphibia > Caudata > Salamandridae > Lissotriton > Lissotriton vulgaris. Next base: position 376,039,951 of record NC_141685.1, read on the forward strand.
CAAACACGGAGATGGAATCGCCATCATCCACAAGGAAACCATCCACTGCACCACCACCACAGACTATGTCACCCTGATCATGGAACACCTCAACTTCCAGCTCCAAACCAACGGCAAATCCACCATCAGATCAATGGCGGCCGCTGGCTCTGAGCTAGTGGGGCGACACTCATCTGCCATTGCGGAAAAGCTGCCACTGCATTAGAGGCACTCTCGCCTACAGACCTCCAGGACCGCGCCCCACTTTCTGCGATGACATCACCGAATTCATCACACTGCTCGCCATTGACTCAAAAAATTACATCTCCCTCGGCGACCTCAATTTTCACCTCAATGAAACCAACTCCATCAATCTCCTTGAGACTATCAACAAGATCAGCCTAAATCAACTCGTCACCAACCCAACACAAATCGCAGGTCACACACTCGACCCTATCTTCATGGCCAGCGACAAAATCAAGTACAGCCATGTCTCAGAGCTCACCTGGACAGACTACAGCATCGTCCACTTCACCATCTCTGGATCCCCCGAAGCTGCCCAGCACTTCACACCACATCTGGAACAAAGTCTCTGAAAGCCAATAGACTGACGCCCTTCAACACCTCCCGCCCACACACTGCAGTCAACCTGAAACAGGCTGGCAAGAAGTAATCCACCTGGATCCCCCGCTGCACCGACACAGTCACCCCCGGTAAGCACACCAAACTCAAGAGGTACTCCAAACAAAGCCAGCTGGTACACCCAAGAACTAAGAACCATGAAATACAACTGCAAATGACTCAAAAGGAGAAGGAGTCCACAGACTGAGCCACATTCAAGACATCTCTCAACCAATATCACCAACTCCTGAAAGAGACAAAAAGGAGAGAAATTGCCAACTGCATTGAAGCAAGTTCCAATCACAGCAACAAACTCTTCAACATATCCAGAGAGTTCCCCAACCCCATAACCACCAAAAATATCATCACCCTTTCCCGGGAACTCTGCGACACCCTGGCTGGCTTCTTTTATAGCAAGACCACCACCATTTACAGAAGCTTAGAACCCCAATCCACCACCAATAGCCTTCTCACTCCCACGAATGAAAAACCTGATTCCATGCACACCACCTTGGACAAGCTCACCCCACAAGACATCACAGCCATCATGAGCTCAATCTTCTCAGGAGTGCCCACAGACCCCTGTCCCCACCACATCTTCAACCTCGGGAGCAAGACAATCACCAACAAGCTCACCACCATCTTCAACGCATCCATCACCACAGTCTTCTTCCCCGAAGAACGGAAAAATGCAGCAGTCAAACCCCTATTCAAGAAACCCTTCGCTGACCCGAAACTCAAGAACTACTGACCAATCTCTCTTCTGCCCTTTCCTACCAATGTCCTCGAAAAGGCCTCCACCGACCAACTTACAGAACACCTGGAGAACACAAATCTTCTGGGCACCTCTCAATCCGGATTCAGCATCAACCACAGAACCGAAACTGCCCTCATCGCAGCCACAAAACGACATCCCTTATTGACCAGGGAAAATTTTAGGCCCTGATCCTCCTTGACTTTTCAGCAGCTTTCAACACAGCATCTCACGACATCCTCATCAAAAGGCTTCACCACATTGGAATCCAATGAGACGCCCTCAAATGGATCGCCTCCATTTCCGGAAGAACCCAGAGAATCTGCGTGTCATGATTTGCCACAGGGCGCCTGCTACACTACATCTCTCAGAATGCAAACTAGGAGGGAGGAGTTGAGGGTATATCCCACCGCCAAACACCGGGGCACGCTGTACGTGATTGCTATTCCGAACCTTGTTTGTTCTCGTACTGGTTCTGTGTCAAGGAGCCTGTTTGTTTGGAATTGAGAGTTGGAGTTCGTTACCGGAGGAGAAGTGCCGGCGAAAAGCCTTTTGGATTTGTGTTCTTCCCGTTTGCGGCTGCGGCGGGAAAAGGAGTGGCGCGGTATCATCTGCAACGCATCCCATACGAAAACCAGCCTACATCGAACTTCCTTGGTATTCGCCCTTCTTGCGTGCGGCTGCAGCGAGGAAGGGATTGTTGTGACGTGTACCAATTCATTTAACAACAAGGGGTGGTGATGGACAGAGTTTCTGAATTAAGCAGAATACTCTCACCCAGTCAATAGATCAGGGCTAGTTCCAACACCGTTTTTTAGCTCACGGCACCATCCCAGCTCAGAACCTGGCTATATGCAAATTAGTCTGTTCCTGTCCCAGTGCATGATGGGAACAGGGCAAACCAAACTACCAAGCCAATTCTTACACTGGGAAGGAAACAAGCTTCCGGGGACCGGTTTCTGGCATTTCAGCCGTCGTCGGTCCGGCTTGCTTGAATCCTGATGGTGCAATGAGCAAGGGACTCACATCTGAGTATACCCTTCCACGCTTAGGGTGGACAAAATATTTAACAACAAGGGGTGGTGATGGACAGAGTTTCTGAATTAAGCAGAATACTCTCACCCAAAATAACGGTGATGGATCATGCCCTGATCTTTGGACTGGGTAAGAGTGGTCTGCTTAATTCAGACACTCTGTTCATCACCACCCCCTTTTCTGAATCGTGTACCAATTCAGACACGTCAGGAGTTCAGTGTACTTTGTATTGGACCAGGAAATGGAGCATTGTTAGTTTACTCCCCCAAAACGCTAGCGGATGCAGTGGGGAGGGTAGTGGCGCACTGGTTAGAGGCGGCAGACCCGAGTGCAGAGAACGGCCCGGGACCAGGGTTTGATTCCCGACGCGGCAGGGTCTCGGACCAGGATCAGCGGACTGATAATTCTCGCATCGGTGCCCACTCCGACCGGGGAGCACACTCGGCAACTCTGGGCATTAGCTTGCCTCATCTCTACAACGGCCCCCCACAGACGCCAGGGATGCCTGGTTTCACCCTGGAGATACCCAGAAAAGGGACCATCTCACAGGGAAAACCAGGACGGGTTCCCCAGCGGTCTACAGCGCCGGGACACTCGGGTAGAGTAACTGTGCGCTATACAAGTATCCCACATTTACATTTACATTTACATTTGCAGTGGGGAAGGGAGGAGAGCTGTCCCCCGTTCGGACCTTGTTCCTTATGTCGGTAAGCCTCGGAAGAGGAGAACTTGTTCCGGATAACAAACCTGATTTTTGCTATTAGTGTTCCGATTTAGTTGGGCCCACGTAGGAATACTTTGTATATATTTTTGATCTCCGCTTTTTTGGAAGAACGAGTATCGTTCAACAGACAATAAGAAATCCTTCAGTTTCCAGTGGATTATTGTTTACTCCGTAGTAGGAACGACTTGGGTTACTGGAGAGTGTCATTTATTTTATGTTTCGAAGGGAAGGGCATTGAGGTATGTTCCTGGTTGTCTGCCTGCTTGATATTACATTCTGAGTGCATGTGGGCCAATTGTAATAAATGAACTGTCTTATAGGAAGCACTGCTATTGGAAAGTACTGAAGACAGAGAGGAAGGGCTCACCTCTTGATTTGTGGTAGGTAGAGATCTATTAGTGAGAATGAAATGAGAGTAGTCAGGATAACTTGCTTTAATCCTTTCCTTTTGTTTTTCAGCTATCCCTTCCGTTCCAGTCCCTTCCCTTACCTTTCCCTCGCTTGATTACTTCTATGCTCTGTGTGTTTTGCTAGCCAGAGTGTGGGGAAATCAGGAGGTGGACCCCTTTCAGCATCACCCTGATTCCGAGGAGAAGCGAATCGTGACACTGTGTACCTCCCTTCACCTTGGAACCCAAGAACACCATCTGCGGTGTCCCTCAAGGTTCGTCCGTCCGCTCTACTCTGTTGAACACCTATGTGACCCCTTTGTCCAATATCGTCAGAGCACATGGACTAAACATCATATCCTATGCTGACGACACCCAGCTCATCGTCTTGCTATCAGAAGACTTCTCTGACACACTAACCAACTTCCACAGCTGCAGCCGACTGGATAAAAAACAACTGCCTAAAACTCAAAACAGACGAGAGAGAAGTTATGAACTTTGGGAACACCATCTCCCCGTGGAACGACTCCTGGTGGCCTTTCAAACTAGGACCCTCACTCACTCCAACAGACCACGCTCTAAACCATGGCATCATCCTAGACAGTAAGCTCACCATGAAAAAAGACAGATCAACACAGTCTCATCCGCCTGCCTTCTCACCCATTGTATAATCCCTAAGATCTTCAAGTGGCTCCCCATTAGCACCAGATGGACTGTCACCCAAGCAACGGTGAAGTCTATGGCAATAAAAAAAAGCTGAGCAGGACAATGAGGGCTGGAGGAAGCAACAAATGAGCTGAGAGCTAGGTGAGCAACACAAAGAATGCAGTTCCCAGGGGGCGTCGGAACTAGAGAGCAAAATAGAACCACACAAATTCCCATGGAGTTCTGAAAGCAAAAGAAAGTAGGATACAAGCCATCCATTCCAAATGGTGGAAAGGAAGATATTCTCCAGGGCAGGGAAAAACACAAGAAGAGTAAGGAAAGCCACTGAATAAAAAGTAAGCAAACAAGATTGAGAAGAAAGCTAGCCAATAATAAGCAATATGCTGATCCAAAGCCCATTGTGTGAATTGGCACTGTACACAATAGGTCTTTTGACTAAAGACAGCTGAAGCGGTCTGTAGGAAAGACTTAGGGCCTGATTTAGACCTTAGTGGACAGGTTGGTCCATCACAACGGTGACGGATATCCAGTCTGCCGAAATATAAATGCCTATGGGATAACCATCCCCCTTGTGACGAAGTAACCCATCCGCCAGGAGCTAAATCCGGCCCTTAATTACTTAAGGCATCCTATGCTGATCACTTTCTTTGGCAGCAGAGGAACAGCAAAGAGGAGGCTGAATTTATATTGTGTACATTTTAATTATGCCCTACTAAGTCTGATCATACAACAGTACAGCAGTTACATTGTAGATAATAATTACTCAGTAGTTACGGGTGAGTTTTTTTAATAGACATACAACCATTGCACTCATGCACACAAACACACACATTTGCAGATTTGAAAAAAAGGCTGTTAGGTTGTCATAGCCTCATTAATTGCATATCATGATGATGGTGGTTTTTATTAGACGAGCCAATAGCACTTTTGTTATTATGGTTGAGGTGGTTTATATTCACCACTGTACTCCTAACTTTGACCCAAATCCAAATTCCACACTGCTACAAATACAAAATGCATTCAGGATTTAGCAGAAGACAATGCCCATCCATGATACCACTCAGTTCATGTATGTCAGGTTACTCTAAACAAAATGTTACAAAACAAAATCTATGTTTGATCTTGGAAAGTTAGTTGAATATTAGTCAAGGTGGGATTGATAGAGATTACTATATGTTCAATTTTCCCCTAAACTTCTCAAATAGGATTCCTGGGAAGTAAGAATGCAAAAAAGGTCACCCTAATCTAAATGGCCAGTGAGGTCTACGGGAATTGGAACTTAAAGCAAACTGCAGCCTGCAGCTCAGTGCTATGCCCAGTGTATATTGTGAGCAGTAGTGCTAAACTAAGAGTCTTATCAACAGGTAAAACACCTGTGCCCAATGTCCACAGTACACAGCATCAATATAAGTGATGGTCGATGCACTGGATATACGTCGTCCTCGGTGCTCACACAGCACAGCAAGGGGACATGCCAAGTGGGTATATGGCTGAGGTATTGAGCACAAGGTGTGACCAAAAGCCTCACCTACTACCCACTGTCCATAAAGAATGGATGTACGTTGCGTCCAGTGGGTACTGGGGCTAACCATCTAGGTAAAGAGTACGCCTGGGTGGAGTTTGTTGAGTTCTGCTAACAAAACTCCGTGAAGTGCCAAAAAAACTCTACCCCGCTCTGGGAGTGCAGTAAGTCGGGCAGCTCGCCCTGATTTTTAGCACCAGGAGTTTGTCCCACACTGTAAACAGTGTGAAAGGCACCATGCACAGCGCAAGAGGGCTCTGCTTCTTTGTGCACTCGAGTAGGTGTTCTACTCGAGCGGCAGCTTCCTCAACACGAGCCTTGATTCCCACGGCCTGCACAGGCTCCCCATTTACAGGGCTTACCCTCCAGGATCTAATCTGGTAAATATACAGTACATGCATGCCGATGCATTGCGGTGTTTACCACACCTTAGTACAGACCTGGTACACCGCTTGCCTTCTTACTCTGTTCTTTTTCCCTCCAGCATCTACACATTGGCCCGATGCCCTGCCGTACTTGAACTTCCCAGAATCATTCCTCTCTTAGTTAGGTAATTTCCACGGAATCTATTGTTTTACTTCTCGTTTCTCGTCACCTTCCCGTCCCCGCTCCTTTATTTATTTTTCCCTCCTTTCTTTTCCCACAGAGCACTACCCTAAACTGTATGGCCATTGTCCTGATGATGATCTGCAATCATTCAGGTTGAAACACCATTGACTACCCAACCTAGAACCCAGGCGTTGTTCTGGTCAATCTATTTACCTGAATACCAAAAAACACAGTATATAACGTGCAATTTTGACCACATGTACTTTACTGTAATTTTGTCACAGTTCACGCTATACTTCACACTCCTTTGTCACTTTGCCGCCCCACTCTCTTACTTACACGCCTAGTGCTTACCCTGTGTGTTATGGTCATTATGTATTTATGCACTGTAGGGCTTCCTGACTACTCATGAAATTATAGTTTATTTTCACTTTTTTTTACCAACGTTGTGGTCTCTTTCTCCTTTTTTCCCCTCCCCAATTGTGATTGATACCACTGCTCTAAACTGTCTTGTTTTTAAATATTGTCCAGCTGAGACATTGTTTTTGATATAAATTGTGCCCGGTCTCATCTGGGTTAACGTGCCTTACTCCTCTTATTTATCCTTTGAACCTAGGCCAAAGGCGCTGCTCTGCGGGTATCATGCTCCTTGTCCCCCTCAGCGGCTCTTGGGGGAGGCAACGAAGACAAAAAAGCCCATCCACCCTAGTGGCGATAGCTCAGCTGGGGCTATGCCTCTACAGTGTGGCCATTTACAGCAAGGGCCTTTGGAGGCAGTATGATAACCAGTGGTGGCGCCTCCGCTAAGGCGGAGGAGCATGGCCCCACTGAACAAAAGGAAAAATAAAATGATAACAACTATTGTTATTATCATTTTAGTTTTCCTATTTCAGTCACTGGCTCGCAGGGCGGGGTTGCAGAGCAGGGGAAGAAGTGGTTTACACTCCCTAAGTGCGCATGACTGCTTGGCCGGCCCTCTTGGCCCGGCCGAACAGTCCTGCGCACTCTGCATCTTCCCCACCAGGCTGCATTACACAGCCTGGTGAGGAACATGCAAAGCTTCCCATTTCCTGTTTGAGTGCTGCACCATCGCACTCAGACGAATCACAATGCTGCATGTAGCGTTGTGATTGGCTCAGGGGTGCTTGGCAGCCTGGGTACTTCCTGTTGCCATCTGGGACTGCAGGAAGAAGGAAGATGACAGAGTAACGGCGACGGCTGGCTGTTAGAGTAAGTGGATTTTTTTGTTTCTTTTTTCGTCGTCTCCACCTCCCATCCCCACCCGGGTCCAGTAGCAGCCGCTACTGATGGCCATACTGCTCTTGACATGACATATGGTCCCAGGTGCAAAGTAACTAAGTCTGCCCCTCGGTTGAAGCTCAGTGTCCCTAGCTCCATTAGGTATCCCTAACCCCAAGTCCAAATCACCACTTCACATCCCAAGTTCAGGGGTGCCACCCTAGCTAAAATTATGAGAACTGCAACACCTGCCTGCACATCACGCTCACATTCACCCCTTAGCAGAAGAGGGGGTTCTGAGATGTTATAGCTTACTCTGTTAACGCATCTGCACTGTATTGTCTAACTGATATTTGAACTGTTGCTATGTATTATTCGTCAAAATGCCAATATTATGTGATGCTCTCTTTGTTTGTAAAAACCCCAATAAAACTGTGAAAAAAAATTAAAAATGGATGAAAATGAGTTGCCAGCAGAGGAATTGTCTACTAGCCCTGACTTGCCATTTGATACTTTTGCATGGCCCTTGCTACCCTTGGTCTCACAGATCAAAAAGGTAGTAGCAGGAACAGAAATTAAACAAGGCTCCGAAGACTTGTTCATACCCCGTAGTTTCCATCCTTTTTTTCATTTTTTTTTGTAGAGTTTTATATAGCGTGAACTAGACCCGAGAGATCGGGTATCAGAACGCTTTACATGAGCACCAGTTTCGGTAAAGGAGGATACATTCATTTTTGTTAGGCACGGGGAGATTAAGTGATTTGCCCAGAATCACAGGATGTTGAGCGTCGCTGCGGAGACTATAACCCGATTCCCCAGCTTCGAGGTCGACAGTTCTAGCCGTAAGGCTACATCCTGAGAGGCAAAGGGAGGGAAGGATGAGACAAGCACCCATGGCGCCTTCATTTGTAAAAAATAAAAATATATTTATATATTTAATATTAAAACGTTTTATCACAAACACCTACAAATATTATATTATATAAAATAAAAACATAATTTTGAAACAAATAAATATTTTTATTTAGAAATAATTTATTAACAAAAACATTAATTATTACATAAATGTATTCTATTTATATCCTAGCCACCACACAACTCACACATCGAAAATAAATACACTTAAAATATAATTAACTTCTTACCCTTTATACCTATAATTCCCACAACCCACACCAAAAATTAAACTGTAAAATATTAATTACACAGTGAATTGTGTTTTTCAATTAAATAGCTAATAGTATTTAACAACTAATTATAAAGTAAGTAAAATTAGTTTACTCCCCACCTTTCACCCCTATAAACCCAAAACCCAAACAAATAATTAAACAATTACCCTAATTAATGATTAATTATTATTATCAACTATTTAATTAAATAAAAATGAATTACTTCCCACCCTGTACCCCTAAAAATACCACAACCCACAACTAAAATTAATTACACAATTTCCATATTTAGCTGTCAATTAATTAACTAATATTAATTAACAACAAATTATTAATAAAAATAATTACACAACACTAATGCTTGAATCAAGAGCTGTTGTGTTTCAGAAACAGGTATAAGATGGCCGCCACTATTGTCTTTTTTTTTTTCTTTTTTTTTTATGTTCACAAAAAATTTTATTGAGAGAGATGAGCAAGCATTACAGACATGAGCATATATCATGCATGGTTCCGGCATCAACAAGAGCAAGTACACAAGTATACGAGCATAACAAGAACAAAGGAGGGGTAAATTAAATTAAGATAATCTGGGATAAATCAATAAGCAATTCAAAACAAATCGTAAGGAAAAGAAAGATAACACAGGCAGTGCATCAGTACATTTTCAAGGTTACAGTCATAGGTGGAGCAAGATGACCACGTAAGTCAATGAGGTCAGTCGTTTGGACAGGTAGGCAACCCGGACTATGAGCAGGGTGTATATGTGCATGGCGCATCAGGTAATCATGGTGGTTTAAATAGGTCGAAGTGAGCGTCAAGCGAGGACCACAGGTTCCTATAGGGGGGGCGCCAAGGTGTAGTAGCCAGCGCAATATTGTCGGCTCCTCTGAGGTTCGAAACCCAATTGAGCCAGTGTGGGAAAGAAGCTTTGCCAGTGTCCTTCCAGTTATTCAGTATGAGTTTGACCGCTGCTGTCAAAAGTAAGTCAAGTAGGGCTTTATCATTTTCATTGAGGTTGACAGCTTTGGCAAAACCCATGACTAACGTTGCAAATTCCCTCGGGAGCGAAATATGTAATACTTTGCTAATAAATGCGAAGACTCTATCCCAGTAGTCGGATACACAGGGGCATTTGAATATTAGGTGTTCTAGGTCCCCACCCTCTGCCGTGCAGTTCCAGCAGGAGTCATCTTCCTTGATGTTGTGCAGGAAGAGTCTCCTAGGAGTCCAAAAAGCATTGTGGAGAAGCCAGAATTTAGATTGGGATAATGTAGGGCTGATTTTGTGTCGCGATGTAGATTCCCATATTCTGGCCCATTCTGCTTCCGATGTCGGTGTGGAGGAGTAAGAATCCCAGAAGGACTGTGTGGAAGTTGTCAGCTTCGTGGCCTGAGGGCGGATCAGTTTGTATATTCTGGACACCTGATGACCCTGTCCGTTAATCGTGTGTAGGTATCCAGGAAGGGAGGGGGTGTCGTTGGATAAATCTGTTTTGGAGAGGGCCACTTTGATGTGTAAGAAGTAATAGAAGTCTATGTTCTGGAGTTGAAACTTTTTTTGTAGGTCATTGAAAGTGAGTGGTAATGGACCATCATACAGCTGATGAGGGAAGTGTATACCCTTCTCAATCCAAGCATGATTATTCATTGGTTTCCCTTTGTATAGCAGTTTTATATTGTTCCACAACGATTCCCATCGTGATTTACAAAATTGGTGTGGTAAGAATTTGCTTACATGAAGGAGGGCAGCCTTCGTGTTTCTGAGGATGGTGCCTGAGGGTACAGTGGGTTGTGGTTTGGTAGTGAGGAGGGTGGAGGGGTGAAGGCCATGGGGGATGGATTTTTCTACCCACAGCCACACTGGGGTGTAGTCTGAGTGTGGAGTGAGCCAAAAGGCCCCTTGTCTAGCTAAGAACGCGGTTTGATAGAGCTTAAAGTCAGCTAGGTTGACACCTCCTAAGGTTTTATCCAGCCTTAGTTTTTTCATGCTAATTCTGGCTTTTTTCCCTTGCCAAAGGAAAGACGAAATTAATTTATCCAGTTTGGAGAGGAAATCTTTGGAGAAGGTGAGGGGCAGCATAGTGCTTAGGTAGTTGATTAGCGGTGATATCATCATTTTTATAGCTTCAATTCTTCCCCACCAAGTAATAAATCGTGGGGACCAGCCGTCAAGGATTCTTTTAACTTTTGTCATTGTCAACATTTCGTTGTGTGTGATGGTGCTCATTAATTTATCGGTGAACTCTATTCCTAAATATTTTATAACCCCTGTTTGCCAAGCTAGACCTGAGTTACCAAGAACTTCTTTGGTGGTGAAGATGTTTAGTGGTTTAACCTCGGACTTGTCTTTGTTTAGCTTGTATCCCGATAGGTACGAGTACTTGCTGATTGAGGACATGAGTCCCTCGATCGATTTGGCTGGGTTTTCTGTCGCAATCAGTATATCGTCAGCATACGCTGCTAATTTTACCTGAGTATCTCCAAAGGAGACTCCCTGAATATCCTCATTCTTTTTGATGTCAGTTAGAAGGGGTTCAAGGGCCAAAAGGAAAAGTGCAGGCGAAAGTGGGCAGCCCTGTCTGGTGCCTTGGTATAGGCGAAAAGGGTCAGAGAGGGTGCCATTAATTGCTATCCGAGCCGAAGGGGAGGCGTACAGGGCCATCACCATTGTGATGAACGACTGTCCGAGATTGAATGAACGCATACAGTATTGAAGAAAAGACCATGAAACCTTATCGAAGGCCTTTTCAGCGTCCAGGGTAATTGCAACCATCGGGGATTGGGAGTTGTTAGCTTTCTCTAAGATATGGCATAGAAGTCTGATGTTGTCATTTGACATCCTGTGTTTCAGAAAACCAACTTGGGACGGGCTTATTAGTTTTGGGAGAACAGCATTTAGTCGATTCGCTAGGATTTTGGCATAAATCTTGCAATCAAGATTTATCAAAGAGATGGGGCGGTCGTTTTTGGTGAGGAGCGGGTCTTTTCCCTCTTTAGGGATCACGATTATGTTAGCTTCGCTCATAGAAGGTGATATACATCCACTGGACGCCGTAGAGTTGAGAACATTATGGAGCGTGGGGGTGAGTTGGGATTCAAAGGCTTTATAAAAAGATGCAGTGAAGCCATCTGGGCCGGGGGCTTTGTTATTTTTTAAAGATTTGATGGCCTCAGCGATCTCTACTTTACTGATGGTGGAGCCTAACCGTGTTTTTTCAGCATCCGATAGTTGCGGAAGGTCGAGAGACTCAAGATATTCGGTGCAAGCTGCTGTGTCCAGCGATTTGTCGTTCTTGTAAAGCTCTTCATAGAAGGATTTAAATGTAGCTAAGATTTTAGTTTGATTGGTGTGGGTTGTATTTGTTGCATCTTTTATTGAGGAAATGGTTGACAGCTTTTGCTTATGTTTGAGGTACGAAGCCAGCAGTTTACCTGCTTTATTTCCTTCGCAGAGTTTTAGGGCTTTGAAACGATTAATCCAGACGCCCGCTCTTTTACTAGTTATTGTATTGTACTCATACTTCTTTTTAGCGAGAAGGTCGAGGGGTTTGAGGTCTAGAGGATTGGCCTTGTGCTGGTCTTCTAGGATTGTGATCCCTCGCTCCAATTGTTCTAGGTCTTTATTTAATTTTTTATTGGTCTTAGCTCTAATATTTATAATGACTCCACGGATTGTGGCCTTAAGAGCGTCCCATAGAGTATTAGGATTGGTATCAGCGGTATCGTTTAGGAGTAAGTATTCCTCGATGGCGTCCGCTATTTTGAGTTTGTCCTCTGGGTTGGTGAGAATTTCGTCATTAAAACGCCATCTTCTAGACGGGCGAATCGACCGGGAGCCAGCAAGTTTGGTATGAATACATGCATGATTGGACACCAGTTTGGGGGCAATACCCGTTTCCTCGATCAGGTGTGCAAATGAGGTGGATAATAGTATGAAATCAATACGCGAATAGGAGTTATGTGGGGCAGAGTAGAAGGTGTAGTCTCTCCCATCGGGGTTCTGTAGTCGCCAAGAATCTTTGAGACAGTAGCGCTCACAGAGACGGAGAAGGGCCCCATGTGACCGTGAGTGGTGGAATTAGCACTTGGATTGTCTGTCTAGTAATGGGTCTAGGGGAAGGTTAAAATCGCCCCCCACTATTAATAATTCATCTTGGGAGATATGTTCGATGGAACGAGAGACTGAGTCCCAGAATGTGGGATCATCGGAGTTAGGGCCATATATATTCACTACGTGAATGGGATCATCTTCTCTGCGTAAGTGAGTCACTAGTAACCTACCCTCTGTATCATGAGTGTGTGATAGCAGTGTCAGGTTGGCATTCTTAGATAGCAGTGTGATTACACCACCCTTCTTATTTAGCGCAGGAGAGGACAGGACGTGGGACGACCAATGTATGTTAAGTAAACGTAAGTCCTCTTCAGAAAGTTTGGTTTCCTGTAGAAGAACGATGTCACCTTTTGTTTTTGCTAGATAGTCGAACACCTTCCGCCTTTTCACCGGGTGGTTAAGTCCTTTGACATTTAGTGATATTACTTTAAGATCGTCTTTAATTGTGTTGGAGTTAGCCATCGGTGAAATGTATTATCGCTCGGTGGGAAGTCGGCGGAGTGATGTACGACAGATGGGGTGTTGTGACAATAACGGGCGCCTTATTATGACAAAATCGGTTAAACTTCAAAGCAACCTTCAATGACAAGACATATAAGTACAAGTGATGTGATGCGTGCCTGCAGCCCGGGGTGTGGAAACAATAAGGGAAAAACTGTGCTTGTTGTGGTGAGTTGGGTCTGGTAACACTGTGATGCATAAACATTTGCATAAAAAACAGAATATAATACACAATGAGAAGGAACCTACTGAGACTCTGCCAAGTGACTGCTCCTACATCCTCTCTCTTTTCCCCTTCCTCTAGATGCCCCCTCCCACTCCCCCCTCCCTCCCACCCCCCCAAATACGTACGTAGGGAGTACGACGACAGTACCATGCTACGCAAAACAGGAATAACAATAACAATAATGAGTGCATATTATCAATCCCAGTTGAAAGTAGACGGTTCGTATAACCACCAAGAAACTGGTATAGAGCAGATTCTAGCAGAATATGAATAACAGGCCATAACAAGATTGACCTAATATGGAGTAGATAAGCAAAGAGCAATTGTGAGATTATGAGAGTAACTAATAGACACGACCATGGTATACCCGTTGGGATGCACTACCCCCATCATGTGTTAAGTTTGTGTAGTGTTAAGATCCAGAGTGGAGATGCTTAACTTGAGATGAGCAAAATGTACAGGAGTACCCATTGGTCTAAATGTAATAACTTGCGTGAGTCAAAGGGGGCGTGGCTTGGACGGCAATGGAAATGGCCGCCTAACCGGGAGCTCCTCACTTCAGGAAAGCGACTCCAATCCCTTCCGCAGCGAAACCACGACGCACAGCAGAGATCTTCCAGGGGCTGCACAGCTAAACGCATGGGGGACCCTCCGGTGCCTTGAGCAGGAAGCTCCGACCATCAACCGAGGCGAAAAACGGAGTTATTCCACCCGCCACGCGCCGACAGCAATGCACTCTAAAATGGCGCTGTGATGTCCGGCCGAAGACGCCTGACGGAAAGCAGTGTCCTTGCGCTTTTCCAATGCGCACAAGAACCGGAACACCTGTGGGGGCATGAGCCACTCCAACAATGCACAGATCTCATCTGCTGAGGTGAGGTTTGCCGTCTACCCGCTCTGTATCACCGTTCTGACGGAGCGCTCTGCCTGACCCTAAAATGGCGGCTTCTCAATAGCGCGAGTGCCTAAAAAGAGCGATCTGCAGGCAATGCTTCACTCGAGCTCATCTGATAGTCCCCACTATATAAGACACTATCTGAGGTGAACCAACCAGCACTTAGCCTAAGCCTAATTTCGACTGGCACACACTGTTTTCCAACATCAGAGGAATCTCTACCAACCACGCTCCTGCACAGCTAAGTGCAGGGAGAGTAGAGAGAACACCTCATTGGCCCTGATATCCCTAACAAGCCGACGAAACCCAGTCAGGAGGCAGTAACCTCGTCCAACATAAGCCCCCAGACCAACAAATTACTTTCACCACTGCCACCATGAGGAATGAACTCTGGGGAGCTGCTATTACTACCACGTGGAGGCGGAAAGCTGGGGAATGAGTGCTGGGGTGTTGCCATTGCTATTACTTCTACGTGGAGGCAGTCCTCTATAAGTGAGTCCCATTAGCTCTTCCTTATTTGATGAGGTCTCGAACCAACTCAAATCTGGCACTTACGAAGACGATAACCTACCCACGTTCCTGGGGACTGACACGTACCACCCTTGGAGCCGTGTGGCTTTAGGCTCCTGACCACCATCTCCTGCCCACGCATTGGACACTGACCACTGCTCTATCACACACGCCATCTGGACCCTCTTGAACCAAGCTCCTGCTACACAAGATCAGCGAGGTTAATAGTGCCAAACATCCCTAGCACAATGTCATTCAGAGAAGACAGGAACACCATAAAAAAAAGTGAAACCAGAGCCTCTGATTTCCGACTCGCCCATCAAAGGCAAAGCAGACATGGCGGCTACAATGGAGATGATCTTGAAGAAGCTGTCAGACCTTACGGATATCTCCAAATCCACCAAAGCTAACACAGACTCAATGCAACTCGAAATGACCGCAATTAGGGCCGACATGAGCGCTTTAACCTCAGGCCTGGGAGCCGCGGAACAACGGATTAGCGATGTGGAGGATCTATCGCGACAGTCAGCGACCAGGATCCAACGCCTGGAAGACACCACCGACGCCCTCAGACGCCATAATGCGGAGTTAGAGGACCGAAACAGACGGGGGAACGTTAGAATTTTCGGCATACCAGAAAACGCGGAGAATGATGCTGACTCTTGCGTGGCCTTCCTAGAATCATGGATCCCCATGGTTACCAAGACTGAGTTTCCACATGGCCTCGAACTGGACAGGGCGCATAGAATCCCAACCTTCACGAGCAAGAATGCTAAAGGCCCCAGGCCAATGATCTGCAAACCACTCAGATATCAGCACGCTGACCTGATTCTCCAGTATGCGAGGAAAAATCACTCCATTACATGGGAAGGCCACAAGATCATCTTCACGCAGGACTTCTCCAAAGACACAATGGATGTACGCAAGGGCTTCCTGGACCTCCGCCCTAGGCTTAGATCCAAACACATCCCCTTCTCTTTTGCAGGACCAGCCAAGTTCAGAATCACGATAAATGGCCGCCCAAGATTCTTCACCGATCCGAGAGACCTGGCACATCTTCTCGAAGAATGCCCAACGCAAGAAATGGACCAATCAACCGGTCTCTCAAACAAAAGGAAGACCACGAGTCCGTCTCAACAAGATGAAGCCAGTTAGGTCCATGTCACTCTGTGTTCTTCCAGCGGTCCAGCGGTCCAGCATCGGTTGCCTCAAAGGGATCATCCTAGGTAGAACTATACTCGGCTCTTAGCTCGGCTCTGAAGGGCTTCCTCATACACTCGGCTCTTAGCGCAGGCTCCTAAGCGCTGCCTACCAGGCTACCAGGCTCGGCGATTCAACAGTACCGTGAGTTTGTAAGCGGGGCCTCGTTTGATCAGCACAGTGCCTTCCTCTAGCATGTGGCCGCCACTATTGTCTTAATGTGAAGGATGATTTTAGGCCATCTTCGCTGTTAATGAAATTTTGTCATGTCATGCACTTTTGATTTTAAAATGGCTTTGAGAATGCATTCAAACTGACATCGATAAAGGCGTAGTGCCGAAAAGCGTCTTTCAGTGCTGGGAGGCTCTGCACTGGGAGGCTATGCACAGAAAAAAAGCACTTTTCATAAGTTTCCGTGAGTGCTCTGGTTTTTGGTCAACACCGCATTGTTTGCCTTTCTGGATACATGTTTACAAGCTCACTGCCGCTGGAGACTCGCACCCGGGACACGTGGTGCTGCGGCGGTGACTTTATTTTTTAATACATTATATATATATATATATATATATATATATATATACACACACACACTTACATCAACGTTAGTTTAGTTTATTTAATCAGGCCACTCGAGACAGGACGCATTTTGGCTACACAGTAGCATTGATCATCTAAAGAGCACCATTTTGAAAACAATACATATACACTGATTTGGCATTATATATATATATATATATATATATATATATATATATATATATATATATATATATATATATATATATATATATATATATAAAATAGTTAGAGATTCCATTACAAACATTGCAAAATAAGATTACATATTACATTATCAATGGGATGGCTAGAAAGGCATTATTATATATTAGTTGAAGTAGTTGTTGGTGTTTAATTACATTTTCCTTGTTGGTGTTATTTATTGGTATAAATATTGTGAGGTCATGAACATTGCATTTAGTGTGCGAGTTATGGTTTGCACGGCTGTTTTGCAAGTTATGGTTGGTGATTCTAACCACAACTTGTGAATTTCAGCGTTTTTTCGTTTTTAATTGGCATCTGGAATTTAACTGTGTTTTTTAAGATGTATTGCTGAGATTTTCTAAACATAGAGACCACAATAAATCCACTTTAACTGTAATATCTGTTTTTTTCTTTATCATATACCAGATCCAAAACATCCGTGTACCCAACCTTTCAAGAGTGGTTAACTCCTGCTGCACACTGCATTTAATTTGGCAAACCTTTAGCATGTGTTTTTCTCTTCTTGGTATGTCAAGTTTTAAGAAGAACAATCAAAGAGGTGCACGTTTAAAGGGGTTGTAATTGGTCATAACTTTGGTGCCTTATACTAGATCTGCACAAAGTTTAGGAGGTCCTTATCATGTTCAGTTTACACTTGATATATTGAGTTTAATTCAACTCCATCAAGGCGTGGCACAGGTAAATTGGAATGGTCAAAAAACTATTCATTAGCAAACCATTTTTCCTCTCCCTAACAATTTGGCTTGATAATTCGTAAGTTGCTAGCTAGCTGAGATCTGTGCAGGAATCCTAAATTTCAGGCAGATCTGACAAAGAGGCAAAGTTACAGCACGGGTCAAATATTATTTTATTTAGTAATATCTTTGATGCCCTATCATGCACCAGTATTAAATTAGGCTGACCTTTTAACATGTTTACCTCGCCGTTAGTAAATGGTGCTTCACACAAATTCATCAACACGGGCGCAGCTACCGGCAGGTTGTGAGCAAAATAATGTTCATTACTAATAATTTGCTAACTTGCTGTAGGCTGCCAACTACTAATGCACGCAATCTTCAAACATAGCACGCTTAGGGCCCGATTCTGAGGCGGTTGGAAAGCTTCCTGACCAAATGGGTTTGGGAATGGTTTCCAACCAACCGAGTACAATGCATGTGGATGCTTCCAGATACAATTTGGTTGGACTTCAATAGGAGCCCAAGTGCCTAACCGCATTGTAATCGGGCCCTAGGTGGGTATGCTTTCCTAACCGCATCGTAATCTGGCCCTCGGTTGGAAAGACACGTCCCCTATCCAATTTGGACGGAGCAAATGCTGTTAGGAGGCCTTCCTAACCGCATCCGAATCAGGCCCTTATTAGTGAAGTTCTAACTTTGCTGCAAGTTTGGTGTAGTTCTATTTAGTTACTTTTCTGTATGAAAGAGCAAAAACCCCTATGAAAATTAAAATGGACATTTCACTGTTAGGGCCTTTAACTCCTTTTATGAGCCCCCGCTTAGCAGTTCTGCATAAAATGTGCCATGAAGGACTTGAAGCGGATAAACATTTTCTATGGATAGTTTTGTGCACATTCTTTGAATGGTCCCAAAGTTATTAGGAAAACAATATGCCCTTCCAATGGAAATTGTGACTCAACCATTACTACACTAGTGCTATTGGAGTCGGTGTAATATACACCCATATATTACCCAGTGGTGGTTGCCACTGTGTAGTTGTTGTTAGGATCACGTTTCTCGGGAAACAGATTTTTTGTTTACTAATAACTTTGGCGCCATTTGATCAATCCTCACGAAATATTCCATAAAAATTCTCATCCACCTTGGCTGCTTCCTGGAAAGTTTCAGGGTGACTCATCAAGTGGGGGGCCAAGAAAAAGAAGGGGAGTCCCAAAATACATTTTCCTCATGCAATTTTCCATCAGTAAATTAGACAGAGCTACAGCCGAAATGGCTGAACGGAATTACACCAAACTTGACAGAAAGCTAGATCTTGGTTCAGAAAGCGTGCTTTTTGTGATTTGCTGTAAATTCATTCTCTCATTTATGAGAAAGTAAGCTTCTATATTTATGCATATTTAAGGTTCTATATTTTTGTATATTTAACACCCAGGAGGATCTGTGGATCAAAAGATATGATCTAATTACCCCCAGGACCCTTATGTCCCCGTCCCATTCATTAACATATTGGAGATAACCATCTCCCGACAGAAAAAAAAAGCGGAGGCATGCTGGGACCCTAATACTGCCCCTCCCAGAAGGGAGTACATAAGCAGTACTTACCCAGCATCCCGTCTGTTCTTTTTTTCTGTCGACAGAATGGACGTGGTGTGCTGTTCTGCTGCACCTGCTGGAGTGGCATTCCTTTCTTCCTCCCCCCCGCCTGGCTGCCTGGCTGTGCGGGATGGGGGTTTCCTGGTCTGTCCCCTGGCCTGCTGGGCTTTCCGGGGGTCATGGCAATGTTGGCCAGTGTGCTGCTTGGCCTGCGGGTCCTTTGCGGCTGGTGCGCCTCCTGGAAAGGTGCTTCCGGGTTGCGGGCGCATCTACTGCAGCTGGGCGTGTTGGGAGACGTGCCGCTTTTCCCAAGTGCCGTGCCTTCCCGCTGTTGGGGTGGGGGCCTTGCTGCTGGAGGTGTCTGGCCTCTGCCCCGGGTGAGTCCCGCATACCGTTTTTTTGCATATTCACTCTCTCCTCGCAGCTGCTGCCCACCCGACTAGGGGACTCAATCGCCTGTCCGTGAAAAAAGTTTTTAAAAAACACATACAGGGGAGGGTAAGGATACCCATCCCTCTAGGCCTGGATGGGCCAAAACGTAAAATTATTATTTATTTTTTATTGACGCAGAGGATCCACAGATATGCGGTCAAAATGTTTTAAAAGGCAGGCTCAAACCCATTTGAAATAAATGTCTTCTGTGGTGTGCCAGTGCCCAGGGGGTTGGCGTAACCTTAATTTTCGGGGAGGTTCATGCGGTCCCCCGCCCTGAGCCATTAAAAGTCTACAGCTTCCCCATCCCCCAGGGCTAATTTAATTTTGACTTGGATGGGACCCACATGTCCCCCCTCCCTGAGCCATTAAAAGGCCCTGGGGAACCTTCCCAGGGATGGATATTGTTTTTTTCTAGGTACGGCAGCCTGCATCCCACCTGCCCGAGCCGTTTTAAGGTCCCTGGGACCCCATTCCCCAAAGCCGGCTCACAGTTGGTGTCCCGGGGACCCCATCCCCGTGGGAAACTTTTCCTGCCCACAAGAACTTAGGCAGTGAAGACTTCAGAGCCCACACCAGTAAAACCTAAGGCCAAGGTCTAACAATTAACAGCAAAAATATATAAATTGCAGTTTACACTCCCATGAGTAAGTGGCTGAACAATTCAAAAGTGCTTGATACAAGGGGTTACCAATTACAGGTTAACCCAGTTCATAATGTATTGAAAAATTAAATTTTCACGAAACAAATTAGATTTCAGTTGCACACTTGCCCAAGTAAAACTTCAGTTCCTATGAAGTGAATTGTGCGACCTTCTCTCACCCTGGTCTACATCACCACCCATCTACC
Source organism: Lissotriton vulgaris (assembly GCF_964263255.1). Classification (NCBI taxonomy): domain Eukaryota; kingdom Metazoa; phylum Chordata; class Amphibia; order Caudata; family Salamandridae; genus Lissotriton; species Lissotriton vulgaris. The sequence continues at coordinate 376,060,374 of NC_141685.1, forward strand.
ATGCCGGACCAAAGTCAATTGCACAATTGCCCAGATAAAAGTCAATAGCTCTAAATGAATTATACAACCAGCAGTAGCATCTCATGTTCCAAGCCTACATCGCGGCTGATCTAAAAGACCAAGCCCACTTTAAATATCTTGAAAGGTCAAATACAATTTGTTTTGTTGTGTCGGATTTTATTTGGCGTAGAATCGCCATGCACTGCTTCACACCTAAATTACAACATAAAGGGAGGATCCACCTAGATCTTGAAATTGTATACTTGTTACAAATTAGTAAAAACTGTACCTCAGTTTCCAGCGTGTTAAGACAAAAAAGGACAACCCTCAGTATCTTCTCCCTCTTTTTCCCACTTCAATGAAAAAGTCCTGAGTGGCAACATAACAATTCGAAAGTGGATAAGCAAGGTCTTTGCCTCTGGAGGGGTGGCTCTGGCAAGAAATGGTTTGAACTGTGGGGAACATTTGTGGCTCAAGAATTTGCTTGCCAGACCTTCCAAGCTCACCTCATGCCAAACCTTCTGGAGGACACACTCCCAATTGATTCTCTTCATCCAGTTGGTTGAGTTTTTTTATTTATTTAATTTTTTTAATTCTCTTTTTGTTGTGATAGTACAGTGAGTGGCCGTGAGGCCGCAGAGCAATGAAATACACTTGATTGAGTATTTGGTCATTTTACTGGAGTCTTCTCACACACCCACTAGGTTTAATTGGTTACATAAAGTTGTCACTGCTTTCAACCAGGGTGTAATACAGGACATGTCTAGGAGACTTAACTCCTGAAAGGCAGCTTTATTAGGGGCCCCCTCCTGTGCTGTCCAAATTCTGGCCCAGTAAGTCAAGAGTTTAAGGTAAACAATTTGGTCAATCCTTTTAATATTCACGCCCCACCTTAGAGGTATTCGTGTTGTACCAACTGGGACATTCAGAAGTGATCTTACAAATATGTTTTCTGTGATGTTTAATCGCGGAATGTCCCTGGAGCCCCAAATTCCATCCCCTTACAGTGCCCCTCCCAGAACCACAGCTCTGTATACTAAACGGCTGAAGACACAGCTCTATTAGTAGATGCTTTATTGCCTAATAATAGCCACTGACCTATGGGATATTATAGAATGACTTTTTAGCAACTGAAAATCCCAAGAGAGCTTGTCCATGAGCCAGACTCCCAAATTGTCAAAGTTCTTGACCTGAACAATGATCAATCCATCCACAGTCATTTTGTTCCTAAATGTGAGATGAACTCCGACTTACCTGCACTACTCACCAGGCCACTACGTTTGCTGAACTCCACAAAATGGTTTAGCAGTAGCCGAAAGCCCATGAGACTACATGAAAGTAGCAAGGTGTCATCACCGAAGAGCAATACAAGGGTGGAGGACCAGCTGTATCAGGGGCATAGTGCAGAAAATTATTCAGTGCTTCCAGCACGCCAATTATAAACAAAGAGAACAGCGTGGGAGCCAAAACACATCCCGGCCTCACCCCTCGCTCAGTAGGGATCCAAGGAGACAGGTCACCTTGATCATTTCACCTGACCTGGGTGTACGTATCAGTGTGTAGTCTAACTAGAAGATGAAGGACATCATGGGGCACTCCCATTTGGTCCAGTAACTCCCATAAAGTGTGGCTCAGCACTAGGTAAAATGCAGCCTTCATATCCATGAAGGTGGTCTTTTTTGATAGGAATATACTTCCAGCAGATGGTTATAAAGCGTAACATCTGATCGATCGTGCATATGCTCTCACAAAACTCTGCCTGAAGATGGGACAGGTCTTGATGTTCTTCCATCCAATCCTGCAGGCAAATTAAAACTTGCCTGCTGGAGATCTTCTGCGTGTTATCAATAAAACAAATTGACCTATAATTTGCAGGAATATCCTTAGCCCCCTTCTTGTGGATTGGCACAATTATGGCACTGCACCATGACTCTGGGATGTCCTCCCCTTTTGTTACAGCGTTGCCTAACATATTCAAGTGGGGGACCCAGATGTCTGGCACTCAATGAAGTAAATCAACAGGTATGCTGTCAGGGACGGATGCTTCTTTCTTCATATGGGAAAGAGCAGCTTTAGTCTCATCCAATGTAAATGTGCAGTGGCCAGGACTAACATTATCCCTTTTGCTCCATAGGTCTACTGAGTGAAATACATCTCTGGTGGACATTCTACTACTACCAACAGGAAGGATTTTCCAAAACGTTCTGTGATCTCGTTTCCCCAAGGGCATCAAGCATCTCCGCCCATTGGTCCTCCTCCCATTTTTTCTTGAAGTTGGTCAGAATAGTCTTGTATGTCGTCCTGGCTAACGCTATGCCTATTTTGGAACCCTCTTTAATGGCCTTAATCAAGCCCCACTTTGCAAATCTATAGGCCTTGGTAAACCATGGGCATGGGGTAGGTTTAAGTTGCGTCTTTCTAAATTGCTTCCTAAAAAAGGTGTTTAGGGGTTTTAAACCGCTCAGAATGGATAGACTTAAACTTAAAAGTGCCTGCGTTGGAATTTTCATAACATTCCAAATGGGCCATTAAAAATTGATGTTAAAGGTCATCATTTTATGTTCCTGCAGCTGTGTGTAAGGGCCAATGGAGGTAAAAATCTATCATTAACATGCTCAGTGGGCTCACAGGATAAGTCTAAACTAAACTCATTGACAAGTGCAGTAAGGTTGCCATCTGCTCGTTTCACAACTTTCCTGTCAGCCATGTAGCACCACAGCGTTGTAGAGGCATGCGTGTTTCAGCAATGCGTGCCTCTGTCATACAACACTAATTTAGACATTTGTGTTGTTGTGGAGGGCTGCAGGGCATGCCGTAGCCTTTCAGAAATAATTTTAAAAAACGAACTCTGTTTCTTGGTGTTTATAGAACATAACCCCTGCACAATTTGATGATATTTTTAAGAAATCCTACAGCAGGAGCTTTTGTTCTTCAGCTTGGGAATGCAAGTACGTCTTCTGGTTAGTTTTATGGATGCATTATGTGGCTTGAGGAGTGTAAAAGAAAGACTCTGAAACCTGTTTTTACAAATTGTTGATAAGAACTCTTTGACTGAAAAAGACGTTTTGGGCCAGGGCCGCTGCTTTCCATATTCAAACACACGCTTCCTATTAAAATCTTTTGAAGGAATGGATCACCATGATAATTAGAATTTTTTCTGAAAAAGAACCTGCATGGAAACTGAAGAAGGTGTATCTGCAAATCAGTGGTATGGTTTTGTCTGTATGGATAAAAATGAAAGCTCTCGTCAACTTTTGTAGAACACATTGTTATATAAAGACGAAGGATCCATACTGTATGGTATTATGACATTTTACGTGACTAGTGCAGGAGCACAGCTGCCCCTCTCCACCTGCCATTTAGAGACAAAGGGGCCACAACATGTGAAATTCATGCGTGGAAGTGGCATGGTGGGTCATGTCTAGACTGGCTTGAGCACTAGTGGCGCCTAGAGCGCCCATTCTTTTTGCACGCCCTCCAATGACCTCCTTCTCTACGGGTTCCCTCACTACCACCTTACAACAGTGCCCCTCATCTCTCCATAGCTCCTCTCGCACATGCATGTTTTATAGCGCTACTAAAACCAGCGCAGCGTGTCAGATCACCTTACATAACACACACATAATACACAGATAAAGAATCATATTTGTGTAACTCAGTCTATAGGAAATGTTACATAAGACAATGATGATTACAATGTGCAGGATTCACGTCATTCATACTAGTAGGCAGTATATGTTAAGGGTGTTCAGTCTGGAGAAGCACAAACTCAGAATTTAAAACGTACCACAGTGGTTAGGGTTGGCTCTACTAATAAGAGTGCATTTCTAGCCAAACAAACCCTTGTTAGCAACATTAGAAAAATGAAAGACTGGGGAAAAACATAACATTCTAACCTATGCCATGCAGTTTGCATCCAGCTCCTTTATGACAGTTCATAGATCACTGTGCTATATTAGGTTGTAATCCATAGAAAATGCAGTTCTGTGATCTGCATAGGACACGCTCTTGAATGCTAGCATATTAACCCACTGTGCTACTTTATGATGAGGCAAAACTGCCACAAGACAAAACTCCAATCTCTTTCCATCGGGAAACTGATCCCTAGAGTTAACCGGACGTTTGTATTGTTGTCTGAAAAGTGCTGGGCACACAAGTTACTTTGCAGCAGCGGCTTTAAAATTCGTAAGTTAATTCTAACATCCCCCCGGCTCAGCGCCAGGTGCTGCTGCACTGGTTGCACTGCCCTGAAGCCAGTCCAGGCTCATGCGGTTGCTGCACTGGCTTATCCTTTGCTGCCACAGAACACAAAAAAGCTGGTCATATATTGCCAACCAAATTCAGGAAAAGGGTTAATAAAGTTGATCTAGTTATTTAAATGATAAATAAATACATTTCAGTGAAAAAAGTACATCAGTCTGAAACTAATAAAATATAAAGTTACAGCACATTAACACCTCAAATTGTGTATTAAATGATAACATAATTTTAATATATTAATTTAATTTATAAATATTCATTTTTTTTTGTAAAGATATTTTATTGAAGATTGTACACAATATGCAGGTCTCTGTACCCCAGAGATAACTGCAAGACATTTAAGCCTTAAGAAAAAAAGTACAATCCAATTTTCTACTGAGATGATCAATCAACAATTACATGGGCAGGAATAAACATTGTCCCCCCCGACCCTCCCGTTATCCAAACTTCCCCCTCCCCCAACCACCTCCCCCCCCCCAGCCCTTCACCCCCTTCGCAAGGTCAACATTCTTCGTCTCCGCTTCAGTACAGCACATCTAAACCCAATGTGTGCATCCGTCAGTAGTATCTCAGCCCACATCTACCAGGGGGTCTTGATCCGCCGGAGGCTCGAGCCATAGGCCCCTAAAATCGGCCCACCTTTTCCAAATTTTGAAATGTTTCCGTGGGCAGCCCCGGGCAACAAAAATCGGCTCCTCCAGACCCATGCAAAAGTCGAGCCCCCTCTTCCATGCTACAGCCGTAGGGGCTTGGTTATCTTTCCAAGCTCTAGCCACATCCTGCTTGGCCAGAGTGAGGCCCAACAATAGCAAATGTCTCTTGTAGATGTTCCCTCCCACCCCCCTCCAGTACATGGAGGAGACCCAACTGTGGTGTACGGGGGAGTTCCCACACAAGCACTTCAGACAGACAGTCCCACACCCCTTTCCAAAATCTGGCCAGTGCAGGACAGCTCCATACCGTATGTAAAAACGTCCCAACTTCCCGCCCACATCGCAGACAGTCCGGGGACCCTATCAAACCCGCCTGCCATAATTGTTGCCTAGTGAAATAATCAATCAATCAATCAATCAATCACAGCATTTGTATAGCGCGCTACTCATCCAGAAGGGTCTCAAGGCGCTTGGGGGAAGGGGTCCGCTACTGCTCGAACAGCCAGGTATTGGAGTTGTCTCCTGAAGGCAAGGTGGTCCTGGGTCCGCCGGAGGTGGATGGGGAGGGAGTTCCATGTCTTGGCCGCCAGGTAGGAGAAGGATCTGCCTTCGGCGGTGGCTCTTCGGATGCGTGGTAAGGTTGCGAGGGCGAGGCTGGTAGACCGTAGCTGGCGGGTGGGTGTGTAGAAGGTCAGGCGGTCGTTGAGGTACTTGGGGCCCAGGTCGTGGAGAGACTTGTGTGCGTGGGTGAGGAGCCTGAACGTTATCCTCTTGTCAACGGGGAGCCAGTGCAGGTCCCTCAGGTGGCCGGAGATGTGGCTGCGTCGGGGGATGTCCAGAATGAGTTGGGCGGAGGCGTTCTGGATGCGTTGGAGTCTTTTCTGTAGCTTGGCTGTGGTTCCGGCGTAGAGGGTGTTTCCGTAGTCCAGTCGGCTGGTGACGAGGGCTTGGGTGACCGTCTTCCTGGTTTCGGTCGGGATCCATCCGAAGATCTTGCGAAGCATGCGGAGGGTGTGAAAGCATGATGAGGATACGGCGTTGACTTGTCTGGTCATCGAGAGGGAGGAGTCCAGGATGAAGCCCAGGTTGCGTGCGTGGTCTGTTGGCTTGGGGGCGCTGCCCAGGGCTGCGGGCCACCAGGAGTCGTTCCAGGCGGAGGGTGATGGTCCCAGGATGAGGACTTCCGTCTTGTCTGAGTTCAGTTTCAGGCGACTGTTCTTCATCCACTCGGCGACGCCTTTCATCCCTTTGTGTAGGCTGGTTCTGGCGGTGTCGGGGTCTCTGGTGAGGGAGAGGATCAGCTGGGTGTCGTCGGCGTAGGAGATGATGTTGAGGTTGTGTTGGCGTGCAATGGCGGCTAGAGGTCTCATGTAGATGTTGAAGAGGGTGGGGCTGAGTGATGATCCTTGCGGGACTCCACAGATGACTTCGGTGGCCTCGGATCGAAACGGGGGGAGGCGGACTCTCTGTGTTCTTCCGGCGAGGAATGAGATGAGCCACTTCAGTGTCTTCTCTTGGATGCCGGTGTTGTCGAGGCGTTGGACTAGGGTGGTGGCAGACAGTGTTGAATGCTGCGGAGAGGTCCAGGAGGATGAGTGCCGCTGTTTCCCCGTTGTCGAGCAGGGCTCGGATGTCGTCGGTGGCTGCGATGAGGGCGGTCTCGGTGCTGTGGTTGGCTCTGAAACCGGACTGTGAGGGGTCGAGGGATCCGTTCGTCTCGAGGAAGGCGGCAAGCTGTTTGTTGACGATCTTCTCGATGACTTTGGCGGGAAAAGGGAGGAGCGAGATGGGTCGGAAGTTTTTGAGGTCGGTGGGGTCCGCTGTTGGTTTCTTCAGTAGGGCGCTGAGCTCGGCATGCTTCCAGCTCTCCGGGAAGGTGGCGGTGTTGAAGGAGGTGTTGATGATGTCCCGGAGTTGGGGTGCGATGGTGGAGTCGGCCTTGTTGAAGACGTGGTGGGGGCAGGGGTCGTTTGGAGAGCCGGAGTGGATGGTGTTCATCGTGCGGGCTGTGTCTTTGGTGGTCACCGTGGTGCAGGTGCGGAGGGTGGCGGTGGGGTTCGTTGGTTGGGTGCGTGGATGGTGCGACGAAGCTGTTGTGGATGTCGGCGATCTTGCGGTGGAAGAACGAGGCGAGAGAGTCGCAGAGATCTTGTGAAGGAGTGACGTCGTTGTTGCCGGTGCTGGGGTTGGAGAACTCCTTGATGATGCTGAAGAGTTCCTTGCTGTCGTGGGCGTTGTTGTCCAGTCGCTTCTTCAGTGATTTCTTCTTGGTGGTGCGAATGAGCTGGTTGTGCTTGCGGGTGGCGTGTTTGAGGGCGGTCATGTTGTCAGTGGTCCGGTCGTGGAGCCAGGCTTTCTCGAGGGTGCGGCAGGTCTTCTTGGAGTTCGTCGGTAAACCAGAGAAATACACCCTATGGAGGTATTTGAATTGTGTAAGCCGAAGGCGTATTGATATGGCAGCACCCCGGGACCCGGCCAACGCCTCCCTCCAGTCCTCTTCTTCCAAGACACCCACATAAGCCTCCCAGGACTCCCGTAGCTTCTGCAGCGAGGGGGAACAGTGCGTGACTAGGGATTGGTATATACGGGATATCTTTTTGGGACCCAAATCTCCCATAAAGACCTTGGCTTCTAGGGGACTAAACTCGGGGAGTGATTCCAATCCCACCAGACATGGGAAGAGAGCATGACAGAATTGAAAGTATTAGAAGAACTGGGTTTCGGGCATAACAAACTCCTGGCCTTAGTTCCTGAAAGGACTTAAGGGTCACCCCCAACCGTACATCCCCTAGTGTGGAGATTCCAATGCTGTCCCACCCCCCATAGCCTTGTAGCGCAGCCAGACCGGGGAGCCTACCATTACGCCAGAAGGGAGTTTCACCCGTCAGAGTGTTCCACCATCCCATACGCCGCAGGGCCTGCCTCCAGATCTGAAAATCTAATTGCGTGCCGGGTGGTAATGTCTTCTGTATCCGTGATGCGTAGAGTATGGTATGAAGCGAGTGGGCTCCCATTAAAAGGTGTTCCAAAGCATATGCCGGGTCTCTCCTATCCCCGTACCACCAGCCATTGAGGACGAGGAGATTGGACGCCTGGTAATCAGAGAGGATATCCGACGTCGCCAGGCCTCCACAGTAGGAGGAGAGAAAGCATGTGCGCACTGCGACCCGCACTGCACCTCCGGTCCAGAGGAACTGCCCCAGTACTGTATTGACCTGCTGGAACCATGGGGAGGGGATCGGATATGGGTGATTCTGTAATTGATACAGCAATCTGGGAAGGGCCACTATTTTAAAGATCGCAGACCTGCTAAATATTCATGTTTTAAAGATTTTTTTTAATTATTCACCCTCACTAATATTTTTATTTAATTTGTAGTAAATCTGGTTAAAAGATATGTATTTAATTAATTTGTTTAGAACAGCATATTTCTTTTTTGTGGAAGTTAAGTGTATTATTAAACTTAAAATACTAAAATGTATCATTAATTATACTTTTGTCTATTGTAACATGGGAAATGTAGTTTATGAATTGCAATGGCCTTACTCTTTTGTGGGTTTGTGTTTTGTATTACAATGCCTATCTGGAACCCCTCCTTAGTTTTCCCTTAATCCCACCCATTTTTGAGTAATTATTCTCCACTTTCGAACCACTCACCTGGCACTTCCCACATTTAATACAGAAATGTATACCTCCATGTATGAAGATCCCACCTCCATGATGGAGATCTCAGCACAGAAAAGATAGGAGAGGCGGCGGTTGAGATTCCCACTCGTATGTCTGTGAATTTCATTTTGTAGTAGTGCCACTGAAGTATTACTTTATGTACTACAACATGCAGTTTGTGAATCGGAAACACCACTGTGACAGGGCCAACTCAGCTTTTCATTCTTCCAAGATGGATTGTGCTCAGCTACATTGTATAAAAATAAGACTCTATATAGCACTTAGAAGTGGCAAAACAGTCGCATTAGGCACTACATAAAAATAAATTATAATAAAGTTGATGGGGCTTCTGCGGGCTTTATGTTGCTTTTTCACGTCATTAGGCTTTTTTATATTTTAGTCAGGACCTAAAATGCAAGCCAGGTCAATTGGCTTTGCCAGTTTTTCTTAGCTTTTGCTCTTTTCAAGTAGAGTTCTGAAGTTACATCTCTTATGATCAGGCCTGCAAAAAAATATCACACTGGGGGAAGATGTTGGCGGTGTATGGGGATGTGACCTAGCATGAGCGTGCTTGAAGGTGGGGGTGCTTGCATGTCATATCTGCTAATATAGGGCCTAATTAATCCAGTTGTGCATTGTGTTCTCACTAATTACTGTGATGAAAGGACGCTGCATTTGGAAAGTGTACAACTTATTCCCGCTTCCGCAACAGGACACCAGGAATGGGAACTTGTGCAGGATTAAATCCAGTACGGTCGGGTGCAAACAGCAGCTGTGCGCAGTCTGCACCTGTGATTTGCAGCAGGTTTTCCATGGTTCAATTTACAGGGACAAACTCCTGCATCAGGTGAAAAATGCACCCAAACTGGAATCCTGTTTCTGGAGGAATCAGGAGTTTGCGCCCAAAATGGGATTTACAGCCGTAGGTTTGCAGGGCCTCCGAAAACATAAGCAATTGGTGAAGCCCAGCAAACGTCAAGCCTCATTGTGCTCAACAAGATATGGTTAATTCTATGCTGAAAACGTATCCGAAGACATGATGCGCTGGAAAAAAAATGCGTAAAGCTATGCTTAATTAAGTGGACTCTGTCTATTAACAAAAAGCATAACAGGGCGTTACAATAAAGTGAAGACTGTCATTTGGAAGGGCAAATGAGGAGTTTTAGAAATGCAGCTGGCCGAGGCACCCGCAGGGGGGCACTAGAGAGGTCAGCTCTCTAGTGTTGCCTGGGCACCCCCGCCCCCCTTCAGGGGCAGGGACTCGGGTTGGAGTCCCCCCTCTACAGCCTTGGGGTGGCGCACAGGGGGCATCACTTCCTGGGCGCCCAGGACTTGGGGAGGGTATATATCCCTCCCCCACCATTTTGGCGATCTCTTTTGATCGCTGTACACGCCGTCTCCCTCCCTACCGCTTACCCGGCGTGATGATGATGGTGGCAGGAGTGGGGCAGAGACTATTGTAATGTTTTTTTTATCATTGCAGGCGGAGTTACAGGGCAATCTGGAAGCAGGCCGGTACCAAGGGTACTTCTGTGCGGCACCATAGGGGGTGCCAGAGCCAAATCCAAGGAGCCTCATGGTAGGGTCCTTGAAACCGTGTCGGCGCCCCACTAGTCCTTTGGGTGGTTGTGGGCCTGAACAACCGGGGGGTTTGCTATGCAACACTACGCCCTGAAAGGGGCATGAGTAATGTACCAACGGTCACGTGATGCTAAGAGGATCACTAGTAAGGGCAGCATAGGCGGGGTTTGCCCCAGCGCTGCCTGGCTCATCAGGCGGCCCAGTTGGTTGCCTGCCCTTGGATTGCCCGTAAGATAACCCACCTATTACATAATGGTGTATGTAATAAACCTGCAGCCACTTTACCCAAACCCAAATTGTGTTGTGTGTTTATTTATGGGAAATGTCTGTTATGTTTGGGGGGGGGGGTGGAAAAGGATGCCAATGACGATACTATGCAAAAAACACAGTTGATGGACAGAATGTAGAACAATGTCATACATTCACCCCAGTACAAGGATCTGGGCCTAAATCCATTGTTTTTTTGCACTCCACACTACCCTGGGTTAGACACTGGCTATATGCAAATCAGCTCTGACCCTGTGCCTCATGGGAACAGTCCAGTCCGAACTACCAAGCCATGTCTTTCCCAGACCGGAATCAAGCATCCAAGGAGCGGTTTCTGGCTATCAGCCTTCATCAGCCTGGATAGCTTGACTCCAGTGGTGTGGAGAGCCTGGGACTCACGTCTGAGTATACCCAGCACACTCGAGGTGAAAATTGCAAAAAACACAGTTGATGGACAGAATGTAGAACAATGTCATACATTCACCCCAGTACAAGGATCTGAGCCTAAATCCATTGTTTTTTTGCACTCCACACCACCCTGGGTTAGACACTGGCTATATGCAAATCAGCTCTGACCCTGTGCCTCATGGGAACAGTCCAGTCCGAACTACCAAGCCATGTCTTTCCCAGACCGGAATCAAGCATCCAAGGACCGGTTTCTGGCTATCAGCCTTCATCAGCCTGGATAGCTTGACTCCAGTGGTGTGGAGAGCCTGGAACTCACGTCTGAGTATACCCAGCACACTTGGGGTGAAAATTGCAAAAAACACATTTGATGGACAGAATGTAGAACAATGTCATACATTCACCCCAGTACAAGGATCTGGGCCTAAATCCATCGTTTTTTTGCACTCCACACCACCCTGGGTTAGACACTGGCTATATGCAAATCAGCTCTGACCCTGTGCCTCATGGGAACAGTCCAGTCCGAACTACCAAGCTATGTCTTTCCCAGACCGGAATCAAGCATCCAAGGACCGGTTTCTGGCTATCAGCCTTCATCAGCCTGGATAGCTTGACTCCAGTGGTGTGGAGAGCCTGGGATTCACGTCTGAGTATACCCAGCACACTCGGGGTGAAAATTGCAAAAAACACAGTTGATGGATAGAATGTAGAACAATGTCAGACATTCACCCAAGTGCAAGGACCTGGGCCTAAATCAATTGTTTCCTTGCACTCCACACCACCCTGGGTTAGACACTGGCTATATGCAAATCAGCTCTGACCTGTGCCTCATGGGAACAGTCCAGCCCGAACTACCCTACTATGCCCTACCTCACAGACCCACCGAAGGACCCCCAAAATCATGGAAGGAGGAGGAAGACCACTGTGAGGCTGAAATCCACCTCTTTTACTGCAGTCAGCGCTCTCCTCACCTCAAGGCATACGCAGATAACGCCGCACCACTGAGAAGTGAACACACTAGTCATTGAGCATAAGCACAAAATGGCTGCTGCATAAAAATACATCTCAGTCTCTTCTAGCAGGGGACATGGGACTGCCAGACAGGTGCTACTGAGGTTTGTCAGAAACTGTTGTGAGGATGGACCAAGGGCGCAAACTTGATGCCAGGCCCTTTTTTAGGTCTCGCCTGTCGATGCGCATGCGCATCAAGCTTGCGAGACTATGGGGGCTTAAACACTCTTTAACCAACTTGCAAGGAATCGTGGCGATTCCTTGCAGTGCCCGTGAAATTTAAGCTCAATGCGCATGCACATTGAGCTTAAAAGCGCGTGCACATGCCCCCAGCCGCCTGCCTTGCCCACTCTCTCTCTCACAGCCTCCCCCAGCTCTGCCCCCTCACTTCTTGGTTGCACGGCCGCTAGGCCGTGCCTCCCCTCTTCTCCTCCCCCCTCCTCCTCCTACTCTCCTCCCCACTCTCTCTCTCCCAGCACAACCTTGTTCTATCTCACTTTTTCTCACCCAAGATGGCGCCCCTTGACGACTAGTTTGCGGTATAGTGCACAATCATGATCGTGTATAGGCACTGACGGCACACACACACTGGTCATACCTCTGACTACCCACCGACCCAATTATATCTGCCCTCTGATTCTCCGCCCAAAGTTCCCTAATTTGCCCCCCCCGACTACTAGCTGTAACCCTTGTACCCTACAACTGTTTTAAAGCGCTCTGATGTTACGTCCGCGCTATATGCAAACCCAAAAAAAAATAACAAGCAAACCTCAGGTGAGAGCAAATGTAGCAACAAAGGTACAAAGAAAAGTGACGTCGCACTCGAATCCCACTATGACTTCACGGGAACTGGGTAATTCCCTTGTGCAGCACCTCCTCCTTTCTTTCCCCCGCACCCTACACATGGGTGAAAGGTCGTGCCGCGCTTCTGCTTCCGGGATGCTTTACTCCAACCGGATCCAGCTTCCTTCTTCCTCCTTCTTCTAAAAACTCATCGCGGCTAAGGTGGAACTCTAGCCTTGCCGCCACCGCTTGAGTCTCCTCGTTCCCCGCCAGCGCCGCCATGGGAGTCCCGGCCTTCTTCCGCTGGATCAGTCGCAAATACGCAACACTCGTTACGCACGCTGTGGAGGAGAAGGTGGGTCTGACCGCCTAGGGGAAGCCGCACGCTTTTGTTTTGCAAAAAAGGGAAAATGTGTGCTCATTGTCGACTGGTATTAATATTTCTTCAGTTGTAGGAGTTTTTCATCGTGTTCTTCTCTGAGGCTTGCTTATCTGTGCCTTTCTCCGAATTTTCAATGGTAGACTGCTATCGCTTGAGGTTGCACAGCTTCATGCCTGTGCTTAGTGCTCTGAGCCTGGTTATGTTTTGAACGCTAACGGGTTGGTTGGTGGACGACCTTCCAGCTGGGGGTTTAAAATAAACAGTTTAAGAGATTCCTATCTTCCTAGATTTTTCTTCAGAGTGCATGTAGGAGATCACAAAACGTGCACCACGAGGGACATTGGTCAGTTCTTGAACTTTGCGATGTTAGTTGTGTCGCACACCCCTGGTCTCGGATGTTTTTTTGGCACAGCAGTGTTACTGTAAATGACAAAGACGGCTTTGCCATTTGATTACTGCTATCGGTGAATCGACATTTGGTTAAAATAAAGGGCACGCTAAGTGTATATTTTTACGCATTTAACTGCAAAAGGGTTCAAACCCATTTGGCGATGACCATGCTGACCTACATCGATATACCCACCGCATTTATGGAATTTGATCCGGCAGCTGTGCAGCCACACGTGTGCCATGCAGTCACATGCCTGCGTATGAAACAGTTGTATGTGCAAGGCAAGATTCGGGCTACGTTTCATCCCAGAGCTTGAAATAGGCTGTAGAGTCGATCATGATGTAGATGGCTCATACTACTGTTAAGCTTGTCTGCCGCAGTGTCTCTGTGCTTTCCGTACAGGCTAGCTTCTGCCTCTTGCAGTGCTTACCAGCCAGAAGGCTGTGCTGAGCAGCCCCTTGTAGGGACGGGACAGAGATACCAATGCAGGTTCACAGAAGACGGTTTACCTATGTAATCTCACAGATGAGCTAAAAACGACCGAATGTGACAGCGGTGGGCTGACTACCGAGGCCTGACCCCAGACCTCAGTTGTCGATTGCTAACACCATAGAGTGGCCGTGCAGTCCTATAGTCCAGTTGCGTGATGTACGTTGTGGGATGTCATTCAGGTTCATCGGCCATTGTCTGGGACAGTTCAGCGGGATGCAGACTAGTTATAGCTCAGCGTGTTGTACTCGTTTTGTTGTCATCACCAATATGCAACGTTATGTCACTGTATGCAAGAATACGTACATATGTATGTGGCCCCTCGGCCTGTAAGATGGTTAGAAATGCAATAACATTTGTTTTGAAAAAGAAACGACAGAATGGAATGCTATCTAGAGGAGTTCACAATGGTTGCAGTTCCCTGAGGTTAATTAAGAGTCAAGAGATATTTAGGACAGACTCCTCCTACATTAACCCCTAGTTCCCCAGCCTGCCGAGAGCAGCTCTTCACGCTCAGCCCTCTACCTACTCTCTCCCCTCACGACGCTCTTCCCGCTCCGCCCCCCTCCCCACTCTCTCTCCCAGCACACCTCCCCCTCGCTCCGCCCCTTGTTTAAACTTGAAAATACCTCCCGCCTCTCCTCCCCCTTCCTTCCCTCCCCTCGGCTTCTTCCCACCCTCCTCCCTTTGCCCCGAGGACATCACGAGAGCCGCTAACCCTCCTCCAGGAGCCAGCTGATGAGGGAGGAGACGCACAACTGCGGACCTCTCCTGCTGGCACACGAACAACGTCACCTTCTTCACTCTTCAGCACACCAGCCATATTTTTGGGGGACTAGCCAGAGTTGTTAAAGTTGAGCTATATGTACTGTGAAGCCAATGCAGACAGCGGCAAAGTGGCAAAGTGGCTTTGAACGAAACTCAAAACAAGTAACTCTCACTAGGGTCCGCAAGGCTTTAATGTCGAGAAAGAGTGCACACTCTAAGAGCTGAAAAAATGGGACAACGTTTGCGTTCACTCAAATTCTGTGATGCTTCTATCCACAGCTCGAAAAGTTATTTATAAAGAAAGAGACATCTCTCACTTTCCTCTCGTTCCTGCCAGCTGTCACCTCCACATTCCATATCCTCCGTACTTTTAATTTTGAATCATTATGTTGCCCTCCTTCTCCGTAACTCATTCTTTCTCCCGACTTTTCTTCCCTTTACTCCTTTGTTATCTACTCCCAACGTACTTCTCTCTTCTAATTTCATTTAATAGGTCGAGCCTGGTCAGCCCATGCACTGCTATGCAAGGTGTGCTGTATTGGAGTATGGACTTGAAGCCCTGCCCACTCTCTCCCCACCACCACATCCACCACCACCACATCCACCACCACCGCATCCACCACATCCACCACCACATCCACCACCACCACCACCACATCCCATCCACCACATCCACCACCACCACCACATCCACCACCACATCCACCACCACCACATCCACCACCACCACCACCATATCCACCACCACCATATCCACCACCACATCCACCACCACCACATCCACCACCACCACATCCACCACCACCACATCCACCACCACCACATCCACCACTTCCACATCCACCACTTCCACATCCACCACCTCCACATCCACCACCTCCACATCCACCACCTCCACATCCACCACCTCCACATCCACCACCTCCACATCCACCACAACATCCACATCCACCACCACCACCACATCCACCACCACATACACCACCACCACCACCACATCCACCACCACCACATCCACCACCACCACATCCACCACCACCACCACATCCACCACCGCCACCACATCCACCACCACCACCACCACATCCACCACCATCTCCACATCCACCACCATCACCACCACATCCACAATCACCACCACATCCACAATCACCACCACATCCACCACCACATCCACCACCACCACATCCACCACCACCACATCCCCCAGATCCACCATCACCACATCTATATGTGTGGCTCTGTGTGTGTGTAGGTGCAAATGCAATGTTCTTGGATTTTCGTCACAATAAAATACACTGGACATAATCTTCATAAAAGTTATTTACAAACGTTTACGCTATTGCCATTATAAATTACAATAACTTTTATTTAAGTATTAATTATTCACAAAATTAAAAGCCATTGTTATTTGTAATATCAATACATCTAAGTCACGTAAGTACAACACACATTGCATTACAAATGCTATAGATGTCACATTTGCGAAAGTTAAAACTATTGACATTGTAACTGACAAAGCTATTAATTTTGCTATTTTTAAAACCAACACAAATAAAAAAAAGTGTCATTTACAATACCAATCGCTCAAACTTTCCTAATGCGAGACCTATTGCATTTCCAATGCTTGTTTACCTAGTGGCCGCTCACCCTTATTGAAAATATATCATAAAACCAAGCCGAGACTGCTCTCTGACATGTTAATAGATATTTGCAGTGGGTTTCAGCATGTGCTCCTCCTAGCTGCCCATACACCCCCCACCCCGTTATTGCCCTGGTGTTTACTGCGAGGCAACTAAAGGTTGTTATCTAGGGTGCCACCAGCGAGTGGGGATGAGTGGGCCCATCAGGGCAGATGTGGCTAACCCACCAGATTGTTGCACACATTCCCCAATGTTATCTGAGGAAAGGGACGCAAAATGTCAGTTTGCTTCAGCTGTTTTATATCACATCACAGCACTGTCCTGTACCAAGCGTGCTCTTCCTTCTGCGCACAGCGGGCAAATATACCACAGGTCCGCTTGAAGGTGCACCGATCGGTAGAAAACTGGACACGGCGGCTTTATGTCATTTTAGATGAATGTTGTTTCTATAGCGCACAGTATATGGTCAGTATGGTCTCGTAGCGCTGTCTGCCCCTATTGTGAGTGAATCTAGTACCTTTCTCATAAAATTCCACGTGATGACTATTGCTCTTGCTCTTGTTCTAAATAAAGACTCGCGAAACCAATACTTGTAAACAGAGGAGTGTTCCCAGAGACTTTCTCTCACTGTGTCTGACCAAGGACCTGTCACCTGCCCCAGGCTACTGACATAAATACATCCAATGAAACACTCAAACTCACAGAGTGAATGTCTGAACCCCAAAGTATTATTACTATGAGACAATCTTTTAACGTATGCTACAGCAAACTTTCTTCTAGCTGGTCCCCTATTGGTGCATATCCTGAGAACCATGTACTTGTGAAGAATGTATGAAAGTCTTTGTCTAAAATACTATAAAAGAGCATGTATGTTCTGCACCAGGGAGCCCCCTCACTCCCCACCTTGATAAAGCAAGTCTGAGCCAGATTCCATATAAAACTGTACAGAGGTCCTTAAACATATGATTTGTACGTATTGCTGCTAAACTTACAGATTTCACGTATTCTGCCTATTAACTCTTTATATAACATGTCAAACTATAAGCAGCATCTTTCATTCTTCTAAGAATGTTTCAGCATAGAATTTATTATAATTGAAATAGAGACAGGTCCAGTGAGGGAGCCCCAAAGTCCGTATAGGGACTACGCCGCTCCCAGTCCTAGCCACTGGCGTGCTCCATGAGCTGGAATTAAGGTATGTCGGCTCGCCAACACCTGGTCCAGTCAGGGAGCCCCAAAGTCCGTATAGGGACTACACCGCTCCCAGTCCTAGCCACTGGCGTGCTCCATGAGCTGGAATTAAGGTATGTCGGCGCGCCAACACCTGGTCCAGTCAGGGAGCCCCAAAGTCCGTATAGGGACTACACCGCTCCCAGTCCTAGCCACTGGCGTGCTCCATGAGCTGGAATTAAGGTATGTTGGCGCGCCAACACCTGGTCCAGTCAGGGAGCCCCAAAGTCCGTATAGGGACTACGCCGCTCCCAGTCCTAGCCACTGGCGTGCTCCATGAGCTGGAATTAAGGTATGTTGGCGCGCCAACACCTGGTCCAGTCAGGGAGCCCCAAAGTCTGTATAGGGACTACGCCGCTCCCAGTCCTAGCCACTGGCGTGCTCCATGAGCTGGAATTAAGGTATCTTGGCGCGCCAACACCTGGTCCAGTCAGGGAGCCCCAAAGTCTGTATAGGGACTACGCCGCTCCCAGTCCTAGCCACTGGCGTGCTCCATGAGCTGGAATTAAGGTATGTTGGCACGCCAACACCTGGTCCAGTCAGGGAGCCCCAAAGTCTGTATAGGGACTACGCTGCTCCCAGTCCTAGCCACTGGCGTGCTCCATGAGCTGGAATTAAGGTATGTTGGCGCGCCAACACCTGGTCCAGTCAGGGAGCCCCAAAGTCCATATAGGGACTACGCCGCTCCCAGTCCTAGCCACTTGCGTGCTCCATGAGCTGGAATTAAGGTATGTTGGCGCGCCAACACCTGGTCCAGTCAGGGAGCCCCAAAGTCCGTATAGGGACTACACCGCTCCCAGTCCTAGCCACTGGCGTGCTCCATGAGCTGGAGTTAAGGTATGTCGGTGCGCCAACACCTGGTCCAGTCAGGGAGCCCCAAAGTCCATATAGGGACTACACCGCTCCCAGTCCTAGTCACTGGCGTGCTCCATGAGCTGGAGTTAAGTTATGTTGGTGCGCCAACACCTGGTTCAGTCAGGGAGCCCCAAAGTCCGTATAGGGACTACGCCGCTCCCAGTCCTAGCCACTGGCATGCTCCATGAGCTGGAATTAGGGTATGTCAGCGCGCCAACACCTGGTCCAGTCAGGGAGCCCCAAAGTCCGTATAGGGACTATGCCGCTCCCAGTCCTAGCCACTGGCGTGCACCATGAGCTGGAGTTAAGGTATGTCGGTGCTTGAAACACCTGGTCCAGTCAGGGAGCCCCAAAGTCCGTATAGGGACTACGCCGCTCCCAGTCCTAGCCACTGGCGTGCTCCATGAGCTGGAGTTAAGGTATGTTGGTGCGCCAACACCTGGTCCAGTCAGGGAGCCCCAAAGTCCGTATAGGGACTGCGCCGCTCCCAGTCCTAGCCACTGGCGTGCTCCATGAGCTGGAGTTAAGGTATGTTGGTGCGTCAACACCTGGTCCAGTCAGGGAGCTCCAAAGTCCGTATAGGGACTACGCCGCTCCCAGTCCTAGCCACTGGCGTGCTCCATGAGCTGGAGTTAAGCTATGTCGGTGCGCCAACCCCTGGTCCAGTCAGGGAGCCCCAAAGTCCGTATAGGAACTACGCCGCTCCCAGTCCTAGCCACTGGCGTGCTCCATGAGCTGGAGTTAAGGTATGTTGGTGCGCCAACACCTGGTCCAGTGAGGGAGCCCCAAAGTCCGTATAGGGACTACGCCGCTCCCAGTCCTAGCCACTGGCGTGCTCCATGAGCTGGAGTTAAGGTATGTCGGTGCGCCAACACCTGGTCCAGTCAGGGAGCCCCAAAGTCCGTATAGGGACTACGCCGCTCCCAGTCCTAGCCACTGGTGTGCTCCATGAGCTGGAGTTAAGGTATGTTGGTGCACCAACACCTGGTCCAGTCAGCGAGCCCCAAAGTCCGTATAGGGACTATGCCGCTCCCAGTCCTAGCCACTGGCGTGCACCATGAGCTGGAGTTAAGGTATGTCGGCGCGCCAACACCTGGTCCAGTCAGGGAGCCCCAAAGTCCGTATAGGGACTATGCCGCTCCCAGTCCTAGCCACTGGCGTGCACCATGAACTGGAGTTAAGGTATGTCGGCGCGCCAACACCTGGTCCAGTCAGGGAGCCCCAAAGTCCGTATAGGGACTATGCCGCTCCCAGTCCTAGCCACTGGCGTGCACCATGAGCTGGAGTTAAGGTATGTCGGCGCGCCAACACCTGGTCCAGTCAGGGAGCCCCAAAGTCCGTATAGGGACTATGCCGCTCCCAGTCCTAGCCACTGGCGTGCACCATGAGCTGGAGTTAAGGTATGTCGGTGCTTGAAACACCTGGTCCAGTCAGGGAGCCCCAAAGTCCGTATAGGGACTATGCCGCTCCCAGTCCTAGCCACTGGCGTGCTCCATGAGCTGGAGTTAAGGTATGTCGGTGCGCCAACACCTGGTCCAGTCAGGGAGCCCCAAAGTCCATATAGGGACTACACCGCTCCCGTCCTAGTCACTGGCGTGCTCCATGAGCTGGAGTTAAGGTATGTTGGTGCGCCAACACCTGGTTCAGTCAGGGAGCCCCAAAGTCCGTATAGGGACTACGCCGCTCCCAGTCCTAGCCACTGGCGTGCTCCATGAGCTGGAATTAGGGTATGTCAGCGTGCCAACACCTGGTCCAGTCAGGGAGCCCCAAAGTCCGTATAGGGACTATGCCGCTCCCAGTCCTAGCCACTGGCGTGCACCATGAGCTGGAGTTAAGGTATGTCGGTGCTTGAAACACCTGGTCCAGTCAGGGAGCCCCAAAGTCCGTATAGGGACTACGCCGCTCCCAGTCCTAGCCACTGGCGTGCTCCATGAGCTGGAGTTAAGGTATGTTGGTGCGCCAACACCTGGTCCAGTCAGGGAGCCCCAAAGTCCGTATAGGGACTGCGCCGCTCCCAGTCCTAGCCACTGGCGTGCTCCATGAGCTGGAGTTAAGGTATGTTGGTGCGCCAACACCTGGTCCAGTCAGGGAGCTCCAAAGTCCGTATAGGGACTACGCCGCTCCCAGTCCTAGCCACTGGCGTGCTCCATGAGCTGGAGTTAAGGTATGTCGGTGCGCCAACCCCTGGTCCAGTCAGGGAGCCTCAAAGTCCGTATAGGGACTACGCCGCTCCCAGTCCTAGCCACTGGCGTGCTCCATGAGCTGGAGTTAAGGTATGTTGGTGCGCCAACACCTGGTCCAGTCAGGGAGCCCCAAAGTCCGTATAGGGACTACGCCGCTCCCAGTCCTAGCCACTGGCGTGCTCCATGAGCTGGAGTTAAGGTATGTCGGTGCGCCAACACCTGGTCCAGTCAGGGAGCCCCAAAGTCCGTATAGGGACTACGCCACTCCCAGTCCTAGCCACTGGCGTGCTCCATGAGCTGGAGTTAAGGTATGTTGGTGCGCCAACACCTGGTCCAGTCAGCGAGCCCCAAAGTCCGTATAGGGACTACGCCGCTTCCAGTCCTAGCCACTGGCGTGCTCCATGAGCTGGAGTTAAGGTATGTTGGTGCGCCAACACCTGGTCCAGTCAGGGAGCCCCAAAGTCCGTATAGGGACTACGCTGCTCCCAGTCCTAGCCACTGGCGTGCTCCATGAGCTGGAAATAAGGTAAGTCGGCGCGCCAACACCTGGTCCAGTCAGGGAGCCCCAAAGTCCGTATAGGGACTACGCTGCTCCCAGTCCTAGCCACTGGCGTGCTCCATGAGCTGGAAATAAGGTAAGTCGGCACGCCAACACCTGGTCCAGTCAGGGAGCCCCAAAGTCCGAATAGGGACTACGCCGCTCCCAGTCCTAGCCACTGGCGTGCTCCATGAACTGGAATTAAGGTATGTCGGCGCGCCAACACCTGGTCCAGTCAGGGAGCCCCAAAGTCCGAATAGGGACTACGCCGCTCCCAGTCCTAGCCACTGGCGTGCTCCATGAGCTGGAATAAAGGTATGTCGGCGCACCAACACCTGGATACATCTGTTACTGTTGTCGCTTCATCACTGCCATAGATACTATTATCAGGGGAACCATGCAATGAAGTTAACTTCTTTTTAATTAAAAAAGGCTTGACATTTGTGTAAAAAGCCTCTAATACCCGCGCCCACACCTTGCAGCGAGTGGGTTTAACCCAGGAGCCTCTTTAAGAGTTTCCCAGCCCTGGTAATATTTCGCAGCCTGTCGCAGTACATCTGCTTTCAGGCGCTTATTGCTTTCTTTACAGAATAAATAAAGAAAAAATCCCTCTTTGCTTTGCTGTCAGCACTGCTCGAAAGAGCAACCGCCTTTAACAACTCTGCCTGCACTGGGCTGTCTCCACTCACACATCAACTGCAGAGGGATGGGAATCTAGAGCAAGGGTTTAGTAAAACACCTTTTCACAGGTGGCAGCGTTAACAAATTGAGCTCCGCTACGGTAGTAGGCAGTGCTTAATTTGTAAAAAATTACGTGCCAGGGTCCTTCTCCAAAAGCCACTGCAGCCTGTGCCACCCATACCCTGCCAGTGCTGGCAATGGCAGTACCAACATAACACCTTAAACATTGCACTCCTACCAGTGTGACAATTCAAACTATTTCAGACCACACACAGCTACACTAATGGCATGAGAGGCTAGTATTATTCATTTTCAATGTATATTGACTTAATAAACACAGTTGTTGTGCTCATCTAAAAAAAGACAGCGCCTGTCACTAGAGCCAGTGTTGACAATTAAGTGCCGGTGCCACACACCGGAACCACCAGCACAAATTAAGCACTGGTAGTAGCACTAGCTTTTCAATATTGAGCACCTCTACGGAGCTGGCAACCTTATCATGGATTATAGTTGACAGAACGTTGCATTCTGGGACTTGAAGTTTTGCTTTTAAAATCATAAATATTGGATCAACTATCCTAACACAAAAGGTGTTGTGGGCTAGTAAGCCAAGACTGGATGAAGGTGTCACTTGTGAGGGTTACTTGGCAGCAATGTAC
Organism: Lissotriton vulgaris; assembly: GCF_964263255.1. NCBI lineage: Eukaryota > Metazoa > Chordata > Amphibia > Caudata > Salamandridae > Lissotriton > Lissotriton vulgaris. The sequence goes on from NC_141685.1 coordinate 376,082,819, forward strand.
AGTAGCTTAGACCCATAATTATGGGGACATACCATTCCCCCGTCTACATTATCTCGTCTTGCCCTTAACTAATAATATTTACCTCAATAGTATCATTATGTCACTTGCAATAATATTTGGCAACATTTGCTAAAGATTAAATAAAAAGGAATATATATATATATGGGGAATATTTGAGAAATGTTTAGACAGCCATGTAACTGCTCGACTGGAAAATTATTTGTACTCAACGAACTTGCTAACACAGATGCAAGCCAGCTTCTGTCTTGCTCACAGCACATTAGAAGTCCTTATGGCTCCAGTTGACAGCTTGAGAAATGAGAATAATGGAAACAACATACATGCTTTAATTTTACTGGACCTATTTGCAGCTTTTGACAGTCAACCAACCCATCCTCGTGAATCGGTTAAGAGCTGCATGCATTTCTGGCATTGCATTGACTTGGTTTACATTGTTTCTAAAAATTTGTTTTCAAGTTATTAGCGTATCTCCATCCAGAGCCCTATAAGTACATCTCAAATACGGTGCACCACAGGGATCTGCATTATCATTGTCTCTATATAGCAAATGCATGTGCCTTTTTTCCAAACTAATGGGCACATTTCTCCATATTGTATGCAGTGCAATGCAACAAGTCACTTGACTGCGCTGCGTGAAAGGGAAGGGGCAGGAATGCGCTGTTTTTAACATCTTATGGCACATTCCTGCACTTCAGGCAGCCTTGTGTCAACGCAGGCACCCTTGCACCTTAGTGCAAGGGTGTCTGCGTTGTAAGTAGAATTGTTTTTGCGCAGGAAGGGACAACTTCCTGCACAAAAACAATTCTCCGCGGCATCTTCCTCTTTCTATGTGTGCTGGAGAATGCAGCACATATAGAAAGAGGAGAAATAAAGGTATTTCACCTAATTACGCCTCACTTGGGAAGGCGTAGTATTTTGATATACTCCCAGGTCTACTAGTAATGGTAAATCTGGGAATGCACCAGAATCATTGGGTGGATTGGTCTGATCACCCAAGGTTCACCCATGGATGCCTCCTTGGGGCCGAGTAACGCAACACAGAGACTTGCACCATGTTACTCTAGATTTATCAAGCCATACAAGGTGGCCTTCCGTGACTTGATGAATCTGACTAAGTATTGTGTCACCTTTGCCCCTCTTAGCATGGCGCAAGGGCAATGCTACTCAGTGATAAATATGCTCCTAAATCTGTATATGTATGTGGATGACTCAAATATATCTGTACTTTGCAGGGAAGAAGTAGAGAAAGAACTAGAAAAAATTGTTGATGCAGATGTTATAGAGCACGTTGAATCTTTGGAATGGATTTCTCCGTTTGGTATTGCAAGAGATATAAATGGAAAAATCAAAATTTGCATTGATTTGCATCATATCAAGAACAATATTGTTGTAAATACATTTCCATTGCTCAAACTATCAGAAATGCTTACCTTGGTGAAAGGTGCTAATTGGTTATCTATAATAGACCTTTCAGCTGCATAGCACCAGATTTGTCTAAAGGAGGAGAGCAAACCTATTACAGAATTTATTACACCTATGGGTTGTTTCCAATACAAAAGGTTGTTTTTTTGGGTTGACCTCAGCCGCAGCTATCTTTCAGAGAATCATGTACCGTCTTTTTGGAAAACATTCTACTGTCAAATGTTTCCAAGATGATATTTTAGTCTTTGGTAAGGACAAATTGGAACAAGACAAAGCTTTAGAAGATGTTTTACGAGGGCTGGAAAAGAATGGACTAACTGTAGAGCATTCTAAATGTAAATTTTCTGTTAGACCTGTGACTTATTTAGGGCATGTACTGTGTGGTGAAGGTATAGCTACTTAACCCAAGATAGTCAAAGCAATCCTTGACACCCCTCATCCTTCAAATAAAGATGATCTCAGATCTTTTTGGGGTTTAATTGAGTTCTACAATAATTTTTTGAAAGGATTTTTCAGCAACGTTTATACTATCAGACAGTTGCTAAAAACAATGTTTAATTTGTTTGGTCTGACAAATGCAAGGATGAATTTTATGATGTTAAAAAAGCCATTGCTGAGGCTCAGGTACTTAAAGGGTTTGATCAGGATCTAAAAAATGTTATCACCGTTGATGCAAGCAATAAGGGGTTTGGAAGTGTTTTATCCCATAATGATGGTGAAGGAAAGAAAAGTATAATAGCCTATGCTTCACGAGCCATACCCCCCCCCACAGAGGAGAAACTCTGTTATTGAAAAGGAGACACTAGCATGCGTGTGGGGTTTGGATCATTTTCCCTCTTTTGTTTGGGGTAAACAAATTTATAGTTAGCACTGATCATAAACCCCTGTAAGATTTTTGTCTATCAAAGGACTTTTCAATGCATCGGCAAGAATTGCAAAAATGTCCATGCACCTACAAGATTTCATATATAGCACAGTGTGTCACTGCGAAGAGTAATGTGTTAGCAGATTTCTTTTCGTGTATGCCTACTGAAATGTATGAATGTCTTGAGAAAAATGAGTGGTACGATCTAAGTGTGGCACTCATACATGATCAAGGAGCTCCCAGAGTGTTAGAGGACGTTTGGAGAAAAAATGGATTTTAAGATAATAACATGCAACAAACTATTGAATGGATAAGGATGGGCTGGCCCAAAAAGTCTGGGTTGGTTGATCAAATGAGACATTTTTGGGACTCACCTAAAACTACCTTACATCCATCCACCTATCGGCTGTGGAACAAACTCAATTTGGAACACTTGGAAACACAACTGACATCCAGTAAAAATCTGGAAATCATAAATTCTGTTCAAAATCTATATGAGTGGCTACAGGAAGCTTTTGACATCCTGATACCACTCAAAACCACACAACAGAACAAAAGAAAAAAAGCACCTTGGAGAAACATAGACATAAAAGACATAAAAGAACAAGTTAGAAAGCTGCAACCTAGCTGGCTCAAAACAAATGCCAAACAAGACAAACTTCACCTACAGAAAATTAACAGATTTTACAAGTCAGCTATCAAAAAAGCTAAGAAAATGCACTATTCAGACAGAATTCAAAACGCTAAATGTGCAAATAAAGAATTTTATAAAATACTCAATGAATTTTGCAAACCAAATTGCCTAGAAGGTACTCATCCTGTTACTCAAGATATTACAGACAAACTTGCAAATCATTACACAGATAAAGCAGACACGTTGGACTCGTACTTAAAACAGAAACAAAGCACCAGCACTAACCCTTGTACAAAACAACAATCCAAGAATGTTCTAATCAAGCCCCTCCGTTCCTTCCAACACATAAGTCACACGATGAATTTATGGACCTGGTCAAAGAAAGCAGGACTGCCGGCAGCCCTTCTGACCCCTGTCCACCACAAACTTTCAAGGCAATTCTTTTAACAACCTCTGCTGCCACTCCAGTAAGAAGAATCATCAGCGATTCCTTAACTACTGGAATATTTCCAGAAGAACTCAAAAAGACATACATACGCCCTTTACTGAAGAAAACAAACTTGGACCAGCTGAACCCTGATAACTACAGGCCCATTACAAATGGACCTTTCCTGGGCAAACTGATAGACAGAGCAGTGTTCACCCATATGTCACAATTCATTGAAGAGAATGACATATTTTCAGATTTACAAACAGGATTCCGTCCAGGAAGAGGCACTGAATCTGCCCTCCTTGCCATCTGTGATGACCTGAAGAATATAGTTGACCGCAACCGGGTTGCTGCGCTGTGCCTCTTGGACCTCTCAGCTGCCTTTGACACGGATGACCATGACACTCTGAAACAAAGACTCTATGAAGCAGGCATAGAGGGAACTGCTCTAGACTGGATCGCGTCCTACCTTTGAAACAGAATTAATGTCATCCATACCCCACCTTTCTCATCCAAACCATACACCACAAAAGCAGGGGTCCCTCAAGGTTCCATCATCTCGCCCATGCTTTTCAACATCTACATGAAGTCATTACCAGTACTGACCATTAAATTTCACCTCACGTGCTATAACTATGCAGATGACACGCAAATACTCCTTCAACTGGAATGCCCCAAAGACATTGGAAAATCACCAATTTTCAGCTGCCTCAGAGCCGTGGATCAGTGGATGACTCGGAGCCTTCTCAAATTGAATGCTTCAAAAACTGAAAAAATCACGTGTGGCGATTGGAAACATTACAACCCGCTTGCTGCATGGCTTGATGAACTGGGTTCACTGCCTAAAGTATCCAAGGAAGTAAGAAACCTCGGAATGACCATGGACTCCAAGCTGTCGATGAATGCCCAAGTGAATAAACTAGCAAGATCAAGCTTTGCTACTATAAAAAGGCTGCGAAGAATTTTCCCTCATTTGGGATTTCCACACAAGGTCCAAGCTACCATCTCCCTTGTTCTGTCCAAACTCGATAACACCAATAGCCTCTACCATGGATCACCTTTAACGACCATGAAAAGACTACAATCGCTTCAGAACTCAGCTGCCAGACTACTCTTGCATATCAAACTGCGAGGCCACATCTCCCCTGCCTTGAAAGCCGGTTGCCAGAAGATCCATGTTCAAGGTGCTTTGTATCCCCCACAAAGCAATACATGGAATAGGACCACTCTTCATCAGGAATAAAATCACCAAACACATTCAATAAAGGAACCTCCACTCTAAAGGAGCATCTCGCCTCAAAATCCCACCATACAAGAAAAAAAACATGGGTGGCACATCCTTATCTGCTCAAGCAGCCAAACTAAGGAACTTTTTACCCCCAACATAAGGTCCACCGACAACCACCTTATCTTCAGAAAACTACTCAAGATTTGTCTCCTTCCCACATAAGCACCATACGCAAACAGAAATTTACAGCATATCCCTCTGTATATAAGCATTTGTTTTCACTATAGATATGTACCTATCTTTGTGTATTACTTTGTATAATCATGTAAAATAATATGTTAAGAGAAAAAAAAAATCACCTCTGATCTACATGTACATACTTCCATTGTGCATCTATGTACCTTCCATGTACTTGGATCTGTGTGTCTGTTACTTTTCTCCTGAAAAAGCATATCCAATGCACCACCCTATTTCTCATCCTGTGCCTCTATCAATATCTTTAATCTACATATACTTACCTCCTTTATGTATCTATGTACTTTCACTGTACTTATGGATCTATATATTTATCACTTTCTTCTAATCTAGCATTTCCAATGCACTACCCTATTTCTCAGCCTATACTTCGCTCAATATATCTTCTAGCCCAACCCTTCTGACTCATCTCAAACTTCTTTCTACTACTACTTCTAATGCACTACCCTATCTCTCATCCTATATATCTATCAATACATCTTCTACATCCACTCTCTCATTTATCCCAAATCCCATACCACTTCTTTTTACTCGCCAAAATAACCCTTTCTAGACTCTCTCCTACTCTACCCCTCCTTGCATCATCTGACACCTCTTTTTACTATGCCGATCCCCTGAAACAAAACTTTCTAAACTCTTCCCTCTGACTCCTCCCCTCCAAAACTCCTTTTTACTCATCCAAAAGCCTCCTCCTACTGCTAAGACCTAAAAAAAAAACCTTCACTCTTTTATCCCTCCACTATCATTTTCAATCAAAATTAACAGACTAATATGTTCACTTCTCAAATTCCATATTCAACTATACTAATATACTACCCAAATAACTGAATAAGATATCCACTACTCAAATTACTTCATATTTATACTATACTAATTTTCAACACTAATCCTTTATGGGTTCCAGAGTGGCGTGCTACTCGCCAGAAAAGCGCTTCAACACCCATCAGGGGTAACAGGTGCTATATGAATGCAAATCTTTCTTCCCCTTTTATCCCTCCGCTATCCTTCTCACTCCAAGTAACTGACTAATATCCACCACTGAAATTACTTTCATCTTAATTCACCACTAATCCTTTATAGGCTTCCTGAATAGCGTGCGTCAACAAGCGCAATATAAATACAAACCTTTGTCCTCCTATATCCTTCTTCAATCATTCAAAAACCAAATAACTACCTAACCTATCCACCACTTAAAATTTACTTGCATGTTTTACTATACTGTTTCAACACTAAACCTCTATGGGTCCCGGAGTAGTGTGCTACTCGCCGAAAAAGCGCTTTGACGCCTCGTCAGGGGTAGTAAGCGCTATATAAATGCAATTACAATACAATACAATACTTCTCTCAGAAGTCATATTTTGACTCTATGTCATGATGAGCATTTTGGTGTTGTAAAAACTAAACAAAGAGCCAAAAAATGGTATTGGTGGCAAGGAATGGATATGGACGTGGAAAGGCTTGTATGGAACTGCATGTTATGTGCAAATTCTGCCAAATGCCTTAAAACATTAGGGCCAAACATGCAAACTTTTTATTCCTGAGAAACCATGGCATACAGTGGCCATAGAAATTATGGGACCTGTTGGATCACCTTCCAGGTATCAAATCGCTATGATTGATGTTTTTTCAGGGTGGCCTATAATCAAAGTTGTTGAGAATGCCAATTCTATGAAAGTGCTTAAATTCATGGACATGGTCTTTGTGAATGAAGGGTTGCCAGTGCAAGTAATCAGTGATAATGGTGAACAATTCCAATCCAACACTGTTAGAAGTTATTTTAAAAAATTGGGCATTAAACATAGAACTACTTCTCTTTACAATCCCATTGTGAATGGAATGATAGAGACATTTAACAGAGTTTTGAAGGGGAGCATCCAAATGGCAACCAAGAATGGCATGGACCGGCAGAATCAGGTTCACAAATCTGTGTGGACGTACAGAACAACCGTTCATGATGCATTAGGTGTGACACCTTCTGAGGAAATGCACGGAAACAAATGCGAGAACTAAATGCAATCCAGAATGGTTAATTCAAAGGGCTGATTCCAAAGTTTCTAGGGAAAATGTAAGGAACAAGAGTGTCAGTAAACACCTCGAATATAAAAGTTCATTTGATGAAAAAAAGGGTCTCAAATATCTAAAAATTAGTGAAGGTATGTGGGTAAAAGTTAGGTTCCCTTGAAAAGTCAGAAAAGAAGAAACCTCTACAAGTAACAGAAGTGTTACGCAATTCTGTCGGTCTTAATGATGGGAAGGTTTGGAACCTAAAAAGAGGAGAGCATGGTGTGCATACTGAAGGTTTTGGGCGATTTGGTGAGGGTTCCTCTTCTATGCCCTCCATTGGATATGGTTTTGATATTGTAGCGGAGGAGGTTCAGGAACATCCCAGAGAAGAGGGTCAGACAGTAAATGGAAGGAGTGAGAGCATGATTGATTCAGAGGTCAACAATGGTGGTCCTGAAAGGGTGATTGACTCATCGGATGCGAGGTTAGAGGAAAATAGGAAGAGTCCAGAGGCCACCGGGTACAGCAATTAAAGGGCTACGGACTCCTCTGATACTGGTGTTGACCTCGACTCCCGAGATGATCCTAAAAGTGAAAACAAAGAGCCTCAGAATGTGTGTGTGAATGAAGAAGGAGTTATAAACCCAGGAGTTACAGATGGGTGTTTTAGAGTACGAACTAGACCGAAGTGGATGACTGATTTTGTATGCAGTAGGGAGGAACCATAACCATGTTTTCTTTTGGTTTAATACTCCTCCATATTTTATTCAATTGTTTCCTATTTTTAAGGGAAAAGGATGCGTCATGTTTTGTCTAATTATATATTTTTTTACACGCGACCCCACGTGCATTCTTGTTTTTCTTTGTAAACCCTGCCTCTATTCCATATACTTACAAGTTGAGGGTTTTGGAGCTTTCAGCCAGTACACTTGAGGCAGTTGGAGTAGAAGGAAGGTCATCAAGGCTTTTGGCTTGTATTGGTGTTTCAACTCAAAGATATTTACTTGCAAAACTCCAGACTTTATATGAAGCACTGTAAAAATGCGTTAATGGTAACTTTATATGAAGGCAGTACAGAAGCGTCACTGGCTGGTGGCGGCAAGAAGTCTGGATACTTTAATTGAGGTATTATTGAATTGAATTGAATTGAGTTTTTATAGAGCGCGATAGCTACCCGCAGGCGTCCTAGCGCTAGTGATTAACAGGTGTGTATGAGGAAAGAGACTGTATTTATCTGCCGAACAGGAGGGTTTACAATGTTTTCCGGAAAGGGAGAAGATTGGGCTCAGAGCGGAGGGAGAGGGGAAGGGAGTTCCAAATTCTGGCCGAATTCACAGAGAAGGTTCGGCCTCCGCACCTCGCTCATTAGATCCTGGGGTTGCTTGCTCGGAAAGCGTGCGTTGACCTAAGCTGCCTGGTGGGGTTGTATGGATTGATCAGGGTGCGATTTAGAACTGCTCCTTTCCTCCAGAAAGCACGATGGGCAATGCACAAGCTTTTTAACTCGATTCTTTCCTTAATAGGTAGCCAGTGGAGATCTTTTAGTTCAGTTTTCACGGATTGGCGACGAGGGATGCCCAGGAGGGTACGGGCAGCGCAGTTTTGAATTACCTGGAGTTTTTTGAGGGTTGATTGGGGTTCTCCCAGGTAGAGGGCGTTCCCAAAATCCAGCCGAGAGAGAATTAGGCCCTGGATCATAATCTGTTTTGCCTTTAGAGGGTGGAGCGGAAGGATTTTACGGATGAGCCTGAGGATACCCAGGCAGGTAGCAGATAACTTTACTGCCTGGTGGTTGAATGTAAGTGTTTTATCCATCCAGATTCCCAGGCTTTTAATGGTATCTTTAGGTTCGGGGGCGTAGCCCAATGAGGATGGCCAAATGGAGTCGATGGATTTTAACGGAGAATTACCTAAATCATTAGCTCCGTCTTGTCCCCATTTAACTTTAAATATGACTGGGTCATCCAGGCACAGACGGCTTCCATGCATCTCCTTAGATCACTTGGCTGGGTTGAGGGGTGATTCAGCATTACCACCAGCTGGGTGTCATCAGCATATGATATAGTTTGAACACCAAAAGGGTGGATGATCTCAGCAAGGGGGCGCATGTATATATTAAACAGTGTGGGGCTCAGGGAGGAGCCCTGAGGAACCCCACAGCTGAGTAGTTTGCTGGGCGATGTAACATTACTCTCACAAACTCGGAAGGATCGGTCTGACAGAAAAGATTGAATCCAGGCCTTTGCCCTGGAGCTAATTCCTAGACCCGAGATCCTCTGTATAAGGATGTCGTGATTTACGGTGTCAAAGGCGGCACTGAGGCCCAGTAGAATAATGGCCGCAGTACCGCCTTGGTCCGCAATCATTTTAGCTCCTTCTGTCACAGCCAAAAGTGCGGTTTCTGTCCCATGCATGGGACGAAACCCAGTCTATGATACGTCCAGTAGGTTATTGATTCCTAGGAATTCTGTAAGAGTGTTATTTACATGTTTCTCCGCGATTTTACTTATCCAGGGCAGTAAAGAGATCGGACGATAGTTTCCTGGATTCTTCTGGTCTAGGTTGGCTTTTTTTAGAAGGGCTTTCATTGGTTCATAGTAGGTCCCAGGCCGCTTACAGACATTTTTATTATTCTAGGCCATAATGCATGATTGTGTGAAGAGTGATTATAGGACACCAATTTCAAAGTTAGTTTTCCATTTCTGAGGGCATGATTCACACTAAATGCCAAGAAATACCTCGGAAGTACAGTTCCTCGCAGTATCAGTAATTCCCAATGCTAGAACATTGTATTGGTATTCTCACGCCAATCAGTAGCATTCCAACTGCCTAATTTTTGCCAGTGTTGGCGGTGCTCGGAGCCTCCTCCTCAAAATCAGCAGTTGTTTTTTAAAGTCTGCCCTATAGTGGCACTGTCTGCTTATTTTTGAACACAGGACATGAGCACAGCGTTTTCAGTTCAATTTACATTGAATATTCTTACAACTAGGTGACTTAATTCAGGCCAAATGTTCACATTTATAGGAGTGTTTTGACATTTGACAGGGGCATTGAGTGGTGCAATCTGCAGTAGCCTGGGAAATACACTCGACCCTGCGGTTTACTTTTCGACAAATTAAGCACTGAATAATGTAATTGCAAACCTCTGGTGGCAGCTCTGCTACACCATCAGCTGACCAGGCCCTTGTCAGTATGCAAAGCCTCAAAAACAGTACCTCCCAACGCTGATGAAGTCTAAAGCTGTAACCCAGATGGAAAAAGCTATAAACCCATTCCATATAAAGTTGAACTCCACTCAAGCAGATGTGAAAAACATAAACCATCTTTTAAATGTTAAGATAAAGGTGTTCTGGAGAGAGGGCAAATCTTTTTGAGAGAACTTGAATTAATTATAGAAACAGACTGCCATGGAGAAGGCAGAACCTCTTTAATTCAGAGAATCCTCTGGCCTAAAAAGAAGTAGTAAGATAGTTGAGGTAAGCAATTACCATATCGGATTTATTGTCTGTTGCCTTAGTAAATTTAACGTTTGTGTTTTACATCCGCTTGTAAATGTTTTGCAGTTATGAAGCAAAGGTTACATTTGTAATTGGCAATCTGTCTGCACAGGTGCGGTAGAGTCTACAAAATCAATGTGAACAATCCAATAAAGAGTTTTAGGAGATGTTTGCTGAGAGGTTGGCCACGGTAACTGAAAAGGCAGAATTGTTTTCCTTCACCAAGGAAGTCACAGCCTGGTTGTCCAGGTACCACCATTGACATGATCGGTTGTAATCGTTCTCTGGTCAGAAGCCGAGCATGGAGCAATTCAACATGAACAGAAAGAAAACTGCAATAGATTTTCAGATCAAAAAAGTCCAATGACTGTGATACTTTGCATCCTTCTGGATTGTAATCTCTTAATCACAAAAGTCTTCAGTACCACCAGCTTACCGCCATGCTGGTGCTTGGTCATACATCCTTGTATATATTACATATAAGCGGGTGCCAGACGTTTCATAGTGTAGCATTTATGACAAGTCACTGCTTTCCAAAACCAGATTGGACTAGTGCTAAATTGGCCCTGCCATCTTATATTTGATTCTCATTTGTCCTCCTCTCTTCCGGTTCTGAAGTGATTGCTATTTGCGTTTTCAGTGCCTTGGTGGCTAGCATTTCTTACGACTGAGTCAGATATTGAGTCTGAGTCACCCTGATCTGGTGTTTCCGATTTCTTTGTGCCCATGTCTTTGGGTTTCTTTCCTCTAATACCATTTTGTTTGACATTTTTGTGTCCTGGCTTCCTGTCTCTTGAGACTCCCTAACCTCAATGTTCAATGTCCCAGTACTTCTTGTCTTGTATAATCTTATCTCTGGACCTCTCCTGTCCTGTCTTGACCTTCCTACCTTTAGAACTTGTTTTTTTCGAGTTGTTTGGCATGAGCAGACAGATGATGAATGATACATCAGTGTCTTTTCCCTGCGGAAGAGTAATCAAACATCAAAGATCAAATATTATCATGGCCAAACAGCAATTGTGGACCAACATGAACCAGTGGAAACCTGCTGATTTTGCCACTGGATTCAAGCTAGTCTGGCTGATGAGAGGTGCTACCCAGATACGGGTCCCAGGAATCTTGTTTCCCATCCAGGGAAGACCTGGCCTGGCAGTTTGGACTGGACTGTTCCCATGAGGCACAGGGTCAAGACTGATTTGTATATAGCTGTGTCTGAACTGGGGTGGCAGAATGGGCTAAAGAATGGTGATGGATTCAACCCAGATCTGTGACTGGGGGTGAGTGCCTGAAAGGTTTCAGCACTCCGTCCATCATCTCCTTGTGATTGCTTAGGTCAGATAGACATGTATCTGTACTTCCTAATTGTTTTGTTCAGGATCTTCTTGTACCACATCCATGAGTCTCTTGTCAAAAAATGAAGTTCCTTGAGTCACCACCTACGCAGATGCATATCGATGTTCTATTTTAGAAAACTCTGACCAATTTCAAATCCAACTCAAAGCAACTACTGAGTTACAATCGGTGCTTACTTTCTAAAAGTAGAAATGCCTGGGCCCAAAGTGGTGTTCAGAAGCTCGCAGCTGGTACTATCAAACATCTGGGTGCCAAATACCAAGGCTGCATAGTCTTGATTACACGTCATGCCTCTTTCATCCACAACAATACATTCCCAGGCCCTTCATATCACTCATGCAGGTTCTTTGTCATCCCTAATTTCTCCTATTGTCACTATTATTCCATCATATGCTTCCTTTTCCCCCTAATCGGCCTTTCTCTCTCATGTTCTCGGTCAAAGGTTGATGATGACAAGTAAGTCCCAATACCCCAAAAGAGTGCTTGTGGGCTCCACCTGCAACCACCAGCTTAAATTAAACACTGCCTGGCCCATCCTATTTAGTACTGTCAGGAGAAACAGCCACTCCAAAGAGTCGAAGGCGTTCTCAGCATCCAGAAAGACTAAGACTGCCTCCAGATCTGGCCCTATCCTCTACTCAACGGCAAATAGCTCCTCTGATTATGTAAGGTAGCTTTCCTGGGATGAAGCCTGTTTGATACAAGAGGATCAACGTTCCCATAAGTGACATGAGTCTATTTGTCTAAATTCACCAGGGATAAACGTTGACACGATTTGCATAACTCTTCTTCTTGCCCGGCTTTGACTGTGCTCTTTACAGTGACCCTGGTGTAATATGTGGCAGGCGGCCCTGCTGTAGAGCCACATTATACTTTTCTGGCAATTGTGGGGCCAGAATGTCTTAATCTTCTGAATAAAATTTGGCTGTAAGACCATCAGACCATTTGGCCTTGAAAGCAGCAAATCTGTTTGATCTCCTCTACTGCAATTGGATTGAGTAGCAAACCCCTGAAGTCGCCATCTACCCATGGTAGAGCTATCTCATCCAGGTAGAGTTTGAGGGCCTCTTCAGATGGTGTGCCCATAGCCTAGCAGAGTGATGTGTAGAAACGTGACCTCATGCAAGATAACTTCTATATTACAGAGTCAATCACCACTGCTTGCTCGTATTGCAGTAACCCGGGTGTTCCCCCACTGGCTGATCGCCGTAACAACTAGACTAATGTTCTGTTTGATCTCTCTTGTTTTCCATATCTTCTTGTCATTGAGAATTTACCTAAATATTGCACATCACTATTGGCCAGCTCTCTAGGGGCTAGCAAACAACTAATTATCTGATTTAGTGTTTCAGAGTTTGCAGTTTCACTATGAAGTTTCTGCCTTGCGTCAATTTGATTCAAGGTGTTGCAACTGCAATCTATTGGACTTGAGGATTCCAGAATGCGTTGACATGGCAATGTTTCTAATATAGCCCTTAAAGTCCTCCCATAGCGTGAAGTGGTGTGGGACAGAGTCCATATTGGTCCAAAAGAATTATGTGGTCACTGTGCGTATTTCCTTTCAGAAAACTTTGTTTATTAGCCCCTCAAATGGGAACCTAAAACCACGTTTCTGAGGTGTAGAGGTTGTGACCCTCAATCCTAGGATCACCGGTGAATGGTCAAAGGCAGATAACTAAGCATCTCTGCCCAAATAAGTATATCCAATAATTATTGCATGAGACAGAATTGTGAATGGGAGAGTAAAAGAAGTGAGGTCACTCCTCGTCCGAGTGTGCTCTAGACAGCGACTATATCAGTCATGTCCATGATTTTCTGCAGAGCAGTCATGGCCCTAGGGATGAGAGGTGGCTCATCTGCAACCTCGACCTCTCGAGTGTCGTGTTCCAAGCTATATTAAAAACCACAAATATCAGTTTGGAGGCCTGTATTTCCCATACAATTTCAGTATGCCATGAAAGAATTTGGGGCAGTGCATATTGAGGGCATATATGTTGAAAAGTACAAGTACAACTAAAGCATCAAAGCAGGCACACATGACCATCAATAGTCTGTTACCTGGATCTGCATGCACATTTTGGAGGGAAGGGTACTCATTTTTAGATTAAGACAGTAACACCCCTTACATACTGACTACAGGAAGTAGTGGTGCGGGGGGGGGGGGGGGAGATGGCGGAAGCATCCCCAAAATAAACCTGCTGAAGTTCAGAATGTGGGTGAGCAATAAACATGCCTTTACATTTTGTTTTATATTGTTTCATTTGATATGCCTTCAAAGACAGAGGTCAAATGTCAGGCTATGTTTTCTGAGACATTTTTACTTATTCTTTTAACATGTAGATTGGTGTCTGACTGCAAAATTAGATGATTGTCTACAGTGAACTATCAGACAATCTTGCTGGGGAACAGGGAGTGTGAAAGGAAAGGATGTTGTTTTTTTCTAACACAACAACATTTTAATGATTGTAAATGAATAGTACCAATATTTTTGTTTTAAAAACAGTAATGAAAGCATAAATGAAGCACATCTTTTCTGTTATTCTGAAGAGTGACGAAAACAAAGATGTTAATAGGATCAAAACAAATTAATACAATTTACACTGTGATAAAAAATGATAAATGTTTTGGTTATCGATGAATGGGTGGGCACTGTCCGGAATTTCCGTCAACAAGCAGGGGTAGGACCCAAATTTATGGTTGGCAAGCCTCCATTCTCCATTCTATTCTGAATTATTGAATATATAAATCAGAGAATGTGCGTTGGACTACGTTATTACAGGACACTACAAGTGAAAAGATTTATGGGCGCAATTTCCCTCTACCAACTTCCAGTGATAAATATTTGCTACAATCTGATTTCCACACATTATGGTTTGTTTCAGCATCACTGCTCACACATGGGGTTGTAATAAACCATCAGCCTTACTGTAGGAGAGTAGGGTCTGCTTCCTATGGCCACCCCCACTTTTTGCTGTGATTCTCTGTTTTTTTTTTACTTTATTGTGGCTGTGGACCTGCTAATCAGACCCACAGCCAGGCTGTTCTCTCTCTAAATTGATACCATGTACTTTAGGTACATACCAGATTGGGTATTGGGTCACCTCTGTGAGCCCCTGTATAGTGTACCATAGGTACCCAGGGCATAGGTGCATCCAAGGCCTACCAGGGGCTGCAGCATGTATTATGCCACCCCTGGCTGGCCCTCCAAACTGACACCACAGGCTGTTCACTTAGTTTGGGTAAGGTGGTGTAGTCACCCCTTACTTAGATATAGTATACATATAACTACCTTATATATAGACACATATGCACCTACAAGTCACTCCTATGGCAGGCCTCGACAATCCTGGAGGCAGAATGCTTGGTTTTATGTGAGAAGGTTCCCTAGCATGAGCTGAGCCCCTCTGCAACTTTCGGAACCATCTCCTTATAGCTGTTCTATGATATAGCCATACCATATACTCCTAAGTGCATTATAATCCTCGCGGTAAATGCTAACTTTGGTTTGGCTTTAGCAAAAATTGTTGTGGAGGTGTCAAACACATTGGAATACTACCCCCACCCCGCCAATTCTGGCGGTGGGGGTAGCATTGCACCTTTCTAGAGAGAGAAGACATGTATGTTACTCCTTTACCCGGTTAAAGTTAAACAGAGACTCAGCATCACAAAATGGATGCCGCTGTCAAAGACACGAGTCTGACCACCTGGTGCTGGGGAAAACTCCAGCAAGAGCGGCCTGGACAATAGGTTTCCTGTCCAGGGAGGTGCCAGCACCTCCCCAGACAGGGGTTATGTGTATTGGGGCAGGGAGGGCTGCATTCAGTGAATGCATCTAGACATTGCCTGGGGCACACAAGGTGCTCCATGTATAGCCCAGTTCAAACCAGTTGCTGGGGCACTCCAGCCCCAGCTCTGGCGCAAACTGGACAAAGGGAAAGGGGTGTAACCACCCCCTTCTCAGGTCCACCCATAGGAGGGACCTAGGCAGGTAATCCAGCCCCTTAGCTTAGTATAAGTATAGGAGCTGTGTCCCCAGGACTTTAGATAATCCTGGAAAGAAACTTTGATACAGAACTCTTGCACCTTCTGCATTCTATTTTGACTAGAAGACGGAAGACAACTCTCCCTTGTGGTCAAGGAGTGACCACCCTGTGCAAACAGGCACCACCAGTAACTTGCCGGCCTGCTTTGTCGATGCTCACACCGGAACCCGAAGACTCAGGGACACAGAAACTGGACTTTCAGACTTCTCCAACTCCGACCCACATCCACAGCAAAGCTGAACCCCGTGGTGGACACGAGAGATGTGGGATCTGACACCCTGGACATCCTGCATTTTGCTAACTGCTCAACGACCGAGGTACCCTCGCAGTTGTGCATTGGGGTACGAGAAGCTCCAGACCTGTGCGCTATTTGCACCGAAGCTCAGCCCTCCACACTCCACGAGTGCTGCATGGGGGCCGCTCTTGCATTTCAGCTTGACTCGTCTTCCGGTTCCTTGCCCATTGGCTAGTGAGCCCCCTGAAGACTTTTCTATTGAACTAAACTGCGTTCCTGGTTGCTCCAGGCTTGCTCCAGCTTCCCTTCACAGGAGAAGTGCCACAGACCTTGCTGGTCTGCAACAGAGCCAATCTTGTGAAATATGGGTGGTTCTGCACACCTATTGTAAACTTTCAAACTTAAAGAACCTTAACTGGATTATCAATGTATGAGCGTGCATGAACATTAGGGAAGAGTACCACCACCCCTAAGTAACATATGTTATAAGGAGACCCCGGCAACCAGGGACTATGTTCAGCACAGCCAGTTGGCGATAAAGCCTATAAACACATTAGTGAATTTTGAATGCACATTTAATCATGTATTGATAGCATTTTCCATGCTTATAACAGAGCCAATCTTGACATCCTGCGTGGGTTGCGTTTGCCAAGGCTTGTTGGGTCCAATCCGGATACCGACACCACAGTCAGCTAGATCCATTGTGGGACAGCTCGTATCCAGCTCCTGGTCATCGTCGATGCATCCTGGACCTTGTGGCTGAAGAGACAAGCTCACCTTCTTCACCTTCAAGCACGCGACATCGCCTGGTTCCTTCCTGGTTCCTTCCTGGTTACTGGCTAGTGACCCTGACTCTGTTTCAGGTTTCAGGTTCTCCTCTGCCTCTGGTTTCAGGTCTTCATATCACCGATCCACCCTTGGATCCACCCGGACACTTTTCCTCTGGTCGCCTGCAGCACTTCTTTGCAGCTCTCCATAGAAAACGACGACGAAACCCGACACCAAAAGACACCTATGCACCCGGCTTCCCTGGGTGAGATAACACAAGTACTCCGGTGCTGCCGTGGGTCTTGACTCTCGAAGTGTTCAAGTCTAAAGGGGTTTTATCGTAGTCCATCCGGAAGTGTACTTAAACAGTAACTTTGTAACTTCTTCATTTCCCATTATAAGTCAATGGTAACTCGCGACTGTGTTTAGACACTGCACGCGTCTCCCGTGGGCCTCCTACTTCCTAACCTTGGGTTGTTTAGTGTAGCCCCAGCGATTCTACAGGCACTAGGCCTGCTGTCTAACTCTCACATGGTTCTTATACCACTTCTTTAGTATATGGTTTGTGAGGCCCCTAGGGCATAACTGTATTTGTGCAACTTATCGTATGATAATTTGGTAACTTGTGATGTACTTTTACCTCTAACCTCATAAAGAATATAGAGGGGTTGTGTTTAGAATAAATACATATATATTTGATATATACCTTGTGTGGTGTCATTTCATTTGGTATTCAAGGTTTTATAATTGGTAGAACAGCTTGCTTCACATGCTCTCTGAAGTCTTAGCCTAAGACTGCTGGTCCATGCTACCACTAGGATAGCTTGTCTATAAGGTTGACTTTACAACCACCATCAATGAGGGTCGATTAGACTGGTGCAAGGTGCCGACTAGAATAGTGGACATCATATGCCAGGCTAACTTCTCACACTTACCCTTTTGGTACCTTTGCCTCTGCCCCTTTTGCCCATTGATTCAGGGATCACAAAGGTAGAGCGAGGACCAAAAAGCAATAGGAATTTAAGACCCATGTTTACTGTATAACATAACATGTGTATTTGTGTATTTGTAAAGCACATTTTATCAACCTCATATGGATGAAAGGCTGAGTGGACCCACTGGGATTGAACTTGTGACCATGCGGTCGAACACAGGGCCCTGAAGTGGATGCATTAGTCCACTGAGCCACCAGACCCGACTGTATGCAGTTCCATTCCTTGCCCTCCGCCAAACCCATCAGCTGCAAAAAGGAGACTGGTAAAGGGGTTAGGTGGAAAAAGAAGACCATCCTTGGAGGTCAAAGGGAGCATGATTTATTTTCCACACCCCTTGGCATATCGTTGAATCAGCATTAATGTAATAGCAACAAAAGTCAAGTCAACATCAACTTCAAGTACATTAGTTTGAAGCGCAACTGTTATCTAGTCAATTCATCTTTGTCGATGCAAGATGCGAAATTTGAGTTGAAGAAAATAATGAACATTTAAATTGATCCCAAATGCTCCTAACATTGACCTAAAATTTATATTTTGAAAAAGAAAAGTGTTTTTTCAAATAACTTTCTCTTTGTAGTGCTCAAAATACGTGGCACAGGAAAACAAACTATTTAAAAACACAGTCTGAATACCGAGAAAAAAGGGGATGGAACAGCTAATCAATAACACAATATTCATTGTCTAGAATTATATTTTAGGTAACCCAAAATAAGAGTGGTTGTGGCGCTATACCAAATATCGGCAAATCAGAATTCGACTCACTATCTTAGTCGTTGGGTGCCTAGGTATGGGTCATCATCCTTGCCCATAGATGATCCGTAGATCCGAAATGTTTCTAAATCCTATCACACCAACTTAAACTATCCACAGGAACACAATGTCACAATTAAATTCACAAGGTCAAATCAGATTGAAAATAGATATATGGTTCATTTAATCCTTAAGGCTTTCTCCAAGTCCAGCCAACACGTGTTTCGTCGAATGGGCAGGTACCCACGACTTCATCAGGGCTGGGAAAGAAAATACAATGCAAACAAATATTGTAGTCTCGCGATACATCGTGTAATGGTCACATTTTACATATAGTTAATTCGTGATAATCAGTTCTGATGTCATGCAAGTGGGATTATTCTTTACATGTTATCAATCCACACATTGTCGAGATAGATAGATGTGTTTTTTGCTTATTGCAGAGTGAGTATTCATGAGAGTAAAGGAGGGGAGATAGAGCTCCCAGAGAGAGGATAAGAAATACCTCCTTAAGAGGCAAAAAAGCGCCCCACAATTCGTGAAGTCACAACATACACCAGTAGCATCAGATTTCCTGACATCACACCGGCACTATGCCTCACCAATTCAATTTCAGCCATAAAACCATGTTAGAGTTGTCCTTTTCAATACCAGTGCAGTATATCCCTCATCGGATAAGTGAATTATTATAAGTGGTGGTGTTCCAGAAGTTATCAAGACTGAGCATTACTACTCAGGCTTACCTGATATTCGATATTTGATAGGTTACATGCCTGTGAATTATCATAAGATATACACATCTTGTAATTTCCATATACAAAGTAATATTATCCATGTGAATAAATAAATAAATAAACCGGCCCAGAAACGTACCTTCTGGCTGGTTATAATTCCGACCCAGCCTCAACGTGGCTGGGTTGATAGTTTCTTTGAACACC
This sequence comes from Lissotriton vulgaris, assembly GCF_964263255.1. Taxonomy (NCBI): domain Eukaryota; kingdom Metazoa; phylum Chordata; class Amphibia; order Caudata; family Salamandridae; genus Lissotriton; species Lissotriton vulgaris. The sequence continues at coordinate 376,102,257 of NC_141685.1, forward strand.
CGGGTTTGTGTCTGTTAATCACGCTGTGGGAAAATATGTATATATTGCATATTACCCAGGTGAAAATAAATTAAATTGCATGGGTACGTTTGAAAAGGATACCTAGGGGGCTTCGCTCGCAAATATTGCCAACTTACGATGATCTTGATGAGGATCTCCTGTTAGCCTGGGAAAAGGAATTAATTTCCAATTCCAACAACCTCCTGAACATTTTAATTGAAAATGCATTCCGTAAAGTTAAGAAACTTCAGGAGGAAATTGCACAAGTGGAATTGGAAATTAAGGAACTTAATCTTAAAGAAGCCACCAAAAAAAACTATAAGAAATTAAAAGGGATACTAGATAAACATCAGACAGAAATTAAACAACGTAAGGCCCGCAAGATAAAGAGAGACGAGAAAGACTAAAAACAAGGTAGGGTCTTTACTTATGCGAGGAAATATGACCATATGATTGATAAAGGGACTAAGGGAACTGCACAACAGGCTCAGAATTCAACCCCAGGTAGCTCTATATCAACATCCCTTGAGACCCTTCCTAGTGAGAATGAGACGGAGATCTCATCGGATGACACGACTCAGGGAAGTGCTTTTTTAAGAGAGGTAAAAAGAATGAAACGGGGAAACAGAGACCAATCAAGACAAAAGGAAAATATAACAAAAAGACAAGGAAGGGAAAAAGAGGAGGAACCAAATGCAGGAAGACAGGGAATGAGATTGAGATCTTGGAGGAAATAGCTGATCATACGGATGAATGGAAGGGTGTAGAAGTGGTTAATCTCAGTGACAAGATATTATCGCAAGATATGATTACTGTTTTGGAACGGGGTATGGGCTTTTGCCCCAGGGACAAGGAGATATACTCAAATCTATGGTGGATCTATTTAAATTCACGAGAAAAATAAAATTGAAGAAACATTTTGAATGTATTCCAATTGCAAATAAAAGCATAGAAACAGAAATTCAAAGTGTGACTCATGCCATACCAACAATACAGGATATTAGAGATTGTGAAATACTTTTGTCTATTGTGGATGATGACAGAGACCACATGTCCATAGATGAATTATTATTTGATCATGATATTGAACCAGACACTACCATATCGAGTGGTCTACATAATAAATCAAGATGGACCCCGACCTTACCAAGTGGAAATAGTGTTGATATGTTTCATAAAGTAGTCACTGAGGATCTATATAACCACTTAAAACACAACAAGAAACACAAGCTGGCACTCTCAGATAATCTAAGTAAACATGAACGTCAAGCACTAGTGGATTTGAGCAAATTACCCGATGTTACCATCAAGGAGGCGGACAAGGGTGGTAACATTGTTATAATGAATACGGAAGCTTATAATTCAGAAATACAATCACAACTCACAGACCGTATTTGCTATGAGAAACTCAAGGAAAACCCAATAGGACCCCTGACAGCCAATATTAACACACACCTTGAAAAATGGTGGCATGAAGGTCTAATTAGTAGGGAGGAGTTCACATATTTGAAAGTAGACAAACCGAGGTTCCCTTGTATCTACACTCTCCCAAAGATACATAAAAATGCCCAACTACCACCAGGAAGACCAATTATATCAAGCATAGGGGTCCCAACTGAAAGATTGTCACAATATGTGTATAATTTCCTACAACCAATAGTGCGAAACCTACCAGCATACATTAAGGACACTAAGCATATATTAGGCATTATCTCAGATGTACCATTATCTCAGATGTACCATTATCTCAGATGTTGTGTTCTAATCTAGGACCCCGATCAATATTGTGACCTTATGCCCCTATACGGCTATAATCCATTCATACCCCTATAATGGCATAAACGATCAGAGCCATATTTCAGCCATATTTCAGAAACTCGCCTCTGCAGCTCATTACAGTACATGACACAGCAGAAGCCACTATCTTAGATTCCTAGATTACACTCCGAGTTCTTCAACAAGATAAAACCCCCAGCAACCTGGGAAAACCCCGCTTGCTATGTTTTGATTAGTAATAGAGCTCTAATGAGCACTGTAAGAACGACCGGTTCTTGTGACATCTTTATTGACGTCTTATGTCTAAAAACCTACGTCAAACAAGGCACCTTTCAGGTATAAATATTACCACCGTTGCCTTAAGCAAGAGCGATGGTGTGGTGAATACAGGAGCAGAACAGCTGTCCCTTGCAGAGCCCAGCAGATGCAAGCAGCCCACGGACGCTGCCCCTCCTCCTCCTTGATGCGCTGAGAAAGACGCTGTCTTTTCTCCTGCCGAGAAAATCCAGCTCCGGCGTTTCCAGCCTACCCTTGCGGGTGACTGGGATATCGAGTCCTGAAAGGAGATACAAGACCTCCAACATTCTATTCCAGAGGTATGGTGTTGACTAAACCCTTAGAGAGAATTCTTGAAGCATATCCTTGGCAAAACCAACTTAACTAAAACTGCTACTTACTTACTCCCTTCCAAGTATTAGGCTTAGGTCAGGTACACTGGGGTAGGCGTAGTTAGAAGCACCAGTTGAGTATGTTAGCTAAATGTATATATGAATGTATATATTTTATTCATTTTAACCATTGCATGGCTAAGAAACCATATCAATGCTTTTACAGTATTATTTCGCAATCCTCCTTTTACTGTACGGACTTTTTATAATAACAAGTCTTGCAATTGTGGCAATTCATTTCTCTTGCATGAGAAGAAAGACTGTTCAATAAATAATACCTTTTTATTGAAAACGCCCGTCTCTCTATTCTCTGCATCTTGGTGAAAGTAATCTGCACAACTGACTGAGTAAAATAACTGTCTATTGTTTCATACGACTCTGGAGATTGACTCTTATTCTAAGGAGCAAAGTTGTCATGTTTATGCGGTTGTTGGAAAACTGAATCCCTTCTTGTCTGTGCCAGGGAAGCTGATCACTTCCTATTCAGTCAAGAAAGTTTCCAGTGACCTCTGAGCTAGTTGGTAACAAACCCAATTAAGTTTAGCATAGTCAGTAGAGACCTGGAAGACCGCACTTCTACGTCTACACTGCTGTTTATGCTATTCCAATGCGCAGGGCCTATAGGGAAAATAGGAACTACTCTACATGGGAGGATGGTATGATTATGTCCACCTTAGATGTCACCTCTCTGTATACGAACATCAGGACAGATCTAGGTCTTATGGCCGCTAGAAAATTTCTTAACAAAAGACCAGCATCTCAGTGAGCTCACACTGAAATGCTGATGAAGATGATGGATCTCATATTGCAGAACAATGTTTTTCTATTTGAGACCACTTGGTACAGACAGCAACAGGGTGTTGCCATGGGGTCCAGGTTCTCTCCTTCCTATGCGAACCTGTTCATGGGCAGGTTCGAAGAGGATTGGATCTGGAGCCCTGGTGGTATACAATGGAGCGAATCCATCATATATTGGGGTCGTTACATTGACGACTGTCTACTGATTTGGGCTGGAAATATGAACAGTCTAAAACAATTTTGTGAATACCTGAACTATAATATAATGGGAATACACCTCAGATACTCAATAAGTAGGACTCAGATTGAATTCCTAGATCTTACACTATTTATTGAGGACAATAAAATACAGAGTAAACTATACAGAAAACCAACTTCATGTAATGCTATTTTGCATGCTGGTAGCTCACATCCTAAACATCAGATCCAATCCATTCCCTTTGGAGAACTGACACGAGCACATAGGAATTGTAGCAAAGACAGAGACTTCTCAGAATGTAAGACCAACATGAGAACGAGATTTAAAGCCAGAGGGTACAATGCAGACATTATTATGAAGGCAGAACACAGAATTAACAGTACACCCAGAGAAGCCACACTACGACAAAAACAAAAAGCTAATAATGACAACACCAAAATTAGACTTATTACTAACTATGATGGCGCAGAAATCACATTAAGAAACAGCATGAAAAAACACTGGTGGATACTAAACAATGACAAATCGCTGAACAAACATATTACAAAACAGCCCCTTATCACCTACAGGAGGGGGAAAAAACATTAAATCCTGGGTGAGTCCCACATACCCATCAACTCCCAAGACAGTGCCAGACTGGCTAACTCAGAAATGCGTGGGTTTTCACAAATGTGGGATATGTAAATTATGTCCCATGGCCATGAACAAAACAAAGACCTTTTGCAATTACATGGGAAGAGAATTCAAGATTAAACAAATTGTGAATTGCAATAGTTGTTTTGTTATATACATGATTACCTGCAAATGTGGTAGCTTTTATATTGGTAGCACTAAAAGAGCTCTTAAAGATAGGATCTTTGAACATGTAAGAGCGATTAGACATCATGACGTAAGATACAATACTGCCACACATGTGAATGAATGTCCCAGTCAAGGCAGGAATAAAGTATTGGCTTTTGTGCCATTGATCAGGTCAAAAATGACCCCAGAGGGGGTAATAGGGAACTGTCTCTACGACGTAGAGAAGCATCATGGATATTGACTATGCGGGCGGTGGAGTATGGGATGAACTCGGACCAAGAATTACATTACTATCTGGGAGACTAACACACTGTCCCATATCGCTATAGAGTCAACAAAATATACTTATCTATATGATACAGACATAAGACCATCTGTATATAAAATTGATGTAAGATGTAAATGGCAATATAATCATAGTGAATGCGAATGTGCCCTCTAGCTCTATTATGATATACAATATGAAAAAAATAATGATCTTAAATTTCTATGTAAATGCTGTATATGAAGATGTATGCCTCGCCGATTATGTATGTAACCTATATTTTGGCCTACTAGAATGTTTTCTTCTATAAACTACATGTACTCATCCTGCCCCATATTTTGGTATCAGGCATTGCCTGTAACGAAAGTTCCCCTAGTCTATACGGGTACACCTTATCGATGATATGATTCCACACCGTGTGAAAGTATCCAACTCCAAGCCTATATATACGCATAACTTTTGCATCCAACCTATAATTTAGATAAATAATAATTTTACGGGCATCCACCAATGAATACTCTCAATATTACGGCATGATAATGCATTAGACACTGACCCAAAATGGCGGACGAGAACTACGCTACGTTTCAGACGCAGACAGTCTAGCCACGTCAAGCAGGAAGGCCAATCTGATTTATATATACTTCCGGGTTAAGAGACGCAGCTCTTCCACAATACGGAGAGACCGGCTCTACACGCAGCAACATTTCCCCGGGACTTCAAAATATGAAGGTAGGATAATAGAACGATACAAACTTAGATACACAGTGTAATTTTACCCTCAGACCACAAATACGGAATATTAACGAACTTCCGTATATGTTTGTCCTTTTCTCTTCCTTATACGATCGGCAGCTGGGGTGAGGACTAGTACTTATCAACCAACGTGACGAATATAACTAATGATCCTACTAAACATTTGGATCCTAACTTAATTCATCCTGGTCGCTTCTGGGGCTATATATTCTAAATCACCAATGTGAAGGTAAGCTCGAGGCTTTAATAATAATAGTTAGTATAATAGAACCGTTAAGAACCTGATAACTTTAACCATATAATAATGTACAAGTTGTACCCATACAATTTAATTTATTTTCACCTGGGTAATATGCAATATATACATATTTTCCCACAGCGTGATTAACAGACACAAACCCGGGTGTTCAAAGAAACTATCAACCCAGCCACGTTGAGGCTGGGTCGGAATTATAACCAGCCAGAAGGTACGTTTCTGGGCCGGTTTATTTATTTATTTATTCACATGGATAATATTACTTTGTTTATGGAATTTACAAGATGTGTATATTTTATGATAATTCACAGGCATATAACCTATCAAATATCGAATATCAGGTAAGCCTGAGTAGTAATGCTCAGTCTTGATAACTTCTGGAACACCACCACTTATAATAATTCACTTATCCGATGAGGGATATACTGCACTGGTATTGAAAAGGACAACTCTAACATGGTTTTATGGCTGAAATTGAATTGGTGAGGCATAGTGCCGGTGTGATGTCGGGAAATCTGATGCTACCGGTGTATGTTGTGACATCACGAATTGTGGGGTGCTTTTTTGCCTCTTAAGGAGGTATTTCTTATCCTCTCTCTGGGAGCTCTATCTCCCCTCCTTTCCTCTCATGAATACTCACTCGGCAATAAGAGAAAAACACATCTATCTATCTCGACAATGTGTGGATTAATAACATGTAAAGAATAATCCCACTTGCATGACATCAGAACTGATTATCACAAATTAACTATCTGTAAAATGTGACCATTACACGATGTATCGCGAGACTACAATACTTGTTTGTATAGTATTTTCTTTCCCAGCCCTGATGAAGTCGTGGGTACCTGCCCATTCGACGAAACACATGTTGGCTGGACTTGGAGAAAGCCTTAAGGATTAAATGAACCATATATCTATTTTCAATCTGATTTGACTTTGTGAATTTAATTGTGACATTGTGTTCCTGTGGATAGTTTAAGTTGGTGTGATAGGATTTAGAAACACATTTAGAAGAAGCTTTATTGGAGCATCTGTATAGTTGATAGACCTTCAATAAGTTCTCTAGAATGTAGAACTCTAGTTTCATGAAAACATCGCGATACCACAAAGATGGTTACAAAGCTAGGCTGTGCTCTACTCTGCACACAAACCAAAAAGAACACAGAATACTTAACATGACATACTATAAGTGCAATACTACACCACACTCCACTGGCATTCCCCACCCATTTAGAGAGCTACAGGGCCTCCGAGATGTCAGTTGGAGCTCTTTCTACACCTACATTTTTGCAAGCGCATGGAAGGGGATTTTCCATCTGCGCATGCTCTCATAGAAGCTTTACGCTGACGTGACAAACACGCGGTCATCAAAACGTTGCTCCCGCCATGCTTCATGCCTGCGCAGAAAATACCCTAGGCCAGCGTTTCCCAAAGTGTGGTCCGCGGACCCCCAGGGGTCCGTGACACATTCCCAGGGGGTCCGCAGGACTTGAGTGCCTAACTCGGTATAAACAAAACTAAACACTCATGAGCCCTCGCAGCACATAAGGAGGTGTGAATATACTTGGCGCCAGGGCGCCAAGACTGCCATTCAATCTGCCCCTCAGGCTCCCCACACAGTAGAGGGCCAATCACCATTCCGCTGTAGGTGCAAGCTGAAGGGTGATTGCCCTTGTATTGTGCTATTCAATCTGCCTTTCACCCGACCTCGAGCTCGCACAGCAGTGCGTGTGGTTCCTGTTCTGTTTGTTACCAGAGCGCTGGGGCACGTTGAACGGGCAGGAGGGCTCTTCTTCTGGAACTTCATGTAAGTATTTCATTTGTGTGTATTTATTTTTTTATTTATTTATGTATGCATTTTTATATAGCGCAGACTTTACCCGAAGGCGTCAGAGCGCTTCACATTAGGAACAGAAATGAAACATAATGAGAAACATTACAGAAGAGCAGATTACTAAAACATACGTTACTTACATAAGGTAATAGTGACAATTGTGAGCAAACAAAAAACATGAGGTAGTAAAAATTGTGGGCAACCAAAAATACATGAGGTAGTAAAGGTAAAAGTGACAATTGTGAGCAAACAAAATACTTGAGGTAGTAAAAATTGTGAACAACTAAAAATACATGAGGTAGTCAAAAGTGCACAAGAGGAAAAGTGACAAGTGTGCAGTTATAAGAGAAAACAGAGTATAATTTGAGGTATAATACTGCAATAAGTGCTAGGCACAAGAACAGGCGTTACGTAGGCAAGGTGGCACTTGAGCAAGTATCAAAGGTAAAAACATGTGAGAGGTAGCAACCGTGTGTTACAAGGGCAAAGTGTTGTGTGCATGTTACAAAAGGGCACCGAACACAAGTACATGGGGAATACTGCAACAAGGCAGACACTCCCACCACAGGAAAACACTGGGAAGGCACTCCCATGGTCATGGAAAGTAGAAAATATCAGTAGTGGGAAGTCTTCCTCCGAATAGCAAGAGGACGTGAATTACTTTTGGAGGTGTCTCTGGAGGAGGAGAACTTTGAGGTCCCTTTTGAAGGCCTGGGAGGAGGCGGTGGTCCGGAGCTCAGGCGGAAACGAGTTCCAGATTCTCACTGCGTTGCCTGAAAAGGATTGGGCCATTGTTCTTTCCTTCTTGAAAGTGGGAGGTTCAAGCAGTACATTCTCGGCATTGCGTGAAGGTCTAGAGCCTCCAGAGAGTTTCAGTTTATTCACCAGGTAGCGGGGAGAGGAGGAGTGCAAGGCTTTGTGGGTGATACAAGCGGTCTTGTAGATAGCTCTAGCCTCGAAGGGAAGCCAGCGGAGGGTGGATAACAACGGTGTGATGTGATCGCTTCTTTTGGCCCCATAGATGAAACGAGCTGCTGAATGGAAGACAGACTTAAGTGGGGACCGGTGAGATTTGAGGAGGCCAGTAAGAAGAGAATTGCAGTAGTCTAGTCTGGAGAGGACCAGCGATTGCACCAGGGTTATAAGGTCCTGCTCCGGGAAGAAGCGACGGATTCCCCAAAGAAGGCGCAGTTGGTAGCGAGCGGATTTTGCAATAGAATTGATGTGGGGAGTTAGATTGAGTTTTTTGTCTAGAATGACACCAAGAGATTTTGCGCTGTCGACAATGATGGGTTTGTTGTTTAGTAGATTCATCTGATCCATCCATGATTGAACCGGGGGAGGAGAGAGTGAGGAGGAGAAGAGGAGGAATTCAGTTTTGGAGGGATTCAGAATTAATTGATCAGATGACATCCAGTTTTGAATGGAGTCAAGAGTAGATCTTAGGATGGAGAGATCATGAGTGGAGGCAACCTTGAGGTAGAGTTGAGTGTCATCTGCATAGAGATGATAGTGAATCCCGGATTTGCTTAGGAGGTTTCCCAGTGGTTCTAAGTAGAGATTGAACAGTGTGGGTGCAAGTATAGAGCCTTGGGGAACACCTTGACCCACCGCCACAGGAGAAGAAAGACTGTTTGCTATTTTGATCATTTGAGATCTGTCAGAGAGGAAGGATGCAAACCATTTAAGCACAGTGCCCTCCATGCCCATTCTCTGTTGAAGAATATTGAGGAGGGTGTTGTGATTAACAGTGTCGAAGGCTGCGGAGAGGTCAAGGAGAATTAGCAGGCAGGACCCCCCTGAGTCGAGTATCCTCAGCGCATCATCAACCACTTGCAGTAGGGCTGTTTCAGTGCTGCAGTTTTGGATGAAGCCGGACTGACAATTGTCAAGAAGATCATTGTCCTTGATATGACGAGAGAGTTGTTTGGCTACACATCTTTCTGTTATCTTTGCAAGAAAGGGAAGGTTAGTGATGGGGCGGAAGTTGTTGAGGTCATTCGCATCAGCAGTGGGCTTTTTCAGCAGAGGGGTGACCTGCCCAGTTTTGAAGGGGACAGGAAGGGAGCCTTGCCAGAGGGAGAGGTTGATCAGAGTGGTCCAATAGGAAAGGGAATGGGTATAGAAGTCAATGGCAATGGCACTGGGGATAGGGTCAAGAGAATGGTTGGAGGGCTTTGTTTCGCGTATGCATTTGAGAAGGGCATCTTCAGATATGGGGTCAAAGCTCTGCCAAATGGCTAAGGATTTCCGCTCCTCTGGAGGTGTAGGATGAGCAACCTGATCCACAAGTGATTTCACCTTTCCATCGAAGAAAGTAGCGAAATCCGCTGCTCTCTTTGTAGAATCCTCCACCTTGGAGGTTGGGGGAGAGCAGCTCGGAGTCTTGATGAGATCGAATAGTTTTTTGGGTCTATTTTTGGCGGAATCAAGGAGGGTTTTGAAGTGCGTCGCTTTCTCAAGGAAGATGTGCTTGTGGTATTTGGATCTTGCTGTGCGAAGCAAGGCTAAATTGTCAGTGGAAGGCAATTGCCTCCATTGCTTCTCCAGGAATCTTAGCTGCTTCCTTTCCTCATAAAGGGATTTGTTGAACCAAGGTGCTGAGGGAGTGGGCCTTATCCTTTTGCTTTTGAGTGGAGCGACGTTATTAATTTCAGCTTCAAGAACTGTGAGGCATTGGGAGGTGAGATCGTCAACAGCTATGTTCGGGTCTAGCCTTGGAAGTGAAAGCAAAGCTGATTCACAGAGGGGACCGACATCAATGTTTTTGGCATCACGGAACCAGGAGATGGCCCTCTTGGGTTGGCCAAGAGTTATAGAGTGTGAAAGTTGAAGAGAGAATGGGATGAGGTGGTGGTCAGACCAATCTACATGAATAGGGGTAGTAGTGGAAAGCATGCCTGCTTTAGAAATAACAAGGTCCAGGATTGCGCCCTTAGAGTGGGTTGGTTCAGTGCAGTGTTGGATAAGATCATTTGCCGAGAGGAAGGTGGCCAGTGAGTTCGCAGAGGAGTCTTGTGGTGCGCCCCAGTGGAGATTGAAGTCACCCACGATGGTCTGATTGTCACTTTGAGAGTATTGGTCGCTGATGAAGTCTTTGAGATCTTCTATAAACGAAGAGCGACTGCTACGAGGCGGGCGGTAAATGATATGGAATCTGAGCGGTGAACGGTGTTGCAATTGAAGCTCAAGAGAAAGGCATTCAAAGGTGTGGGAGGAGCTGCTAGGAGACGCCTTAAGTTGGAGGGCGTTTCTGAAGATGACTGCAACACCTCCCCCCGTGTTTTCAGTTCTGTCATTCCTAAATATGGAATAACCTGTGGGTAATAGGAGATCAAATATAGAGTGAGAGGTATCTTTGAACCAGGTCTCTGTGAGGAAGAGCATGTCAAGTTTGTGAAGGGTGATGGTGTCGGAGATTTCAAGTTTGTGTTTTACTGCAGATCTGCAGTTGTGAAGCATACAGCGCAGCTCTGTCAAGACTGTTTTGGTGACGGGGGCACTTGGGCTCTGAAGGGTGATCGGGATATTGTACATTTGCGGAGGTGCTCGGGAGGGTTTAGGTGGACGCTTTGTTCTGACAGAGGTGATTGTTTGTAGATTTGTAGATTTGTTTGTTTTGTTTTATAATTGCATTTAAGAAAGCAGTCCAAAATATGTGACGCATCCACTCAGGACTATTTATTTCTTTATTTTCCAATTGACCTTTACAAAAAAAGTGTTCCACTCGAGTTCTTTGCAGTGGTTTTTCCAGTCTTATCAGAAGGCGCAATACTTAAGCCTGTTGCTTTGACCACAGCCTCTGGCTCACCAACATTACATACTAGCCCCCACCATTGAAGTTTATGAAGGACACGTTTTAACACAGGGCGCTGTTACGATTTATGTTTTTGCTGACTTACAACTTTGAAAAATAGTAGGATTGTGTGATTATTACCACAGTTTTCATTTCGATGATCACCTACCTCTTTGAAATAGCATTTCCACTCTAGCAGTAAGGTTTGCTTTAGTCTCTCGACTTCTTCCTGTTGCCCCCCCCCCCACAAATCCCCTAACATAGGTTGTGCCCTTTGTTACATGCATAACCCTTCTAACATTAATTATGGGCTGTGAGCCCAGTACAGAAGTGCAGTGCTTGGACCAAGATGCCCGCACAGCATGCATCTGCTGGATTGTAAATAAAAGAGAGAAATCATGAATTGGACAATCCAGCGTGCTAACATTGCAGTGGGCACTCTGACTAGTGTTACCTGCCATACACCATGAGTGGAGACAAAGGCAAGCATGCATTTTTAAACAAGCATTTGCAATGCAATAGGTCTCGCATTAGGAAAGTGTGAGCTATTGGTATTGTAAATGACATTTTTTTTTAATGTGTGTTGGCTTTGAAAATATATAAATTAATAGCATTGTTATTTACAAAGCCAATAGCTTACACTTTCCTAATGCGAGTCCTATTGGCTATGGCAATGCATATTGGTAGCAAGCCAGGACAGTGCTGTTGTGGTGCTGAGCGATGCTGTTGTGGTGCTGAGTGATGATGTGGTTGGGCTGAGTGATGTGGTGGTGTATTAGAGTGATGTGGTGGTGTATTAGAGTGACGTGGTGGTGTCCCAGAGTGATGTGGTGGTGTCCCACAGTGATGTGGTGGTGTTCCTGAGTGATGTGGTGGTGCCTGTGAGTGATGTGGTGGTGCCCCTGAGTGATGTGGTGGAGCCCCTGAGTGATGTGGTGGTGCCCCTGAGTGATGCCCCTGAGTGTGGCATGCAGCAGTGTGCAGCGTGCAGCTGTGTGCAGCGTGCAGTAGTGTGCAGCGTGCAGCGGCGTGCAGCAGTGTGCGGCGGGCAGCAGTGTGCAGCATGCAGTAGTATAAGTAATGCAGCAGTGTGAGGCGTGCAGCAGTGTGAGGCGTGCAGCAGTGTGTGGCGTACAGCAGTGTGAGGCGTGAGGGGGTGAGAAGGTGTGAGGGTGAGAAGGTGTGAGGGTGAGAAGGTGTGAGGGTGAGAGGGTGTGAGGGTGAGAGGGTGTGTGAGGGTGAGAGGGTGTGTGAGGGTGAGGGAGTGTGAGGGTGAGGGAGTGTGAGGGTGAGGGAGTGGGGGTGTGAATGTGAGGGGGTGTGAGGGGGTATGAGAGTGAGGGGGTTGTGAGGGGGTGTGTGAGGGGGTGAGGGTGAAAGGGTTGTGAGGGTGAGAGGGTTCTGAAATAAAACCAAACATTGAAAAGTTAGTAGCCGAGATGCAGCACCATCCTTCCCATTAAAATGTTTTGATTTTTGTATGTTTTTCAATATAAAATAATAAAAGCTTTATTAATGCATGTATTTGTTTGGTGTGTACTTGTTTGTGTATTTTTTGCGAATTACTGTTTTAATTTTTTGAAATTGAAATTGTACAAATTGATTGGGGGTCCCCGGCTTCCAGTAGTGATTCAGTGGGGGTCCTCAGGAGTCAAAAGTTTGGGAACCACTGCCCTAGGCAACAACTGCCCGTTTGCTTTCTCCTCTCATACGCCTAGGCCCTGCCTTCTCTCAGCAAAGAAGCTTCCAACTAAGCAAACTCGCCCTCTCACACAAAACAGGCACGCAAGTGTCAGACAGAAAATCACACCAGACGACGTCATGCACTGGCAACCAGATGTCAACCATACCCCGGAACAAGTGCATTCTGAAAAAGCACTGCAACTTTGCTTAACATATTATAATGCAGATGAGCTCTCTGAGAGGATTCGCAAGTTTTTCAGGAGGTTCCTACCCCACTCAAGTTAGACGGGGAAAAAAGTATTCTTGACGGCAGCCTCTTCTTCATAGGAGAGAGGGCAGCGCAGGTCGGGTAAGCGAGCTTCAAGGTCAGACAGGGGCCTGAGCCTCGGCTCCCCTACTGCACCGTGGGAACTCCCACGCATGATTGAGGAAGGTAACCGAGCTCACTGTGACGTGTTCACTGAAGGGAGCAAGGGAAGTGTCCTCTAAATCAGATTAATAGGCTACAATTAAATTGGTATAGCTGACAGAAATATACATTTATCTTCCCTTAACTCTCCTTGGCACTTTATTCAGTCGAATGACGGGAACGTCATGAATTCAGGTTGTTAACTAAACACAGGATATACGCATTTTGGAGTCCAGGGTGACAGTTGGTCGAAAGACACCTCCAAATTTAATTCACGCCCTCTCTATTATCTGAATAAAGACCTCCCAATACTGAAAATTCTATTCTTCATGACTATGGAAGTGCCTTCCCAGTGTGTTCTTGTGGTTGGAGTGTTTGCCATTTATTGCAGTATTATCCTTGTACCAGTGTTGGTACTCTTTTGTAACATGCACACGCCACTTTTCTCTTGTAACACACTGTTTGCTACCTCTCACATTTTGTTGGCTTTTGATACTTGCACAAGTGCCACCATTGCCTACGTAACGTTTGTTCTTGTGCTTGAGTGTCTGCCATATATTGCAGTATTATACCTCTAATTGTACTTTGATTTCTCTTGTAACCTGCACACATGTCACTTTTCCTTATGTAATGCACCGTTTGCTACCTCGTGTATTTTGTTTGCTCACAATTGTCACTTCTGCCTCATGTAACTTAACGTTTGCTTTTGTAATTTGTTCACTTGTAATTTTCTCCTCATGTATCATTACTGTTCCTAGTGTGAAGCGCTCTGACGCCTTCGGGTAAAGTCTGCGCTATATAAAAACGCATAAATAGATGGGCATTGTGGACGTGTGGCCTCGAGGCCGCTACCCTACGCTCAGAGCAATGTAGGCGACAAACATGAAGAATTTAAACTTGTGATACATAAAAGTAAAATATATTTACACTAAGTGTGATTAGAATTGTATGGAGGAGATACTGAATCTCATTAGGAATACCATGTCTTCCTTTCTATCATCCCGCATAACCTATTGTGAGGAAATGGGGTGTACTGGACGGTGTAGTAGTGTGACCTTACTGTGTTAAACACCTCTTCTACATGTTCATATGTTTCGCTCTGCCTTAGGATTTGATAGGCCTGCTGTAGGGGTGACTTACACACACTAAAAAGACTGGATGATGGAGCAACTGCAGCCTTGATTCTTTTGTCCCTAAGTGCAGCTTTTAATACTGTGGCACATCCTGTGCTTTTGAGGAGATTGGCAGACTGTGGCATTCAGGGCACAGATTTGATGTGGCTTCACTCTTTTTTAGAAGAACATTCTTTTCAAGTGAATTCTAAACCTTTGTGTCCTGAGTTGAGCTGCTACCATAAGGGGTTCCTTGCTGAGCCCCTCATTGTTTCATATCTATGTTCGTTCTTTCGCGGCATTAGTAAAAGTCTATTGCCTTAATTTGTTTTTCTACGCAGAAAACACTCAAATTGTTGTCTCTCTGCACTCGTTGGACTCAACCACCCCATCCAACTTGAGCAGCTGTTTAACGGAGGTTGCACAGTAGATGGGAGGAAATTGTCTTAAGCTTAAAGACAATAAGACGGAAGTGCTAGTTGTGGGCAATCTCCCCAACCTATGGGGCCTGCAATGGTGGGCAATGGTGGGCAACACATTTTGGGGCTCTTCCATCTCTATCTTGAGAAGTTAAAGATCTAGGCTTCTGGCTTGATAACAAACTGACTATTGAATATCAAATCAATAAAGTAACCACTGGTTGCTTTGGCCTATTAGGTGTTTAAGGAAGATGCTCTGGATATTGCCAGTTGCTTCTCAGGTCACCATTGAGCAGGCCTTAATTAATTCATGCCTTGACTATGGTAATGTCTTATATTTAGGAGGTACCAAGTCTGTTGTGTAAAAACTCCAGGTTACAGAGATTGCGGTGACTCACCTGCTCTGTCATATTCCAAAATTTGAATCAGTCTTGTTGCATCTCAGGAAGCTTTATTGGCCCCTGGTTAATAAGCGAATCATGTTTAAGGCTCTTTACTATTTGTTAGCGAGCTGGCCCATCCCTATTGTCCAGAACGATCCTTGCGCTCAGCGAGCCATACACAGCTGTGATCCTCCGATAGAAACAGGCACGGCAAGGGTGTCGTTCTTTTGTGTTTCTGGGACCCAAACTGCGAAATTCCCTTCCTCTTAAGCTGCTTCTTAAGAAACTATTGAAAACATGGTTCTTTAAAACTTCTGTTGCTTGGTCTCGTCTTTTGCTGTAGTTGCGCTGGGAAGCTCTATCGGAGCAGCCATGCCCTTTATAATTTCAATAAATTAAATTAAAAAGAGAGTTTGGACTTTGTCATTGCTCTTACTGGGAAAGTTGAGTTAAGAGTTTTTCAACTGCCCTTCCAGTCGGAGGAGTTTGTCTCTGAACTAACGGACGGCGGAGCTTCAGTAATTTACACTGAAGGGTTCCTTTGACCGCGGGTGACTTGGGGGAATCTTAGCACCAGAGGCATCCCTGGTGACCTCGTGAGAGCGTGTATTTAAAGGTGGTGATCGATACATAAAAGAAATACGGGACTCCTTCTCCTTATATCGTATACTTTGGAAGGAAAGCGTGAGTCTATCCCCGTGAGGCAAGAAGTTGTGTATATCCCTCAGGGTGGTGCCTTGGCACTCCCTGCCTGGGGGGGTCCCAGTCACCAACTCCTTCACAGTACCCTTGTCCTGACGAAGCCAGAAGATACAACTGGCGGAAACGCGACCGCGACTGCGTCGACAGATAATTAACAGACAGACAATTAATAGTGTTTTGTTTCACCCTCTCCTACTTTCTGTGTTTAGGGTACAGAATTGTATATTTGTATATATTGTAATTACTTCTCCTTTGATTACTGTATATAGTCTGGTTTTTCCCCCCCGGTTTTTTGACCCAATATTTTGTCCTATGTTAAAATTATAATCATTTATTGGCAGAAAAGAGCATTTAAAAAAACAGGTTAATAAAGTGTTTCCTGTTATGAAGTAGTGTTGTTTAATTTATCCCTTTATACCTTTTTGTTCTACTTATTCATCTAATTGATGTTCCTTGCCCAGGTATGGGAGGGTAATATGGGGGGAACCCCTGTTCATTTCACAGTTTCCAGTCGGAAGTGGCAGACTGGGAGCCATGTTTTACCTTGTCCCCCTCAGGGTGGCACAACAAGTGATTCAGTCCCTGAAGGAACATTCTAACTTACAGGCCCTGGATACTCTTGGTACCTTGTAGTAGGCCAATCAAGGTCAGGAGAGGCTTGCTTTCCTCTTCTTACACTCAATCTGACACAATGAGCATCGGGATGTCTGCAGCTTGAGCATGTTAACATGAATGACCCCATAAGGGGTGCTTGGGGTTCCTAGGTCTTCTAGATAGATGACCTTCCCCTTCTACTCCAGGATAGGATATGTCCCAGTCCATTTGTCCTGAAGTGCTCCGGGTGCTACAGGCTCGATGACCCTCACCAACTGTCATGGCTGATATTCCATCACTGGGGACGTTTGGTCACACCTGTGCTTCATAAGCTCCTGGCTGGCATCAAAGTTTTTTTGCTTTTATCATATACTCAGACATTCTGGAACGAAGGCCAAATATATAGTCTACTATATCTTGCTTGGGCTCTTCGAGTGGTTTCTCCCAACCCTCTCACCAAACCTAAGGTACCCCCTTACAGGAGTTCCAAAAAGTAGCTCATAGGGACGGAAGCCTACTCCTTTTTGGGAAACCTTCCTTGAGGCAAACAAGAATGGTCCATCTCCTCTTGAGTTTTTTTAGGAAAACCCATAATCATGCCTTTTATGGTCTTGTTAAATCTTTCAACAAGAACATTTCCTTCGGGTGGTGAACTTATAAGTCACACTACACTCATCCCACATTGCTTTCATATAGGCAGACATAAACTTAGTCCCTCTATCTAAAATTACCTCCTTATGAAACCCAACGCTGATGAACATTACAAGGATCTAGATAATTCAGGATCAATGGCTGTCCTAAGTGGAATAGCTTCTGGTTATCTGGTGGTATGGTCCACTGCCACCAAGAGTCTAGGGGACCAAAAACGTCAACCCCAACCCTCTTAAAGGGGTCCCCACCACAGGAGTTAGTATCAGAGGAGCCTTTAGTGTGCCTTCTGCCTTGCCGCTGGCTTGAGTGGTAACACAGGAACGAAAAAACTCCCTCACCTTCTCAGCCCTCTAGGGCCAATAAAAAGGATTGACCAGTCTTTCCAGGTCTTGGTATGCTCCAGGTGCCCAGTTAAGGGGATGTCATGGGCCAGGTAAAGGAGGAACTCTGTATTGTTGAGGTACCACCAGTCTCTTGGTTGCCTTTGGTTTGTGGTCCGAGTCTCACTATACAGGAGGCCTTCCTGCCATTATACCTTATGGCTACCACTGCCATCCCCTAATTCCTGTTTAACAGCTAACTATTGCATGACTTCGAGAGTGGGGCATGTCCTTTTTCCTTGTATCAAGTACTCTCTGGAACCCTCTCTTACGATGCCAGTCAGTTGCCTGTGTCATCACCCTGGACATAGCTAGGGGCGATCCCTTTGCCCAACCTGAACCCCTGGGCATGCATGTCAGATACCTCAGCCTCCTTGCTGCTCCTACCATTCTCTCTGTGCCTCTTTTTCAGTTTGGTCCTCCTCTCCTCAAGACCCAGTCTTTTTCCTGCTAGGGCTAAGGTAGTCTCTTACAGTTCCAGGGTTCCTATCTCTTCCTGCAATGATCTCCTGCTGCTGAAGGAGTTTCTCACACTGCTGGCTCTGGGGGCCTTCTCTAGCCTGGTGTTGGGGGCGAGGGCATCATCCTTCCCCTCTGCTGCCTCGATGACAGTTCTGCCGTTCTCTTCCTCTTCAATTTCCACCCCACTACTTTGGGGTATTTCCTTCTCCACCACAGATGGTGCTCTGTAGGTCTCCTTCCAAGCTTTGAGGGCCGTGATCAGCTCATCCTTCCTACCCCGTGATAATCTTCCTCTCAGTTCACAGTGCCCTCAGCTCATCTCGTTTGAGGTTGGACATTTTGGCAAGGTAGAGCTCCACGTTTTCTTTGCTCAAAGTGACGTCCAGAAACTTCTAAATATCTTTTTGACATTTGTAGGAGGCTGGCTCTGTATATACTATACCAAAGTAAGGTATAGTGTGCATAGTCAAGTGAATCCCCAAAGGTAGACACAGGTTAAAGTAGATAATACCTTGCTCTCTATTTGTGATTGTGTGGGCAAGCAGCAAGGCTTTATCAGAGGGTAGTATTAAGCATTTATTGTACAGACTCGGGCAAGAAATGACAGCACACACTCAAAGACAGAGCTCAGACCAATTGCTCTGTATTAAAAAAAATTGTATTTCTTTTCTAGAACCAAGCAAACCTGGCACAGGTAAGTGTAAATGGTACTTTTCAGGGCAGGTTGAACAATACAAGAAAGTGGAATGAAAATTACTTGGTTTGAGAAAACTTTGAATACAGTTGTAATTACTGTTAGATTACTTTCGATTACTTTACAGATTACTTTTCAAGTTACTTTTTCTACTCAGTGCGATATGCCTAGATATCACACTGGGACACTTCCTAGAAAAAAATGTAAGTAAATCAGTTTTTGTTCATGTGCAGTTTCTCAAGGTTTCATACAAACCAACTCCACAGTTAGAACAATTTTCACAAGAAAGCAGTCAATGCAGTCCTATGGGAGGAAACAAGGTTATCTGTTTAACGATACGTACTTAGGTTTGGGAGTTGGTTTTCTGGGGTACACTCTCAAATCACCCTAAGCGGCTCTAGGGCGGCTGGGTGCAGAGGCCCAATGTTATCCAATGGGGGATAGTGGGCCTCCGGGTGGTGGCTGCTCACAAGCAGGCCACAAGGTTGTGGGAGCAAAGCTCCTGGACTAAAGCTCAGGGCAAAGGGGGTTCCTATTTAGCACACAAGGTACACCCTTAGCGGCGGCCGGGTGCAGGGTGCTGTTTTGGTATCGGGTGCCGTGTTGTTTCCAATGGGGACTCTCCGATTGCAACTTCAACTGTAGGCTCAGGAAAGAAGATCTTCTGGAGGCGACCAACAGTTGGAGAGGTAAGTTGGGATGTCGGGACACCGTCAGTTGGGCCACCCAAGGCCGAGGGAAGTTGGGTTCAGGGGTGTCTTTTGGTGTCAGGTTTCTCTTACCAGCTCCAGTCACAGTTGGGGGGGGATCCTCCTGAAAGGGGCTGCAGGCGTCAATTGGTCGCAGGTCAGGGATGGCAGGGAAGATCTCCTTGTGGTGTTGGGCCACTTGAACTCGGGCCCTGGGCGTCGGGTGCAGAGTGATGCAGACTTGTGGACTTGACCGGAGCCAGAGTCTGTGGGTGAGCAAATCTGGTGCTCACAGGAGACAAAGTCTGGTTTGGGAAGGTAGGACAGGTCCTCCGGGGTCTTGGGGGCTGCTGGCTGCGAGACACACTGGGATTTTGCTGTAGTCGGTCCGATCGGGACAGGCCGTTAGGGCTGGGGCCAAGTTAGTGGGTGTTCTCCTCTTCATCTTCAGAACAGCTCTTCAGTCCTTCTTCTTCGTATTTCTTCTTGTCTCAGGAGGCAAGGTTCAGTGTTGCCCCTAAATACTAAATTTAGGGGCGTTACAGGTAGGTACAGGTTGGGACCAATGGCTCCCTTCCTTGGGGTGGGTACACCCCCTATCATTCCGCCCTCCAGGAGGAGGGGGCATAAGCCTCACACAGGTTGGCTGGGTCCCCCAATCTTCAAGACGGCGGGGACTGAGAGTTGTGCTTCACCTCGCCTCTCCACCTGAGGGGTGGGGTAGGCAAAGGTGGGCACACCTCTCCTAACCTGTTTTCCCACCGATTCTCCTGCCCAAAGTGGGGGTCAGAACGGGTGGGGCCAGTTGCTGGGAGCTGCAAATAGCTGGGTCAGCTAACAAAGCCAGGAAGCCTTTGAAGCTTCCCCTTTGTGGACCATACCCATCCTGGGGGAGAAGGCTTGGTTGTGCTTGGTGTGTGAGGATGTGCTTTGTTTATGGATCCCGAGAGCGGCAGGCTCTCAACCCTAGGGATCCAGAAACATGTCTGGTGTTGGCAGCTGGCGAGCAGCCACTCAGCTAGAACACTAGAGTTACGTCGTTTTTCAGGGGGCATCGCTAAGATGCCCTCTGTGTGCATTTTTCATTAAATCCCACACTGGCATCAATGTGAGTTTAATTTTCTGAGAGTTTGATACAAAACTTCCCAGTTTTCTGTAAAGCCATTATGGAGCTGTGGAGTTCGTAATGACAAACTCCCAGACCATATACTCTGTATGGCATTACTGCACTTACAATGTCTAAGAATGGACACTATAGGGGTAGAGGGTAAGCATGGGCGATTTTGCGGATCTCGCGTTCGCGGATTTTGCGGATTTGCGAACTCGCAATCCGCAAAATCCACGAATTCTCGCGAATTTGCGGATTTTTTTATGTTCGCACGGGTTTCTGCAAGTTCGCGAGGGTTTTGTACAATTTTGCAAATTGCGAAATTGTACAAAACGCGTGCGAACTTGCAGCAACCCGTGCGAACACAATAATATGAAGAGAAAGAAGCTCCTGGTCACAGGAACAGCACGGGGATTGCGCTCATGAAAGTCAAGGATGCAAAGGCCTCTACCCAGCATCACAGCTGATTTTCCACAGTAGATTTGGGAAGAGGCACACCTGTCCCGCCTCGAAGACGCTCATGATTGTTTTTGGGCTAATGAATGAGTCACTGATTTTGAGCATCAACTAGTTCGAGCGACCATGTGCGTGTTACTATGCAATCGCCCCGAAGGGCGCAGGGGTCCCTTGAGTGAGCTGTCCATCATAGTGGGTGAATGGCGGGAAGACGGTGCAAACCGCGAGTGTGTGGGCTGGGCCAAACGGGCAGGGCTACCATGTGAGTTCACACATGCTTTTGGTGTGTATAAAAGGTCAGAGAAAGATCAGTTCAGCAGATGAAGAGAAATAAGCTCCTGGTCACAGAAACAGCACGGGTATTGCGCTCGTGAAAGTCACGGATGCAAAAGCCTTTATCCAGCATCACAGCTGATTTTCCACGGTAGATTGTGAAGAAGTCACAGGAAGGGCATGGTAAATATTTTAGGATGGCGCCGGCAAGCTGCCAGCGCCATCCTAAAATAGTTACTAAATTAGCTTCAACAGGAAGCTCTAATAGATAAAATCGAGCACCTGCTTTATTTTATCTATTAGAGCTTCCTGTTGAAGCTAACTTAGTAACTATTTTAGGATGGCGCTGGCAGCTTGCCGGCGCCATCCTAAAATAGTTACAACAGGCCTTCAACTTTTGCCCCCGGAAAAATCCGCAGCTCGCGGATTTGCGAATTCTCGGTAAATTCGCGGGAGTTCGCGGATCGCGAATTTACCGAAAATTCGCAAAATCCGCGAGCGGAACGGATTTTCCGCTCATACTTAGTAGAGGGCTCATTCACCTGTACCATCACCACTGGGAAAGTGCACCCAGCGAAAAGGGGTGGCTTACCTAGGCCACGGCAGTGGATTGTAGGCATGGTACACAGGATGTGTGCCATGTTGCTTCTTCACTTTGCTCTGCACTAACACATGCAGCATGCAATGGCAGTGTGTGTGTAAAGATACAGGGCATTTGAGGGTGGCACAATCAGTGCTGTAGCCCTTAAAGGCCTTCCCTGGTCAAAGTACCCTTAGTACCTATAGTACCTTTTACAAGGGACTTGCATGTAGCCAGAGATATGCCAATTGGGTTATGCAACATCACAGTTTAGGGAAAGAACATAGGCCCTGAGTACCTGATTGTCAGGAACCCGGGGCCCACTCAGTCAAAGTACATCAACATTAGACAAAAAGTGGGGGCAACCATGCAAAAACTGGCACTTTCCTACAACATTTTTTCAAACTTTTGAAAATCTTGGAAAACTTTGTCACAACTTTTAAAACTTCTTCAAAATAATGTCTATGAGGACTTTTGAACTCTACTATTAGTGGGAAAACATAAGGACTACTTTGTAGGTGTCTTCTTGTGCAGATTCATTTTAGTTTCAATCTCTACCTACTGTACGGCACTGCAAAACACAAGTTCTGAATCTCAATGATAGGCACCAATGTGGAGAATATAGTGTGGTTGTGTGACCTCACCATGTAATACACTACCAACCCCTTTAGGGCCAGTCAGGTTTAGTTTATGAAACCCTACGTCATCCCTGGGTAGCTGTGGCTCTGAACAGTCAGGCTTACACAAAGGAACAAGTGTAAAGCATTTAAACAGCGTCAAAACAATTGAAGAAGAAAAACTCAACACTCAAGAAATCCAACACCAATTTATAAAATAGAGTATATTTTCATTAATTTATGGACAAAAAAAGAATAAGATCCACAGAGGGTTCTGGAGATATATATTCTATATGAAACAATAAATCAGGACTTTTCACCTAACTGCAAGCAATCATTGGCAAATTCAACTAATTTGACACTTGGAAACTTTTTCAGGAAAAACGTTTACAGGTTGATATGTGATTACTTAGAGTTACTTTGAGTGACCAACTCTGGCAGGGAGCTAGTCAAGGGGACCAGCAAAACAGTTGCCTTCTTAAGGAAAGCAGGCTTCAGTCCATCACCAGCATCAGTGGATACAGGATACCGAAGATGCTCAAGGATGCTGAAGATGCTGTGCAGTCGACGGGGGTCTTCCTGGGGCTACTGGGTCCTAGTAAGGTGATTCGGGCCACAGGGGTCTACGTCCTCGAAATTCTCTCGGGATCAACAGAAGTCCAGCTGCCACTGGGCTACTAGTCGCCAGGGGAGGTTGCAGTAACTAGCCAATGGGCTACTAGGTTTCCTCCCACCTGATGACAACTTTCTGTGAAGTGGCATCCAGCTATCACAGAAGGCTCAATTTTGCCCACCCTCAAGATGGCAGTACCCCTCTTTTGTCCCCAAGAGCTCCGTAGCACGCCCTAGGGGTGTGGCTAATTATAGGGTACTCACCAATGAGAAAACTGATTTGGCCAGTGTTTCCTCCTCTCTGTTCCTGATGCCAGCCTGCCTACCTGAACAAAAGAGCAGCCCCTCTTGAGTGTGATTAGCTGTTGTCCTTCAAAGACAGCTTCCCTTTTGAAACACACCTTCTGGACTAACAAACCATGGGGCTTCTTTTTAGGAGGAAATAACTCATTTTCCAAAGGCAGGCCTCTATTGTTACCTATCCTGAGAGCCACTTACTTGACTTCACAGGTGGCCAGAAGGCTGTCTGATGACCAGGCTCAGTATATGGCCATTAGGAAACTTGGTCAAAAGATGACCAACTTTCTAAAAGTTGCAAGTAGTAACATTAATTTACACTTAGGCTGCAAGTCAGGGTTAATGTAATGAGCCATTTGATGCCTTGAAGTACCAACGTTGGGAATCCATTCAGAACTCTGGGGGCTACCAATCACTCTTGCCGCAAGATTGCCTGCTGTAGAGGTGACTCCCACACACTAAAAAGGGAGTTTGGGCTTTGCCATTTCTTTAAATGGCAATGTCGAGTTACCAGTTTCAAACTGCCCTTACCGTCCACAGTGACAGACTCGGAGACATGTTTTACCATGAGGCCCTCAGGGTGGCACAAGTGCTGCAGTCTTTAAGGGTGACACTCTAACTTTCAAGCCCTGGGTACTCCTGCTACCATTTTCTAAAGACTTAGAAGTAAGTTAGGTTGTAGGCCAAACAAACATACATGTTTAAGGGTCAGGGCACAGGCACTGAGGTCTGATTAGCAGGTCCGAGTGCGCTCCCAGAGTAGAAAAACCAGCATCATCTATCCAGAACTTTGGGAGTGACAATAAAAGAGGCATTTCCTTAAACCTGTTCTCGGATAACCTCACCTGCCCCCTTATTTCCCTCAGGATTCAGTCTTCAATGGTGAACCCACCCTCCCCCCAACTAATTAGTATCATATCTCCCAGGTTGCATCATTCTCCTGATGGAACCCTTAGCCTACTCACCTCTCAGAAAACACTGACTCCGTTTCTCCTGGTCACGATAGCTGGGGAAAGATTAACTGTACACTCAGTTGTCCTGGTGGTATCTCTTGGCATCCTTCCCACTGCTTTGATGACCACAGGGCCTCTAAGATGTCTGCTTCCGAGGGAGCTCTTTCTGCACCTCCACTTTTGAACGCACATGGAAATGAATACTCCCTCATTGCATGCTTGCATACCTAGGTTAGCACTGATTCGACAGCCTCAATATCACCAAATCATTGCTCTCACCTTGTCTGCAGTGCAAACATCTTGAGCATGCCTTCGCCTCCCCTCTACCTAAGGCTGTCTACTTTGAACGAAGATAATTCTCTCTCTCACTCAATACATCCACAAAACAATAACTAACAGAAACGCCCACCAGAAATCAAGTCATGACAGGTGCTTTTAGAATCAGCCATTCAGGGACCACAGAAGAGCTCATTCACCCCTGCCAATATGCTTTTATTCTGCACTCAAGTCACTGTTGACATTGCACTCACTGTGAAACACTCATAACTCTTGACATGCGTGTAACTACTAATTAGAATTCGCTGAGGTTCCAGCTTGCTGGAAGAGGATCAAAAGTATCTCTCTTCTTAAAAACATATCTGCTGGTCCTTCAGTTCTGTCCACTTATAGCGTTATCTCTATGTTGCATGCTGCTGCTAAAATGCTGGAAAAGGTTGTCAATATTCAGCTACTTGGAGGAGAACAATCTCCTTTACCATACTCATTCGGGCTTTCACCCACAGCACAGCACGGAAGCGCCCCTTCTTGAGGTGATGGAAACAATTTGTATTGAATGAAGGTAAAAGTATCACCTTGATTTTGCCTGATCTGTCTACACTACGACCTTTAAAACCGTGCCTCAGTCTGTCCTATTTCATTGTATGGCTGAGCTGGGAATTGGTAGTTCAGATTTGTGCTGGTTTGAATCCTTCCAAAAAGGAAGAGAGCAAGAGATCTGGGTTGCACCTCATTCTTCGCCCAGTAAGAGGTAAAATGGGTATCTTGCTATTTGGGAATGTCAGAGATCATTGGACAAATAATAGTTGGCCAGGGAATTCCCCCCACTCCTAATCCGGTTGCTAACAATTTAGGAGTTGTGATAGATGGAAAGATATCTTGGCACTCTCAAATTTTGTCAGCGATGAGCACCTGTTTTGGCTAGCTCCAGTCAATTAGGAAAGTTCTTGACATCTTATCTCTAGAGGCACACTGAACGGTAGTCTATGCATTAATAACACCCAGGCTAGATTATTCGAATTGCCTATATCTAGGCCTGCCAGAGTGCAGGATTAAAGGACTCTAGGTGGTGCAAATTGCAGCAGCCCTCCTCATCTTGAACATATTCAAGAGGGAATCAGTTTCTGGTCACCTTAGGGATCTACATTGGCTTCCCATTAACAAAATAATGTTGTTCAAGTCGCTGGATTTCAACCATCAAGCCCTTTCTAAGCGCAGTCCTATGTATTTGATTTCCTGGACTATATACAATAATTCTTCTACAACCCTCTCCTCAGCTGCAACGCTGCTTGTAGAGGTGCCCAACGTTGCTTATAGAGGTGTCAAACGCTGCTTGTAGAGGTGCCCAGATTCCATCGGGCGGGGTCTGGCGGGATTTCTTTCTTGGTACTCGCCAGCCAAGCATGGAATCAGCTTCCGCTATCATTCCGTGTCATTTTATAAGAATCTCTATTTAGGAAATATCTTAAAACCCACCTCTTCTCTCTTAGCTCATAGGTTGGCTTACAACGTTGTTGGTAAAGCTGCAGTTTTAGGACACTCTCTTGAATAGCTGTGTGCTTATCTTTTCACTCATTCATTCAGTTATTCAAAAGACGGCTTGTCCTGTTCATACAAAACACCACCATTTAGAGATATTCAGTCCCTATCCATACAGAAGGTCCTCAGGTAGGAGAGCCATGCATTGAAAATTAAGATAGGCTTTGTGCGCTCACAAGCTTATGTACCCTGACGATCCGGCACCGTCACAGATGCATATTTGCAACCGATTCACTAACTGAGTGACCGGCCCAGGAATACAATTTTTACTATGCAGACACAGTATACTGAAGCTATACATAATGTAACACACCTGTCATATTTTCCAAAGCCATCCTCATTATATTTATCTATCAATCAATCAATCAATCAATCAATCAATCAATCAATGTACTTGTAGAGTGCGCTACTTACCCGTGAGGGTCTCAAGGCGCTGAGGGGAGGGGTGCTGCTACTGGTCGAAGAGCCACTTGAGGAGTCTTCTGAAGGCGAGTAGGTCTTGGGTCTGCCGTATTTGGATATGGGAGGGTGTTCCAGGTCTTGGCGGCGAGGTAGGAGAAGGATCTACCGCCAGAGGTCGTTCGTTGGATGCGGGGGACAGCGGCAAGGGCGAGGCTGGTGGAGCGGAGCTGGCGGGTGGGGGTGTAGAAGCGGAGTCTGCTGTTAAGGTAGGATGATCCGGCGTTGTGGAGGGCTTTGTGTGCGTGGGTGAGGAGCTTGAAGGTGATCCTCTTGTCGACGTGGAGCCAGTGTAGGTCTCTTAGGTGGGGGGTGATGTGGCTGCGGCGGGGTTGACGATCAGTCGGGCGGAGGTGTTTTGGATGTGTTGTAGTCGTCTTAGATGTTTGGCTGGGATTCTTGCGTAGAGTGCGTTGCCGTAGTCCAGTCTGCTTCTGACGAGGGCCTGTGTCACCGTTCTTCTTGTTTCGGTCGTGATCCACTTATAGATCCTGCGGAGCATGCAGAGAGTGTTGTAGCAGGAGGAGGAGACGGCGTTGACCTGCTTGGCCATGGAGAGGGAGGAGTCAAGGATGATTCCTTGGTTGCGTGCATGGTCGGTGAGTGTTGGTGCTGGTCCCAGTGTGGTCGGCCACCAGGAGTCGTCCCAGGCTGAGCGGGTGGGTCCGAGGATGAGTACCTCCGTCTTGTCCGAGTTCAGCTTCAGACAATTGCTCCTCATCCAGTTGACGATGGCTTTCATTCCCTCGTGGAGGTTGGTTTTGGAGGTGTGTGGGTCCTTGGTGAGGGAGAGGATGAGCTGGGTGTCGTCGGCGTAGGAGATGATGTTGAGGTCGTGCTGGCAGGCCACTTGTGCGAGGGGGGCCATGTAGCTGTTGAACAGCGTCAGGCTTAGGGATGAGCCCTGGGGGACGCCACAGATGATGTCGGTGGCTTCGGATCGGAAGGGTGGGAGGCGGACGCTCTGGGTTCTGCCGGAGAGGAAGGACGTGGTCCAGTCAAGGGCCTTCTCTTGGATTCCGGCTTCTAGGAGGCGTGTTTTTAGTGTGCGATGGCAGACCTTGTCGAAGGCGGCCGACAAGTCCAAGAGAATGAGGGCCGATGTTTCACCGTTGTCTAGTTGGCGCCTGATGTCGCCTGTGACCGCGATGAGGGCTGTCTCGGTGCTGTGGTTTCGTCTGAATCCGGATTGGGACGGGTCCAGGATTTGGTTGTCTTCCAGGTGGCGGGTCGATTGCCTGTTGACGATTTTCTCGATGACCTTTGCCGTGAACGGGAGCAGGGAGATGGGCCGGAAGTTCTTGAGGTCCTTGGGGTCTGCCTTGGGCTTCTTGATTAGGGCGTTGATTTTGGCATGCTTCCAGCTTTCCGGGAATGTTGCTGTTTCGAAGGAGATGTTGATGACCTTCCGTAGTTGGCGTGCGGTGGCTGAGTCTGCTTTGTTGAATACGTGGTGTGGGCATGGGTCTGACGGAGATCCTGAGTGGATGGAGTTCATGACCTTGCGTGTCTCGTTGTCTTTGACGTTGGACCAGGAGGTCAGGCGTATGGTGCTGGTGGTATTCACAGGGGAGGAGGAGTCTGGCGTAGTCGGGCGGTTGTGGTGTTGAAGCTGTCGTGGATGTCAGCGATACCCAGACAGGGTATAATTATTGGGGATTGCAAAAAACACAGTTGATGGACAGAATGCAGAACAATGTCTTACATTCACCCCAGTACAAAGATCTGGGCCTAAATCCATCGTTTCTTTGCACTCTACACCACCCTAGGTCAGACACTGGCTATATGCAAATCAGCCTTGACCCTGTGCCTCATGGGAACAGTCCAGCCCGAACTACCAAGCCATGTCTTTCCTAGACCGGAATCAACCATCCAAGGACCGGTTTCTTGCTATCAGCCTTCTTCAGCCTGGATAGCTTGACTCCAGTGATGTGGAGAGCCTGGGACTCACGTCTGAGCATACCCAGCCCTCTCGGGGTGAACATTGCAAAAAACACAGTTGATGGACAGAATGCAGAACAATGTCTTACATTCACCCCAGTACAAAGATCTGGGCCTAAATCCATCGTTTTTTTGCACTCCACACCACCCTAGGTCAGACACTGGCTATATGCAAATCAGCCTTGACCCTGTGCCTCATAAAATTATTGGGGAGCCTGAAATATTAGGTTTTCACTACTGTATATCGACACCAACAATATCGTGGCATGCTAATATTGAGGACAGAATATCAAAAGGTAAATGGATATAGGGAAGTATAGATTTACTATTCCTAACTCTATATCTACATACCTTGAAGATATATGTACCACGTAGCTACATACATGTGGAGTCAGTTATAGAGAATCTAGACTTACCTGTCAATATTTTATTTTCAATACTTTGTCCCATTGATATTATTGATTCGATATTCAGGGGGCACACCAGTTTTCACTACAAATGTACGGGTAATCAAAAGTCTCCAGCGTACATTGACCAGATGACACAACATGAAATAAGAGCAAGACACACTATGTGTCAATACATTAACTAACAACACACAGGAGCGTCCTGTAATATCTATCCAGGGTGAATGTGTAAATCACAATTTCTTATAATTTTAGGTTTAATCCACGCTAATCTGTCATGCGAAAGTCTGGAACTGACTCCAACATGAATGTACAACCCTCGGCAGGATCTGCTTTTGCCATGTTTTTCAATATAAGGCCAGAGTACACTTACAGAAAAGGTCCTAATTTTCTTACTCACTGTTCTTCCCACAGGTTAAAGAAGGAAGATACCAAATGGAGACAAAAGCGACCATTGACCCTCAGGTCCTGATGGACTTGGCAAAAAAATCTTGGTGGTGAAACATGCTGGCCTGTCATTATAACCATGTCTCAGTATGACATAGTCTCTTTAGCCATGTAGTAGGTGATACATCAATTAAAACATTGAAGAACTCCTTATACACATTTTTAATTTTCTTAGACCACCTGACCCTTGCCCAACATGAAAAAGAACCAAGACAGTAATGGGAAGGCATCAGCCTACACGAAACCCTACAGACTAACAATTAGAGGATGTTATTCCTAGTGCCCGATTTACGAATAACAGATATTCGCCTGTTCCCCCTTTTACTACTCCAGTTTATAGGAGCATACCTCTGATGATAATCCCAGGGCACTGAAAGATCTTCTCACTGTTGCCCAAGGTGGCTAGTGCTGATGATCTCTTTGCACCTCTAGGGAATACATACACACTACTGGCTGGGGTCATATGCTTATTTTACATAAACTCCCCCATACCTAAAAAGAAGGGACGAGAGCCAACCACCACAGAGATGGCAACAGATGTGTGTGTAAATGGGGCTTTGAGGAATTAATGAACTGTGAATGGAAGGTGATCCATTTACTTTCCCACAAGACTATTTGGTGTTAAAACATTATTATTAAAACATTAACATCAAACACAAGAACAAGATAAAGGCAGGAAGGTCCTACGAACAGAATACAGAACATGCTCCATTTCCTTCAGCCCATCAGAGTGTTCAAGTGACAACTACAGGGGACTGCCCTCTGCAGTCACCGTGGAGAAAGCCACAGCGGTATTCAAAGAGTTAAGAGCTTAGGGACCTTCGATAAATACAAGACCGATAGCAGGAATACGGAATCAATCAATCAATCAATCATAGACATTTATAGAGCGCTCTACTTAGCCGGAGGGTCTCAAGGCGCTAGGGGGGGGGAGGGGTGCTGCTACTACCCGAACAGCCAGGTCTTGAGCTTCTTCCTGAAGGCGAGGTGGTCTTGGGTCAGGCGCAGGTCGGTCGGGAGGGAGTTCCAGGTCTTGGTGGCCAGGTAGGAGAAGGACCTTCCTCCTGTTGTCGCTCTTCGGATGCGGGGGACGGCGGCGAGGGCGTGACTGGCTGACCGGAGGTGTCGTTTGGGAGCGTAGAAGTTGATGCGGTTGTTGAGGTAGCTCGGGCCTTGATCGTGAAGGGCTTTGTGTGCGTGGGTGAGGAGACGGAAGGTGATTCTCTTGTTGACCGGGAGCCAGTGCAGGTCTCTTAGGTTTCCGGAGATGTGGCTGTGTCGTGGGACGTCGAGGATGAGTCTGGCTGAGGCATTCTGGATCCGTTGGAGTCTCTTCTGGAGCTTGGCGGTGGTTCCGGCGTAGAGGGCGTTGCCGTAGTCCAGTCGGCTGGTGACGAGTGCCTGGGTGACAGTCTTCCTGGTCTCGGTGGGGATCCACCGGAAGATCTTCCGTAGCATGCGCAGGATGTTGAAGCACGACGAGGAGACGGCGTTGATTTGCCTGGTCATGGAGAGGGAGGAGTCCAGGATGAAGCCCAGGTTGCGTGCGTGGTCTGTCGGTTTGGGTGCGGTTCCCAGGGCGGGGGGCCACCAGGAGTCGTCCCAAGCGGAGGGCGAGGATCCCAGGATGAGGACTTCCGTCTTGTCCGAGTTCAGCTTCAGGCGGCTGGTCGACATCCACTCGGCTACCTCTTTCATTCCTTCGTGAAGGTTGGCTCTGGCGGCGGCGGGGTCGTTGGTCAGGGAGAGGATCAGCTGGGTATCGTCGGCGTAGGAGATGATGTTCAGGTTGTGTTGGCGTGCGATGGCCGCGAGGGGGCTCATGTAGACGTTGAAGAGGGTTGGGCTCAGCGAGGATCCTTGGGGTACGCCGCAGATGACTTCG
This sequence comes from Lissotriton vulgaris, assembly GCF_964263255.1. Taxonomy (NCBI): domain Eukaryota; kingdom Metazoa; phylum Chordata; class Amphibia; order Caudata; family Salamandridae; genus Lissotriton; species Lissotriton vulgaris. The sequence continues at coordinate 376,133,434 of NC_141685.1, forward strand.
GTGGCCTTTGATTTGTACGGTGGTAGGCGGACTCTCTGGGTCCTTCCGTCGAGGAAGGAGATGATCCATTCCAGTGCCTTCTCCTGGATTCCGACGTTGTAGAGGCGCTGCACTAGGGTGCGGTGGCAGACGGTGTCGAAGGCCGCGGAGAGGTCTAGGAGGATGAGGGCCGCTGTTTCTCCGTTGTCCATCAGGGTTCGGATGTCATCGGTGGCAGCGATGAGGGCGGTCTCGGTGCTGTGGTTGGCTCGGAAGCCAGACTGTGAGGGGTCGAGGGATCCGTTCGTCTCGAGGAAGGCGGCCAGTTGCTTGTTGACGGTCTTCTCGATGACTTTGGCCGGAAACGGGAGCAGCGAGATGGGGCGGTAATTCTTGAGTTCGGTGGGGTCCGCTGTTGGTTTCTTGAGTAGAGCGCTGAGTTCGGCGTGCTTCCAGCTCTCAGGGAATGTGGCGGTGGTGAAGGAGGTGTTGATGATGTCCCGCAGGTGGGGTGCGATGACAGCGTCGGCCTTGTTGAAGACGTGGTGAGGGCAGGGGTCGGTCGGGGATCCGGAGTGGATGGAGTTCATCATGCGGATGGTGTCTTCGGTGCTGATTGGGGTCCAGGTGCGGAGGGTGGTGGTGGGGGGCGTTGGTTCGGTCGTGTCGGACGTGGCGTTCGTCGGTTGGGTGTTGAAGCTGTTGTGTATGTCCGCGATCTTGTTGTGGAAGTAGGAGGCGAGGGAGTTGCAGAGTTCTTGCGATGGGGTGATGTCGTTGTTTCCGGCGTTGGGGTTGGAGAGCTCTTTCACGATGTTGAAGAGTTCCTTGCTGTTGTGTGCGTTGTTGTCCAGCCGGTCCTTGAATGCAGTTTTCTTGGTGGCGCGGATCAGTTGGTGGTGCTTCCGGGTGGCAAGCTTGAGGGTGGTTGTGTTGTCCGGTGTTGGCTCCCTTCTCCAGGCTTTCTCGAGGGCTCGGCAGTTCTTCTTGGAGCTCTTGAGTTCGTCGGTGAACCATGGGGCCTTCTTGCTGCCGGGTCTGCTGGGCGGGGTCCTCAGTGGGGCGAGTTCGTCCGCGCAGTTGCTGATCCACTTCGTGAGGTTGTCGGCGGCCTGGCTGGGGTTCGCTGAGCTGGCGGGAGGGTGCTGGCTCAGGGAAGCGGCGAGCTGGTCGGCTGTGATCTTGCTCCAGCTTCTGCGGGCAACCTGTTGCTGGTGGTGGTGGATCGTCTTTCTTCTGAAGGTGATGTGGACGCAGCTGTGGTCCGTCCAGTGGAGTCCAGTGGCGTGGCTGAAGGCGATGTCTTGGCTGGATGAGAATACGGCGTCGAGTGTGTGTCCGGCGAGGTGGGTGGGGGTGGTCACCAGCTGCTTGAGTCCGAGGTTGGCGAGGTTGTCGAGCAGGGTGGTGGTGTTGCGGTCGTTGTTGTTCTCCAGGTGGAAGTTGATGTCCCCCAGGAGGATGTAGTCAGCGGAGGGGAGGGCATGCGGGCTGACGAAGTCGGCTATGTCCTCGCTGAATCGTGTGCGTGGTCCCGGGGGTCGGTAGATCAGGGTGCCTCTGAGGGTGGTCTTCGGGTCGGTGTGGATCTGGAAGTGTAGGTGTTCGGCGGTGGTCAGGATGTCGTCTGTGCTGGTCGTGATGCGGATGGTGTCCCTGTGGATGATGGCGATGCCTCCTCCTATCTGGTTGGCGGTGCGGTCCCTCCGGGTGATCTTGTAGCCCTCTGGGATGGCGATGGCGATGTCGGGCGCTGAAGAGGCGTTCATCCAAGTTTCCGTGAGGAAGGCGACGTCAGGAGCTGTGGTGTTGAGGAGGTTCCAGAGTTCGATGGCGTGTCTGTGGACGGAGCGGGTGTTGAGCAGGATGCACTTGAGGTGGTTGCTGCTGTTGGTCAGCTTGGCGGGTGCAGGTGCGAGGCAGGTCCGGATGCAGGTGAACTTGCAGGCGGTGCAGCAGAAGGGTCCGTGGGAGCGTCTCGGGGTGGCACGGTAGCATCCCGGGACTCGTTCGTCGTTGAGTGCGTTGAGGGTGGCGGCGTCGTACGTCCGGCGGGTGGGCTGGGATCTGCGGGGGCCAGGGGTCCTGGCACTGGGCGCGGTCCAGGCACGGACGGGCGCAGACGGTCTTACAGTCGGCACTCCCGCTGCGCGCGTCCGCTGCGCGGTCGCTGAGGGGGCATCATAAGAAGGGAGCCGGGAGGGCGGGTCAGCAGGGAGGCGGGGAGCGCGTGGTCCAATCGGCAGGCGTAGGGGCGGGGTCGCGTCAAAACCGGCGCGAAAAACCAGGCGGGCGGCCCTGCGGCGGCTGGGGCTCCGGACTGGATTGGCGTCAGCAGGCAGGCAGGTACGAGGCAGGCAGCAGGCGGGGACCGTGGGGGCAACCAGGCCGAGGGCACAGTGGTCGCTCGAGAGAGGATATCCGACAGTCACGCTTAAACCACCATGGCTCTGACATACACACACCATGGTTTAAAGGACGGAAGAAACCCTAGGGATGAGTGCTCCATGTCCTCCTACAACTTTACTAATTCATGTTTCCACCTCCGCTTCCGGGATGACGCAATACAACATCCAGCCAATCAATAATGATAAAACAATCTCCTTAGCTGTCGTAAGTGTAACAATATATGGGCTAGGACTTTCAACAACAATAGAGCTATCAGAGTTCTACCTGATATTTTTCAAAATGTAGTCTGATTCACTGAGAATTGCATGCATCCACCTTGAATTTGGGTTCAGTGTGTTCATTAACCTTTTGCTTCTTTGGAGGCCTCCGTGCCCTTCCAGGTTGCTGTCTGCTGCTGGCCCTATGCGGTCCTCTCTCCAACAGAGAGTGGCTCAATGCCCCACTGATTGATGCCCATGAGTCCAGCCAGTCACATGCCACAGATGCCTCAGTGGAAATGGTCACACCATGTACAAGCACCGTCACCTTGGCCGGCAACAGCAAAATATATATTTTAACAGCAGGTCATGCAGCTTTCTTTTCACTTCGATGAATGACTGCTGCTAGGCTTGAACAGTAGTCAGTAAATATCACTGGGGCATTCTCAAGCCAGAGTGGTCCTCTCCGGTACGCCCTTTGAGGGATAAGAATACAGTCCCTACGACTCAACAGTCAGGCTCTGATGGTGCAGGGAACGATCCCACATGGAGGCGCACCAATGCCCTGTGCAGAAGGTCCTCTGTGAAGAATGTTGAGAGGCCATTTGGTGCCACTGCCTTGGACAAGCAGTCAAGAGAAAGGTTTACTTTGGGTCCTTCTGTGAGTCTGACAGCCTTACTTCATCTGGCCCAGCTGTCAAGCTGGTACTCCAGGTACCGGACTCTCTCCTGGAAATCCATCACATGTAGCCATCTGATGCCAGGTTTTCTAGTCACTAGAAGTGCCTCCGTGCTGTGGTCATGATTTTGTGCTAAAAAATGTGGCGCACAGTCAGTGCATCCCCTGAGGACAACCCTGTGGAGGGGACAAAGGGGGTCCCATGGACCTCCCAGACTTTGCCCTACAGGCAGGTGCAGTCACTCTCTGCACTCGCCTACCGAGGAATCTTTGTCCCCTCACTAAAGTGCAGGAGGGAGTCACCTGCAAAGTGAAACATGGAATGGCTGATTGAAGCAGCTGCTCTGTATTTCCTTCAATGTGCTGTCCCGTGTGTGCCCCCAGTTCGTGGCTGCCCTGGAGGCATTGAATTCATTCTACTCAGGTGCACTCTTCATGTTTTAGCCCAGGCGAACCCATTTAAACGTGCATCATGGGGCAAACATCAACAGTGCACCCCATATATAATATAGCTCCTAGTAGAGCAGATTCTATCACAACAATGCTGGACAGGATTGCTGGAAATACCTCACAGCGTTTATCTAAAGTGCACAGAAAGAAAGGAGGGAGAAACAGCCCCCTGAGGTGTACAGCGAATGCTGTATGAACATAATTTATATAAAAATAACAAGGTGATGAATGGAATACTTATATTAATCTAAGCCCCTTGCAATCGCTTGGGCCACATCCCAACACATCATTTTTTGCCCAGCATTCCACATCAGTTTGGACCCAGCTATATGCATATCAGTCTTGACCCTGGTCCTCATGGGAACAGTCCAGCCTGAACGGCCAGGCCAGGTCCTCCCTGAACCAAAACACAAACAGCCTAGAACCGGTTTTGCCCTTGTAAGACTCATTTGCATATGTCTGGGTCCAATCTGAGGAGGCATGGTGGGTAAAAAATGATGGATTGGAATGCGGCCCAAGTGATTGCCAGTGGCTGAGATTATTTCAAGCGTTGCATTCATCACCTCGTTGTTGCAGTCGACTCGCTAAGTGTGACTGGTATGCCCAGACGTCGGTCCTGCGCTCACCGTGCCACTGGAATCAAGCTATACCTGGCTGACGAGCCCATAATCAGGGCAAAACCAGTCCTAGGTTGCTTGCATTCTGCTTCAGAGAAGACCTGGCTTGGCAGTTCGGGCTGGACTGTTCCCATTAGGGCAGGGTCAAGACTGATTGGTATATGGCTGAGGGCAAACTGAGGTGGCAATGTGGGTGAAAAATGATGGATTGGAATGCAACCCAAGCGATAGCCAGTGGCTGAGATTAATTCAAGCCTTCCATCCATCCCCTTTTTGTTGTTGCCGCACATTATTAATATAGCTTTTGAGGCATCATTTAGATAATGTGGCAATGATAAGCCAACCTGGGATGGGTGAGAAAATAGTTGTTCACACCTGGGGTGTATACAGAAGAAACTCGAACTGGAGGTGGGCAATCTACTGCATGTGACGGAGGGACATGAGGGGAAGACCCGTGAAGGGTAGTCCAGGATACCTAGTGAGACAGCAACCTCAGGAAATGAATCTTCTCAACTGTAGATAAGTGGACATAAAAGATACATATCATAAGAAGAGTATGACTACAAGCAAGCTGGACCCAGCCAAGACTGAATCCTCTGGTGCAGAGAAGCCCACGAGGCTCAAAGAAGGTTCTCTTGGGCTCCGATATTGCCTGGATTTGTGGGCGATATTCCTGGAGATGCATGCAGCTAGAGAAACACTTTGAGTTGATATGGCGATAACTATATTATGTGGGAAACAACCTGCCGAACTGAGAGGCAAATTAGAGGAAATATAAGGCTAATGTGTACCCAAATGGCTTATGTACGGCGGAATATATGCCTGACCTGTAGGTGGCCTCCTTCAACTATTACCAGTTATTTCTAAGTATAGATAGTTAGTGTGATGCCAAGAGCTGTCTAACATGAGGACTTAAACCATGGTTTACGACACCACACACTACCCATGCAATTTGCACAATACTCCTTTTCTCCTTACCATACTCAAGTGTTCTCTTCTCTGCTCCTTGATTATCCTTACTATCCAACCATGGAGTCCATCCACATCAACACCTGTCTCTTATACCCCTTGTTTGCGTTAGCTCCTCCGATACTTCAGCTGCCTATAGCCTTAATCATAGACTTACACCCCAGGACAGACCTCGCATGGGAGCCTAAATGTGCTCCCCTTTTAAAGGGGAAAAGGCACCTAAATGAATGATAGTCCACCTACATCTCTGAGCACCATCACTGCAGACCGACTCCTCAGGATGTCTACTCATGGTGTTCTATTTGTTCTATATAAAAATGTTTGGAGTTTTTGCTTCTTTTTTTCTAACTGGTCACCTCATGGCTGTTTAGCTTGCCTCAAAACTGTACCGTATTAGTGGTGCAAGATAAAACTGAATACAAATAAAATAAATAACCCACTAGACCTCATATCCATCTCTAAATTCAGGAAAATCATCTACGCAATTCCAGTTTTAAAATAAGTGACACATATTGCTGAGTGAATTTACAAAAGAAACAAGCATTTGCAATGCAATAGGTCTCGCATTTGTTAAAGTTAGAACTTTTGGCGTTGAAAATAACAGTGTTTTTTGGTTTTTACTTTTTTTTTATTTGCAGTGACATTATTATATTTGTATAGCTCTACTGTCAATGGTATATAAAAGCAAAAGTAAAAAACATAGTCATTTTCAATGCCAACAGCTCTAACTTTAACACATGCAAGAACTGTTGTACTGGAAATACAATTGGTCTTGCATTTGTTGGAGTTGGAGTAATTGGCATTATAAATGCCAATGTTTTTTACCTAGCCATGTTGTAGGGTGCAGTCCTATATGTGGCCAAAAGAGATCCCATGGGACCTCTTATGATAATATATGGTACTGCACCCTGCAAAGTTGGAGTTATTGGCATTATAAATACCATTGTTTTTACCCAGCCATGTTGCAGGGTGCAGTAGCATATGGTGCCAAAAAAGGTCACATGGGACCTCTTTAGGTCACATATGGTACTGCACCCTGAAGAAGTTATGGTAAATCCACCCTACCCATAATGCATTGCACACAAGACAGTATCACAAGCAAATTCAAATAGGTGTGTCCATATATACAATTAGTAGATTTGAAATGTAACAAAAGGATTATTATATTAATTCTGGATTAGGTTGTACTCTGTGTAGAGCTGATGAAGGGAAATGTATAGAAGATCTCATATAAATGTGAGATGTGCTAGTGAGTAAAGTAACCACTGTCAGCCTTGCTTAGCACCAAGAGTGTGTTCTGCCTGAAGCCCTTTAAAAAATAGTGCTCTGATGATGTAATTAAAACCTAGGGAGTAACAACACATGTAACAGGGGGTGTCCTCATGGAAGGTTACAAGAATAGACAAAGCCTATTGACCAATGAAAAGCCACCATTTACAAAGGACAGGGACAGGAGCCAATTAAAAAGATTGGCGGAAAGTGGGCAGAGCTTTAAGCCCATATCCTGAATACCGCATGTCTCGAAGAGACAGCGCAAGCTCCGCCTAGGCGAGACCTGAAAACATGACTAACTTTAGATAAGAAGTATTGGCAGTGCTGAGCTGCAATTCAAACAGGTCTCAATTAACAACTGCCAAAACGGGTCAGAAGAAAGATATGTTTGTGTAAACTCTCCAGTACCAGCAAGAGAGTAGTCCAACTAGACAATTTGTAATGCTCGGTGAGCAAAACAATCCTTCTTATGCCTCACTGAATGAGAACCGCAAGTCTTTGTGGATCCTATTTAATGAGGACTGGAACCATAAATCTTTACAGACCCAGCTCAGTGTTCCTACAGCAGCAGGAACCATGGATCCCACATGCCTCCTCGAAACACGTTTTTTGAGTAAAAGAGATAGATGTACCTGCAGGTGATAGTCGTACTTCTTGAGGCCATACTTCTTTGAACATTTGGAAAAAAGGAAAGAGTTTTCCAACTGGTGCATTTATAAGGTCTGGAACATCTAGTGGTTGTAGGACAAAACAGCAGAACTCTCATTAAGAGGAGTATAATGTTATTCCATGTGTCTTGCAAATACAAGATGATAGTATTGTGTTTCCTGGGGCATTGGAAGTGGTATCAGCACTGGTTTTCCATATAAGGTCACAAAGTCTGATCCTGCGTGCACCTCAACATTTGAGGAACTGTCTTTGTCGCATTTGTTGCCCACTTCACCACATTCCCTTGTTTCTACTATCCATATTCTGATTAGATTTCTTGTGTTAGGATTTTTCTAATTCTTTCTTTTGTGCTCGAAGTGGAATTCTTGTGTTATGCTTTAGCTTGGTTATTATTTTCCTATTCTTGCTTGTGTACTGTGTAAAGGTTTTTTGTGCAACTGTTTTCTTTTTTACTCCCTTTAGGTACCTCCACGTTGTCTATGCCATCTTGCAGAACTTGCTAAGTGCTTTACTTGGTGTCTCTTCACCTTCCACTCCATGAAGAGGTAAATCACCCTTTTCATCCCTCTCTCAAGAAGAAGGTGAAGCAACTGGGACCTGCAATTAACAATATCCCATGTGGGACAGAAGAAAGAAAAGAGAGTGTAATACCAACAGTGAATAAAATAGCCTGGTTATTACCTAACTGATCAGCCAGGTGCTTTCCTTTGTCGGGCGAAATGACTCTCTCATCATCCATATCGCACTTGTTTCCAACCAGAATCACCTGTGCATTGTCCCACGAGTAGGTTTTGATCTGCGTGGCCCTGTAGTAAAGATCAGAGAAAGATGAGAACACCGCAGTGTGTATGGGATGAGCAGTAGAGATGGAGGTGAATGTACATCTGAAAAGAAATTCCCTGGTGATCCATGGAGAAACTCACCACACCAAATTCACCTGAAATGTAGACAGCCATCCCCAGTATAACAGTGCTGTGGACACCTCAGAATGAAAAAAGATACTCTGCAAAACCAAATTATCGAGAAACTCAACACCAAACACCCCATTAAGACAGATGTTAATGCTTTTAATAAGGGCCCTGTTTTTTGTTTAAGTCTGTTTATTGTATTTTTTTTATCATCATTTGAATTGCTAAACAAGCAAATACAGCATAAGTATCACAATATATAAAATCTTCAGCAACATTTATTACTGTTGCATAGTGCAGAAAACTAAGTGACAAGCCCAACCTCCCAGCTATTGTGTGCCCCGGGCGGGCCGCGGGTCTGCAACCGGCAGGGGCGGCTCGTGACATGTTGTTGATTGTTATAAGGAGGTTCGCCTATTGATGGAGCGTGCATGTATTACCATTCTATGATAATGATGGTGGGGTGGGGTGGGGGGGGGAGGGCAAAAAATCTGGTGTAACTGAGACTTATATGGGTTAGGGTATAGGTTGGCGGGGCACCTCAAAGCAGCCAAAGTGATAGTCGTTGGGTTGTGATGTTTGCTGGGGCTGGCATGCTTTCGTTTGCATGGGGTGCATGCTCTGCACCAAAGGCCCGCTTAGGCTGTTTGCTAATATCAGGAAGGCATGTGTCTTTTGCTTTAATTTCCTCTGCTTGTCTAGGGTAGGAACGATTAGTAATAAGCTATATTCCCAGGTATGTACAGGTGGCAGCTAATTTGATTATCTTATCGGTTATGTGCCATCTGTCCTTCCTGCTTAACCTATTGCATTAGATTTATCGTAGTTCAGTGTTACGTTGTTATTGATACTATAAGATTCAAGCTGGCTCAGTAGACGTTGAAGGCCAGTTCCCATTAGATCAAGGTTTACTGTATCATCCCCATATTTTAACGGCATCTCACCTAGTTTCGGAGGGCAAGCTCTGTTGTTGTGCAGGTTGACGTCCATGTCTGCCACATAGACGTTAAAAAGTAGTGGAGCAAGAACACAGCCCTGTCTTAATCCTCGTAGTACTGGTTAGTGGCGAGATCCCAGCACCCTTTCAACTCTAACCCACATATCCGCGGATAATGCCTGAATGGCCCTCGACACAATGTTGCTAATGCCCTTCCTTTCAGTGTCGCCCACAGTTTGTCCCGATCCATTGTATCAAAGGCAGTGCAAAAGTCAGTGCAGCATGCGAATAGGTCAGGCTGGTGGAGGTCATATGCCTTTTGGTTAGCATAGAGAGGGCCATTATGTTTTCAAACAGTCGCATAATGAAACTTGAGGAGGCCCCCCTGCAAAGTACATGGAGGAGGGCCCCCCCACCCAGTCAGGAGCTCTCAGACGTGGGACCTGTCGCCCCTGCGAAGTGCTGGCCAGTGCGCGGTGCGTGACTGCGTGCACAAGCACCAAACGTACTGGTCCCAGAACCGGTCAGTGTACTGTGCTGAGGGAGCCCCCGTGGATCTCTGCTTCCCCTCCTCCCCGCACCGCAGGGCTAATGTTACACCACTGTTGTCAAGCTTACAGCAGTTACCTCTAAATTCTGCTTAAATCCAGGGGATTGATTGACGTTTTTTGGCCCAGATTTTAAGAAAATTCCGTAGTAATTTTGTGTACCGTTTGACTCTGTGTCAGCAAGGCAATCATTCTGTAGTTTGTTGTACGTGTGCGGGAGCCTTTACTAAGCAGAGGAAGGACCCTTGCCAGGTTGGGGGAATCAGGCCAGAGAATTAACAGGCATTGAATATGGAAGCTGCCAGTGGGAACAATAATCGGCATTGAGTTTGTATTATAATTTCACAGGGAGTCCATTTGGATGTTAGATCAGACTTTTTTGATCCCAGAGACCACTGAATGTCTTGTGACCAGGCCCGATATACGTTCAGCACTGGCTTTGTTACAGTGGTAATTAGGAGCCTGATTGGATCCTTGATTTTGACTGTAAAGAATAAAGACGTGATTATCATGTGCTGGCTAATATGCTGTTGCCCAATTTTGCAGTTTTCTGGGAACATAGAATTTATATAAGCCTATAATTTGCTAGGGTATTTCTTTTGCATACCTCGTATAAATTCTGAAAATGATTTGTCTCTTTGCTCGTGGTTCTCTTCCCAAAGCTATTTCTTTTATAGCTACCTACAGGATCTGTATGCTTCAGAAGAACTGAGATTGACATCAGTTCTCATGGCTTTGCACCTTAGGGTAATAGTTCTCTTTCCAGTTGTTTCAATGCTGGGGAAAGTCATAAGTTCTTCCTGTCTTGTGTGCTCTTCTGTGGCTTTGTTGGCCATTATCCTTGTAGGGCATTAGAGGAGAGGTTACCGTTCTACAAATCAAGGCAGAGAGTTACCCTCATTTGGCTGCTTGAGTACCTGCAAGATGGCGTCCTGGAACTGCCCTGTCCTTGTCAGGCATTTCATCACTTTTGGATCGTCTCGTTAGGTTGCTAGTGTCTCCCATGCACCCTTTTAGCCTTTGTAATCCTTGTAGGCCTGAACATTCATCAGAGTGTGTAGTTCTGTCCTTGTGGCAGCAGTCTATTGCCAGGATTGCCTTCAGTGAAATGGCCACTGTCAAACGACTCTAGGATTCCATAGTACCTGATGGATCTAAATAAGGATGATTCAGAAAAGGGGGTGGTGATGAACAGAGTGTCTGAATTAAGCAGACCACTCTTACCCAGTCCAAAGATCAGGGCTTGATCCATCACCGTTTTTTAGCTCACTGCACCATCCCAGCTCAGAACTTGGCTATATGCAAATTAGTCTGAACCTGGCCCAGTGCATCATGGGAACAGGGCAGACCAAACTACCAAGCCAATTCTTATACTGGGAAGGAAACAAGCTACCGGGGACCGGTTTCTGGCATTTCAGCCGACTTCGGCCCGGCTTGCTTGAATCCTGATGGTGGAATGAGCTAGGGACTCACATCTGCGTATACCCTTCCACGCTTATGGTGGACAAAAATGATTCAGAAAAGGGGGTGGTGATGAACAGAGTGTCTGAATTAAGCAGACCACTCTTACCCAGTCCAAAGATCAGGGCTTGATCCATCACCGTTTTTTAGCTCACTGCACCATCCCAGCTCAGAACTTGGCTATATGCAAATTAGTCTGAACCTGGCCCAGTGCATCATCGGAACAGGGCAGACCAAACTACCAAGCCAATTCTTATACTGGGAAGGAAACAAGCTACCGGGGACCGGTTTCTGGCATTTCAGCCGTCTTCGGCCCGGCTTGCTTGAATCCTGATGGTGCAATGAGCTAGGGACTCACATCTGAGTATACCCTTCCACGCTTATGGTGGACAAAAATGATTCAGAAAAGGGGGGGTGATGAACAGAGTGTCTGAATTAAGCAGACCACTCTTACCCAGTCCAAAGATCAGGGCTTGATCCATCACCGTTTTTTAGCTCACTGCACCATCCCAGCTCAGAACTTGGCTATATGCAAATTAGTCTGAACCTGGCCCAGGGCATCATGGGAACAGGGCAGACCAAACTACCAAGCCAATTCTTATACTGGGAAGGAAACAAGCTACCGGGGACCGGTTTCTGGCATTTCAGCCGTCTTCGGCCCGGCTTGCTTGAATCCTGATGGTGCAATGAGCTAGGGACTCACATCTGAGTATACCCTTCCCCGGTAGCTTGTCTCCTTTCTGGTGAAGAATTGGCTTGGTAGTTTAGTCTGCCCTGTTCCCATGATGTACTGGGCCAGGGACAGACTGATTTGCATATAGCCAGGTTCTGAACTGGGATGGTGCAGTGAGATAAATAACGGTGATGGATCAAGCCCTGATCTTTGGACTGGGTAAGAGTGGTCTGCTTAATTCAGACACTCTGTTCATCACCACCCCCATTTCTGAATCGTTTTTGGCCACTATAGGTGTGGCAGGGTATACTCAGACATGAGTCCCTTTCTCACTGCACCATCAGGATTCAAGCAAGCCGGGCCGAAGACGGCTGAAATGCCAGAAACCGGTCCCCGGTAGCTTGTCTCCCTTCTGGTGAAGAATTGGCTTGGTAGTTTAGTCTGCCCTGTTCCCATGATGCACTGGGCCAGAGACAGACTGATTTGCATATAGCCAGGTTCTGAACTGGGATGGTGCAGTGAGATAAATAACGGTGATGGATCAAGCCCTGATCTTTGGACTGGGTAAGAGTGGTCTGCTTAATTCAGACACTCTGTTCATCACCACCCCCATTTCTGAATCGTTTTTGGCCACTATAGGTGTGGCAGGGTATACTCAGACATGAGTCCCTTTCTCACTGCACCATCAGGATTCAAGCAAGCCGGGCCGAAGACGGCTGAAATACCAGAAACCGGTCCCCGGTAGCTTGTCTCCTTTCTGGTGAAGAATTGGCTTGGTAGTTTAGTCTGCCCTGTTCCCATGATGCACTGGGCCAGGGACAGACTGATTTGCATATAGCCAGGTTCTGAACTGGGATGGTGCAGTGAGATAAATAACGGTGATGGATCAAGCCCTGATCTTTGGACTGGGTAAGAGTGGTCTGCTTAATTCAGACACTCTGTTCATCACCACCCCCATTTCTGAATCGGATCTAAATAAGGAGCGGTCTGCAAAGGTGTAGTCCAATGTTCTGCACTATATTTGGGGACTCTCGTGATAGTTGCAGGTCTGTCTACCTGAAATCCCCCATTAAACCATCGCACTCCAAGGGAGGACAGGAAAGTTAATACGTTTATACTTAAGTCAGTGTTTTTTTGATTCAAAGAGACGCTTTCAGGGATTCCGTTGACTGAAGCTTGGATTTCAACGTCTCATCAGAGAGGCCACCTTGTAATAGCTGCATGTTAAAATCCAATAAAAGCAGCAGTTTATCTGCTGCATATGAGCCTTCGGCTTGCTCTGAGTTCCATGGTTGTTACTTAAGTGTTTCTTGTTTTCAGCTGCAGGACTGATGTAAATATTCGTAATTATGATTTGCACCAAGCAGGATCTGCATTTAATGCTCTTGGTGAGGCTTGCCTGGATACATGGCTGTTTTATTACAATTTTAGTGGCAGTAATGTCTAGTGAAATGGCAATGCAAGTTGCTAACTTAGGATCCTTAGGCAAGGATATCCAGCATTGAATGTACAAGTGTTTCCTACCCATTGGCCTGGAACATGCTCAGAGTAAAAACATACAACGCGGTCCTCAAGGGGATGGCGGTCCCGGATACTTGGCTGGGCGCAGAGGTGGTTCCTATCTTCAAAAAGGGATCCCCTCTGCTCCCAGCCAAATATCGCCCGATTAGCCTCATCGACGTATCCCAAAAGCTTTTCGGTAGGCTGATCCTAGACCAGTTACAGAATTGGCTGGAGGAGACAGACACCCTGACCCCTTACCAGGCAGGATTCAGGCGGGGGGTGTCCACATTCGACCACATTTTTAGGCTGAACCTAATATATTGGAGGACAGCATTAATCGAGGGCGGCACCTTGTACACGGTTTTCGTGGACTTACGTGCCGCCTTCGATTTGGTGCCAAGAGCAAAATTGTGGCAGGTCATGGAGGAGAGGAATGTCCCGAAAGACATCTTGGCAATCCTGATGAGATTACATCATAACAACTTTGCGCGTGTCAGGTGCGGTAGAGGTGGCAATCTAACCGATAGGTTCCCCGTTCGCAGAGGGGTAAGACAGGGTTGTGTGCTTGCACCGACCCTGTTCTGCCTCTTTGTGAACGGGGTTATTGCGCACCTCACCAGGATTTCCAACACTGACGCCCCAAAATTGACTGGCAGCAGGGTGCCCGCAATCATGTTTGCGGTGACACCCTGCTGTTGTCCAAATCCCCGATGGGCATACGAGTCTTGGACGGTTTTCTGGAGTTCTGTACAGAAAGGATACTTGAAATCAATCCCCAAAAAACCAAATTTATGATTCTTAACCCCATGCCCCTTAACCGCCCAAACCCCCTTCTGGGTACAGTCCGCCTGGAACGGGTCCACACAATTGAGTATCTGGGGATAACCTTAAATGATAATTTAACGTGGTCGGCACATCAGACAAAAGTAAACATCAAATTGGCACAGTTGGCGGGTGGTATTATGAGAATAGCGAGCAAATCACCATATCGCCCACACACCCCTGTAATTCAAATTTATAACTAGGCTTTCCTGTTTTCAGTTTCTATTTTTGGTAAATTCTGGTGGTGTTTTTTCAGTGTTTTCCAGTGATTTCAATACCTCAAAAAAGCAGTGCTTTTCAGTGGTTAGTCGTTTTCGCGCCGTAAAAAACAACTGAAACAGTGTTTTACTGGTGTTTATGGAATTCTTTGCTTTTATTATTGCTTGTTTCTCGAACACATTTAGTGCAACCATCTATGCTACACCTAGTCAAGGAATCCCTCAACTGAGGCCCTACAGAAGGTGCTTAACTACCAATTCTAAGGGTAAAAGCATTGGTCAGATGCCTACTGTGCTGCAGCACATTCCTCCCACAGACACGTATAAATAAATGACTGCCAGAAAGGTGCTTGTGAAAAGGTGGATGTGGTGGTCTGTCTTGGAGTGCGGGAATGCTGCGGGTATGAGAGTAGGTGGGGTGGTGGGGTGGTAGTGACGTAAATAATTAATTTACTCTCTTAATTTCTATGCAGGTAAGTACTTAATCAATAATAACTCAATCAGAATGAAAAAAGACAGAGTCCGTGGTGTTAGAGTTTCTAAGGGTTTTATTCCTCATAAAGGAATGGTCTGATCAGGATATCATGTTCTGACCACCACAGGGGTGTCAGAAGGGATAGAGCGCTCTCGTTTATTGACAGTACATAGTTTATATACTTAATTCATATCATAAAGAATAATGCAAGAGGCGTAACAGCTGAGAGAAGACAAGATAACAGTATACACGTGATACTAATACGTACTAATACGTAATTAAGAGGCGTGAACTAGGCGTGAACCAGAGGTGTGTGCTTGAAACGTCACTGATAGGTGACGCAAGTGGGTGGCACCAAGGGGTGGTGCTAACAGAATTGTTGCAATGTCAGCAGAAATCGGAAGCTTGGATGCGCGCGCAGCTGCATGACGTGTGATTGACGGGGTGCAGGGGATTTGACATTTACACTGACGGAAAGAGACAGAAGTCTGGCATGTCAGATCAGCTTGTACTTCTATCATATCTGATATCTGATGTTTAGGAACTATACTATCTGGACGGAAAGGTCTCTAGGGCAGAAGCTATTCTGTGCTAACTGTGGATGCGTGTATAAGCGCCTAAGTGTCTACATGTGAAGCGTGGGGGCACGGGGCCTTCCATGGAAGCATGGCAACAGAGGCTATGAATTACTTGCATTGAGACAGGTCGGCCCTTTGGCTCTGCAGCTGGGGAGGATGTTTACAGGATCTAGTAGGCAGGAATGCATTCTCGAGGAGCGGAACAGATAACTCGAAGGTTATAGTCAGTCTTGGCAGAAAGCAGGCTTGAGCTGAGCGCGAGGGGCCGCGCTGAAAGTAAGTCAGAGTTCACGGGTACAGAGGTAGCCTGGGCAGAGGCTGCCAGAGTCAGGAGCCACAAAAGAGGTTCAGAAATTCAGGGCCTACTCTGCTGGAGCAGGAAAACATGTAAAGTGTACTACAAAAAGACGGTGGCATAGCATACTTAGGAACGGACTATATAATCCATTCATGGTGGATCTGAAAGAGGACAAGTTAACGTTGGACGCAAATGTATTTGCGTCTTCATAGCTGGCACAGGAGGGAAGTTACATGCACTTTAAGCTGGTACATGGAGTCGGTGGGGTACGCGCTAGGGAACACAACTTGACCATAAAATTTTAATTTTCCTCATTCCCTCCTTGTTCCCTACGGACCCTTCATGAAATATCGATCCTCATGAATCGATCAGTCTGTTCTTGCAACATCATTTGTTCTTCTTTCTTTCGTTTACGTTTTGAGAGAAAACTGGAGTGTTCAATACAAGAGGTGGCACACAGTCCACAAATCGCTGGCCCACACTGCAGGCACAGGCAGCAACTGAATACTAGGACTAGGCCAATGCCTAGGAAGGATAGGATCTTCCATCCCCAAGCTGTTAACGTTGTCCAGAACCAACCGGACCAAGTCCAGGTGCCTGGATTCTGATGTATCTGATTTGCAATTTTATGGAGACGGGTGATAGCTTGATATACAGATGGTGCGTTTTGTGGAATGAAAACACAGCAACTTGACCCGATGACCTTACAGGCTCCACCTCTATCTGCCAAGATGACGTCAATTACAAGACGATTCTGAAGGACAACAACCCGCATGGCGGACTGCTCTTCTGTTAGGTTACCTAAGGCGGAGGCAGTTTCATTCACTACTGCTTCGAGTGTTCTAGTTAATCTGCGTATTAATTTACTATTCTGGACAGGTCCTAAAAAGAAAAAGAATCCTTTATTAAAGTCGGTGTACTGTTCCCATGCCGTTTCTGTGTAGTCGACAAGTGGGATGTCTCTTCTGGGTCTATTCTTTACTAGATTGGTATTTCTATGGTAATCAGGAGGAGCTAGAAAAACAGGTGGCAGAAGGAATGCAATGTAACAGGTACCATCCCAATCTGGAGGTAGACGAATGTATGCGGTATGACCACAAACAAAGTAAGAGTGACTGATGGCTTTGAAGGACGATTTTCCATGATCACTGAATTCGACCACAGTAGTGCATTTACTATGACCTAAGTGTACTGAACCTTTCTTCTTGATACATAATTCACCAGTGACTGGCAGTACTGACATAATGGGTAGAACTGGTGCAGCTTCGGATTCGACAGTGAGAATCATAAGGCTAATTGTATAATTACCTAATCCATATACTTCATTTTCTAGATCAGTTCCTATTCTAGTGGGGAGTCCCTCCTTATCTGGGTAACAGACGTCTAACAGGACCAAGTTCAGGTTTCCCCAAACCCAACCCCCATCGAAAACAGCAATATCAGGATCTAAAGAATTAATTATTTTAAACCATGCTCCGCAGGAGCCATTGTGAGTGAACGGGTACGGAAAGAGAGGCAGAGCTCCCTTGTAATTCTGGTAGGGAGGGAGTCGGCCACATATCCAGCAATTTGTAGCATTGTTAGTTTGATGAGAATGATGTAACATACTAATGAATGTATTGTTGCGCAGCGCAAGTCTGTAGGAAAGCTCGTGAGGAGGTAATTCACTGAAAGTGTGTTCAGCAGATACATTGTAAGCAGATTGTTCACGCTTGAAAATAGGGTAATAGATAGGCAATAGGATGCTAGCAATGATAATTAAAACACTGAGAATAAACATGATTATTAGTGTCACTATGCAGTGACTACGAAGTGATTTACAATATGTACGTTTCTTTGCTTCTCTCTCTCTATCTCGATCTAGGGGATACATGTCAGAAACTATTTAACCGATTCACCTAGGGGAGGACTTAAACAATTAAACTGTCTGACTTGCTAGATCGTAATTTCATGCGATAATTTTCTTGAGGAGTTTTTTCTCGTTCAGATTCTGAAAAGTCCTTTTGTTCGGCACAGTCTTTGGTGGGGGTGGACGAGTCTCGATCAGGTTTCAGTCCGGAGAATTTTTTTATGTGACTCGTGTGTACCCACCCCTTTCTTCCCTCGATTTTCACGGCCGTCCTTGTTGTAAGCAGTACGGTCTTCGGAGACTTCCAGCGGGGCTCCAGCGGACTTTTTCTGTCGAAATTTCGGACGAGCACAGTATCACCAGGACGGACGTCGTGTGGCTTTACATCAGTGTTGTCAGGGAAGGCTGCGGCAACCTGTGAACGACATGATTGGAGTGCAGACATCAAGGAGGCAAGGTAATCTGTCAACATGTTAGTGCTGTATGTTTTGCTGTCTGATCTGCCAGGTCGTTACCCTGGGAAACAGAATCTGTGACTTTAGTATGTGCTTTACACTTCATGACGGATATGGCTGAAGGCAGATGTATTGCTTCTAACAGTGCTTGAATGAGAGGACCATGCTGTATCTTGGCACCATGAGAGGTCAGGAAACCTCGTTCCTGCCAGAGCATGCCGAAGTCGTGTACGACTCCGAACGCATAACGGGAATCTGTGTATATGTTGACATTTCTATTCTTGGCTAGAATACAGGCTCGGGTCAGAGCAATGAGCTCTGCTGCTTGAGCAGACAGTGTATCAATACGATGTGTTTCTTTAACTTCAGTTTCAGTGGTCACGGCATACGCGGCCACTAATTCTCCTGTACTTGTTCTCATGCATGAACCATCTACATAAAGTGTCAGATCTGGATTTGTCAATGGAACATCTGTTAAATCTCGTCGGGGCTTTGTTACTGCATTAATGATCTCTATACAATCATGCGGAGCTGGATCTGTCATAACTGTAGGTAACAGTGTTGCTGGGTTCAAGATACTGCAGCGTCTGATTTCTATGTGTGGCTGGAATAATGTCAATTCATAACCTGTCAGTCGGGCTATAGTCAAGTGTTGAGTCTGGGTTCTGTTTAACAGAACCTCTACAGAATGTGGGACTTGTACTGTTAACTGATGACCTAGAACAATTGAATCGCTTTGTCTGATTGCTAATGCTGTTGCTGCTACTGACTTTAAGCACGCAGGGAGTGCCTGGGCTACTGAATCCAATGTACTTGAAAAATAAGCGCAAGGCTTATGTGAACCTGCTTGATCTTGAGTGAGGACAGACAATGCTGTACCATCACGTTCTGTAACAAAAAGTGTAAACGGTTTGCTGTAACATGGTGTCGCTAAAACTGGTGCTTGGCATAAAGCTTTCTTTAATTCCTCAAAGGCTTGTGTGTGTTCCTGAGTCCAAGGGAGGGCAATGGAAGTTGCTACCTCCTGCGTCGTTAACTGGATGAGTGGTTTAGCTAGAAATGCATATTGAGGAATCCATTGTCTGCAGTACGAGGTGAGGCCTATGAAGGCCCGCACTTCCTTTTGTGTCTGGGGTCGTGGCATATTTACAATTAACTGAATGCGATCGGGAGTGAGCTGTCTCCCCACTTTGGACAGCAAGTGACCCAAGTACACAACTTGCTGAACACAGAATTGTAGCTTCGAAGGAGACACCTTGTGTCCCTTGTCGGCCAGGAAATGCAAAACTGTCAGTGATGCTTGTTCACATTCGGGCTCACTTCGTGCGGTGATCAGTAGATCATCGACGTATTGCAGTAAAGCGGTATTAACTGGCATTTGAATACAATCTAGTTGTCTTTTCAGTGCTTGACTATAGATGCTGGGGCTTTCTGTAAATCCTTGAGGTGCGCGGGAAAATTTGAAACTTCGTCCATTTAAACTGAATCCGAAGAGATATTGGCTCTCCGGATCAATAGGTACACTGAAGAAAGCGTTCTTGAGATCTATTACAGTAAAGAACGTTGCTTCTGAATCAATAGCAGTTAACAGGGAGGAGATATCGGGGACCACAGGATACTGTGGTACAATGCATTTGTTCAGTTCTCGAAGATCAATCACCAGCCGATATACTGGCGGTGCATTGCGGTCTGTACGTTTAAGAATTGGAATGATGGGTGAATTACAGATATTGGAGTCGGTCTCTACGACCACCCCCTGGGCAATAAGCTCTTCAATGATTTTCAGTAAAGCCACTACAGCATCGGGTGGTAACTTGTATTGTCTGATTCTGGGTAGGACAACTCCTGTCTTGAGTGTAACACGATATGGAGTGATATGCATACAACCTACATCAGCTGGGCCTTTTGCCCATAAGTGATCTGGTACATTTTTCAATCTGACATCAAAATCACGTAAAACATAATGACCCTTGAAATCCCGTAGAAAGAGTCTGACTCCCTCCGGGGAACAGCATATTATAGCTCCTAGAGCCTTCAGTGTTTTAATTCCTAACAGATTTTCTGGACATGATTTTGTAAGTAACAAATCTGTAACTCGGGATAATGGACCCACAGCTAACGGTACTGGTTCTGATACTTCATTTACAATAGGCTGTCCTGAAAAACCAAGGGAAACATTCTGTGAGCCTGAGAGGGGTGCCCCTGGGACTTCATTGTGACTGATCGTAGTGCGACTTGCCCCTGTGTCAATTAAAAACTTTCTGTCTTTTCCTAATACGTGACTGTGTACATAAGGACCTTCTTGATCTACAGGAATTTCAATAAGAGGCAAATCACTTTCCCTCTCTAGGCTGTTTCATGTGTATCGGGGGTAATCTGGATATGCAGATTGGGCATACTGGTACATCTGTTGTGAGACTTGCTGAGTCGCGGCAATGGGCTGTGGCTGCGGTACTGCTACGGTCTGTGCGGTGTGGGGCTGAGCATGCATAGGCTGTTCGTTCTGTGAGGTCTGTTGATGACCATGTTCATGTCTAGGCGGATGCGGTCTTTCTTTAGTTTTACCTGTCGCGATGTTATGTTTCAGGACTGGACATTCATGTACGTAATGACCTGGCTGCTTGCAGTAATTACATGTCCCTTTAACGGGAGCTGCAGAATGATTGGTCTGGGCCCCACCTTTTCTTTGACCGTCGGCTGGGACTGTCTGAGCTACTAACATTTTCATTTTCGTGTCTTTCATACGTTTCTGTTCCTGATCTTGTTCTTCCCTAATTCTGTTCTGGTGATATTGTAACATTTGTAACATCTGGGATGGCGTATTTGCCTGCCAAGTACTTTCAACTTTATACACTCTATTTTTGACTAATGGTAGAGAATTCTCGACTAATTTTGATACAAAAAGGTGTGGATATGACTCGCTACTAGGTTGTAGGCCACTATTTATAATGAAACATTTCTCGAATCTGGAATAGAAGTCACTAGTATCTTCATCTTGTTTCTGTTTGCAGGACGAGATTGCGTCCCAATCTTCCTTTCTAGTTGTCAATAATCTTGGTAAAACCTGTACTATTAAACCTGGTAATGCTTTAGTCTTCTCCCCAAGGCCTAACCCTGGGATTCGTTTGCTTTCTTCGTCTTCTATTTCTGCCCATGCTATCTTTGACTCTCCCACCTCCCATTCCTTTTCCTTTAATTTCTCGTAAATGCCCGTGGGCAACAGTACTTTTAACATTTTCATAATATCATCATACGTGTAATCTCCCATCAGTAACATGTCTTTGAGCTCTCTGTGAAAACCTGCAGGGTCTTTATCATGACACGGGACTAATTTCTTCATTTCTAACAGTTCTAACTTAGTCAGTGGTGTGTGAACATACACACGTTTCAGAACGTGATCCTCACCCATAACTGGGTGTACTTCTCGTAAGGGGTTTTGACTTTCAATGCCACTACCGCATTGCATGTGATACGTTTTCCTTTCTGGAGGCGGGGCGGGAACATATTCAGAGCTTATGAAGGTGTTATACTTACGTCGTTGTTCTAGAATTATTTGTATTAATTTGGTACTGAAACCTCTCCATCTATCCATGAGTAGTGCTTCTAATGTTTCGTGTAAGGGACCTGGATCAGAATGATGGTTTCTGAACTTGATGAGGAGGTGCTGAATCATGTATACACCTGCTATTTTCTGCTCTTCCGGGGAAAGGTTCAAGAATGTCTGCACTAACGTATCATCATTATATATGTCTGGGTTTTCGGCCCATAACACGGCTGACCGGGCTAATTCCTGTTCATCCATGGAATTGAGTACATGGTACCCCATTCGGTCTTGAAGCCTTTTATCAGTTTCCTGGAACTGATGTTCAGAAGAATTCGGATTTGTTAAAGCAGAGAGAAAAACTCTCTTGTTTTCTGGACGAATACCTTTCCTAAGGTAGGCTCCCCTACCTACATACGCTATAGTATCTGTAGACCTTCCTGGTGCTTCATGTTCTTCTTCCTCCTCCTCGGAAGCTTTATCATTCTCTTCCCGGTGTGCAGTTAATACTGCCTTTCTAATTTTCTGGGACATACTGGCTATGCAAGCCCCCCTATCATGTTTTCCTTCGGCTATATTTTGACCCCACTTGTTTAGTGCGTCTAATTCACTTTGATCGGTCTCGGGCCTGTCTCGTTCTCTTATTACACAATTTATGAAAAATCGTAATATCTGTGCTTGAATGTCAACTTTCTGTTTATGCATGGCAGCTTTGACACTGTCAGGGTCTTTCCCTGTCTGTATAAACTCATATAGTCTGTCGAGACGTTCCTTCATTCCTACATAGCATAGCAAGCTATCGGTGACAGATCTTAATCGTAGTGATGCCAATATCATTGGGTCGTTCTTTCCGGGTACTGGATCATATCTGCAAACTGACATCTTTTCTTTGAATGCGTCAAGACGCGGAGACTGGAACACGAACGGATTCTGCGTGTCCCTTAAATTGAATCTGTGTGTCAATGGCGGGGTCTGAGGACCCGCGGTCGCACCTCCTGAGGCGGATGCTTGGGCGTTATCTCTGGCTTGGGCATTATCTCTCCGCGGAGTCTGAATCTGAACTGGAATTTGTCGTTTAGTAGGATCAGGTAGGACTGGTTTCGGTAGGTCAATCTTGAGTACGGGAAGTGGCGGAGCTGGCGGAATAGGGGAGGTCTGCCGCGGTACCGGCGGGACATGATCTGGGGGCGTAGTGCCACCCCCATCCCTGTCAGTAGGCAGGGTACGAACAGGCAGATTGGCAGGCAGATTGGTGTAAGCTGGTGCTACATCCTCTAAATATGAATTCAGGAATATGTCTTTAGTAGTTTTATGCATTACTTTAGTTGGAACTAATGGTGGCGGTAAGTTTTTCGGTATTTCTGATAGGGCTTCAGATGTGTCATCTGCTGCAAGATACATACCGTTTACAAGATTATTTCGGGCACGGTCTATTTGTTCTGTTTTTACTCGGATCCCTTCAGTTACTAATTCGTTTTCTTGGTCTTTCTCTGATTCTTTAAGTCTGTCTTCTCTACGGAGTGCTTTGTCAGCACGCTTACGTGATTCCTTACGCCAAAATTCTATGGCGTCCTTCTGAGATTGTCTAGCTTTCTTTTTCCATAATGCTTCTTCTACCCTCATGATGCACTCGGCATCCCATGTTCCGGTGACAGGCCATCTGTGTCTTTCGTCTAGGTGTTTGGTGTAATCGGCCCATAAATCTAGATATAATATGGCATCTATGCCATGCTTCTGGTACATAAAATTACCTGGAGTGTCCCTAGGGGGTATAGGAATTTCTTCCTCCAGTATCCCTTTCCTAGTTCCTATCTGCTTTAACTTGTTGAAAAACGGCATTTTGCTAACTTATTACTGAATGTTTAATCCTTATTCCTTAATACTCTTGACAGCTAGGTTGTACGAGAAACACAATAATACACGTTTAAACAGTCACATTCATACCACAACATTAATCACATAAGAACATTGAAGACATAGATGACTACCCCCCTATACTGGATGTACTGCTCAACAGTACAGATACACTGGTGTAACAGTGCAGAAATTCGGAATACTAGATATACTGCTAAACAGTACAGATACACTGCCTAAAAACAGTGCAGACCGGACTTGCGTACCCAAACCCGTCTAGATACGACCCAGCAATGGTACTCACCGGGAAGCACGGAAACAGAAGGCCTCGGAAAACTCGACTGGACTCGACTCGGTACTTCGGAAAACTTCGGAAAACTTCGGAAAACTTCGGAAAACTGGTGGGCCTCTTCACACCTCGGACCTTGCTTCTTTCGGCTAGGCTCTGGTCGGGATCCTCCGCACTCCTCACCGCCTCGTCTGGGCACTGATCGCAGTCTTCGTCACCTCCGTGGGTCAGAGGGAGATGCAGGAAATCCTGCCAGTACGCGTATGTTCCTTCTAACTGATGGCAGGGGACAGAGCTTGCAACGCACCAACCGGCGCGTGAGGTGGGGGAGGGGTCCCTGTTCGGGCGCCAAAATGACGTAAATAATTAATTTACTCTCTTAATTTCTATGCAGGTAAGTACTTAATCAATAATAACTCAATCAGAATGAAAAAAGACAGAGTCCGTGGTGTTAGAGTTTCTAAGGGTTTTATTCCTCATAAAGGAATGGTCTGATCAGGATATCATGTTCTGACCACCACAGGGGTGTCAGAAGGGATAGAGCGCTCTCGTTTATTGACAGTACATAGTTTATATACTTAATTCATATCATAAAGAATAATGCAAGAGGCGTAACAGCTGAGAGAAGACAAGATAACAGTATACACGTGATACTAATACGTACTAATACGTAATTAAGAGGCGTGAACTAGGCGTGAACCAGAGGTGTGTGCTTGAAACGTCACTGATAGGTGACGCAAGTGGGTGGCACCAAGGGGTGGTGCTAACAGAATTGTTGCAATGTCAGCAGAAATCGGAAGCTTGGATGCGCGCGCAGCTGCATGACGTGTGATTGACGGGGTGCAGGGGATTTGACATTTACACTGACGGAAAGAGACAGAAGTCTGGCATGTCAGATCAGCTTGTACTTCTATCATATCTGATATCTGATGTTTAGGAACTATACTATCTGGACGGAAAGGTCTCTAGGGCAGAAGCTATTCTGTGCTAACTGTGGATGCGTGTATAAGCGCCTAAGTGTCTACATGTGAAGCGTGGGGGCACGGGGCCTTCCATGGAAGCATGGCAACAGAGGCTATGAATTACTTGCATTGAGACAGGTCGGCCCTTTGGCTCTGCAGCTGGGGAGGATGTTTACAGGATCTAGTAGGCAGGAATGCATTCTCGAGGAGCGGAACAGATAACTCGAAGGTTATAGTCAGTCTTGGCAGAAAGCAGGCTTGAGCTGAGCGCGAGGGGCCGCGCTGAAAGTAAGTCAGAGTTCACGGGTACAGAGGTAGCCTGGGCAGAGGCTGCCAGAGTCAGGAGCCACAAAAGAGGTTCAGAAATTCAGGGCCTACTCTGCTGGAGCAGGAAAACATGTAAAGTGTACTACAAAAAGACGGTGGCATAGCATACTTAGGAACGGACTATATAATCCATTCATGGTGGATCTGAAAGAGGACAAGTTAACGTTGGACGCAAATGTATTTGCGTCTTCATAGCTGGCACAGGAGGGAAGTTACATGCACTTTAAGCTGGTACATGGAGTCGGTGGGGTACGCGCTAGGGAACACAACTTGACCATAAAATTTTAATTTTCCTCAGTAGATTGGCGCTAGTGTTGGTTGGTATGAATGCCGCTGTCATTTCTACGGTCAACAGTTTCCCTGCATATCCGGGCCAACAAGCTATCGGTCTGCAATCTGAGGATACGCCGGTTAATTTCGTGCAGGTTCTTTGTCCATTTTTGTATTTTTATTTTTAAAGAGACATCCTCAGCCTGCTGTCCCCTCCCTCAGCCTCCGTTTCCTGAGCTCAGAAGCAGTTGAGGCCTGAGATAAGGATCCCGCAGACGGGTCAAGGTGTGAGCGGCTTGTGTTGGGGTTTCCGCTTTGCTTCACCACCCCAGACCCTGGCGCCACCTGCAAATAAAATATCAAAATGGCGTTGTTTGTAATGGGGGCACTTTACAGCCGGCCTTTGTCTTGTGATGGGACAGGGTGTGGGTGTTTTTTTAAATATTTTTTTTAACAGAGTTTTATATAGCGCAAACTTGACCCAGAATCGGGTATCAGAGCGCTTTACATAGCACCAGTTGCATTACATGAGGACACATTAATTTTTTTAGGCACAGGGAGATTAAGTAATTTGCCCAGAATCACAGGATGTTCAGCGTCATTGCCGAGACTCGAACCCAGTTTCCAAGATTCGAAGTCAACAGCTCTAGCCGTTAGGCCAACTCCTTTCCCTATATATAGACACACACACACATTTTCTGTACATACGTTTGTCACTGCATTGTCCCCCTGAGTATGTAAGATGAGATAAGAATTTTATTTGCATGATTACTTATAACCATTGCAATAAAATAAATAACAGAAGTGTCTTGACTTTTCATAAGTTAGGACTGAAAGTTGCAATTTGATTTTTGTACAAAGTAGTTATACTGGATTTGCATCCAGTATAAGGAAAACATTTTTTAATGAATTTTGTTGTATTTAAAAAATATTAAAAAACGTAAGTGGAAGATCACGAAATTCAGTAATATAAAAGTTAATAGTTGACACTCCAATAAAAAAAGAGCAAATGTTCTTCTCTAGACAACCGAGCTGATGTTTGCTGGTGGCCACAGTACAATTAGTCTTCAACACTGGATCCAGATGGATGGTTCTAATGTTCAGAGTGGGAAGCCAGAGCATAAATATGAAGTCTGGGGACTTAAAGGTCCTAAGTTTTGAGGAAGGCAGATTTTCAGCTACATAATGGATCAGCTAGCGAAAAGGTTGTGTGCAGCGTCTCTGTGGAGAAACATGTTGGTTGAAGTGCGAGCCCTGAGCATGTGTTTTATTTATATATATATATATATATATATATATATATATATATATATATATATATATATATATATATATATATATATATATATATATGTTGCAAAAATGAAGACGGAGATAACGAACTTCAAATGCGTTTTTAACATAAAAGTCTTGAATGTGACGCCTAGGAGATGTGTCCTGTCTACATTTACCGCCTAAACGCCGAAAGCAGGTGGCACAAGTATGAACATACACATGGCATGAGTGCATGCATAGCGGGTGGCTGGGACAAAAGGCAGACATGCTGCCGTTTATTGGAACAAGTGGGGAGAGGGTTGTAAGCCCTGTTAACCATAAATACATTCGTAATAAACACCCAGGTGCTACTTTCGGGCCGGGAAAGGGGCCGTTCTAATCACTCTGTCCCAAATCGAAATCTGGAGACACATTACACACTCAAGGTCGTTTTGTTCTCCGATTTAATTACGTGCCCGCAACTCTCAACTGAATGCCATTTTCCTGTTACGCTCACTAAGACTGGGGAGGTGGGTCAGACAGAGTGGCGTGGTTGGGGCGCACTCGGCCTTGCCCTCTTGCTAAGCGCCGATTTGTGTCAGTGGACATAAGCCCGTTGTTAAGGACTGCCTGCACCCCATTGTGTTTATTTGGTGCAACCCAGTGCTGGGGGCGCCATAAAAAGGTTTTGTCTTAGACTTTTATTAACTACTAGAAAAGGAACAACCCTTGCTCAAGACCTTGTCAACCAAACCGCATTCCAAATGAGCGGCAAGAGCACTTCCTCTGAAATGCAATGGTGTAACTGGTCGTCTTAAATTAATGAAAAAAGCCATTGAAAAAACGTTGAACTTTTTTAATGAGACCAGTTATACAAGGACGAGTTGGCAGTCTTAAAACTCATTAAAATGTTATTTTAAATAACACTCAAATTCGTACATATTTTAGGAAGTGGGGAGGAAGGAGAGCACATTAAGGCACATTTCACCATTACCCTCGTGGTGGTGAATGAATATTTGACTCCCAGACCCGGCCTCTGTGTGCTCTCTGACATCTCTCACCTGCGTGCGCTCCTGGTGTGAATCCATCAACAATTGGACACCCCTAGACCAGCGCAGCTGCTCGCCGTGTTGTGAGCGCAGTCCCTGGTGGGAGGAGGGGGGGTGGGGAGAGCAGAGATGCACGTAGAGAAGGCAGTGCTGGGAGCAGTGAGAGATGCCCAGTGCTGCCATTCTGCACTGAGGGTCCAAAGCTCCCCGAAGCCGCCACTCACTGATTGCACTGATGGGCAGGGCAATGGCGGACGATATGGGGCAGGAGGAGGCCTCTCTGCTGGGACAGCAAGGAGAGCCCACATCTCTGCAGACAGGAACGCCATATTAATTATTTTTTTGGACATCACTTGCACAGCCCTTCCCTGCGTTATGATGTTGAGTGCATGCGTGCTCCTAGGCGTCTATTGTTTCAGTGCATAAGTACGAGGCAAAGGCCAGGATCACACATTGTCGAGGAGCCAGGATTACAATTCCGCTACCCTAAACCTACCACTGGCCATCTAATCACTACGCAGCGCCTACAACAATTAGCCTGTGCTTCCCCAAGCGATTTTCAAAGGTAGCCTTGTTAAGTAAATGGTCTTGTTAAAGATATGTGAAGTACTCCTCGGGTGCGGCCGCATTAAGACAGACGGCATACAACAACAGATCCTCCCCCCTCCCACCCCCCCATGTGAGCCAGGCAGGGGGCCTGGTGTTGCTCTGGCCCTCGGGCCATTCACACCTCGGCTCTCCTGACACCTCCGTGCCAGGCCACCAAAGGCAGGCCAATGCTTTCAAATGCTTTGGCTCCATCAAGTTGCCAAAAGGCGCAACAACTCTGAAAATCAGTGACACTCGGTTTAAACCAGGTCAGCTGATTTTCATCCTGTAGTGTATTATCGTGCAGAGTCGGTTTTAACCGAATTCCGAACTGCCTATTTATAAGGCACAGGCCCGGGGGGGTGCCATATATGGGGGAGAGTTGTGAGGTTATATCCCATCGCCAAAATTGCTGACCACAGAGAATAAATTCCTGAGGCAGATTACAGCTCTCCCGTTGAGTACCCCAATTCTGCCCTTAAGGCTGGACATGGGCATTAGGCCCATAACGGAGGAGTTGGGGATTAAACCTTTAGCTTTCTGGCGCCGCCTTTGGAGCAGTCCAGACCTCTCAACCTACAGAGCTGAGTTGCAGGAATTCTTATTGTTGCCCAATGCCACTAGAACACCTTGGTTAAATTATATTAAGAGAACCTCCGAGGCAATTGGTCTTCCAGATTTATGGTCGGATCCAGTAAACACAAGTAACAGGACTCCCAGAAAGGCGTTATCCAGAGCATACTATGATCTAATGCTGTCCCGAGCTGTGGATAGCACCCGTGAAGGATCATTGACGAACCAATTCACAAAAACCAAAGACTCTTACCAACTCGAAAGTGTCCTAGATGGCATGACCCCGGTGCTAACTAGGAAATTATTCCTGCAATGGAGGTACGGGACCCTTCCCTTGGCATCTTTTACCGCAGCATGGTCTTGTCGGCCTTCTACAGAAATTTGCCCTGCATGTGATCACACAAAGGAGAATGACGTACATGTGGTTTTTTTCTGTCGAGCCTATGAGAAAAGCAGGAAATACTGGCTGGTCCCTCTGCTCAAAAATATGGGATTTAGAACATTTTTACCCGCTTATAGAGTTTTAAAGACTGATTTATCCCCAACTATTGTATTTGCCCTATCAAAATTTTTAACTGCAATGTGGTATGCCCGAAATTGCTGTATCAAGAGAGCTGGGGACTCTCGACAGACCTGAATCCCTGACATGCCGCTATCTATTTTGATCACCAATGTTGTTTAATGCGTTTTTTATTAATGACAAAATGACATCCTCTGTATTTTTTAAATAATGTGATGATATGTATATCTTTTATGATCATGTGATCGAAATAAAGATTTTTGGAATGGAATGGAAAAACATACAATGCCTTTAGGTTTCATCTGGAGACCCACAGATATCACCTGGTCCAACATCCCAACACCATGAGTACTTCTGAGTCCGGTAATAAACACCTTTTTTCTGTAAGAGCCACAAGTCAATTTAGTTTGTGAGGTGCGCTGTAGCCACACAGCTAATGCCACTGCCACCCCAGTGGCAAAAGTAGAAATGAAAATCTTGTCAGTAATAAGGATAGTTTACTGATATGAATTGCTTATTTATGAACCCTCAGGCCAAATATGCAATAAAACTCATTGAATGAGGGAGGTAGGGTTCTTCTCTGAAGAGATAAAACATGGTGCGTCCCCACGATCATCCAAACAGGCTTCCCATGTGACACACCTGCACTGGGGCCTTCTTTTAGCCGGTCATTAAATAGTAACAATGACTTATTCAATAGTGATACCCTGTTCTGCTATCTGAAACGACTCACTAATGGGTTTGGTTGTTCCCATTGGTGCAGGGTCAAGACTGATTTGCATTTGGCTGGGTCCAAACTGAGGTGGCACAGTGTGCAAAATAATGATGGACTGGGATGTGGTCCTGGGTAATTACCAGTGGATGAGATTAATTCAAGCATTCCATCCATTACTTTTGGTATACTTTAGAATGTCACCCTAGGTGAGGCAGGCATGCCCAGACGTGAGTCCTGTGATCATTGTGCTATGTCCGGCAGATGAGCCCATAATAAGGACAAAACCTATCCGGTTCAGGTAGACCCTGGCTAGGCAGTTCAGGCTGAACTGTTTCCACTGGAGCAGGGTCAAACCTGATTTGCATATAGCTGGGTCCAAACTGAGCTGGCATGGTGTGCAAACTAACGATGGTGCTGTTCCGAGTAATTACCAGTGACTGAGATTAATTCAAGCATTCCATCCATCACTTTCGTATACTTTAGTTGATAGTTTTTTCTACATGACACCACTATAGGAAACATGATCACATGTCATTAATCTTAATCCTAGTGCTGAAGCTTAGCCCCAGAACAAAGGACTGCAAAAGAAGAGGACTGAACTTTGTGGAAAATACAAAACAGATAAAATAATAGGCTGTACAATAACATTTTAATGCAGTGTTATAGTGGAGTAATGAGTGTTATAAAGAACTACAAGTATCGGATAGGTTTCATTGAACGCATGCTCTACAATAATTTGAATGAGGCACTAGGTTTCAGTTTTTTAACAATGTAAAGGTAAATGTATATATGGGAATCACATTGTACAATAGGCTTATCAAAAAATCATTAGATGGTATGACAAAGTATTCTGTTGATTGTCAAATTAAAATAAATGGATATTTAATTTGAGTACAAATTGATGTGCTTACAACCTTAAAAAAGCAAATAAGGTCGCACAACACGTTTTGCCTGTGTAGTACATTCGAACAATTGAAAAAGTAAGGTTGATTAGAGCATCAAGGAGGACTCAGTGGATATAATTTGTTATACATTTTGAACTTTAACATACACAGGAGTCTCTTTTTGAAGATGCCTTTTCTGGTGTTTCTTATTTCTGTCTGTAGTGTTGCTGGCTCCACTCTAACAGTCTAAACAGTGAACACATCGCACAAATTAAACATAAGGATGTTTAGCTTACTTCCAGGTTGTTAAATGAGCAGAAAGCCCTCAAAACAGGTCAATAAAGAGTCAGTCATGCTATCCTAAAGGGTTGCTAAGTCAGCGGATTTTACGCATTCTATCGCCCATTTCTTCCAAGGTAAAGCACTAGAACAGGAACCTGCGTCTATGCTTGGACATATTCCCAGTCGGATGCTGCATTTATTATCCGGAGGATTCCCATCTTTTGCTTATACGATCCACACCTGGAGGCAAGTTCTGTGGTCACATCTCCAGCCACAATAATGAAATCTAGTGCGTGTAACACCTGAAAGAGGAAGTTGCACTAGAATGAGCACCTTCTAATTGTCAAGTTTTTCAATAGGCAGTAAATTGATAATTTTCAAGTTACCTTTTGATGTGTTGTTATAACTTTCGTGAGACCCCATTGCTTTAATTAGAGGAAGCGCTTGATCTTGTATACCTTAAAATTCCCTATTTCACTTTTTTTCATTTCTTCTAAGTGGGTCTAGTAGACTTTCTTTGTGGTATTTTTACAAAAGGACAAATCTATACAGACATCCTTGAAAACAGATAAGCTTCATAATGCTATAAACTATTTTCTGCCTAAAACAGCTATGTTCCAAACCATAAACCTACATGCATTGTTATGTGCAGTTATCAGGCCGATAAATCATTCATGGGCTTTTAATTAAGCATCTTAAATTTTTTGCTGATATCTGTCCAGCACAGGAGTCTCCAATGAGTATCTCGTGAGCTACTGGTAGCTCTCAAGCCACCTGTATGTAGCTCCCCTGTGTGCAAACCAACCTACCAAATTAGAAGCTTTTGCTTGGTCTAATTAATATATGTACATCAAAATTGAAACGTGTGTATTTTAGACAACAATGTATGTACGTTCAGAACTCATAATCTGATGTATTTAGAAAAATGGTTGAATTTCCAAAATATATTTAAAGAAGGTACTTGAGTTATAAATCGTGCGGCATTGGGGAGACCTATTACTGATATATTACCAGGTGTTGGGCCCTATCTACGTCTCTTGTGTATTCCAACGGCTATGAGCACACCATTTGTCACCTGTTTTTCCCCCGGAATCACGTAAATCCATATTGAAAAGTCTCTGATATCTCTAAGTCTGTGTGGTTATTTCCCACTCCAGGGAGAAAACTTATAGTTGTTGGGTTTTGGTGGGAGGTTACAGGCAGGGAATGCAGATTTGGGCCCTCTTGAATCCTGCACCAAAAATGGGCACTCTCATAACATGGGCCAGAGTGGGTATACCTCGTGTGCCATGTTTTCTATTCATTTTTTTCAACAAAAGGAGTTTGGCCCATGCAGACAGAAGTGGGGTAAGGGCCCAAATACTTTGTAAAAAAGAGAAAGGAACCCACACTTCATTTCATTTCACACCGTTTTGATTTGGGATGAAAACAGATAAACAAAGCTTAATATGTTTATCTTGGCGATAAATTGCGCCGTTTTATTTATCAATTTTATCAAAAGTAGATATCACTTCAGTCAAGAGAAGTATCAATGTCTTGAACGTACTCACCATGAGCGTTCAACAAGAAACTTAAATCAAAAAGTGCATGATTACACAACAATTTGACGCAACATACAAAAGAAATTGTAAAAACATACAACTAATAAATAATATACAAAAAACATGTGCTATCATTTCACAAGACAAGGGGAATTGTCAACATATTTCTCCGTAACATTATTGTGAAATTATTGAATTTGACCAACAAGGAGCCTATCAATGGGTCTCCAATAAACAAAGCAAAACGACCTCTCGGTAGAAATGTTTAAGCAGGCGTATAGTTCCTAGCAATTTTAACTATTTATCAGAACTGAGGACTTGATCCTGTCCGCCTACGCGTTTCGAGTTTGGGAGGTTTCTTCTCAAACTCTCTTCAGGGCCAACTGAATTCTTTTCCCCGTTTGTTAAACCTATTAATAAAAACACAAGAATTGTGGACACTCGTTACAAATTGCT
The DNA here is from genome assembly GCF_964263255.1 of Lissotriton vulgaris. Classification (NCBI taxonomy): domain Eukaryota; kingdom Metazoa; phylum Chordata; class Amphibia; order Caudata; family Salamandridae; genus Lissotriton; species Lissotriton vulgaris. The sequence goes on from NC_141685.1 coordinate 376,166,505, forward strand.
CCCCTCAACCTGCTCTCGCCTTCTCTTATGTACAACTTTAAAATGGCACGTACCTCTGGGGATTAGAGGTGATTCTGTTCATCCAAACCACTTGTGTAGATTTGTAGGGTCTGTGCGTTTTTCTAAAAACCGGGAGGATTTTTATGAAATGCCGGTTGTAAACATTTATTTTAAAATTTACATGGATGGTAAACTAAACCAATATGCTCATACCTGAATGTGTGGTATAAGGTGAACCGATATTTTGCTGCAATTTTCCAATTTTAAAGGATGTTAGATTTTCACACGGATCGCTGCAAGTAAAATAGGCTTATTACTAGCTTGTTTCAAAAGAAATTCCCGTGGGCTCTCAAGTGCTATATCAAGACACCCTGACATTAAATTCTCTATTGATTGCAGTAACCACCGAATGACATTCCTCGATGTGGCTGTAGGTACCGAAGGAGGCAAGTTCACCACAACTTTGTTCAAAAAGTTGTGGTGAAAAAGAACACAATCTTACATTATAAGAGTGCCCATCCACAAGGTTTGAAACAGAACCTCCCCTACGGTCAACTACTCAGGATCAGACGTAATTGTTCTGACCTTGATGAGTTTAATGTACACGCGGACACCTTCTGTGATGAGTTGAACAAAAGGGGTTACCCTAAAAAACTTCTTAAGCACTCTAAAAAAAGAGCACGCTTTACCCCCCGAGAGGAATTGCTTAAAACAAAAACTAAAAAAGAGTTGGACAAACTTGTGTGCGTCACTACCTACGGAGCGCATACGAACAAATTCCGACAGATTATTCTGCGTAATTGGCATCTGTTGGAGGGATTAGAATTCCCTTTGAAAAAGCCGATTTTCGCCATGAGGAAAAACCCAAGCATCAGCCAACAAATCATTAGAGCAGATAGCTTTTTACCAAAACCCAAAAGTGATCTAATTTCCAAATGGAACCTCAAACCGATCACAGGCCACCACAAATGTGGTACTTGTGTGGCCTGCAACAATGTTGTAGAAGGAGATGAATTTTGCCATAACGGCATAAAATGGAGACACAGCCTACATACAAACTGCAAAAGCAAAAATGTGATTTATGGTATTCTATGCGCTTGTAATAGACTGTATATAGGAAAAACATGCCAGCAAGTAAATGTCAGGATAACCCAACATCGCTCTCGACTGAGGGAATGTAAAATATCCCACTTCTGATTGGCCAATGAAGGAGGAGTCGTCCTCTTGGAGACACCGAGGGAACAGAATCCCATTCACTTCGTGTGAAGGAATGAGGAAGTGGTGAACGCTGCAAAGCTGAAAGGTATGACAACCATATTGCAAGAAGCGAACCAGCTGTCACGCTGTATTTCACGGCGTTGTAAACTCTGAGAACTGAGAATTATTCTAAATAGCACTACTGCTTTTGAACCCCTGCTCACAAAATCGACTCATATAGTTTTGCCGCGCTGCTTGTTTAAAAATACTCAGCGCGCGCACCGTTGAACTAACAAACATGGTTCCTGATTCACTTCTAATCACCGCCCGTGTTTCTCCAAACAGAAATACGGCACCGGAGGGCGCACCAGAAGGGCTACCGGCACAAACCCGGTCCCCTTTTTTGTGAACTAAGGCGACTTTGAAATTCGGCGAGCAGAATAAAACAGAGTAAGTGAACATCTGCTTATACCATATAGCACTTGAGAGCCCACGGGAATTTCTTTTGAAACAAGCTAGTAATAAGCCTATTTTACTTGCAGTGATCCGTGTGAAAATCTAACATCCTTTAAAATTGGAAAATTGCAGCAAAATATCGGTTCACCTTATACCACACATTCAGGTATGAGCATATTGGTTTAGTTTACCATCCATGTAAATTTTAAAATAAATGTTTACAACCGGCATTTCATAAAAATCCTCCCGGTTTTTAGAAAAACGCACAGACCCTACAAATCTACACAAGTGGTTTGGATGAACAGAATCACCTCTAATCCCCAGAGGTACGTGCCATTTTAAAGTTGTACATAAGAGAAGGCGAGAGCAGGTTGAGGGGAGAAATTTGTAACGAGTGTCCACAATTCTTGTGTTTTTATTAATAGGTTTAACAAACGGGGAAAAGAATTCAGTTGGCCCTGAAGAGAGTTTGAGAAGAAACCTCCCAAACTCGAAACGCGTAGGCGGACAGGATCAAGTCCTCAGTTCTGATAAATAGTTAAAATTGCTAGGAACTATAAGCCTGCTTAAACATTTCTACAGAGAGGTCGTTTTGTTTTGTTTATTGGAGACCCATTGATAGGCTCCTTGTTGGTCAAATTCAATAATTTCACAATAATGTTACGGAGAAATATGTTGACAATTCCCCTTGTCTTGTGAAATGATAGCACATGTTTTTTGTATATTATTTATTAGTTGTATGTTTTTACAATTTCTTTTGTATGTTGCGTCAAATTGTTGTGTAATCATGCACTTTTTGATTTAAGTTTCTTGTTGTACGCTCATGGTGAGTATGTTCAAGACATTGATACTTCTCTTGACTGAAGTGATATCTACTTTTGATAAAATTGATAAATAAAACGGCGCAATTTATCGCCAAGATAAACATATTAAGCTTTGTTTATCTGTTTTCATCCCAAATCAAAACGGTGTGAAATGAAATGAAGTGTGGGTTCCTTTCTCTTTTTTACAATGTTTTCTATTCAGTCATATTTTGGAATATTTAAAAGAAACAGTATTTTTTTTTAAAGAATACAACCAAAATTGAAATATGTAATTCATGTGTCTCTAACTGGATCTAAATGAGGGATTGACGTACATGATTCATTGCCCTCTTTGTCTCTGCAGTATCAAAATACACAGGGGCTAGCTTGTCACTACAAGTTTAATAATGTACTTTGCTACTAGAATGTCAATGACGCCATCTAGGACACAGAAGCGATAGAGGAGACACAAAGCATTTGAGCACCAGTGAAGCAGAGGCAGGACCACCAGAAAAGGTACCACCAGAAAAGGCGAGTGGCAGGTAACCTTCAGTGACAATGGCTTCCTTACCAGTCTTGGACTGAGGTGAAGGATTCTTCATTGGTGATATCATACATCAGAATGAAGCCCATAGCTCCTCGATAGTAGGCGGTAGTGATGGTTCTGTACCGCTCCTGGCCAGCCGTGTCCTGAAACCAAAAATACCCTCATGAATACCCACTGCAGTTCAATTTCAACGAATAAAAGATGAAACAGTTTGTTGAAGCAACAGGATTACCCTCACTGCTCATTGTCTTCATCCACTAAACCAGTTTACAGTCTTACTTCACTTTCACGACATGGCATAGCCAACTCCTCTTCAAGGACAAAGTGGCCCATAGTCTGTAAACCTCTTGCAAGTAGTTAAGATGCAAATGAATATGAAGTAACATTACATTCCTCCAATGGTTGTTACTAAGTTTCAGACAATCATTTTTATGGAGGATAAGCCCTATGTCCCCTTTTACACACATGCGTGTGCACACACTTTTTTCAGTGAGAAAAACGGAGGTTGAAGTGATGGCATAGTAATGAGATCATAGCTTACATTGAAAAAACAATAGAAATTCACTGAAAAGAACAGGGAAAGTGACGTTATAGTTAGGTTTTGAAACCAGATAAAGACTAAAAATTACCCACATCATGCACTGCTTATCACCGGACATATTACATCACTCATGACACATTAAATGACATGATTGATGACATGGTTGATGACGTCAATGATGGCATCTCAAATGATCTAATTTCAGGCATTGTGCTCAACCCCACTATGGGCACCTAAACCTTTGCTGCACATGGCCTGTTACTATGCACAGCAGTGGTTTGGACATATGACCTCCGGCCAGGCCTAGAAAGAAAACACACTGTGGTGCCCAAACCCTGCTGCACACAGCCTTCAGCCATTCAAGCAAGGCGTTGGCTGCAGGGCCTGGCCCTGGCCAACCCCCCAAAGTGCTTGGCCTTTGATGTGCACAGCGGGGGTTGGACACAGGGTAGTATATGTGTTCACTTCTCTTGCTTGACAGTTATCTGGGACACTGCTGAGTAAAGAGTAAGAGAAATGGGATGTACCGGATATATGAGAGATATAAAGAGAGCAGTATAGCGAGAGACATGAAGTAAAGAGAATGAGTGGAGCTAGAAATGATGTAGAAAGGTAGGCAAAGATTTAAAGTAACTAGAGAAAGGAGCGGTAGGCAGAATGAAAGCTAAAGAGAAGTAGAAATAGGAAGGTTTTAGAGTGTGGTAGAGAACTAGAGAGAAGAAGAGAGGAACGTACACAGAGCTGCAGAGTAGTACCGTACTCCAAGGGGTGAGATAGTGAGAGAGGTGTAATGTAGAAAAAGAGGTTCATTCGAGTGAGGTAAAGACAGAGATATGAGGAAAAACAAAGAGATGCTAGGTAGAGAGAGCAAAAGAGGTTTAAGTAAAGAGGGCAGTGGGAAGAGAGAAAGGAGTAAAATATTTAGGTGAAGGAAAGGGAACAGAGGTGGAAAGAGCGAAAGGAGAGTTGAGAGGTTAGGTACTGAACTAATGGTGATGCAATTGAGAGGTTAGCCAGTTATAGGGACAGCGGTGGGGTAGAAAGATGTAAGGTAGAGAGGGAGATAAGAGGTGAGTGGTGGGGTAAAGAAAGTGCTGAGAGCGAGGGAGAGGCGGTAAGGTAATGGAGACCGGGGGAGGGAGATGCGGTAAAGCTAGAGAAAAGGCTGTGTGAGAAGCGAAGTAGATGGAGGAGCGATACAGGAAGCTTAGATGGAAAAAAAGTTGGGAAAGTACCATTAAATCTAATCGATAGTGATAGACATAAATGTAGGCACAAACAATGACAGAGAGGGACAAGGTCAAGAGTCAAAGGTAGAGGGAGATTAAGTTGAGTGAGGTATTGGGTATATTGAGAGGAAGGCAAAGGTGAGGTAAAGAGAGCTGAGATAGAGAGAAAGGATGAAGGAACATAAAGAAGTAGAGAAAGAAATAAAGGTTAAGAGAGAGAGGGGGGTTAAGGTAGAAGAGGTGAGGGGAAATAAGTAGATAGAAATAACACAGAAAGATTAATTTTCAATGTCAGTGTCAACAACTGCCTAAGAGTTTCAAGTTTATTTTAATTAGCAGAGTTACTTAAAACCATTGCTACAAAATCTCATTGCATGTCATCAGTTCTTAAAATATTATAACCATTTAAAAACACTATAACCAATTGATGTTTACAGAACATTAAAGGAATAAGCAGTTATTTAGCAGCGTCTGACTTTTCCTTGTCAGCTGTATTGCTGTTCTGACTAGGCATTTTCTTCTCCACTTGTTTCAAGAATTTTACAAAGTGGCAGTTAAGCTTCGTGTCCTCGGGTGCAACACATGTCTGCACAGCCTGTCTCCATGTGTGAATACCTCTCGGATTAAAAAGTGGTTTTAAAAGCGATCTCCTTTCCTTTGTTAGTTCTTTGCATGAGCAGAGAAGGTGCATCATATCTTCTTGCGATGCACCAGGAGAGTGAGAGGATCAAGGCTGGGCAGACAGGCAAGGCATGCAAACTAAGGGGTAGATGTATTATTCCTAGTCCAACACAATACAGCAACTAAAGTTGCTGCACGGCATTGCACAAGGGGGAACAAGCAGTGCATGCAGAGGCACATTTATTCAAAATGGCCTGTGACTGCTCCCTGTTCCGGTGCTGGTTTACAAACAGGCTACCCAGCATCTTGCACAACCTTTGCACCATGATACAGAGATATCTGTGTGCTTTCTTGCATAGGATTTATACTGGTAGCATATCCTATACAACATACTGTGCCCTCGAAGGCTGCCAGAAAATACCTCCTTTGGTAAATGTGGTCTGAAAACAACCAAGTACAACCAAGACCAGTGGCACATCCAGGACATCACACCTCAACACAATCCGAAGCATCAGCAACAGCTTTCCTTCACTCGTACATAGTTCCGCATACGAGCAGATCATGGCCTTTTGAGAATGGCACACCATGCAAACATGAGATACGCCTGTAAACTTTCCATATTCCCTCCAGAGGAAGTGAGCTCAAATGATGTCCATGGAGAATCTCAATCTTTGTAGACATTGTGGTCGTTTTAGCCGTGAAGAGTTGCTCTTTGCATCAACCTTGTTCTCTGGTGGGCATCCACCTTCTCTCATACGTATTTGCACCATGCATTCCAGGCCAAAGAGGTAAAGCTGTGCTTGCAGGTCCTTCTGGAGGAGCTTTGGGAAGGGGCTGGTAAATATCACCATCTGTGCTATTATGCAGTCTGCAAGGTGTGTGTCTAATGCAGGTCTGTGTTTGAGTGTGTGTGGCCTAAGGGGCAATGGTTGCAACGTTGGGGTGTACCCATTTAAAGACGTACTGCTCCCTCGATTTGTGTGCTTTTTTTTGGAATGCTCAGTTGTGTCTTTTATTGCTTTTCAAATGTGTTTCTGTTCTCGAAGTTCTCTTCCCAGCCACCTCGCGGCTGTGCGATATTCTAAGTGTGCTCTTACAGTCTCTTAGCTGATAACATTCTGTGTGTTCTCCAAAAGATTCTTAGCCCATGACATTCAGTGTGTGCTCCTACAGTCTATTGATCCATGGCATTTTTCATCTGCGCCTAAAAATCAGTTGGACATTACATTTTAGGTGTTCTCCTAAAGATTCTTGTCCCATGAGATTCTGTGTCTTCTCCTAAAGATTCTTGTCCCTTGAGATTCTGTGTCTTCTCTTAAAGATTCTTGACCCATGAGATTCTGTGTCTTCTCCTAAAGATTCTTGACCCATGAGATTCTGTTTCTTCTCCTAAAGATTCTTGTCCCATGAGATTCTGTGTCTTCTCCTGAAATCTCTTAGCACTTGACTTTCTTTATATGATCTTAAAGTCTCTTGGCGATTGACTTTCTTTGTGTGCTCCTAATTTTTTTTGGCCCATGATATTCTGCCAGGAGGATCTGTCAGAAGTTCAGTCAAATCCCAGAGCAGTTAAAGATATTTATTGGAGCACTAACAGACACATGGAAGGAGCAGTGTGAAGTGTTCTGCTTGTTCGCGTGACTCGACCTTCCGGGCAGAGCACGAGGACAAGCAGAAACAAGACTTTGTTTCCCTTTAAAATGCTGGACTCGCGCTTTGTTATCTCGCACAGCTTACACCTGTTTTGTTAAGTTTCAAGCATTAACGTTGTAAGGGACAGTTATTCCTTGCTGTGCCGTGGATCTACATGCATGTGGTGATGTCCGGTTAAGTCATCGAATAAATACTTTACTTCAATTAAAAAGACTAAGTGTATTCACTACACAGTGTTCATGCTGGGAAGGGGGATTCAATCACTGCAGACAAGGGTGCTCCAGATAGTTTCATTACCAAAGGCGACAGCCAGTTAGTGGTTGATGACCTAAGGTTTGACGTCTATTTTGAACAAACAAGGCGAACCCGAAGAGTAACTAAGGACCCTGGGTATCAATTATTATATAGACCAATGGTCCTTAGGAAACAAGTTTAAAGAACAAACAGATGCAATATAGACCATGATGGGTACTATAAAGTGTCGATGCCCAGCCGGGCAAAGATTTTTAATATGTAGATAAGAGTATTTTTATAACAATCAAAGGAGGGAAGATACAAAGGGACGCAGTCCTACACCCGATTGAAGAGACAAAGGAACAAGCAACTAATAAGCATACAACAAAAAAGAGGGACACAGGTAAAAACTGGAGCATTGAAAGCTTGAAATTAGCATACAATGAAAACAAGCTAACGAACATAGTAACCACATTATTTCATACACAATGGAGGACGGTGGCACTATTTAGTATGTCGATGACGTTTCAATCCAAAGCTCATAAATTAAAGGGATCATCATCAGGACTAAAAGAATGATTTGCCTGGAATTATAAACACAATGCCTCATAGAACTGAGGGGAAAGTTCCAACGAACAGTGATTTTCTGGATGTGATGAAAGGCTTGAAGTTCAGATTGGAGAGGCATGGAGCTGCGAGGGGGCAAGATACGTCTCAAGGGTAGTGAGGATATATAGGATAATAGTATTCCTAGTTACTCTAACACGTCAAGCTGTACAAAACTCTTTTTATAGATTCACCTAAGATGGCAGACATTGTTTGGTTGACGGTGCATGCATCTGTGTACTAATAACCTGTCCCAATTCACTTTCTCCCTTACTGATGTCTGAGCTACTGCTTCTGGCATACATTTACTGTAAATCACTAGTCTCATTTCCAATCACAAGTCAGGTAAACTTATGGTGTGAATACTTTATGCCTTACTGACTTGTTGGTTTTGCTTTGTGATTGAGTCTGAAGCAAGTAATATTTCTTGTGACTTCTTATAGCATTAGTGGGTGACTTGGCAGAACCATTTTCTATGTTGCGGAAGCCCTATGAGTAATATCTAGTGGGGCCACATACATTTATTTTTTAAGTAGCTTCCCATATGGATACTTGCCCCTGTGTGGGAAATGATGGCACATATGTCATTTCAGGCGTGGAGGGAGGGGAGCCGTAAAGCGTTAGCTGACCTCTACCCCTGTGAAACATTCATTCCATATGAGCAGGCATATGGGGGCTTAGAGCAGGGTCAGGGCCACAATCTACATCATACTGGTCTGATGGAAACAGCCACAGTGACCTGGCCCACATATCCCGATATCCCGCAGGCCACCCACACCTTATATATATTGCTCACTTGTGACACTGGGCATAGACTGATCTCCCTCCCATACAATGCAATGAGTATGGATTCAACTGGCCCCCCTCCTAGGGCAAGGGCGGCGTGAGAAGCTAACTTAGCCGAGCCCCTGGGTGACAAGACTTGGTCAGCCATAAGTGCGCTTACCCATACAGTATCCTGTAATGCGAGTTTTAAACTGATACACTTTACCATCATATATCGTACCTACATGACAGCAGTGAAACTTCACCAAATTATCCCGACCTGCTCAGTTGCTTGTCCACCGCGTGGTGAGGCAGGGGCTGATTTTCTATACTTAGCATGGAGATGTCCCGCGGTGAGCCAGTTTTTGTCCCATAAGGTGGGGATTGTGCAAAGGGCCACAGGCTTTCACTGTTTATTGGGACACATCAAGAAACGCAAAATAACTTACAAGCTGTTGCAGTTACTGTTGGTGCTGGCGAGGCGTAGGGTCGCCCTATCATGGATGGGTCAGCGTGCTCCAGATGTGGATGCATGGAATCTTAGTGAATGGCAGGAGTTGTGTAATGCCTTTTTGAATCCGGAACTGGATGCGAGTGACCCGCATGAGTCAGACACTAGCAGGGGCATGACTGAAGGGAGGCAGAGTGAGAATGAAATGCACTAAGCGTGAGACTTGTAATTACCCTTACAGTAAAATGCACTGTCATTTATTGCTCCAATCCGATTGTACAAATATTTTCTGCTGTAAACGATAATTAGCTTCGACCTCCGTCAATGTATTATTTCTGCAATTTTGTTAAAAACAGAAAATAAAGGTAAATTATTTTGTAAGTAATAGCCAATGCTTCCTTTTGGTATATCGTTTTAGGCCAGGGCAATAAACTCCGCTCCGCTAGCGGAGATTTTTTAACTACGCATTCCATTAAAAACACTTATAAACACGAAATTCACGCAAAAACTCAGTTCCTCCATGTAGCAGAGTCAGCTACTAAATTGCACACACAAATGCTTTGATAAAGCAGCTGTACATGCTAAAAAGCATCTCACCAATTCACAAAAGTGAACTTCAAAAATGAAAACTATCAGGCAATGAGAGAGGTGATGATTTTGGGGTTCCCCCCTAACCTAGGGGGAACCCCAAGCAGATGCCTTGAACACAAAGAGCATATCATGCTGAACGATTCAGTGGTGGTTCCATCCTGTTAGGACCACCCTAAGAACAGTTATGGGAAAAATACAATCCCAACTAAAGGCCCTGCAAAGCATTATGGGACGAGATTAGCAGTGGGCAGTGAATATCATAGTATCCAATATCAAACTAATTCAACAAAGAGCTGCAATTCAACTAGTCGTTACTAGGTGTCCCTCACGAGTCAAATGCAAAAGCATTGAAATTATTACATCAAGCTTTTGCATTTGACTCATGAGAGACACCTAGTTAGAACTATTGGAACTGCAGCTTCATGAAAGGGTTTCAATGCTTTTGTATTTGGCTCGTGAGGGACACCTAGTAACGACTAGTGGAACCGCAGCTTGATGTAATAATAATTTCAATGCTTTTGCATTTATTTAAATGTTATGTGTTAGAGAAAAATAACTGATATCTTCAGACAGCTCACTTGAAAAAAATGTCTAAATGTAGTATGAGAGAGAAAAATTAACCTAATTTTCCAAGCAGTAATTAGTTAAAAGAAAAACTGACATCTGACCTCTTTCCTTGAACAGACAGCAAATGCGTCAAGATAAAAACAAGATTTAATGGCATCTTTTTTGCTCATTCACTTTCTGAAGTTACAGAACACTTGTTCCTTTCCAGCCTAAGTCTGCTCCCCTTTAGCGAAAGCTAAAAAATAGCGCAACCTGATAAAAGTTTACTCGCAATTGCGAGTAGATGTTTCGAGGTGTAATGAGGGCATAGTCATAGTATACCCTCTTACCGTCACGGTGCCTCATTCAGTAGAGATCTTGCTTACCAGCGCTCGTACACAACACATGACCAAGAGTAGACTTACAAAGTACAAGCAGGTTATACTTGCTGCTGAAAACATTACATTGTGGAGATATTCTTGTCTAAATCCTGCTCCTTTGATGCCATTGCCTGTTAATGATGAAAATGAGGAGGAATTTGACCATGACTGCCTTGCCATGACCAAGTTATGTACCAAGCCAAGACCAAATATCCAAGATAACCCTCTGGTAGAGCATGATTATATTTTTTTTCAAAGATAAACTGTGGTGGATATGCTACACACAGATCTGCACATCATTACGTCACGTAGATTAATTATACAAATATATTTCACTTGGTTACGGGTGCTCCCTTGGTGCCAGATACTCATCCACCTTAAGTATCAAACGTCCGGACTTACCAAATTAGTCCAGATAACATTCGAAACCAAAGACACCAGAGCACACCGTACAAATGTTACTTTTCTCCTATGTGCATTAGGCAGTGTTAGCATTCAGCATTCTCTGTTCAAAGTTCTGTAAGTGGTGTCACAACAAAAAAGTCCCAAATTCGTAATTGCAGCTGTATGGTAAATCCAAAGTCAATCTTTATTCCTTATATATACACAGCAGCCGACACGCGTTTTGGCCTCCTGGGCTTCCTCAAGGCTGCAAATTATACATAAAACAAAATTGCAGCAGCTTACAAAATACAATTATTAAAAGACCCCACTCAAATATTAGAAACCGATATTATAGTGCGTGTTAATTTAAGGTATAAGGCCACCGATCCCAAATCGCAAAAGAAGCTTAGAGCACTCATAGTGGGTCAAAGAACCCTCATAGCCTCCAACCATGTGTTACAGACAAAGAGAAAAGAGACTACGCCACCATGTCTCCAAAACACTTAGTGCCCAATTATATCAGTGTGATCTATCACCAGGACTTGATCTCAGACATGGAATTTAAATATCTATTTAATGAAACGCCAACATATCCTTGCATATACTGGCTACCAGAAGTACATAAAGGGGGTGCTTTTCCTCTGGGGAGACCCATTATCTCTGGGATTGGGTCGCTGATGGAGAGAATTTCGGAATACATTGATCTGTATCTGCAACCCCTATTAGTCAATCTACCTTCCTACATCAAGGATACATGTGACATCTTGAGAAAAAACGTCGATGTAGAGTGGGTGCCAGGACACTATCTAGCGAGCATACCAGGAAAACTCGGAATTGATGCAATACCACACTTTTTGGACACAAGACCAGTTCATACATATGAGCACTCAGTCATGCTGTTGGATATGATGAAACTTGTCCTTAATAACAATGTTTTTCTACATAATGGTAATTGGTACCGTCACATAAGAGGAGTGGCAATGGGGGCACAATTTTTGCCTTCTTTTACCAACCTCTATATCGGGCGCTTCGAGCAAACACATCTTTGCCGGGAAGGTCCATCCAGCCTAATGGAAAATATTTTATATTTAGGAAGATACATTGATGACATTTTGATGTTTTGGGCTGGGACCATTGAGGCCCTAAAGGAATTTTTTACATACATAAATTACAATCCCTTCAACTTGACCTTTACTAAGGAACAAAGTACTACTGAGATTCATTTTTGGGAGATCACAATTGTGGTAAAAAATTATAAACTACTGACAGTACCCTACAGGAAACCTACAGCATGTAATGCGTTATTGCATGCCAGTAGCTCACATCCTCCTTCCCAAATAAGACCAATTCCACTTGGGGAAATGATAAGAACAAAGAGGAACTGCAGTGATTTAGCTAAATTAGATGAAGAATTAAATCGAGTGGAAAAAAGATTTACTGCCAGAGGTTACAATAAATACATCATTCAAAAAGCCCGCCAAAAAACAACCAGGAGAAATGGGGACAATTTACTCACAGGTATGCATAAAAACAAGTCAAGAAATAATAAGAAAATCAAATTTATTACACCATACTCGTCTGTGAGTACTGATTTATACAAAATATTGAACAAACACTGGCATCTACTTATCAATGATTCTGAATCTGCATGCTATTGTGGGCCTAAAACCATCAATCACATTTAAAAAGGGTACAACATTAAGACAATCACTCTGTCCGAGCTATATACCACAGAGGGAGCATAATATGTGGCTTCCATCTGCTCCTAAAGGCTTTTATAAATGTGGAATTTGTAGTGTGTGCTATTTTGCTATGAACAAAATGATCATATTCAAATACAATACTGAGAAAATATATACAATAAACCAGTTCAACAATTGTAATATGAAGTTTACAATATATTGCATTAAATGCATTTGTGACAAAATATATATTGGAAGCACTGTGAGACCTCTCAGGGAGAGGATACAAGAACATATAAGAGCTATCAGAAACAACATTACTCAATATCCTATGGCTGTGCATTTCAATACTACACATAGGAACACAGAAATTATGAACATAGGTTTTCATGGTATAGGTGTAGCACAGCTGAGTCAGAGGGGCGGCAATAGGACATCAAAATTACACCAGATGGAAAGTAAATGGATAATTAATCTAAGAGTCGTGGAACAGGGTATAAATGTGGATAAAGATCTGTTTCAGTTGTTATAATTGTTGTCCCTGGTATCTAGAGTTGGATATGTTATCAGACAGGAGAACTTTTAAAACTACCCAGAACAAATAAGAGAAATTTGTGACTAGGATAAGGTACTTTGTTTCCTGAATATACATACCAAAAGAGGTTCAGGTTTGAGAGCTGTTTGTAGTGCTTAATGTTAGATATAAGATGTTGAATGTATGACATAATCATGAACTCAGTCAATGTTACTAATTTGTTTGATGAAGATCAATACTATGCATCTTGTATGCCCTGTTGCCATTGAACACCGTATCAACATACAATAGTCCCTAATTCCAGAATGATATCATATGTCTTAGTGTACATTGTCATTTATCTTGTTATATACAACTTAAGATATTATTGAAGTGGGGTTGTGTGGGTTTGTGTTCTCAGTGTAGACGTATGATATGGAATTGGAGATACTGTATTACCTAGTCGTGGTTTGGAATACTCCCTGCATGTGTCCACCTACTTTTTCTACTTTCTCATAACGTGCACGAACTGTAATCATTATACTGGCACTGTTTGTATCTACTAACAATGTCCATCATATTTTAATGAATCTCTCTCTACTTACATACTTTGACATATTTTAGAAGTCACTATTACTGATTATATATCAGTTATCCACTAAGACAGGTCAGGAGAATTACTGTACTGTCATTGGGGATATGACAGCCATTGATAGTCGTCTCGCAAAATGTTAGACGGAACTGTAACAATGAAGTGTACTTTATTATCAATATCAATACTCTACTAACGGGTTATACCTTGTGATTGGTATAGCGAAGTGCTTTCACGTATTCGGGCTCTGACATTACCAAGAAGGCCACTATGGTATTTCACTCAGTGGGACTCTAGATTGGGATGTCTGCTTTTGACTTCCGTTAGTATCGAGTTAAAAAGAACTCACTAAGATGACGTATGCGTGCGCGACACAAGAAGTCGATATACAGACATGTTTGTGGGACTCGTCGAGATACAAGGTAAGCCGAAACTCTGTAAATTAGAGTTGACCTAAATACCAACCCAACATTTGGACTATAGGCCCAGATTTATATAAATGTGGGTGTACTTGTAAAGCGCACTGCGACTCCATGGAGTATCCTGGCGCTGAAGACCGCTGGGGAACCCATCCTGGTTTTCCCTGTGAGATGGTCCTTTTTCTGGGTATCTCCAAGGTGAAACCAGGCATCCCCGGCGTCTGTGGGGGGCCGTTGTAGAGATGAGGCAAGCTTAATGCCCAGAGTTGCCAAGTGTGTTCCCTGGTTAGAGTAGGCACCGAGGCGAGAATTATCAAGTCTGTTTTGACCGAGGTCCACGACCCTCCCACGTCGGGAATTGAACCCTGGTCCCGAGCCAGATCTTTGCTTCAAGGTCTGCCGCTCTAATCGGTGAGCCACACTTCTCCACATGTAACTGTTTTGAGCTGACGGATGGGTATTTGTTTTTTCGCTTCCTTTAGATGGAACTTAATATGGTTCCGTGAGAAATATTAAATACCCGAATTAACGGTACACACCTGAAATAACAGTTACTCAATGGAGGAATTCTGTGATACTTTGGTAAGATGCAAATATGCTACCTGACTACGAGAATGAATCACGTTATTGGTTTCGAATCGATAACTGGAGGGGAATTTTTAAATATTGTTACTTGATTTTCAGGAAAATTAAAAAAGGCAATTGCTTTTACAACATATTTATTATGAAATTTGAACTAATTGGCGACATAAGAATAACTTTCCAATAGCGAGGTGAGAATTTAACAAGGTCTTCTTACTTATCTTATACATCACCACATACCCATTTAAAATTGATGAAGTCTGGAGGTAGATCACACTGATATAACTGGGCACTGGGTGTTTTGGAGACATGGTGGTGTTGTCTCTTTTCTCTTTGGTGTAACACATGGTTGGAGGCTATGGGGTGTTTGATCCACTATGAGTGCTCTAAGCATCTTTTCCGATTTGGGATTGGTGGCCTTATACCTTAAATTGACACTCACTATAATATTGGTCTCTAATATTTTAGTGGGGTTTTTTAATAATTGTATTTTGTAAGCTGCTGCAATTATGTTTTTATGTATAATTTGCAGCCTTGAAACCCAGGAGGGTGAAACGTGCGTCGGCTGCTGTGTATATTTAAAGAAAATATAGATTGACTTTGGATTTACCTTACAGCTGCAATTACGAATTTGAGACTATTTTGTTGTGACACCACTTACAGAACTTTGAACAGAGAAAGGTGAATACTTACAGTGCCTGATGTACGTAGGATAAAAGTAACATTTGTAAGGTGTGCTCTGGTGTCTTTGGTTTGGGAGAGCTTGATTATGTGTTTGTGGATGGCATTTGTTTAAGAGATGAATGAGGGATTTTGAAAGCAGCATATGCCATTTGTGCCTTAGAAGGTATAATAGAAGCCTCCTGTTTGTATAATATAACCTCTGCACAGTTGGGTGAACAGTTTGCTCTTACTAGAGTCTCTTGTGTCTCGACAATTCAAGGGGCACAACGTATTCTGATAGCAGTACATGTTTGAAATAGTTCATGACTTCGGGCATTTGTGTTCCCAGAGAGGTTTCATGATCTCATCTGGCTCCCCTATGTGGAATGGGAAATGTTTTTTTGAAAACGGCGACGGCGCATTATCGAAGGGGATACCACATGCCACAGAGACTGGACGTGAAATTCACATGCATTCCGAAAACTTTCTTCCTTGTCAATACATGAAGCAAATGTATGGAGGATAATCAATAAATAATAGTGAGGCGGCTACTGGGTATCAACTGGATTATTGGATAACATATTCCAAGAAACAAAGAATCATCTTGTATAAACTAACTATCAACATAGGAGAAAATCTAAATGGAAACTTAAAGGTTCTGCCATCAATGAACTTTTTACTGTCGGAAGTGGAGATTGAAAGAATAACCAGCATAGTCAGACTCACCACTTCTTGCCCTGAAGAAGTCCTTTTAGACGAAACGTGTTGGCTACGTTTTGTATGAAGAAAAAGAATAAAGAACTTTTGAAGCCCTACTGAACGGATTCTAAAAACTTAATTTATTGTTTTTTGTGGCGAGTGCTGGACCATTGTGTTGTATTGGAATGGGAACTGTGTTGTGGAACTTCTTGATGCATTGCAAATGCCGGCTGAGGTCGCATTTGAGAAGTGTGCAGCACGAAAAAGCGGGAACAATTTTGTTACAGCTGGCAATAGGTATGCCAACGAGGTTGTGAGGTACTGTGCTCCTGGGTCTTGCACCTTCCATGGGGATTGTTCAAATGAATTTGAGCACGATACGTCTATAAGCATTTTGCTGACCATTGCTGATACAATAGAAGAGGTAAGGAGATTGCAGGAAGAGGTGCCATAAAGTGACCAGGCAACCTGGGTCAAGGCAAGGTGTACTAACAACGAAGATGTAGAGTGGGTCTTTGTAGATGGTCATGCTGTGTTGTCCACTTCAATGTTTTCACAATGATACGTTACTTCCATGGTGCTACCCGCATAGGCCAAGACGAAATGGTTCATCTCTTTTGCACATATTGATTTAACCCCAAGTTTTGTATAGTTGCAGCTGAGTTAAGCCACAAATGTGCCACATGCTGTCAGATAAACACAGGAAAGAAAACAGCAGTCCTTAATAGCCATATAGGTAGATCAGGCTGTCCCTTTAACTGTACACAGCTCATCTTTGTCGAGATGCCTGTGTGTAATGGGCTCTGTTACATTTTGTGTGCTTTGTCTGTTTCCTGATGGATGGAGGCATAACTCATAAGTCTTAAACAGTAGCTCAGAGAATTAACCCATCTGGTTTGTGATTCTGGTTTCTCTTTAATCACATTATGGCACTCCAAGAATGAAGTGATGAACCTTTTGTATGCAGCTTTGCAGGTGGATCAGAGGTCCCACCGTAGTTAGAGACCTGAGTCTTCCGCCATTGTGGAGCAGATAATAGGGACACTGAAATCCCATCTGGATAAAGTGTGTACATCCACGTCTCTAAAGAGGCCAGATTCTCTTCCATTTGGCGCTGATGAGTTTGAGAAGTATTCTGTATCGGAGGGAGGACAGGACTGTGCAGTTATGAGACTCTTATGGGCAGAGTCGTCCTGCTGTGCCTGCGACTGCACTTGTAAATATTACAGAGGATTTGGTTCTTGATTGCTACAAAGGCCTGGTTGATGTGGTATGGTCTGTGTCCCACCAAGTTGAATTGGCGACTCCACGCCCAAGGCAGGAGCAGTGCCATGACCTCAGTACTGGTGACTGGATCTTAATGAAGGAAGCACGTGAGAAAGCTGTGCTTAAATCTCAGATAGCATGGTCTCTGCTAGATGATTCTGGTTACAAACACAGCTGTTAAATGTGGTTGCCTTACAATCTGGATTTATGCACCACACACTCAGAGAGTGAGACAAGCTGGAAAAGAAATTGTGATAGCCACTACTGAGAGGCAAAGGCCAACCTCAGTGCTCAGCGGTAGAGTAAAGAGAGTGTGCTCAAGTGTCTCCAAGTCAACCCGAGACAAGTGCACGGCCTGTAGTTAATGAGTCGTAAGTAGCCACAATACACAAACTGAAGAAGCTGTAAGCCTAAACTCTGAGCTAAGAGAAGGTACAAGCAGTGTGGCCACAGGGGAGACCAAAAATGAGACGTGGCCGAAGAGGGTAGAAAGATGGAGAGTTCCTGTGTCTGAAGACTGAATTCCAGAAGCCATCATTAAAGAGACAGAGATGAATGGGCAAAGTGACAGTGAACAGACACAATTCAGGAGATCCAAGAAAATGCAGTGCCTGGTCGTAGGTCTTCAGTTTCTGAGTGGACATATTTTGCTTATAAGTGAAGCGGACTGGAGAATACATGAGACTGATAAGCAACAGACTGTTTTTGAGAAACCTCCATCATTAACGTAGTCACATTTTGACTTTGGCCGAATTATGATTCTGACTGGACTTCAGTCAACTGACACTTCTGAATGGATGAATTTTACAGTGAACTTTACGATACCTTAAGGGCCCAGGCTCCTATTGAAGAATAGGGTTGTCTTTTTAGAATAAGATTGACGTAGGATTAGGGAATGACGTTGAAACCACTGAACTTGATATTCTCCGTGGACAAGTCAACAGTTTTACAAAATTCTACCCACGATACGGGCACAATTGCGGACTGCTGGTTTGTATTATTTTTGAGTTTTGCATTCCCCCCCCCCTTCTAATTCACAAGAAATCATGTTGATCCTTTCACTAAACCAGTGTAGAGCAATAGTGGTCATAGTAGCACTAGTTTTCATTATCCTAATGATATGTTTATTAATAAGTTTGAGTTCCCCTGCAGTGCCAGCTATTCCGGAGACTCAATCTACTCCTGCCCTTGTAGAAGAGCAGCATAGTTTAGATGGTGTAGAAGAGCAACAAGAGTTTAATCAACTGCTTCTGCCTGGGAAAGGGTCTGAGGGAATTTTTCAAATAACGTTTTCTTTAAATTGTTCCATGGTTATTAACAAGTAATAGACACTAAAGGATGTTATGTGTGTATTTATATGCCAACTTCTGTTGCTGTTGGTATGAACTGTCCCCAGATTCCACCAACTTACCCCGTAACTTGTAGTGTTATCACTGTTTGTTTTATAGGCACAATAGTTTAGGTAATCATATTTCGAATCTTGACAAACCTATACATAAGGTACCTATGTTAAGGGCATTGATTCCATATGTCTGCCAACTGCCCCTTCATCTTTCGTCAATTTCTAACCACTTGGCCTTCCGGAAGGGTCTGAAAACATGGCTCTTCCCTAACTAACCAGTGTCACCTTCCTTAACTCAGGGTCGTTTGTCTCTTTCTGCAAAGCGCCTTGAGACCTTTTTGGTGATTTGTGCGCTATATAAGAACCTATGACTTATGACTTATGACTTATGTTGCAGTTGGACGTGTAAATAAATGGCGCTGCCTTCTGGATGGTAATATCTCGCTGTCCTATAGCAAAGGGAATCTTAGTTGTGAGATGAACAGGGATGAAAAGGATTTATAAAAGGATTGGAGGCAAGAATGGAACATATTGCCAAGGATTCAGTTAATAGTAAAACTACTATTTGGGTGAAGGCAGAAAAAGGGCTAAAAGATGTCGGACTACATCCTAGATTGAGTCTGGGTATGGTTAAGTAATGAAAGTTATATTTTATAAGAGCGAAGCAATGGGTTAAGGATCTACTAGAGGTAAGATGAAGCAGGTGTGTACGGAGAATAGTAGTTTAAAATAAATATATTCTGGCTGGAAGAGAACTTGCGGTTCCTGAAGTGTATTATATATGTGGGGTTAATACTTATTTCTAGCTTCCATCTAATTGGGTGAGTAGTTGTTACATGGGTGTAGTGTTTCCAAAGGTATATCATATATATGAATTAGATCACAAGAATAAAGTCAAACGTGAGAAATCTGTTTGTATTGCATCACAAGTAGTGGGTGATATTTTTGGGGCAATAATTCCTACTGTAGGTTTGATTTTAAATGATGTGAAAACTAGAAAGTTGACCACTTTATCACAAGTGCATTCGATGCTATAAATTCAGAATTAGTAGCACTGACAGCCATGGTTCTTCAAAATAGGTTTGCTTTAGGTATTTTCCTTGCAAACAAAGGTGTAGTTTGCAAAGTTTTGCGTGTCCAACAATGCTGCTTGTATGTGTCAGATATGAGCAAGGCAATCAAACAAGTATGTGAAGAATATCACAGATCTTTCGAAAGACGAAGGAGTTGAAAGAGATAGGGGCTTGGGAAGCAACTTGGAAAGTTTTTTTTTCTGCTCTAGGCAAATGGCTTAGTGGGCTTAAAGACGCTATATTAGAAACCGTTTTGATTATTGGAGTTTGTATCGGTTTTTTTGTTGATGATTAAGGAATTTAAGTTGATGAAGAGGGGGAAAGGTTTGAACAAGAAAGGTGGAAGGAAATCAGCTGATAGTAAGGGAGTGAAAAGAAAGAGGGAAGAAATAGACGGAGGAGTTCCAGTGTTAAGTCTATTATGAGTTGGGACAGCAAAAGGTTTCTGAGTGTTATCAAGGAATATGGTAGATGTTTGTGTGATGGCTCCAAGAGCCATCAAAGGGGGAAATTGGTGACGGAGTGCCACCATCATTTATTTGTGCTTAGTAAAATGTTACCAGCAACACGCATAACCATTATTTGTCTGTGTGCACATATTATTTTGCTCTTAGATTTAGAGAAATTGGTGATATATATAATTTTTTAACTATTGTGAGGGTATATGCATCTTAACATTGACACAAGTAAGCCTATGTGACCTGCCATATTTTGAAGTGAACAATGTATTTCTGTTTGTTGTGCATATATCTTTCTGTCTGTTGCAAGCTGCAGAGTCACTGTGTTCTTGCTAAAATGTGTTTCTTGTTACTTATTGTGTGAAAGTCATGTTTACTATGTATAATTGGTTTGATGATGTTTCTCAGTACCTGCACAAAGGAGGTGAATACTCTGTCATATTGTGAAGGTACAGGTGATGGAAGAACTTGGCATTGTATTATCTGTGAGAAGGAGGTTGCACCAAATAGAGAGAGAACACTGAGTTTTGACTGACTCTTGTTTGGTGGGAACTGGTTCAATGTATCAATTTGATGAGATTTCATGTTTTAACTGTGTGAAGCTTGTTAGTTAGTTAGAACACTTGCCCCTGTTCACCTTTGCAGGAGGACATCCTTTCCTTCATATTGAGACAAATGCTCCCAATTTGTTGGGCCATTTAGTTATTCTCAAGAGCAAAGTACATTCCTCCTAAGTCTAACCTGAACCTAAATGTGGTTCTTCTATCAAGGCTATAGTCGCTGACACCTGCTGCTTTTGAAATTCCTCAACTTGTCCACCACCGTAGCTTAGTATTGGGGAGTTTCCTTTATGAGAACAAAACATTTAATTTTATTTGCATATGTTGCCTTTAATAACACAATACATGCAAATGCTAAATTAAATTACTTGGATAATACTCAAATATGCCGGGCCCGATTCACAGAACTAACTTAAGACAAAATCCTAAACTTACTACTTATGGTATTCACAGAAGTTAGGATTTTGTCTTAAGTTTGTCTTAAGACAAACTTAAGACAGACTTAAGACAGACTTAAGACAAAATCCTAACTTCTGTGAATACCATAAGTAGTAAGTTTAGGATTTTATCTTAAGTTAGTTCTGTGAATAACCTTAATTGATTTGATCGGAGATTTTAACTTTAATAATTTGTTAAAAACCTTCATGGTTTGAAAACGTACATCTCCCTGCCGATATTGTGGGGCAAAATCTGCTTCACTATCATTGATATAATGCTGAATATATGATTTTAGCCTCGATTCGAGATGAAGGTCTATCAGAGTGGACATAGTGAGCCTCAAGTTTTCACTGTGCAAATACCATACGCTTGCAATACTAAGCAGTCGAAAATGAAAATCAGAACTCTGGAGCAACTCTTGAACTAGAGATCTGTGAAAAATGGCATCTCAGCACTAAACAATGTAAATCTCCTCCCTATAGTGCTTGTCAGAAAGTTAACATTGTAAA
Organism: Lissotriton vulgaris; assembly: GCF_964263255.1. NCBI lineage: Eukaryota > Metazoa > Chordata > Amphibia > Caudata > Salamandridae > Lissotriton > Lissotriton vulgaris. Next base: position 376,188,306 of record NC_141685.1, read on the forward strand.
ACCCCTGTTATATTTGTTTGGAGAGTTCACAATATAAATCCTCACCCTAAAGTATTTGTCACAGATTTAAAGTATGCAAAGTCTCTTCCAACTGGGTTTGGCCTGGGTCTGCCTTACATGTCTCTATCAATGAAACTTCACAGCAGACAGACTAACAAACACAACTGCTGCCCAATCGAATGCCCAGAAGGACGATCAACAGGTGGGTGGAGGGAATATCCAGCCATCTCTCTTGGCATGGAGGAGCTATCCGCACCCTCGTTATTTTCATAAGTATCAGATAACCAGTAGGAAACCTTATTTAAAGAAAATCCCAGGGCTCTGGATTTGACAATAAAATAATCGGATTAAAAATGCACCCCAGCAGCGATGCAACCAATGTTAACTGTTGACCTTGATAACAGAAGTCTTCTTTTTTTCTGACCTGATATGGCTTGCCAGACGATCTCCTTTCACGTGAAAGGTGGGTGTAAAGAAAAAATGAACAAGAAATCATGTTAATTGTCCTTTTTAGGTCTCGCCTGTCGATGCGCATGCACATCGAGCAAGCGAGACTATGGGGGCTTATCCACTCTTTGTCCAACTTGCAAGGAATCGTGGCGATTCCTTGCAGTGCCCGTGACTTTTAAGCTCAATGCGCATGCGCATTGAGCTTAAAAGCGCGTGCACATGCCCCCAGCCGCCTGCCTTGCCTACTCTCCCGCCCCCTCACTTCTTGATTGCACGGCCGCTAGGCCGTGCCTCCCCTACTCTCCTCCTCCTACTCTCCTCCCCTCGCCGTCTGTTCCCGCACTCCTCCCACACCCCCGCTCCGCCCCCTCCCCTGCCTGCCATGTCATTGCCAAAAATACAAAAATACGTGCTCTTTGCTGATGCCTCGTCGTTTGTATTATCATGCGGGAAAAAAAAATGGTTGCTGATCGATCTCCCTCGGGTTTAGAATATTTAAATTAAACAACTACTGCAAATCGTCTACAACGGTGTTAGAGCGTCTACACTACTGATCTCTAGGCGCAATCTAGCCCCGCACTATATACAGCTTAGTAGTGTCGTGTGCGAAAAAGATACATAATTAATTTTTTTTTCATAAAAGCGGTGGCCGGGGCGTGATTAATTCCAATAGGACCAAACGCGTTCCTGTCTACATTAAGCGCATACCGCACGCATCTATCTAGTTATACCCTCCCGGGTTGGCATCTTACAACCAAACGCCCCTCGCCGTCTGTTCCCGCACTCCTCCCACACCCCCGCTCCGCCCCCTCCCCTGCCTGCCATGTCATTGCCAAAAATACAAAAATACGTGCTCTTTGCTGATGCCTCGTCGTTTGTATTATCATGCGGGGAAAAAAAATGGTTGCTGATCGATCTCCCTCGGGTTTAGAATATTTAAATTAAACAACTACTGTAAATCGTCTACAACGGTGTTAGAGCGTCTACACTACTGATCTCTAGGCGCAATCTAGCCCCGCACTATATACAGCTTAGTGGTGTCGTGTGCGAAAAAGATACATAATGAATTTTTTTTTCATAAAAGCGGTGGCCGGGGCGTGATTAATTCCAATAGGACCAAACGCGTTCCTGTCTACATTAAGCGCATACCGCACGCATCTATCTAGTTATACCCTCCCGGGTTGGCATCTTACAACCAAACGCCCCTCGCCGTCTGTTCCCGCACTCCTCCCACACCCCCGCTCCGCCCCCTCCCCTGCCTGCCATGTCATTGCCAAAAATACAAAAAAATACGTGCTCTTTGCTGATGCCTCGTCGTTTGTATTATCATGCGGGAAAAAAAATGGTTGCTGATCGATCTCCCTCGGGTTTAGAATATTTAAATGAAACAACTACTGCAAATCATCTACAACGGTGTTAGAGCGTCTACACTACTGATCTCTAGGCGCAATCTAGCCCCGCACTATATACAGCTTAGTGGTGTCGTGTGCGAAAAAGATACATAATGAATTTTTTTTTCATAAAAGCGGTGGCCGGGGCGTGATTAATTCCAATAGGACCAAACGCGTTCCTGTCTACATTAAGCGCATACCGCACGCATCTATCTAGTTATACCCTCCCGGGTTGGCATCTTACAACCAAACGGGAAAAAACAACAACATGAACACCGCGTGGTAGTAGCGTACCTTGGATTAGATGGACGGCCTCCCTGTCATCATTCGTCGGTACAGCTTCCGGATATGGATGGTTACCATAACCGAGGTCGCGGTTAAAAGGGCCCGTCTTCGGGGTCAGAGGTCAAGTATCCCCGACTCCTATAAGTTGCTAACATTTTGCTCTCTAATTCCAGATTATATAATAAGACGGAGAAACAATGCTTCCCTTTCAGTTGTAAATAAATTTGTCCTTAGTTTGGAGGCATTATATGAATTAATTTTTCTCGAGGAAAAACTACACCCTCTGCATAACAACACCTCTCACACCCTCACTCACCCTCACACACACTCACACTCACGCAACGTCACACACCCGAAGCCTCACACCCCCTCACTCACACTCACCCTCACACCCCCTAACCCGCACACCGCCTAACGCTCACACCCCCTAACGCTCACACCCCCTAACAATCACCCCCTAACCCTCACCCCCTCACTCTCACCCCACCCCCTCACCCCCTCACCCTCACCCCTCACCCCCTCACCCTCACCCTCACCCCCCCACCCTCACCCTCCACCCTCACTCACCCTCAACCCCTCACCCCCTCAACCCTTCACCCTCAACCTCTCACTCACACTCGCTCACCCTCACTCACCCTCAACACCTCAGCCTCACCCTCACTCACCCTCACCCTCACTCACCCTCAACCCCCCACACTCACTCACCCTCACCCTCACTCACCCTCAACTCCTCACCCTCACTCACCCTCACTCACCCTCACCCTCACCCTCACTCACCCTCACCCACAATCACCCTCCCTCAACCCCTCACCCTCACCCTCAAACCTTCACCCTTCAGCTTTAAGAAATGTTTATGGCTTTTTTTATTTGTAATTCTTTAGCATTGGCTACAGGAAACAAAAATGCTAAACATTTACAAAAAAAACCCATAAACAATTCTAAAAGCACTAACTCTAATGGTGCGAGACCTATTGCATTTCCAATGCTTGTTTATATTGCAAGCACGTTAAAGGGAAGCACTGATGCTCCAAGGATCAGTTCAACCGTTTAGTGAGTTCAAAGGTCAGCTAGAGGGAGGTAGGGAGGTCAAGGCAATCAGAGCATAGGCGTCCATGTGTGTTAAAACTCTCCCTTCTGTTCCACCGCCAAAGGCAAATTATTCATATGGATCCAGACGTTGATATGCACACAAGGTAATGGCGTGAAGGAAACCGACGACCTCGTGCTCTCAACTGAAAGGCTATCCGAGGGATAAAAAAAATCTAGGGGGGGGGGAACGCAAAGGCATTGATGACCCCCGGTGCCCTGGACGTTGTCAGCTCGATGAGGCAACCTCTACAGTGAAATGGGCATCCCTGTGATCCGGCTTGAGTGCTTCTGTCATCATGATATCCTGCTGAATGAGTTGAAATCACAGCGGACTGCCCAGGTCTTCCAGGCAGGTTCCATCTTAATTATTTGCCGCCATTTTGTTTGAGCTGATTCCAGGAGCTCGGCCAGTGGGCAGGTGTTCATTTACAACACAGGGTCAGTAAAATATCCTCTGGCCAGTGCTTGATTTGTGCAGGTGGTGGGGCCCGGGAACTCATTTTTGGGGACTTATTTTTCATCATCAGCTTTTGGTCCAAATATAATTTGGGGCCTCCAGCTCGGAAAAAAAACTGATTTTTCATCCATTTTCAAGCCCTCAGCAACTATGGTCTGATCATTGACAATCCTCTTAAGTGGCCACCAAACATTTATGGGAACCCGGACATTAAGGTGGTCCCATTCAGTGAAAAGCCTTGGAATATGTATGAGAAATTGGCGACCTGGAAACCCCTTTTCATATTGTTCAGGGGGTCCCATCATTTTTGCATTATGCCACTGTCTGGGACTGTCCTGGAAGCTTAAATATAGGGCCCCACTTTGACCATGCCTTAATCGTCTCTGCCCGCCCTGGGTATCACTAGGGCTGGCTTTGCCCTCATGTAAGCATATAGACATAGAGTCCAGGCGGGAGGTGTCTGGATCGAACACAGATTCACTTTTTCACCATGGAATATACTCATTCTATTCCAAACATACATTGGGGGGAGCATTAAATAAAAGTTTTTCTAAGGCTGGTCAGGTATATTCAGTGTTCTAAAATGTGTACTTAAGCTAAAATTTAAAATCTTGCTCTATATATCCAGTCCGGCATAAAAAAAACTCACATAAATGGCTGACCAAACACCTCTTCAAAACCCATCAGACACTGGTCTGCACTCAAAATGTTTTGCAAGTAACACCCTGGACTTCTGAAATGTGCTACAATACACACTAGTGGCAGGCTGTGTGCTTAGACTATGCATTCTAGAATGCACATTTATGTGATGCCGTCAGGTTGGGTTTTTAGGCCTACCATGACATCATCCAATGAATGCACCCCTCCCCCCAGCACCCCCAACTGTTAAAGCAGCATCTTCTAATCTGTGGGTCACAACATACTGGTGGGTTGCAAGCAGAGTCTTGGTTGGTAGCGAAAGTTCGAGCAATAAATAAATAAAAATGCCTTTACATTTTTTGTTTATCTTGTCGCATTTGTGGTGTTTCAAAGACAGAGATTACATGTCAGGCCATGTCGTCTCACAAATTGCTGCTTAGTCTTTTAACATGTGGATTGGTGTTTATTTTTATTTCTCTGACTGCAAAGATGCAGGAGCTTTTGACGCTGAATTATGTGACAATCTTGCTGGAGTACAGGGAGTGTGAAAAGAAACACTGTTTGAATTCAGAAGGTACCGGAAATAAAGATTTTAATGGGATCAAAACAAATCAAGTCACTTTACTTGTTGATGCAAAATTGATAAATATTCACAGAAATCCGGTTTCCACACATTATTATATGTGTGCTTTATAGTTTTATCATGTTCAAATTTAGTGGTCATTTCAATGAAACATGTGCTGTCCGTATATGATAAAGCGATACCACACAATCGCCTGCCTCATCTCCATTAAAGCTTGGTGGGTCGCAAATGTTTGTTGTTCTAAAAATTGGTTCATGGTTCTAAATAGTTTGGGAAGCATTATGCTAAAGTATTGCTACCAAGCAGTTAAAGACATTTGTATCCTTATGCTTTTTTACTTCTTGTGTGAGGCTGAGGGAGCTCTAGAGGGGAGCTGGAAGCATAGTTTGGGAACCAATACACATCTCCCAGCAGCACTGGCAAGCTCCTTTCAAATGTTAGATGTATTCCACTAGTTTCAGCCTCTCTTCTCCACTTCTACATCCTAACTAGAAAGACAGATGGTCTTTGTTTCTACCTAACAGAGCATTCCTTAACTGCTCAATTACACACAAGTCACATTCAGTTCACTACAGCTACATTGGCCAGACTTCTACCAAGAGTAGGGCAGAGAACCAGGCACAATAGAAGAGCATACATATCGTAATTATAACATGGAACATTGTACCAATAAAAATCTTGATTGTACCCATGGACCTGAAAATAAACAAAAATGTAACCATGCCTTGTTTGTGGAAAGGGAATTAGCTCAGCTTGCTGTGCTTCCATACTGTGACTGAAAAACTTTAACAAGAACCAAGACTAAACCCAGGTCTTCAAGATGTTTTATGAGCAGCAATTGATGGATTTTCTGTGTTCCTTCCCTAACTGGATACTGAATTTACTAGGTTAAATGTGAGGATCAGAACTTCCTTACCACAACTTGACCCAAGATGTTGTGTAAATATAAAGAAGGCTGTTGAAATTGGTATATTCTGGACTGAGAGCCTTACAAACCATAGAACAATTGCAGAGAGTATTGCAATATTGTAAAAGTACAACATGGTTACAAAAATGTAACTCATAGTAGATATATGTGATCTCTGCAAGGGTGTGCACGAGGGGCCTCTTGCCATATCTCACACCAAAATCCTACACTGCGGCTCAGTGGATAACAACTGCTGACCTTAGAAGTAGATGGACCCCTGTTTCTAGTGCATGACATAGCGCTATTTCTGTGCAAATAAAGCTGCTTCTTTCTACAGCAATGCATCCTCAAATTGCATGCTAACTCCTCTACGTTCCCAAAACCCAGCATGAAAAATTAACCTGAACTTAAAACTTCCTATTGTTGCTGCTTTTCCTTTTTCTTTAACATGACTCTCTCCTTCCTTTCCACCAGCCGTGGACGGTCTACTGGGGCTGAGGGGCCAAGGCCCCTACCTTTTGCCCCTCACGAACAGAGTCTGTCAGGCTGAACAAACGTCAGCCTGACAGACACTGTTAATTTTTAGGTCAGGCAGCCAGGAGCCAGACATGCGCTAATGCGCAGGCTCCCGGCTGCCTGAGCTGAACTTTGCTGGGCTGAGGACGTCACAGCTCCTGTGGGCGTGGCCTCCTCAGCTCGGCTGAGGCCCTCCCCTCATTGACGAGGGGTAGCATCACTGATTGACTCGCACCTGGGTGCTTCAGTTGTAAGCCCTGAGGCGCCCAAGGTCGAGTGTCAATCAGTGACACTTCATCACAGAGTGGGGTGGGGTCAGCAGTCTCACTGCGCTTTCCACGTGTTTTCCACACCCCCTCTCTCTGAGCAGAGCCATCTCTAAGTCTCATGCATCTTTGCCTTCCTGTCTACTGTTGTATTTCTGGAAATTCCCTTAACCACTCTCTCTTGGAAAGTTATATGCCTGCAACATTTCAATACCTAATCTCCTCTAGCTCATCACATAACCCCACTAACTAGCTGCAATAACTCCCATATCTCTCCTCCCCCCCCCTACGATCAGACCTAACTCCTATTAATTTAATCTACCACAAAGAACTGGAGTAAGCTGAAATATATACTTGGAAGGGTTTCCTTCAGAGCACCAGACTAACCTCAGGAGCCGACAATAATCAATAATCAATGGATTAATCACTAAACCTGGGTTAGTGCTGCCCTGTGTAAAGTGGTTCAGTGCCTCGTCAGGGGTAGGAAACGCTATATAAATGCAATTACAATTCATGATCAGCATACACACCACCCAGCAGCTCTTCAATGGCGGGCTGGCGAACCTACACCTGTCTGAATGGTGGGATCTGGACACGCCCCGCCAGTGAGTAAGGGCATGTTCTGTGCCCTACTAGTGAGAGGATATTACCATTTGTTCTTCGGCACTCCACTGCTCGACTGATTAATGCTCACAACCACTGCACAACTAGCACCGCTTTCAAAAGATGACAAGGTGTTGATAAACATGGAATCTTTACTATTATTTAACTCATAGTTGGTACGCGGTGGCAGCCAGTGCAAAACACCATCACTGCTCTTAAGAATGCACCTGTTCACCAGCACCCAAAGGTCACCCTTCGTTTACACCAGGCCCCAGTAGTTCTTGAACTAGCAGCATGTTGCTTGCCTTTTGCTGGGTAGCACTTGGGTTTATTGCTTCTTTTTGCGTGTTCCCGTTTACTCCATCCTTCCACCACCACCTGACGAGTACCTTTTTTTAACGACCTTTATTGATGTAATTGCTCTAAGAGGTACATGGCATGGAATAGTCAAGAAAAGAAACTCCTCAAGTGACAGACAAGTAGCAAACATGCAAGTGCAGTCATAATAATTGGATAGAAATGTGAATGCCAACCAGAGGCTTGAAGTATTAGACAGAAGCTTGCATGGTGCTACACCTCAGTCCACAGCAGGTACATCCAGTGCTTAGTTTGTAAAATAACAAGTGCTGGGCCCAAAGTTTTGCCCAGAAGCCTACGGCTAGCACTATCAAATATCAGGGATACTGAATACCATAGCTGTGTAGTCTCGATTCCACCTCATGCCTCTTCCAGCCAACACCAAGCACTACCTGCCACTCCCTCTTTCAGCTTCTTTTTCATCCCTGCTTCCTTTCTTTGTCACTGCTTTTCTGTCCTTCTTCCCCCCTTTCATGTTTTTCTCACTCACTTGCTCTGGGACAGTCTGATGAAGAAAAATAAGTGTTGGACCCCAAAAATTAGTGCTGCAACCACTGGCTCAAATTAAGCACTGGCGTACCTCATGCAGATGAGAAACCCTCTCTCTCACCCTCCGCCCCCCATTAGAGAACCCTAGTGCAGCTGCACTACTTGCACCACCACAGTCACGCGCCTGCCCGGTTGCCCCACCTCAATCTTCCTCAAGTACTCTTTCCTTGTTTTACTCCCCTTTGACCTTCACTCCTTGGCACCCTTAATGTCCCAGGCTTGATCTCTGACAATAATATACAGAAACGCAGTGAAGTAGCAAGGCAGGTGCAGCTCCTCTGTTAAGGCGGAGGAGCGTTGCCCCACAAAACAATTGCTCCTAGAGATGGAAAAATTATTTGCTAATAAAAGCTCATTTATTACCATTTTATTTTTCAAAACCCCGTCCCGAGCCGAGCCTCAGGATGGGGAGGGGGCCTTCCGCTTTCTGCTGCTGCCAGTCAGGCACAGTTATAGCAATGATAGGCAGAGCACTTAAGTTTAAAGTGCGCATGTCTTTTTGGTCGGCCGTCTTGTGATGGCCGGCCAGACATGCTCATTTTAAACTTCTCTAACCCAGCTGTCTAGGACAGATGGGTTAGGGACAGCACAGGACTCCAGTGTCCTCAGGGGCAGTGAGAGAGGCTGCTCCGTCAAGTCCTGGCGCTGCTCTCATGTAACATGAGAGCAGCTCCAGGATTGGTTAGTGCAGTTTCTTGAAGCCTGCCTGCCTGGAGAAGACCCAAGCGAGGAGGGTGTTGTTCCAGGAAGGTAAGTGGGATTTTTTAAAACTTGTTTTCTACTTTTATTTGTATCCTCCTCTCCCCCCTACATGCCAGCCGCCACTGTAGCAAGGGTGTCATGGGACTAAGCATGATGAAAGGGAATGGGCCCCTGGGCCGCTGTTTGAACTGTCAAATACAGCATTAATCAGGGCTCGTGGTCACCTTAAGCGTCTGGGCCTCGGTGCCACTGCACCCGCTGCACAGTTGATAGCTACGCCCCTGGTGGGGCAGCGCCTTCAAGATGAGCCCCGGGCTAACTCAGTCTGGAGCCCACTCTGAAAGCAATGCCGGTCCGTGTTGCCCACCCGCAGCACCCCTCACAAAGCCCCCTCCATCCCCCGGTGAAGTTGCCCCTCCAGCTGCCTGATGCCAGAGTGGCTTTTGGATTTCGATGCTGCGGCCGCCACAGAGGACCTTATCTTCAAAGCACACTCCGGCCGAGCACAGTCACTGCTCTCATTATTACTGCCGATGAGCGCCTTTTCCTGCTTAATAACTGCGCTCTGAAAGGCATTTAACTCCACGCGTCTCACATATGATTAACTGGATGAGATTTACTTTCAGAAGAAATTCTAAAAGGCCCTTATCGGCATTAAAAAGTGGCTGGAAATGAGTTTCTGCAAAACTAATTTTAAGGAAATCTTAATTCCGTGCGCTTTTTTCCTTGGGCACATTTTGAATAGGTAAATTGTTCTTCCAGTTAAAAAAAAACCCAAATAGTGCCGTTTAATGCCACCCATTAGAGGGGCTCTCAGACTGTCACGGTTATAATGACAGATGCCTTATATTGACACCCTTCTTTCATTTGAATGTTCCATTGAAATGCAGTGGACTGCAACAATATTTGGGAAGATCACAGCAGGCAATTGATCACTCTTTCACTAGTATAGAGAGTGCCCTGACAATAGCAAGTGTTGCATGTCAGGCCATTGCTGGCAGCTACCTTTGCACTGCGAACAGAACAAACAGGCTGCCAGGAGTGTACATGCAGGAGGTAAGGTACCAAAGATGAGTATAAATGGATGCATACGTAAGCAGAGGCAGGGGCCTGGGTGTGGGTGTGTGTGTTGTTCAATAGCTTCGACCACTTTCGGCCTGTTAACTTGTTATATTGCAACTGATGTTGACACTGAGAAATTCATGGATAATGTCATAAATTTCGTCATCAGGGATGGTATGAGTAAACATGCAACACATGTATTGATCCATGCACTCCACTGTTGATCAAATGTAAATTTGTGGGTAAAGTAGTTGGGTACCAATGGGGTATCTCTCACTGATCCCGAGTGTCCTCTAAACTTGCCGACTGTACCTGGAATGGCGCAATGTCTCCTCTCGCACTCCTTTGAGTTCCAAATTAGGATTCAACAATTATTTCTCTTCTGAATTAACAAAAACCTATGTCCATGAAATATGGTTATTCATTATCCATTTATTTTTTCTTCAAAGACTACAATATTCATTGTATGAACGCAAGTTGATAATCACCAAACTGTAAAAATTCTCAATGCGTTTCGGACCAGAGGTCCTTCATCAGGAGGTCATTGTATACTGTGGAAAGAAAGAAAACTAATAATCAATTATACATGAGTAGCTTATTATTGACTTTGAAACCGAATTAATTATTGAATCCTAACTGAGTGAGAGGGGAGATACTGCACCTTTCCAGGTACAGTGCACGGTTGGCATGGTAGGAGTAAAGCCATTAGTAATGTGATATATGTAGTCACAACTTATGCCCTGGTTATATCTTTGAAAATGTCACAAGTGATGTCACCAGTAATGTCATATGCAAACTTAAGAGCAGTGCATGAACGGTGAGGAGACATCTTTGACTGGGGTTTTGTTTTTCACCTTAACATCACCTCAATTAACGGATTATAGTGTGTATATATAAGAGGAGGGCATGACCCAAAAGAGGCAGAGCTTTGATTGGGTCATGGGGACCCTCCCCACACCAACAATGGAAATAAATAGCAAGTTATATTCTGTCCATCTGCATATGTGGCTGATACAAAGGCATTTTTTCAAGTTTCTTTGTTTTAAGACAGGTGTATAACCTGAAAGGGGTTGAAATTGTGCCATAATGTAACATCACATTGCAGGGCCTCTCTGTTAAGATTTATTTATTTGTTTCCTTTGTAAAATAACTGAAACTTGTAAACTATAAGGCAGTAACCTGTGTTTTTCTGTGTTCAGTCCCTGGGTTTTGACGATGCTGGCCAGGGGTGTCACATAAGTGTTGAAGAGGGTGGGCTGAGCGAGGATGCTTGGGGTACTGCACAGATGATTTCCTTGGGTTCAGAAGTGAAGGGAGAAGGCACACTTTTTGTGTTCTTCCAGTGAGGATAGAGGTGATCCATCTCAGAGTGGTCCTAGGATGCCTATGTTGTGCAGCCTTGTGATGAGCGTGTGGTGGTACACCATATGGAAGGCTGCTGAAAGGTCTAGGAGGACCAGAGCTGAAGTTGCTCCTCGGTCGAGTACAGCTTAGATGTCATCAGTAGCTGCTATTAGGGCTGTCTCTGCGCTACGGTTGCTATAGAATCCAGATTGGGAGGAGTTGAGTAGGAGTTTCCGTTCCAGATAGGAGGGGAGTTGTTTGTTGGCTTTTTATAATGCATTAGCGGGGAGCAGGGAGATTGGTCTGTAGTTGTTGAGTTCATTGGGGTCTGGTGATGGTTTCTTTGGTAGGGCGTTTCCTCGGGGAAGGTGACCATGACAATTGAGGTGTTGAACAAGGTAGTGAGTACGTGGCTGATTCTGGCTTCACCTACGTTGAAGATGTGGTGAGGGCATGGGTCGATTGGGGCCCCTGAGTGGAATGAGTTCATGATGTGCTGTGGGGCAAGTTGGCTAAAGTTAGTTGAATGTCTGTGGTGATAGAGGGGTTGTTGTATTGCTTGAAATAGTCAGTTGCCTTGGACTAGTGTTTGAAGTTTCGGCAGATGTTGGCGATCTTGTCGTGGAAGAAGTTTATAAGGTTGTCGTAGAATCCCTGTGATAGGGTAAAGTTGTTTGTTGCAACTAAAGGGTTGGAGAATTATTTGATGATGCTGAAGAGTTCTTTGCTGTTATTGGAGCTTGATTTGATGTGTGAGGTCAAGACTTTTTTCTTCGATTCTCTCCATAGTCTGTGGTAGAGGTTCAGGGCTGTCTTGAAGGCAGTCTTGTCAGTCATATCCTTGCTGGTGCGCCATCTCCTTTCCAGTTGTTTACAATGTCATTTAGCAGTTCTGAGGTCTTCAGTGCACTAGCTGGCCAGCTTGGTGGACCTTCTGTGAGTGTTGTTGCCGATGGGAGTGACGCTGTTGTCGCAGTTGGTGATCGAATTGTTGAAGTTTCTGACATACTGTTCTAGGTTGTTAGAGGAGTCGGGGTGGGTGGTGTTGAGGTCATTGATCCAAGTGTCCTTTGAGACTTTGCTTCAGCTGTGGTGAGAGGCATTGGCAGGCAGAAGGTGGAGGTCTGTGAGCTGGTGATGTTGTATTGGACAATGGAGTGTTAAGTCCAGGTGAGTTCCATGGTGTGGTTGTATCTGAAGCGGTCTCTGGAGGTGAAGATGGGATCTAGTGTGTGGCCTGTGGTGTGCATGGGGTTATGGACGAGTAGTATGAGTCCTATGTTGTTCATGCTGTCATGCAGGTTGGTAGTGTTGATGTCATTGTGGCCGTTGAGATGGAAGTTGAGGTCACCAAGGAAAATTTTATTGTTGGAGTCTATTGTGACGGGAGCAATGAAGTCGGCGCTGAAGTTGTCAACGTGTTTTGGCTCTACAAGAGCTTTACTCATGACATAGACTTCATTCAGACTTCATTCAGTAGTTCCTTTCCTTTTTGTGAACATACATTAATAAGTACTGTGGGTATATTCATAACTAATTTGTTCAAGAGAAGAAACACTTGTGTAGACCAAAAATACATATGTAGCAGCACCCTAGAATCAATTACATTCATTATCAGCAAAGTACGTATAATCCATACGACCTTGTTTTCTAATATGAATCAATAAAAGACTCGACTGTTGGTTAAATCAATAAATTACTCAAAGTTAGGCACACATGGACAGGTTCCATTATGATTAATGTTTGCTTACTGTACATAATAGTATTGATCAGATTATTTGTTAAGGAGGTACCTTTGAGCTACTGGGAGACCAAGACAACAACAAAGTGCAAGCATTCAAGCCCAACACCAGATGGCGATCTATGCATAAGTGTACAATCTGCAGCTCATATGCCTCGAACTCATAGTTACAGAGGTTAGCGGGCTTGGTCAAGGGTTCCAAGTGCAAGCCATGTAAGACCGGTAGTAGTACAAGGAAGCACAAGGTACAACATAGTAAGGGATGAAACCTTATCAAGAAATACATATCATTTAACTCTGAATTCACAGTGCATGTTCTAATCTGTCCATGTGGAAAATTAACTAGGCAGAACCCCCTTTTCAATAAAAAAAAGAATAATGAGCATACTATGGTGATTAAAATCAATACCAACTCATATCCAGTTGCAAGACATTTGTTTGAGCACTACGATAGCGGCAGTGAAATGCTGCAACATTATTGTATAAATAGAATCCCGAAACATCTAAGAGTTCGCTACAGAATATTAGAGCTAAGGCATTTGGAGATGCACTACATAATCAGTCTTGAGCCATCATGCAGGAGGTTTGAATATGGACGAGGATTTATCAATTCACTTATGATCGGGGTAATGGGCAGGACTTAGCCTTATACCTGCAGAACTCTAGCTCACTGGGCCATGCGTAAGAAACTGCATCCTCAGTATTAACTCCTCCTCTGTGGATAGTGCCTGTAGGTAGTATCATATGTAAATAGTGTAACCCTATTTGTTATATTTGTTATAGAAATATGATTTTTACATGCTCATTTTTTTATTGTAGGCAGGGGCATAGTGAAGCATCGCTATACCAGCTTGACTGAGGTTTCACTGGATAGATACACTTGTTTTTATAGTTTTTCTTTACCTGAACAGTTACTTCTGTATCACAGGACAAAAGGAGAAGCTTAGAAATAACACCTTCAAGAAAGAAGATAACATGACACAGCTGTGTGGTGAGGGCCAAGGTGTAACAAAAGAACAAACTATGGTTACAAAAACAAATAGAAATTACAAGAATTCTAAAGAAAAAAGTGAGAGGTAAATAGAGGGAGAGTGCTTAAAAATAGAGGAAAGAAGAAAGCAAAGATGGAAGGAAAAAAGAAAACAGAAGAAAATGGAAAGAAAGAAGAAAAGATAATGTAAGAATAAGGAAAGAAGGGCACATTCATTGGGGAACAATTCCTGCGGACCTTCATTAAAGGAATGGGTCACATACTTCGCTCCCTCACTCAGTAACAGACTGTAGTTCGAAATGGGGGCGATTCATTTTTCGCAGTACTCCTTGAATTGAAGGAGTATAAAAGTTGTGGTTTTTATGGAATGCAAGAACATTGTCACATGATAACAATAAAAGTCTTTCAGGAGGACAAGAGCATCCAGGAGTTACTGGGCCTCAATGTTATCAATTGTAGTTTGTTACCACTGACATCCCAGGGTCCAGGTGCAAACCACACAAAATTAAAACCAAGCACATCCCTTCATTTTACTCTCAAGGAAGCAATCCAAGGCTTCCTCAGTGAGGTGATGTGGATTGGAAAGTCCAAACTCAATAACTAACATAATAACGCTCAATAAATCACTGTACAGTCAAGGCTTTTACTTTTAAAAAGGGAAAAATTTTAGTGTACACAGGCTAAATAATATGACTAGGATCACAAATATTTGTACAAAATAAAGTTGGCAAATTAGTATAGAAAACAGTACTCTCAATGGCAACACACCAAGGATTATTTTAAAATCCCTTGCAAACAATCAACCAATTAAAAGTTAAGTCTACAGTCTTTGATAGATCAGCAGGTCAGAACACATTCAATAATGGATGCCTATTGTCTTTGGCATCCAATCAACCTTTGGCAATGCCTGTGACAGGTTAAACAATAACCTGGTTCACCATACATCATTAACAACAAGACCTATTACCTTTGACACACTTCTTAGAATATTATCAAGCAATTAATCTTTCACAAGAAATGCACATTTAACTAAAAGTGAGCATCTCATCAGAAATGCACAGTTCAACAGGAAAATATGCTTCTGTTTTTTATACTTGGTTGCTAATCAACCTTTCAGGGCCCAAACACAAAAGGGCCCCACACTCCCAGAGTCTCCAAACAAGCTAGGCTCCATGGAGTGCTTCAACCTATGCCTTTCATGGGGACCTCATCTCTCCTTCCTGGGTGGCTCACACTGGCTAAATTTTTAGGTCTAGCCTAGGCAGTGCATGCTCTGTCTTGTCGAGAGATGCTGTATACAGTAAAGTAGGGGAAGCTCTGGCCACTTTCCGCCTATCTTTTTGATTTGCCGAAATCCTAAATGCTGCAATATGATTGGTTTTCGGCAACTTAATTCCGCCTCTTGACGGCTATGTCATCATTTTTCTCCTTCCATAGCTAGCGGCCCCATTACTTTTAAAACTCTTTTGTTCCCCTGCCTCCCCCGTTCCCTCCCGCAGTCTGTAAGTCCTCTGCCAACCACCAACCCCCCACCCACTCCCGTTCGTGCCTTCTTGAACGTCCGCATTTTTGTTTACAATGCAATAGGTATCGCGTAAATACGAGTCCTATTGCATTTGTAAATACTTGTTTTCTCCTGGGATTGGCTGCGTGAGTTTGCACTATATTTTGAGACAGCACTAGCAGTGAAACGAAACAGGACAAAGTGAAGTGCGGTAGGTTCCACTCCGTCCTCCTCACCCGCAGATCACCCGCCTGACTACTCTTCTTTGGTGTGGCTTTTATTTATTTATTTATTTATTTAATACTTTTTTTAACTTTCTTATACCGCACTCGTGCCTTTCTGTTCTGTACTCAGAGGCGGCTATGTTCGGGAGCTGTCCCGGCAGAGCTACCACCCTTGCACAGCGCACGCGGGATGTGCAACTCGGTTGATCTGGGGCCTGGACACTTTGGGATGGTGAAGGGAATCTGCAATGATCACAGAAGCGTCTGTGATGCATGGCCGACTAGGAGCTGCACCCTGTTCTCCCATGTATAGCCCCAGCACACAACTCTGCTACAGCCTGCCTGCTTCGCTGGCTGCATCACGGCTGTCTCCTGCCTACTCCTATGGCACTGCAAGTGCTTGTTTTACCTGCACATGCATGCATGGTGTTGAAAAATGGATTTAAAAGCGCTTGCCAAAAGGGAATAACTGACAGAATATCGAGAAGCAAAATATCGACCTGCCAAAATATCAAGGAAAAAATATAGAATGCCAGAATATCGAAGTCCTATCTACAAACAGGTAAGTATAAAAATATCGAATCCAAAATATTGTTGTAAATAATAATTTGTTAACATATCGAATTTTTTAAATGTCTTAAAAGTAATGTAAAATTAATTAAATAATAAATATAATTAACTAAAACATACTTAAATAACCTTAACATTAATAAATAATTATGTACGTTAAAAAAAACATACATTTTTAATTATATATATATATATATACATATATATATATATATATATATAAACTTAATATTAATAAACAATATTCAATATTTTTAGCGTAGGATAGCGGGAGGGTAAAAATTACTATTCCCACTCCAGTGAGTGTAACAGTAGGGAGAACGTTGGATAGCGGAAGAGTAAAAATTCCTATTCCTATTCCAGTGAGTGCAACAGTAGGGAAAGCGTTGGATAGCGGGTGGGTAAAAAATACTATTCCCACTCCAGTGGGTGCAACAGTAGGGAAAGAGTTGGATAGAGGGAGGACAAAAATTACTATTCCCACTTCAGTGAGTGCAACAGTAGGGAAAGCGTTTGACAGTGGGAGGGCAAAAATTACTATTCCCACTCCAGTGAGTGCAACAGTAGGGAAAGCGTTGGACAGCGGGAGGGCAAAAATTACTATTCCCACTCCAGTGAGTGGAACAGTGGGGAAAGCGTTGGATAGTGGTAGGGTAAACATTAGTATTCCCACTCCAGAGAGTGCAACAGTAGGGAAAGTGTTGGATAGCATAGGGGTAAAAATTACTATTCCCACTCCAGTGAGTGCAACAGTAGGGAAAGAGTTGGATAGCGTAGGGGTAAAAATTACTATTCCCACTCCAGTGAGTGCAACAGTAGGGAAAGCCTTGGATAGCGTAGGAGTAAACATTACTATTCCCACTCCAGTGAGTGCAACAGTAGGCAAAGTGTTGGATAGCGCAGGGGTAAAAATTACTATTCCCACTCCAGAGAGTGGAAAAGTAGGGAAAGTGTTGGATAGCGTGGGGGTAAAAATTACTATTCCCACTCCAGTGAGTTCAACAGTAGGGAAAGTAATGATTTAATATTTAAACGAAAATAAATTAATTATCAATACCAATACAAATTAATTACAAATCATTACCAATGACAAAATATGTAATAATTAATTAATTATAAATACCAGTAAATATGAATCATTAAAATGGTATTACCTATTAATAATTAATTAACAACCAATTAATTTATTTTCAATACCAAAAATTAAGTAATACATTTTTTTACCAATTTATGATTAATTAACAGTACATTAATTATCAATACATAAAAATAATTTTAATAACTACCTAATTACAATTAAATTACTTCCCACCATATTCCCCTTTAAACCCACAACCTGCTTCGAATAATAAATACAATTAATATAATTATCAATTAATCAATAAAAATGAATTACCAATTAATAAAATCACTTGCTGATTGTGGGTTTGACCCCAGTCCTGCCAGGCAGATCTGGAAAAAGTCTCAATGATCTAGAGACACTCCAGCCCTGTACTGTGGTTGGCCAGATGAGAAAATAAGATCACTAACAAGATTTTGATGGTAATCCATCTCTGGCTCTTGGGTTTCACCTACCTTTGCTGGTGGTCATATGCGTTGGATTAGTAAACTCTATAATAAGACTATTTAGTCATTTAAATTAGTACTTTGACGACTAAATAATCAGTATAGTCTTTTGAGCACATTTGCCTCTTTTGCGATTTCAGACCCCCGGGTTTCTGTGTATTTGTATTATGTGTATCAGGGGATGATAACCTGGGCAGGTCTCTAATTTCCCTTAGACCCTCCAACCCCCGTTCGTGTTTTCTTTTCTCCTTACTTCTTACCTTGCTGTTTGGTATGCATATTTGATTTGTTCTGATCGGTATTTCTTTTGATGCCTGTACTGCAACTGTTACCTTCCTTTCCCTCAAATTGTAAAGCGCTCTGATATCCTTCGGGATCATGTTCGAGCTATATAAAACTTCATAAATAAATAATGCTTGAGTACTCATACTTTTGCCCTAACCCTTACAGTTGGCTCATCTGATGCTGACACCTTCCTCATAGAATTCCCCTTACCACTTTCGATGCTTTATTTAAAATAGGGAAGCCCCTTTATTTAACCTGCTCATATGATATTTTGCTTGCCGTATGTCATCATATTTTGTATATTTTTCCTCATAATATACAAATTCAGATTGCATGATCTGCAAGATCATATTAATATGTATGTTCTTACAATATATTTTCTGCAATTTTGCTGAATGATTTAACTTGTAACCTGAACTAAATTGCTAATAAAACCCCTAAGGACTGGACACCATCCTCTCTGTTGTTTCTGTGGAGCCACATTGGTTTCACTGTTATTGAAATGTATTGTTGATGGTAGCGCATTCTTTATGCTTCAATTCGACACTCAAAGGTTCATACGACCAGTGGGGGATTGTCCTTGATGATTATACTAAGAGAGTGAGATTCAAGTATTCCTGCTCCATCACCTTCCTAAAGCTTCCAGCTCAGGGGCTGTCGTGCTTCCCCATCCCACCACCCGCAGGTCCTGTCATCATTGTAGCGGCCCGGTACGTGCCCTATTTAATGTTAGG
This sequence comes from Lissotriton vulgaris, assembly GCF_964263255.1. NCBI lineage: Eukaryota > Metazoa > Chordata > Amphibia > Caudata > Salamandridae > Lissotriton > Lissotriton vulgaris. The sequence continues at coordinate 376,207,121 of NC_141685.1, forward strand.
GTGTGTGTGTGTACATGTATGAGTATATGTGTATTTGCGAGTGTGCGTGTGTATGTGCTTATGAATGGGTAGGTGTGAACGTGTGTGCATATGTGTGTTTATGAATGGATGGGTGCGAGTGTGTGCTTATGAACGGATGGGCTTGAGTATATGTGCTTGTGGATGGGTGGAAGTGAGTGTGCATGTGTGTACACGCCCTACTACTTCGGATGGTTACCAGCCGACACTATGGGGCCGATTCCGATTCGGTAAAATGCCCTCCGAATAGCCGTATGGAGCGTTTTTCCCGTACGAATCGTATGCAGAACCGTACCTATACGTACGATGTAGTATGTGTACCCAGAGCAGTTCTCCATACGAATCGTACCGCAGACCGTACAACTCACTAATCTGTACGAATCGCATTCGGAACGCTCAGTATGCGATGTCTGTACAGATCGAAGCTGCATTTTCCGACCCAGCAAGTACGAATCGTATCGACAACACTCCGTACGACTCTTTTTCTAAGGGAGCTTAAAACGTCTGTAAAAGCAGATTTCGCCTCGAAATGCGTACGAAACGGACCCCCCGGGTACGGTGCGTACACCCCATGGTTGCACGGGTACGGTGCATCGGGTTATGGTGCGTACACCCCTTTTCACCGAGTGGGGTGGGATTACCTCTGGCAGGTAATGATTTCTTTTTTTTATAAATTGGACGGAATTTTTAGCAGCTTCATTTGGGGGTATCGTAAAGCCCGGCGGTCTATGGAGCTGCTTTTTGATTTATTGGACTCGGATATCTGGGACTGTTTGTATTCTGATAAGAATAAATCTTTAATCCGTATTGGGTATAAATGTTTTAATGCGTATAAAGTTAGTGATTGTTCTAAACTGGCGGAAAAATTGAGTCAAATGTTGGGGATTAACATTACCCCGAATTTGATTAACTTATCTCTTCGTAACAGCAATAACTGCACTTCTTCTTCTAGTTTAAAGCTTCAGCAATTTAAAACTACTTGTATGCTTTATCACACCCCAGAAAAGATATCAAAATGGTCTACAAATGCCTCATTTACTGAACGAACCAAATGTCCCAAGTGAGCCCTTGTTGCTGCGGACTTGGAACACATGCTATTCTCGTGTCCCATGTTAATTAGAATTTGACGGCACTGGACAAAGTAATGAAACAAAAATTGATTTGTTCTCAGTCTCTCATAGCACCTTTAATTTTACTCGATATTCATTCTGCCAATGTCCCACAGCAAACTTTAATCACTATTACATTGTCATGTGCTAAGCTAATAATCGCTCGTGCTTGGATTTCCCCTACTGCTCCCCATATTATGGAATGGTGGTCTCTGCTTAATGAAATTTATGTGATGGAATCTGTTTTGGCCAAACAAAGAGGTACACAATCGCTAACGAAATTTGAGAAAATGTGGGATTCTTTTTGTAAGTGAAGCTTAATTTTTGTTTAAGTCGTTGTTAGTTCCTGCAACATCTGGTTCGGTCTCATGTTTATCCAGCTAGGATTTATATTGATGAATTTTGTATCAAAAGTTATTTTCATTCTGTTTTCTTTGTGTGTTTTCTTTTTTAATAATGTGTATCTTCTGTTCTATGAGTTGCAATTAATAAAAAAATTTAAAAAAATTTAAAAAAAGATAGTGTTGCCCTTCATAGGAATTGCTCATACGTGACGTTTACCGTACGAATTGCGTACTGTTTCCCCGGTCCGGATCGTTCTGGACGGGTCGTACGGCATTTTTATGAATCGTACGGTTCACTGTGCGGGTCTATGTCATACGGATTTACCCTTCATTTTCGTACAGTTCGCAATGATTTGGACGTATTTTCTCGGAATGGATCGAACTACGCGATTCGGACGGATTCGTACGGAAACGGCTACGAATACAAATCGTCGTAAGGATTCGTTTCCCGAATCGGAATCGACCCCTATATGTTAGTTTTAGTACCTTCTTTCTAGGGATTCGAAGCATAAAGTGTGTCTTTTGCTTACATTAGTCAATCTTTTGGCCCCTTGCTGCGTTCTACAACACACCTGGTGCTTTATGGATCTTTTGATCTATTTCTTAGACATTTAAGGCTACATATATTCGGATGGACTACTAGCCAATAATCTTATTATCCACAGAATTACTCCAAAGGAACCATTCATTTCTGTTGGATCCTTACGCATGTTTTAGGGAATACAAAGTTGTCCCATGTTTTTCATTCATTCTGGTGACATCACTACCAAACTTAAAATATCCAGAGCTAATCGCCCTGGTCTTGGATCTCTGTTTCTGCTGAAAAGAGCAGTATCATAGACAGTTAACAAGTCTGCATCAATGTGTGTGAATCCTTTGGTAACGCCTCTATCCTCATAACTTAACACATTGCTGCTTATGCTGCACCTCCCTTCCCAACCACTCTAAACTACGACCATTTCCTTCTTTTCCATTTTCCATTCATTTCCGACCCAGCTATAATCCACCAGTGTGCCTTTTCACACGCTGGTTTGACTTTAAAAAGTTTGTGATGACTGTCCTCAGAACCTACCTTCTACCTCTCCTCCCAGTGGCAAATCTTAAAGCTGTCAAAATCACTCGCCAAAATTCTCTCCCTTGACAAAATAGAGCAGTGCCCACTAGCGGCTTCTTTCCCATCGAATCACGCAGAAACGTCTATGTTCACATACAGAGTGATGCTCTATGCCATGGGTACTCCCAAACATTGGCCCCGGGGGCCACAAAGTACGGTCTGTGGTGTGTCCGAGGGTTGCACGGATGCCACCAGTTGGGCGGTAGGGGGTCTGGGTGGGTCAGGGATTGTGGAAGGAGGTCTAAAAAAAAGTGTTTAATAAACGGTCAAGTATTTATTTGCAGCTTAATTAATGCTTGCCTGTTTATTTAACATGTTTTTCTGATCAGAGCTCAACAACTAAACATCAGCTCGTGCTGCTGTTCACCAGGGGGGCTGCATGTAAAGGTCTAGAGGGCCGCAAGGAGCCCCTGGGACGTACTTTGAGTATCACTGCTGTATGCCCTAATCTCCCCAAAAGTCCCTGAATTTGAACCTTAGAGTGCAGCAATTCCCCTCTCCCGCCTCGTCCTTTCATGCCTGCCTCGTCTTTCACTGGCACACACTCTTCCGCTACACTTCCAGGGTCGGCATTTGGCATGGGCGAGCCGGGCACAGGCCCAGGGCGCCGATCTTCATAGCTGTCTGCATTTAGGTCATACCGAGAGCAGAGTCCGTCACCTGGCTCCAGTTTTGCATGCGCTGTTTCTAACACCCCATCAGCCTCCTTTCTTCCCTCCATCTCCTCTCCTCCCCTTCTGCCACACACTATTCACCCCACACCCTCCATCAAACAACTTGGCACTGTCTGAGGTGCTGAGATGTTTGTGTTCAGAAGCCTGTCACACTTCTGTCACAGACAGCCGGGGGACTGACCTCTGAACACAAATTTCTTTTCCCCCAAGGCGCTATCCTGGCAAAGGCCAACTCTGCTTGAAACACCATATTTGCCAATCACCCTTTCTCATTGTAAATTACATCTCAGAACCTTTCAGTGTAAATATTATAATCTCTACGAATGTAGACCCCGCTGACAATTTCTACTTCCATCGACATGCGTCCTACCGCATACATGCACCTTCCCCAGAGGAAGGACCCAAAATAATGACTCCAGTTGATTCTGAATGACAGGACACGCGCCAAAAGGCCCATGTGACATCTTTGACTGGATTTTATTTTATTTAATGTGACTTCGCTGTGAATTGACATAAACATGTTGATCATTCACTTGGTGTGTAATGACAGGGGGCAGCCTGCGTGAGATATGTGCCTAGCCTGTATAGTGGCTCAGCCTCTTTTAATTAGGTCGGGGTTGAGTAATTATCTTACAATAATTACACTGAGGCACTTTGATGGCTGTCTTCTGTTGTGAGTTACCAGGCAACCAGAGGAAATGTCAGCACGCGTGGACGCCACTGCGATGAGCAGACTGCGGTGGGTTTGCATCAGGGAGGGACTTGGGGGGCCAGAGGGTCTCCCTTCTTCACCTTCATGCGAGCAATGTACCTATGTATGTGGTATTTCTACAACGCGCACCGTGCCAAAAGGCACCTTACAATGTACATATTACAGATGAGGTTTGAAGCACAGACAGTGTTAATAATACCCAGGGAGGAGGACCCCCTTGGCTCTGGGAGGGGGTTTACTTCATGGTAGGGAAAGCGCCTTCCTAGCCTGACGTTCTCTCATACTGTTGAACATGTCCTCCTGGTGCCTCCCCTCAGATGATTTTTTTTAAAGGAACAGGAATGTTCTATTGTTACAGGACTTCTACTATTGTTATGTACTTAGATTTGGATATACTTTAGGATATGACTTGACTATTTTGTCCTTATTGTAGTCACGTGAAAAATGTCTGAACCTAGAATTTTTCTAACTTCCTCTCTATGGGCCCGATGTAGGTGCCCTAATACCGGTCGGAAACGGCCGAATTCGGCCGTTTCCGACCGGTATTACGTTTTCCAGATGTAGGGCATGCATTTACAGAATTGGTGTTTTACCGATTCTGTATTTACCGATTCGATAAAATTACCGAATCGGTAAATACAGACTTGGTAAAATACCGATTCTGTAAATGCAAATGTAGCTGGCACATGTCAGAGTGTCACAGGGCTTTCAGAATCGGTATTTTACCACCCAATCCTATTGGGTGGTAAAATAACGAATACAGGTGTGCATGCATATCTGTGCATGCACACCTGTGCAATGTGACACACAGACATGCCCTCAGGGCATGTCTGTGTGTCACATGGCACACAAGTCCGGAATTGGGGTGCTAGAGGGTGTCCAAGTGACACCCCCTGCACCCTTGCAACAATCGGAATTTACCGAATCGGTATGATTCGGTATTTAAGAAGTGGTAAATTAGAATTACCTACATCGGGCCCTATGTGTTTTCCCCACTCCATTCATGCACTATATGATTTAATAAATGCAGTTTCACTCCCGTTTTTATTGTTTGCATAGATTTCATGTATGTCTATGTATTATGGCTCATAATATTTCAGGGAACGAGACCCCTGTTCCTTTAAAATACTGACACCCATGGTCCCTTGATACCCCAGGGCTTCTCGTTTCCAAAAGCCTCCCTTAGATGATGCTCATCTTCATGGGAAGGTGGCACTCTCCCAGCATGCACAGCTTCTGTGGGAGGGGCCAGTTTATGCAGCCCGACTTTTGAACCCTTTGGAGGCCTCCACCACCAGTGGAGGGTGCTGTACATGGTTTTCCAGTCTGGTGGTGGAGCTGCTATTACGTTCCATGCTCAGTGGGCCCATAAAGTGGCACTTTTGCTTCTCGGGCGCTTCGCCTTGCTGCTGAGCAGGGAAGGCTCCCTGGTGACCCCACAGAAACCATGGAACCAGGGACACGGGAGTGAGCCTACAAACCAAGAGGAAGGTTCACAGAGAAGGGTTCAAACTCCTCAGCCACAGAGCACGGCTGTGAAGCTAGGAAGGGAACACTTCCTTGAATCGGGCAAGCCACGCGGCTGAAGTTGGGAAGTAGCCATGGGGCTCCTGCAGTGGAGTCCCCAGAGGCTCTGGTGCAGGGCTGCAGCTGTGTAGGTTTGGTCTTCAGAGGGCTGTGCTCGGTCTGCGAGGTTCACTCAGGTAGAACGAGTTCCTGCCAGCGACGGCTCGTGGAGGGAGTTACGGTGGGGCAGGAGGGCGGGGAGGGGGAGGGGCAGGGCGGAGGTTGCTAAAAACCGGCATATGGATAATTGCAGGTAAGTAAACAATTTAATTAATAAAACGAATTTCGTAGCTCGCACTGCATTGCATTTTGCGATGCAAGGCGCACTACGAAATTCGTTTTATTAATTAAATTGTTTACTTACCTGCAATTATCCATATGCTGGTTTTTAGCAACCTCCGCGCTGCCCCTCCCCCTCCCCACCCTCCTGCCCCACCGTAACTCCCTCCACGAGCCGTCGCTGGTTCCTGCTCAGTTTGGTAGAGCACTCTAGGCCCAGGCTCCAGGATTAGCCGGAATATACTATGGCTTTATGTAGAGCAGGCGCAGTGCTGCGATCACTCTAAGCCCACAGTCAGGAATGTCAGGTTGAGCCCCGATTTCAATCAATTTTAAGTCCCTCAGCAAATACAAGCAGAAACAATGGATCAAATGGCAGGGCAAATCGAATAACTTATTTTGAAACAGAAACAAAGAAACGCATTTTGCGAGATAGATACATTAAATTCTCCCTATAAAAGAACCTTTCTTCGATAATTGGAAGCGTAGGTATGCAAAAACCAATATTAGCATAAATAGGGAGCAGGAATATAACTTTGAACAAATTAACCATCTATTGTGAAACGAAAGTAGGGAAGACATAGAACATTTCATGTGGAGAAGTGTGGCTCACTGGTTAGAGCAGGCAGACTCTGAAGCAGAGGTCAGACCCGGGACCAGGGTCTTGAGCTCAAATGTCCATGGACTTGATATTTCTCGCTTTGGTGCCTGACCTAATCATGGGTTCACACTCTGCAACTCTGGGCATTAAGCTTGCTTAATCTCCACAACGGCCCCCCCGCGGCGGGATGCCTGGCTTTCACCTTGGGGATGCCCTGTAGGGGCTATCTCACAGGGAAAAGCCAGGACGGGTTCCCAGGGCAAGCGTGGAGATACCCCTTCGGGGGTCGATTCAGGCGCTATATAAGAAACATAATAATAATAATAATAAGATAGTCTGTCACAGGATACAGAGCTGTAGACCTAGAAACCTTAATCACTCTGTGAAAGAGGGGCAACACATGGAGGTGGGGCAGGGCGTTCACTTCATCAGTGCCTAAGTGGGCATGGAATGGAAAGGGTGGGGCAATGTAGAGGGGCGTGACCTGCATCCAATCCTCTCCGTCCCTCTTCAAAATACAAAACAAAGGCTTCTGAAGTTGCGTCCTGTATCCTGGGGAGCGTGTACATCTTCTAAAGGAACTAACGTGTGTACAGCCTCCAACAAAGAAGCTGGAAATCGACTCTTTGAAGGGGTTTCCAGCTCACCTTACCCTTCAAGATGTCTTATTGGTTCTTCACCGGGTGACCGTGTGAACAGTGCCAATGTTGGGTGGCACTGTAGGGGCTGGACAATCTGCAAAGGGAAGATAATGATGAACTCAAAGAAAAGTCGGGTGCAATGTTAACATTAACAGCTGAAGACACTGACATTTAGCAGCAAGTATTGAAGTGTTTATGCTGGATCTTGATTCTCCCCAACCACCAACAAATGCAGAACCTCTGGGCTAAGATCATGGATGGGGATAGTCAGCAGGACTGTTAGATGATGCCCTCACACATCCCCTTGGGGATGTCATGCTTCATCATAGGGCAGTGCTCCTTGTCGGCCCTAGCACTCCAATGCCCTACGGGTCCCCTGCAGGGTCACTTTGGCGGAGAGCAACATGTAACAGTCCTATCCATGATCCAAGCCCAGGCATTCTCTACCACATGAGAGACCCTGCCCCCTTTTCTTTGGAACATTGGCCCTTTATTGAATCTTTGATGAACTACAGGATCACAGGCTTTTGGACCCCATAGTCAAGCTCCCTGTCCCCCCTGGACCCCTCTCCTTTGAGCAAGGGGTCTCCTTGATACGTAGGATATTTCTAATTCAGGACTCAAAAGTTAGCTCAATAAAAAGGAATGTCCTGGGCTTCATTGACATCAGAAGGAAGTTTAAGGGTCCTTCTTTGAGAGAGAATGGTATCCATTGGTCTGGTCTCCTTTACTCTTTTAATGGCAGATACCTATCTTTTCTGTCATGCAGAGGACAATGGATCCTGCCGCTTGATGGCCATTCTGAGTGAGGAAGTGCTTGGTGAAAGCTGCTGTTTGTGCAACTCCTTGACCTCCCCTTATTGTTATTACCTAGTTAGTAGTCCCATGAGAGCCAGTGAACTCTAATAAGGTCTGGCCCCAGCCGGTCAAACCTTTTCTAGTCTAAGGGACAAAGGAGCACGGTCTTCTCACCCACTCCTACTGACACTGCGGGCTGCCTTGGATTCAGAAGCGGCCTCCAGCCTGACAGAGTGTAAGACGATTTGCCTTTATTCTGTACTTGATAAGGAGGCACTAGTGGGATTCAGGAGTACCAAAGGCAGATTTCTTCAACGGACGAGCCCGAGCCACTATATAGAGCAGGGAATAAATTACTGCCCATTAAAAGTTGGTCAGTGAAGTCGTCAACTGTGTCATTTTAGATGTCATAAGTGCTGGTAAAAAACACTTTCACAATGACAGTGCTGTTCTCTGAGCTTTAAGTGGCACACCTGACAAGTTTCTAGATGAACAGTGATCAGCTGAAAGGAGATATTTATGACAATATGTTTCTTTTTTGATGCCCTAGGTAATTACAGAAAAAAACTGAATTTCTCCGCCACCGTGTTATTATCTTACTTTTATTAAACTGATTTTAATATATTTTTGAAATAAATATATACTACTTTTTAAGTGCGTTTTGCACTAGAGATTTTACTTTTATTCTTCATCTTTGGAAACATGCTATAATAGTTCATAGCGAAAGAAAAAAGGAAGTAGTGGGTCAAGTATTTGGCACCTGGTGCATTGCCATTTGCCACTTAACTTATTTGCAAAGTAACATTTACACGTTTGCAACTCACTTTCATCTCATGAAGGCACTGCTTCCACCCTCTCCCATCCCCAAGGCAAACATGACAATCCATGTGCCAATACCTTCATTTCCTAGCTTCTTCTTCATCGTGGAAATGACAGCAACTGCCGGTAAGGTGTCAGTGTTTGTGTTCCCATACTTGGTAATCACCTCCCACTGCACGCCATGATCTGTGTGCTACGCTGAACCCATTTTTGGCTCTATTCCTTGACACATGTGGTCTTTTCCACTAACTGACAATATGAGAGACCAATCAGCCGAGGTGAAATTCCTGTGCGGATGACATTTCTCAAAATCTGAGAATTTTCCATTACACAAATTTTGAAAAATGTCAAGTGATTTTCAATGTTCGGAGACTGGGTTGAGCATAAATGTCATATGGGAACAGTAGCACAGCGGCTGACAGACATTTTCTCTTTGCACCAATCTCCCGCTGGTATTTTGTGTAACTTTTGAAACCAACATATGCCTGCAGATTGTTTGCATGCAAGATACTGGGTAGTACATTTTGTTGAATTTCATGTCATTTTCATGACATTTCCTAAAGGCTTGAAAAGAATCATGATTGCTGCTACTTCTAGTGACAAACCATCTGACCCTACAATCCCTCAGATAAAACACACACACGTGCTCATGCCCCCACCTGGTTAAAAGCCTATTGAAATTAATTGGTATGGACCGAAACATGTTATCGTATGATAGACATGATGGCCTGTGATTTATTTGCCTCCTGACCACTCTCCTGTATAGCTGATTCTATTTCCTGACACTGTTTCTCAGAGTCAACCCTTTCTATCACTTCCACATCCCTAACATTTGCGACATGAAATGGAATTATTTAAAATTGTGTAATTAGGAGCATAATTGCATGAAAAAGAATCAATGTGATACTAAAATATTTGGCTTTAAAAGATCTGTGTAATTTGATGCTATTGTTAGACCAATGCTGGATGGATTACATTATTTTAAAGTCCCAGAAACATGTAGCACAATTGACAAGTGCAGTCAGAAATAAATTATTTAAATCCGCATAAGAGATTTGCTAATCAAGCGGACCCAAGCTGCTCATAAACATCAGAAATAATGCAAGGCTAAAGGGGATCTTTGAAGTCTAAATGTACAATTTATTTCCCTTACTGAAAAACTGTAGCTATTTCTAGGACATTGAGGTAGGAAATGCTGTACACAGAAACTGCTGTGTTGTGGATCTTCTCAGAGTGATGCTTGCATCAGTTCCCACTGCTCAGCACAGAAATCCAATACACTAACACCCTCATTGCGAGTAGACCATTATAATACCCTTAGCCCCCTACTCAGCCTCACTAATTCAAACATATATCATCAGCAGCAGCACCACCCACACTGACACCCCCACTAGCTACATGGAACACCACTCGTTAGATTATAAAATCCTGAGCAAAATCTTAGCGGCTCGCCTGTTGCCCCATTTGACCAAGTTGATACACGCCGATCAGTCTGGGTTTATACCTGCCCACAACACAGCGCTTAATTTACGACGGCTTCTGCATGTTTTGGAGGTGGATTCCTAAGAGGCGGATACTGCGCGATCTTTGCTGTAGATATCGAAAAAGCTTTCGATAGTTTAGAATGGGAATACTTGTTTCATGTAATGCGGCAGATGGGTCTAGGTCCTGACTTTGTGAGTTGAACGGCTTTGCTATACGAGGATTCTACAGCCAGAGTTCAGACAGGGAGAGTAATATCAGAGGCCTGTAAGATGGATCGCGGCAAGAGTCAGGAGTGTCCTCTCTCCCCATTATTGTTTGCCTTAGCGATCGACCCCCTCGCGGCGCATGCTCGATTGGGGCAGGCATATCCTTCATATAGCACTTTATGCTGATGACCTCTTAATGTTCCTGGCAGATGTGGATCTGGAGGTTGCGAAGTCGTTGCTGCGAGCCCTTAGTGTGGTGGAGGGGCTAAAAGTCAACTGGGCGAAGTTGTGTCTGTTCCCGGTGCGGGGAGGTAGAGCTCGCCCGCGGTCTTTAGACGGGTGAACTGGGAAGAGCGGCGGCTTCCGTATTTGGGCACGGTGATTTACCATGAGCAGGCAGACATTCTGGAAGGGAACGTGGGGAAAGTGATCAGGGGAACCAAAGCAAACTTTGTGTTCTGGAGCACCCGGCCATTGTCAGTGACGGGGCGAGTGGCTCTCCTTAAGATGGTGACCCTTCCGCGGCTGCTATACTTCTTTAGGACCCTACCGATATAGATACCGGCGGGTTAACTTTGGAGGCTGAAGTCGATGATCACCTCGTTCCTGTGGGGCGCAGGTAGACGTAGGGTAGCGCTCACCACACTCATGAGGCCCCGAGCAGAAGGAAGGCTGGCGGTAGCAGACTATGAGATGTACTATTTAGCAGCTCAACTTCAGTGGCTCAAGCAGTGGGTAGCGAGGGCTACTAGGGGGAAGAAGAGTCGGGAGAGCTAACGGGTCCGCTGCTGGTGTTGTCCCGCATTGTCTTGTGCCTTCCGATTGTCAACAATGGGTGACCTGTATGAGGAAGGGACCCTAACCATTTGTAGTTCTTAAGGACCGCTTTGAGTTGCCGGGGGTGACTTTTTGTTGCATGCGGCGTTCACGACAGCAGTACGGAAACACGGGAAGTCAGGGATGGCGGAGCTGCCTACGTCTATGGGGTGTCAATATGTCAATATGGGGTGTCAATATGTTGTTGTTGTAGCGGGCACAATCAAGGCAGTATGACCCTAGAAGCCCTGGTCCCCTTGACGACCTTAAAAACAAAATGGGAAACAGATTAAGGGTGTGACATTCCGGATGAGGCATGGGGTGGAATAGTGGAGAGAGCTTGGAAAAGCACGCGCAACGCAAGGTTCCAATTGGTGCATTTTTACATCCTGCATAGGGCTTACCTCACACATGACCGTCTACATAAATATTTCCCAACCCAGTCGGCGTCCTGCCCTAGATGTACCATGGATGAGGCTGATTTCCAGCATATGTTATGGGCCTGCCCGCTGCTCGGGCGCTTTTGGCAGGGAGTGACGGCTTTGCTGAGGGAAATCACTGAAAGAGACCTACAACCCTCCATGGCACATGGCATCCTCCATTGGTTTGCTCACACCTCAAGGAATACAATTTCTAGTAAATTTATAGACCTCGGTTTCCTTCCAGCTAAAAGATCCATAACCTCCCAATGGAAGGCGAATAAAGGCCCAAGCCTAGACAAATGGAAAGCTGAATTTAGTAAATGGGCTGGGTGTGAGGGAGAGGTCCGGCTCCAAATTGCACACAGAATTGCTTGAGTGTTTAAACTGCTACCCCTTCCTGTACAGTGAGACGTCTATTCCACATGATATGCATTGGTCCAGTTGCTGCACACGATCACAGCTTTAGGCTTCTTCACACTCCGATGAAGACACTCTACGACAAGCCCGGGAGAGGGGAGGGGAGGTGGGATGTAGGGGGGGGGAGGAGTTAGGGAGGGACAGTTGGGGAATGATGCAGTTGGGTGGGGGGGGAGTAGGGGTGAATGAGCGAGGGTTTTGATCCTTTGATCCTGTATCCACATTCGGCTTCCTGCCGCTGTTGCCGGAAAATGTACACCACAAAGGGACTATCCTGAATATGGCCGTAATGTTTGTCAAACTAACTGTTTTGAGGAATGCCACTGAATATGGTACCTATTAATTTGCTGGAATGTTATATTTTGTGCTTTCAAGTCAATAAAAATTGATTGGCAAAAAAAAAATGGAACACCACACGTTCAAGATATGTATCACCGCAAACCTTTCCCAGGGCGGAGCTCTCGTCGCACCCCTCAACATCAATACCAGCACCTCCAACCCCCACTGAGACCTTAACTTTCACCGAGAAGACAGCACTGACCCAAATTCTATGGCTCTTCTAGATAATCTCTGAAATCTCAGCCTCACCAAGCATGCTTCCAAACCCGCCCACACTACTGAACACCTATTGGACTCCATTTTCTCCTCAATCAGCAACATTGCAGTCAACAAGCCAGCAAATATGACCTGAACAGATCACGCCCTCATCAGTCTCAGCATACCCATTCCATCACAGACCTATCACTACCAAACTTGCCCGCCGCAGCTGGATAAATATCGCAGAAGTGGGCTTCTACTCTCTCTGTGCAACTTGCTGAAAGCCATCAAGAACTTCAACAGCTGGACCACCACATGTGCCGACATCCTGGTTCCCCTCAAGTGCAACCCACCCTTTAGAGCCTGACCAGATGCCAGCTGGTACACAGAAGAACTCAAGGTTGATGAAAAACCATTGCAAGCAACTGGAGCGCAACAGAAGAACAAGTCAAAACACCATAGATAAAGAGATCTTCAAATCCGCCCTAAGACGCTACCATCAGCAGATCCTAACATCAAATGCACAGCTCTTGCAGATAGCATCTATACTGGAACTAACAGGAGCCAAGAGATCTTCAAAATCTTCAAAGATTTCATGGTGCATCCTACAACATTACCCCTTCACAAGACCTTTGCAACCAGTTATCCAAATTCTTCTGTAACAAAATCACCTGCACATACAGCAACTTTCACTCTCAACCAGAACCTGTCGCAACTCAATTTCCGATCATGGCGAAGAACGAACCCTGACCATGTGGCTGGCCCTCACCACAGTTGAAACCGCGGCCCCTCCTACCTGAACAACTACATATCCTTCCACCAATCACACATACAACTCCGCTCCGCATAAACCGAACCAGTTCAGGAGGATTTTACATTGCCCCTAATGTGTGGGACGACCTCCCACTCCACCTCGGAGCCTCATCCATTCTTCTTGAATTCTGCAAGAAGCTGAAGACCAGGCTTTTAAATTACCCAACCTAGGATAGGCAAACACACCTGCTGAGCACCAGTATATCATCATGGGTGATAGTGGGTTTAAAAAAATACACATAACATAACATTCCTGAGGGTGTGGAGGAATAAAGAATATTATGAGAATTCCTAACTGTGTGAGTTTCACATGCTTTCCCCTGGTATTTGCATCTGTGCAGCATGTGAGTTCTCCAGGGAAAATAGTGGCTATAGTGTTCCCACATATCTTATTATTGCAAAGGGGACAATAATGTGCTCTACCATAATATCATCGCCTTAATATTGACTACCTACAAATTGTCAAAGTAAAACGCTGCAGAGTGAAGAAGAGTAAATCGTTGCTTCCCTATATACACTTATCTTGATGATATGTTTGTACATGATGTCCTGGAGTTCATATATGTGCAGCTCAACATCATTGACCTTGACACTGGGACATATAACCACCCAGTAACCCCCTTTACCGGCTGGTTGTTTGTTGTTCGAGTACATCTCAGAGGTGTCTTGGAACACCTTTCTGTGATGATCTTGTTTCTGATAGTCAAACCCTTCGCAAAACAGCTGGGTGACTTGTGTTCTCTTTTTTTCAGGAACTTTTCCTCTTGAATGTTTCCTTACAGGTTGGTTCTTAGGCCCAGACCAGTGTTTGGTCCTATGACGGCATCATCATTTACTTTTATCAAGAGGTTGCAGTTTTTCTTTTTCGCAAACCAATCCTTGGTAGATTACTTTCCTCAAGACTTGGGTGTTAAACATACCTTATGGGTTTAGGGTTTGATTTGGAGTTCGGAGGACAGGATACTCCATCACAAACATGACGGACATCCTGTCTGCCTTATTACAAGTGCATTATACCCTGGGGCACTTGTAATTCACGTTTTGGACGGAGTATCCTATCCTCCAAAGGAAATACTTTTCATTGGAGAGTACCAACACTTCTCAGAAACGAGCAGGTACTTGGACACAGAGTACATCCAGTTCTACTTTCTCATGTAATCAATGCAATGGCAGTTCTGGGATTCTGGAGGCACAGCTGGCCTGCTGAGATCTATTACAGTGGCTCAGTGAGGATTCAGAGCCAATTGGCAATTCATTTAATTGCCTAGTAAGAAGAGGTTGCAGTCAGTCAACTCACTCAGCTTCCTAAGAGGACAGTGCAAGGAAGGCTGCAGAACTGCACAGAGAGCTCAGTGGAAGGAAAGAGAAGCCCCTCGTCGGTAATGGAAGTGTCAGATACAATGCTGCGTGTTTTACTCAGCCTGACAACAAGTTGCCATGCACAGGCACGTGTGTCAGACTTCATAAACACGAAATTGTGCCAACAGACTTCAGACAAAGCACACCATTCGAAGACCATATTATCACGACATGTTTCCCCCCATTCCCGTAATGCAGTCTGCGAGCACGCGCCGGTTGCCATGGCGCCGCCCGAGGTCCCGCGCGCACTTTTCCCGCGAAAGGTGACGGGTTCGCGCGCGCAGTGATCCTCCTGTCACTCAGCGCTGCGGCCGCATTCATCTGCGCGGAGGCCCGGCCTTATCAGGCGCCACTGCCTGGAGATGGCCTTTATCAGCCGCCACCTCGCTGTTTACTATTCAGAGGCCATTTCTGCGTTTGAAATAAGACATTAATTATCAGGCTCCTCGTTCGTGGAGGCACAGCTCCGAGGAAAGAATCGGGGGCCAGGATTACCTCGGCGCGTTGGCAACTAACTAAAAGATTAGAAGACATTTATTGCTGTGGTTTTTGTTTCTTTTCAAGGCTTAGCTAGCAATATCACATTTGTGCACAGAATAAAAGTACAAAACAAAGGTAGTGCAGTGTTTTATCCACCAGTGAGACCAATCAGAGGTCTTCGTTAGGAAATCCGCCTTTCTGCCGTGGCAGCATGGTACAGCAAAGCGCCTAGAGGAGGTGCGTGTCTGAGAGTTTTTAGGTAATCCAGTGGTTGTTGGTTATTGGGGTGAATCTTGTGCTCTTAAGGAAACTACGCCATGCATTTGCTCCAGCTTGTGGTATATAAACGTAAAATAGAACGTTCGTGGGGTCTGCGAGTTCATGCAGGTCACTGGCAGGATTAATAGACAGGCGAGAAGTGAGTTGGTTTTGTTATATTGGAATGAGGTGAGGGAAGTATGCAGAAATAAAAAAAAATGTTTAAACAAACTTTATTGATCACCATATAGTATCGCCAAGACATTATAGCCATTACATTGTGGTATTTTTGTTTTGGTACTGCTAGCACATGCTAGTTCAAGCGTAATGATGGGTGCATGTAGGCACAACCAGAAATGACATAACAATAACCCTATTACTATTTTAGCGCAGAGATAAACACAAATGAATAGCATTAATTTGAGTAGGTTATCAACATAACACCTATCATTGAGTGCAGAAATACAATAATAGAGAATAACGCAAACATGTATGTGATTTAGGGGCAGATGTATCAAACCATTTTTTTGTCGCAAACGCTGTGAATCGCTAAAAAGCAGCGTTTGCGACAAAAAAATAGGAAAATGGAATGTATCAACTAAAAAGACTCGCAATATTAAGGAATCGCAAATTTTGCGATTCCTTAATATTGCAAAAGCATTTAAGGAATCGCAAATTGCGATTCCTTAAATGCTATGTATGAAGCATTTAAGTTTTGCTAATTTAGGCTAAGAAATCGCAAATTACCACCAACTTGCAGTTGGTGGTAATTTGCGAATTCTATTACAAATGCACTTTTTGCCATTTGTAAAGGTGCCATGTGACGCTCATACATGCTCTTAGGGCATGTATGTGCGCCATATGCGCACACATGTAAATTTCAGGGGTGCAGCAGGGTGTCCTTAAGACACCCTTGCATCCTTGAAATTATTCTCAATTTGCGATTTGCAAATTGCGAATCGCAAATTGAGAATAACTTACTATTCATTCCTATTGGCCTCCTGGCCCATAGAAATGAATGGGAAATTATTCCTTAATTGCGATTAGCAATTTGCTAATCGCAATGAACAAATTTTAAGAAATCGCTAAAAAATTGCGAATTTCTAGATACATACCATTTTTCAATTCTCAAATAGCGATTCTCAAAAAATCGCTATTTGAGAATCGCAAAAGGGTATCTTGATACATCTGGCCCTTAGAGAAGGTTGTGCTCAGAGAGAGGAAGCATGAATAAGATGGCCAAAAAGGAAAGGGTCATTAAAACAAGCATTTACAATGCAATGGTCTCGGCATTATTAAAGGTAGAGCTATTGGCATTGCTCATAACATTTTTTTTTAAAAATCATAAATAAATGGCATTGTCATTTACATTGCCAATAGCTTAATCGCTCACATATGTGAGACCTATTGCATCTGCACCTAGCCAACTTGCTTATCCACCTATCCCAAATATCATGTCCCACCAAATGATCAATTTAAAACGCGGCATACGCACACACGTGCACTTCCCTGTCCCTGTCCGTATCTGTGAATACTTTATGCATTAGCATATTTTGCACGGCTGCGGTCAGTTTTCTAGAAGACACAACATCAATTGTAAAAGAAGGGGTCTTCTACATGCCCACCTTATTGCTAGCTGTTTGCTGGTGTGCATATTCTGTACACCCATACGTATACAAGCGGCGGGCAGCATCAGCACAACATAGATGCAGCAGCTTTACACACTGCACACAACTTACTATACAGCCTGCCCATTCAAGGAACAGGTAAACCCGGATGAAGATAACACTCCACATCCTAGTCTCTCTCTCCCAGTCAGTTACGTCGACTGCCGCCAATTTTAGATCTGTATGGAGGCAGTCGGCCAGTGGATGATTCACAATTCACTAAAACTGAATGGGGAGAAGACGGAGGTGATGGTATTCGGAGGAAAGGAAAAGATCTGGTCTGCTGAGTGGTGGCCGAACTCGCTGGGCGTATGTCCCGATCCTACCTCCTCAGCAAAAAATCTGGGGGTTATGATCGACCCCACCCTTAGTATGTGCCAACAGGTCAACAGGACTGTATCGACCTGTTGGGGGATTATCCACATTCTAAGGAAAATCAGGCTCTATTTGTCACTCCAGGCAAGAAAGCAACTTGCCGTCACACTTCTGGGCTCCCGGCTGGACTATTGCAATGCGCTGTATGCAGGACTGAATAAGAGTCAGCTACAGCGCTTGCAGGTGGTCCAGAATGCGGCAGCGAGATTTGTTCTTGACCTACCTAAACGTGCCTCTGCCACCGAAGCCCGGAAGCAGCTCCACTGGCTCCCCGTTGGGGACCGTATCCTTTTTAAATCCATGTGTATGGTGTACAAAGCCTTAGCTAAAACTAGCCCTACAGGCATTGGATCGATCCTGTCTCAGTATAACCCTGGCAGGAATCTCCGTTCCACTCATAAACTTCTTCTTTCTGTGCCTCGTGTTAGGAAAACAAGATGGGGAGGCAAGGCCTTTTCTAACCTGGCTCCTAAATGGTGGAATGCTCTCCCTTTGGAAGTAAGGTCCCGCCCCACTCTACAAGCTTTTAGATCTGCTTTAAAGACCCACCTTTTTACACATGCATACCTTTAGTGGTGCTCTGCAAACTTTTTTTTTTTTTTTTTTTTTTTTAAACCTTTATTAACAAGTGCACAATACACAGCGTCTGCCTACAACCCCGCAGGGCCGGCCGCTATGACAAAAACTGGCTGAGCATAAAGTGCAATACGAGGCAGTACGTTGCTGAAGCAATCTTTCACATCAACATTATCGGCAAGAGCGTAATATCATACAAATAGGATAAGAAAGGTTTAATTTTATGTTTTTGTCGAAATGAACACAAACAAACAAACACATGGTATCATAGTGGCAAGGGTTGCTGGAGGTGGGAGGGGGGGAATGGATGTAGGAGAAAAAACGAGGGTGAGGGGGGGGTGGCGCGCATAAGAGAGCAAAGCATGTGGTAAGTAGAGGAGAGGAACGTAAATCACGGAGAGGAGGGGAGAGGGACTTCGTAGTCAAGTGGAGGAGAACAGATGTCTCCACGGTAAGTATTCCAGGGAGCCCAAACTCTGGACCACTTCCCTGGGCGCCCCCGGGCTTCATATACCGTCTTCTCTCGAAACATGGACCAGTCCATGTTCTCTTTCCAGGCACTGAGCACTGGCGGTCTCGGGGAGCCCCAGAGCTGTGCGATATCCCTCTTCGCAATCATATTGCCTAGGGTGACCCAAAGTGTCTGGGCAGCAGTGCAGTCAGTCGGTTCCCACACATTCAACAGACAACGACGCGCCTCAGGAAGCAATGGGACCCCTGTGACACGACTCATAACATCATGCACCCTCGACCAATACGCTACAATCACTGGACATTCCCACAAAACATGAAGAAAAGTACCATCCATCCCACACCCACGCTTACAGCGTCCGTCAGCAACCAGACCCATTCGCACCAGACGCGTTCCAGTAAGATACACGCGATGAAGGATTTTCAATTGGACAAAGCGAAGTCGTGCCGGAATAGCCACCTCCTTAGGGGAGGACACAGCGGACTGCCAGTCCTCGTCATCCAATTCAAGTCCGTCAGCAGTCCAGGCAGCCCGGAGCTTCTCGAGCTGGTCAGCTCTGCTATGAATGAGCTTCTTATAAATTAAGGAGATGGTACTGTCTGGGACATGGCCATCTAGAACTCGATCCTCCAGAGGGGAGGACTGCGGAACGTCCGTACCGGAGGGGAAGACCGAAGACAAGGCATGTCTCACCTGCATATACCGGAAGTGCTCCCTATCATCGAGCCGGTATTCCAGCTTTAGTGATTCAAAGGACTTAACCGCGCCACGTGTCCAAAGGTCTCCCACAGTACTAATCCCGATCATGTCCCATTTCTCAAACCCTTTCGTCTTCCACAGGTTGCCCAGTCGCTCCGAGTCATACAGTGGCGTCATACGTGTCAGTCTACCACCCCAGCCCGTGGCCACCGTAGCATCTCGCCATGCCCGCACTGCACATTTCGTTGGGCCCGTAAGGAGTCGAAAGGGTGCCTTAGAGTATAGCGCCCTATTAAAGTTGCCGCCGGGCAACAACAGTTTATCTAAAGCAAAGGCAGGGGCTGGCTCCGGAGAGTATGTCGCATGGTTGATGGCGCTCAGGTGCGAGGCCCAGTAGTACCGTCTAATATCCGGCAGCGCAATACCTCCGTCGTACCAGGAGAGCGTGAGCTTAGATAAGGCAATGCGGGCACGGCCATCCCAGATAAGTTGCCGCTGTAAACTTTCGACTTCATGGAAATAGCGGGCAGGAACGGGGTCAAAGAAATTTTGCAGGGCATAGAGGAAGCGGGGAAGCGACATCATCTTAAAGAGCGCCGCCCGGCCCAATGGAGATAAGGGCAGATCGCGCCATCGCCGAACATCCTGCTTCAGTCTGCGGAGCGGAGCATACAAGTTCCGCTCATAGCGGACCGAGGAGATCATGGACACATGGACCCCCAGATACTTAAAACCGTCAGTCGCTACCAGAATGGGAAATCTACGGGGGAGAGGCGGTAGAGTACCAGCTATAACGTAGACACAGGACTTGGTCCAGTTAATGACCAGTCCCGAGTTCTTACCGAAGGACGTGAGGACGTCGAAGAGGACATTGAGTGACTTCTGAGGGGAAGTAAGATAAAGGAGGATGTCATCCGCATACAAGGAGACACGATCCTCGAGGTCAGGGGACCATCGGATCCCTTTGATCGAGGGTTCCCACCGGAGCCACGCGGCAAGAGGTTCGAGTGCCAAAGCGAACAAAAGCGGAGAAAGGGGACATCCTTGTCGTGTGCCGCGGCCCAAAGGAAAGGGGTCCGAGCACCTCCCATTCACCGCAACCTGAGCTAGCGGCTGTTCATAAAGAAGCTTGACCCATGCGATGAAGTTGGGGCCAAAGCCAAATTTGGCGAGGGCTGCCCATAGGTAGGGCCATTCAATGGTGTCAAATGCCATCGTGGCGTCAAGGGAGGCGATCACTGCTGGCTCGGCGAGAATAGAAGCTCTCGCGAGGACACTGTGGAGCCTACGCAGATTAAGAGCAGTATTCCTGTGAGGGATGAAACCGGATTGATCCGGATGGATCAAATCACAAATGACCGCAAGCATCCGATTGGCCAGCACCTTAGCAAGGATTTTGGGTTCCGCATTAAGGAGGGAGATGGGGCGGTACGAGGCACAACGGTCACGAGGTTTGCCATCCTTATAAATGACCACTATGGTAGCAAGGCGCTGCTCAAGGGGGAGGCATCCAGCCTCAACCGCCTCGAGAAACATGTGACGCAGGTGGGCGGCCATCTTGTCGGGACAAAGTTTGTAGAGTTCAATGGGGAGCCCGTTAGGGCCCATTGCCTTACCCGAGCGAAGGGAACGGATTGCGAGGGCAATCTCGTCGACAGTAAAGGGGGCTTCCAGAGCAAGGTAGTCCGCCTCAGACACAGTAGGCAGAGCAATGTCACGCAGGAGGAACCTGGAGTCGGCCTCATCTCGATCACTAACAGGCGTATAAACCATACGAAAGTGGTCAACAAAGCACTCAACAACCTCACCCGGATCCGAGACAGTCACACCAGAATCACGAACAATGGAGGGAACAACACGACTCGCACGCTCAGTCTTGTCCAGCCACGCATGAAGCTTGCTAGCCTTGTCACCCACATCATACAGTCGACCAAGTTGATTTGATCGCATCAATTTAACAGCATCCGTGACACAGGCCTTATAATCTGCTTGTTTCAATTCCAATTCATGCAACAGTGCAGGCGTGTCATTCCCACCCAACTCACTTTCAAGCGCAGTGATGTCAGTTTCAAGAGCCACAACAGCCTCCCTCTTGACCCTACGCTCAGTGGCAATGAGTGACAGGGCGGAACCCCGAATAACCGTCTTGAAGGCCTCCCAGAGAACAGTGGGGGAAGTGACAGAGCCCAGATTCTCAGAAAAATAGCAATCTATTGCCTTAATCAGGTCTGAACGGAGCCGGGGGTTTTTAAGATGCCAGGGAGGGAGCGGGGGAACTCTGTTACCATGCAAACCACCCACAGAAATCGTGATCAGCAGGGGGGAGTGGTCCGAGATACCCCGGGGGAGATGTCGAATCTCACGAACAGTGGACAAAGTGGAGGCTAACATAAGAAAGTAATCAATACGGGAGAGGCTGCCGTGCGCGCCAGAGTGAAAAGTGTATTGTTGGAGCGCGGGATGTAGTGAGCGCCAGACATCTACTAAGCCAAAGGTGTCAGCCATTTCACTGAGCCACATCTGGGACTGTGGCAATACTCTAGGGGGTAGTCGGTCGCAGTCGCCGGACATGACAGAATTGAAGTCCCCGCCCAAGACCAACAAGCCGTCTGGCAGCCCAAGAAGAGTCCTGCCTAAATCAGCATAAGTGGTAGCCTGCAGTCCCGGGGGGATATAGACAACAACAAACACGACCTGTTTACCCTCCCACCTCCCCGAAACAGCAGCATACCGCCCACGCCCATCAAGGATAACATCATCAATAGCTAGAGCAAGGGAAGACTTTACCATAATACCCACACCCCGGGAACCCGAGGTGAAACCCGCATGTGCAACCAGTCGATAACCCCGGCGGTCTAGGGCCTTGCAAGCATTACCAATCAAGTGGGTCTCCTGAAGAAACACAACATCAGGGGCGTGGCGCCTCAAAAATTGCAGTACAATGCCCGCTTAATCCTGTCACCCAAACCATTTACGTTCCAAGAAAGAATCCGCATTTCACCCCCCCCCATTACGGCAAAAACATTCCACACCCACCCCCCAGCAGAACCCACTATAAACAATCATTGCAAGATATGAAATACCATGAAACAACGAACAGAACAAATTGAACGAAACACAAACCAGTCCCCAAACACCGACCCCAGAACCCAAACCCGTTACAACACCCCCCTCCCTGCACCCCTGCTGACTAAAAAGCCACCCCCAACTGCAGTGTGCCTGTCGCCCCATACTTCTACACAAAGAACCCCCCGAGGAGGAAGGGAGAAATCACCCGTTACCACACCGCCACGGGCAGAGTCATTAGGGAATAAGTCAATATGTACAGTACGTTGCATAGTCTCAATCGGAACCTCCAGGGCATCTGTTACTCCTGGGTCGCTGCACCACCTTCCGCACCACCAGGGCCTCCGCTCCCAAAGTCATCTGCCGGCACCGAGTCCAACCAGTCGGCTGCACGTTCAGGTTGATCAAAGAAATAGGCACGTTCCCGATATTCAATCCGGAGCCGGGCCGGAAACAGCATGGCATATTTCAGTCCCCGGTCCCTTAGGCGACGCTTCACTCCGAGGAAACCTGATCTTTGCCGCTGCACTTGAGGAGTGAAATCGGGATATATGGAGACAGAGTTATTGTCATACTTCAGGGGACCATGTTTACGGGCGGCCTGGAGGATAGCATCCCTGTCCCGGTAATGAAAAAGCTTGGCGATGATAGGCCTCGGCGCGTTCCCCGGCTTCACTTGACCTCCGGGGAAACGATAGGCGCGCTCCACGGCAAAGAACTTACTCAGTCCTGCCGGAGCCAGTTGGGCGACTATTAGTTCCTCGACCAGAAGATCGGTCGCTACCGAACCATCGCCTTCCGGAACTCCGACAAGGCGTATGTTGTTCCGCCTGGCCCTGTTATCATAGTCCTCCATCCGCTTGAGCAGTAAGTCGTGCGATGCGCGCAGATTGCCAATTTCGGATTGCGCCTCAGCCATGTCGTTCACCAGGCTCGACGTTTTAAGATCCAGTGCCTTCACCCGCTCATTTGTTTTGGCCAGGTCGGCTCGAATCAGAGTTACATCCACCGCCACCGTGTCTATTTTGGTCACTACGGCTTCAAATTGTTGGCCCATGTCGGCCTTGAGTCCAGTGATGGCAGCCATTAGGTCTTGAAGCGACACTTCCGACGTAGACGATGTGTCCGTTTGAAGTCCTTCAGCACCCATGCATACGGCCCCGGGGGAGCCTCTCGGCTGGGTATAGCGTTCGATCATGTTCGTCTGGATCGATCCCCCCCGGGTCGCAGCCTTCCGGCGTCTTTCGGCCTCCACTTTCGTCGCCATCTCGCATTCAGAGTTGACCGGTTAGCCAGAGGAGGTGACGAGCAGGTAGAAAAGTCTCGAAACTCCGATGCGCCAGTGAGACAGAGGTGTAGCGGCCTCCTTGCCAGTCCAACGGAGGATCATGCAGATCAAGAGGCCAGCAGGCGAGGCAGAGTAGGAGGAGACAGGAACAAAGGAAAAGAAACCGAAAGTGAAAGCAATACACCTCCGGCGGGCCAGATGCCAGGCAGCCGTTGTTGTTCAATTACAGGTCGGCAACAGTGGGCAGCCAAGTCCCCGGTCGCGCCCGCGGGCAGGCCAGAAAGTTCCAAGTTGCAGAAAAATGGTCCCCAAGGTCCGATTTCGACCGGAAAAGGATCAGTAGCATCAGCGATGATAGCGCTGCAAAAGCCCGTCAAAATGACCAGGATAGGTAAAGGATAGATAAAGGAGGACGGCGCGGGTCTCGGGAGCTCTCTGCTCACGCGACCATCTTGGATGCCCGCGTAGCTCCTCCTCCCCCCTCTGCAAACTTTTTGATCTGTTTTGATAGGCGCCTTGACACCTTCGGGTTTAGTTTGCGCGATACAAATTGCCTAATAATAATAATAATAATAATAATAATCCTAGTCACACAAACCACTGCCCTGGAGATCATTACATGAGTCCCTGCCCTGCCAAGGAGAAATTATATATTGTGCATAATTAAAACATAAAAATAAAGCAAACAAACAATAAACCTAGACCAACCTCTTCACCCGTCAGTGATTACAGAGAGCAACGTGTAGCTTCGGCGCCAGTGACGTTAAGATGAGCCAGACAATGGGACAACAGGCAGCCTCGGAGAGAACAGGGCGGCCCAGGTGCTGCGTGACACAGGGGTGGAGCAGAACCGGTCCATGGCTGCCAAGGTTTCAGATTGCTATGTGTGAAATTTTATAATTTTACTTGAATTATGAGTGACATTTCAAAGACTATGAGTGACACTTTGACGCTAGCAAAATCAAGTAATGAAGACGAGGGAAACATAATTAAATATCAGAAATGACGCCCATTTGAGCAACGAGAAACTATAAGATATTAAAACTGCTGGAAAACACCAGAAATAAACGGTGCAAGGCACACATTACAGACAACCAGGACACTGTATTATCCTTGACTATAGTAATGATTGTTCATCCCTATAAAAGTGATTACCAGCACTGCTGAGCGGTGTCCGCCCCAGTTGGAACACCACTGCCTGCTGCCCTGCCCCACAGCACCAGATCTACTGTAGGCTGCGAGTAAGGCAGTCCCAGAGCTACTGTATACAGGTTCTTGACTTAAACTAAGTGGTGCTGGCCGTGCTGAAAGTTGACTACGCTGGCGCTGTCTGCACTGATTAGGGCTGCCTGGGCCTCCGCTCAGGCCATTTCTGTAGGAATCAATGTGCTGCCCACAGTGGTTTGTGTCAAGTCAAGTCAAATAATTTATATAGCGCGCTACATACCCAGAGGGTCTCAAGGCGCTTGGGGAAGGGTGGGGAATTACTTGTCGAATATCCAAGGTTTAAGTTGCTTTCTGAATGCTAGGTGGTTCTGAGTGAGGGGAAGGTGAGTGGGAAGTGAGTTCCAGGTTTTGGCTGCCAGGTAGGAGAAGGATCGTCCTCCCATGGTGGTCTTGTTGATGCGAGGTACAACAGCCAGGGCTTGGCTGGAGGAGCGTAGCTGGCGGGAGGGGGCGTAGAAGGAAAGTCGTGTGTTGAGGCATTCGGGTCCAAGTTCGTAAAGTGCTTTGTGTGCGTGGGTCAGGAGGCGGAATGCTATCCTCTTATTGACGGGGAGCCAGTGGAGGTTTTTCAGGTGGCTAGAGATGTGGTCTTTATGCGGGATGTCTAGTATGAGTCTGGCTGATGCGTTCTGGATGCGTTGGAGTTTTTTCTGAAGTTTTGCGGTGGTACCGGCGTAGAGGGTGTTACCGTAGTCCAGGCGGCTCGTGATCAGTGCGTGGGTGACCGTTTTCCTAGTTTCAGTGGGGATCCAGCTAAATGTTTTTTTGAGCATGCGAAGAATGTTGAAGCAAGATGATGAGACGGCGTTGACCTGTCTGTTCATCGAAAGTGAGGAGTCTAGGATGACGCCCAGGTTTCGTGCGTGGTCGGTCGGGATGGGCGCTTTTCCAAGGGCCTCTGGCCACCAGGAGTCATCCCAGGCTGAGGGGGAGGTACCTAAGATAAGGACTTCTGTTTTGTCTGAGTTCAGTTTCAGACGGCTGTGCTTCATCCACTCGGCTACTTCTTTCATTCCTTCATGTAGGTTAGTTTTGGCGGTGTTCGGGTCTTTGGTGAGTGAGAGGATCAGTTGAGTGTCATCAGCGTAGGAGATGATGTTGAGGTTGTGTTGGAGTGCGATTGTCGCGAGGGGGCTCATGTATACGTTGAAGAGGGTGGGGCTGAGTGAAGATCCTTGTGGTACGCCGCAAATGACTTCAGTGGCCTCTGACTTGAATGGTGGAAGGCGGACTCTCGGAGTTCTTCCGGTGAGGAACGAGGTGATCCATTCCAGAGCTTTTCCTTGGATTCCGATATTTCTGAGGCGTTGTAATAGGGTGCTATGGCAGACTGTGTCGAAGGCTGCGGAGAGGTCAAGGAGGATGAGGGCGACTGTGTCTCCATTGTCCAGTAGAGTTGGAATGTCGTCTATTGCTGCGATGAGTGCGGTCTCAGTGCTGTGTTTTGCTCGGAATCCGGACTGTGAGGAGTCGAGGGAGTTGGTTGGTTTCGAGGAAGGCGGCGAGTTGGTTGTTGACAGCTTTCTCGATGACTTTGGCCGGGAATGGAAGGAGCGAGATGGGGCGGTAGTTTTTGAGTTCAGTGGGTTTTTTCAGAAGGGCGCTGAGTTCGGCGTGTTTCCAGCTTTCCGGGAAGGTGGCGGAGTTGAGAGAGCAGTTGATGACGTCTCGGAGGTGTGGTGCTATGATGGAGTCTGCTTTGTTGAAGATGTGGTGAGGGCATGGGTCTGTGGGGGATCCTGAGTGGATGGAGTTCATCAGGCGGATGGTGTCCTCAGTGGAGATTGGGTTCCAGTCATTAAGGATGTTCAAGGGGGGTGAAGGTACGGCAGAAGGTTGGGTGGGTTGGTCTCCGGGTTGGTTGTCGAAGCTGTTGTGGATGTCTGCGATTTTGTTGTGGAAGAACGAAGCTAGGGAGTCGCAAAGGGTTTGAGGGGGAGTGATGTCGTTGGAGTTGGCAGTAGGGTTGGTAAACTCTTTGACGATGTTGAATAATTCCTTGCTGTTGTGGGCGTTGTTGTCTAGTCGGTTTTTGAATGCGGCTTTCTTGGCAGTCCGGATTAGTTGGTGGTGTATGCGGGTGGCGTTTTTGAAGGCGTCCCTGGTGCTGGTGTTTGGGTCTTTTTTCCAGGCCTTCTCAAGGGAGCGACAGAGTTTCTTGGATTTCTTAAGATCATCGTTGAACCAGGGGGCGTTTTTGCTGCCCAGTTTGATTTGACTTTTTTTCAGAGGTGCTAGGTTGTTGGCGCTGTTGGTTAGCCATTGAGTGAGGTTAATGGCTGCTTGGTTGAGGTTCGAGGAGTGGGCAGGGGGGTTTTGAAGAAGCGATGAGGAGATCTGGTTGATGGTGATTTTGTTCCAGTTTCTTCGCAGAGTAGGTTGAGGATGGTTGTGGGTTGTGGTCTTTTTGTAGATAAAGTGAACGCAGCTGTGGTCCGTCCAATAGAGAACTGTGGTGTGACTGAAGGAGATATGTTTTCTGGAGGTGAAGATGGGGTCGAGTGTGTGACCTGCGTAGTGAGTGGGGGTATTAACAAGTTGTTTGAGTCCGAGGTTGGCAAGATTGTCCAAAAGGGTGGCGGCGTTGCTGTCGTTGCTCTTTTCCAGGTGGAAGTTGAGGTCTCCCAATAGAATGTAGTCCTCGGAGGGGAGGGCGTGTGGGGTGATAAAGTCAGTGATGTCTTCACTGAATTGTGCACGGGGTCCTGGAGGTCGGTAGAGGAGGGTGCCTCTGAGTGTGGTCTTGGGGTCGGTGTGGATCTGGAAGTGAAGGTGTTTGGCGCTAGCGAGGTTGACGTCTGAGCTTGTTGAGATGCGGATGGAGTTCTTATGGACGATGGTGATGCCTCCTCCTGTTTGCTTGGTGCGGTCCTTACGGATGATCTTGTAGCCTTCCGGGATGGCAATGGTGATGTCTGGGGCTGAGGAGGCGTTTATCCATGTTTCTGTTAGGAAGGCGACGTCCGGAGAGATGGTGTCTAGTAGATTCCAGAGGTCGATGGCGTGTCTGTGGACCGAGCGGGTGTTGAGCAGGATGCATTTTAGGTGGTTGGTGTCGGATCTCTGTTTGGTGTTAGTGGATGGGGAGTTGGTCTTGGTGCCGTCAAACTTGCAGGAGTTGCATGTGAAGGGTCCATGGGTGTGTCCAGGAGCGGCTTGGGCGCAGTTGGGAAGGCGGCCTGGGTTTAGGGCTAAGAGGGTGGAGGCGTCGTATGTAGTGTGGGTGGGATGGGTGGTACAGGGGCCAGGGGGTCTGGCGCTGGGCGCGGTCCAGGCGCGGACGGGCGTAGACGGGCTTACCTTTGGCGCACCTTCGGCGCGACCGCTGCGCGTGAACGCTGCGCGAGTACTCATCTGTCATATGCGGATAGTGGAGGGGAGGGGCGAGGGAGGAGCAGCAGGGATGCGGGTGCGTGGTGGAGGGGGCGGACTCCGGGCAAAACAACAACAACACAGATAATGGTGGCTAAAACGCGAGTGCAGACCGGGTTGGGAGAAAGTGATTATGTGAATTTCAATAAATAGGCACCGCCGGCCGCCATGCTCCTCGAAGTGCAAGAGAACAAGGAAAGCGCATGATGCAGCAAGATAGGGATACTTACCACCCTGCTTGCTGCTAGTTCAACGGAACACCATGCCGCCAAAAAGTGCAGAGAGCGGCACACCAGGACACAGTTTATTTGCGCATGCTGTAATGCGTAACATGCAATAGAACAAGAGGCCAATACAATAGAATGTGAAGCACAAAGCATTCATGCGAAAAGGCGTGGCATGCCGCGAAGGAGGGATACTCACCGCCCTGCCAGTGGCTGACATGCAACATGCAGATTAAATAAATAAGGATAAGATAAAATACCCCATTCAGCCCCCCCGTGATGATTTTCTATATGATCCATGAAATAGGATGCAACTACCAATTGCCATAATGTCTGACTACGCCACGGGGGCGACCTCCAACCACCCCGATACTCCCTACTAACCTGCAGGATCCAATAGGCACAACCAACACCAGGAACTGACGAAAACACTCCACCGATCCTTCGCCGCAGCACGGGGGGTCCTATCGCTCTGAAGCACGGGCAGTCCGGAAGCTCGCTGCAGGTCCGTCTTCTTCAGGGATGCAGGCTGGAAGGAGCAAAGGAGGGAGGTTCCACGCTGCCCCACTTTTCATCCCCCTGGAGTCCATTGCACACCTGGATGACGTCACAGCATGGCCCCTTCACCAGGGCCCTTCTGGAGTGTTCGCGAAGACGGAAGAAGCAGGGGCACCCGCCTGAGATGCAACTAAGGGCACCACCCCCCTAGGTGCAGGTCGCAACAATTCAGTCACTTCAGAGAAGGCACAGAGATCCCGGCCTGGGTGGTAGTGATCACTAAATGAAGCGTGGGGGGTCCTTTGCTACATGAGCAGAGGCCTTGGCTTCTATAGCACTGGTGGGCCAGCTGGCCACACACTAGTGTCTAAAAGAGGTCCTAGGCGGGCACAGCTCACTCATCCGCCGGCACCTCAGACGGCTTCCTTCATTCACGTTGCTGGATAGTTATATAATTAATGCGGTATGGAAGGAGCAGCGCTGCCATTGCCAGTGAAGCTGCTGTTTGCCCAAACTTTTCAATTGAACTGGCCGCTCGCTGCGCAGCCGCGGCAGCAGGAGGTCACGTGATCGCACCTCCTCCTATTTTGTGCCACAAACCTCACCCCCAGGCTACACAGTAGCCAATGATGTGGGCACACAGACTCACGGCTACTGGGTGCCAAAGATCCCTGTGCAGCGGGTGCAGGACATGGAATGCGCGTGGCCGTGCGACGGCGCACAGGAGGAGGTTCTGTTGTCTGGACGCGGGCGGGGCGAGGGGGTTAGTATAAAGCATGAACGCCGGAAAGAGGAAAGAGTATATTCAAAACGTAGCCGGCAAACTCAACTGAGTCAGAAAGAAGGAGAGGACAAGCTGAGGATCAACGGGCGCGAAACAGCGTGGTGGGCACGCACGAGACGCAGCGTGGGCGTGCACATCAGCTGAAGATCGCCGGAGAAGACACCGAGTCTGCCTGCTGCCGTGACTGACCCGCTCGGAGAGAAAGAGCCCGGTGAGTGGGGGTAGAGTGGGGGCGGCAGAGAGGGAGTGGGCAGAGAGGGAGGGTGTGTGTGTGTGTGTGTGTGTGCACGCGTGTGTGTGTGCACGCGTGTGTGTGTCTGTGTGTTCGCGGCGCGTGCCTGCCTGCCTGCCTGCCTGCCTGTGTGTGTGCGCGTCCACAGACCCTGGTCGGCTCGTGCACCGCTCTATCTCCCTTGAGAGCGAACTCGATGACAATAGGTCTCGATGCCGAGACCTAAAAAAAGGAGAGACAACAAACAGAAGTTTTAAGTCAATGTACATTTTTCATGCCGGGTTACAGAGAAGCCTATTTGAGACAGCATGCAATCCGAGGATGCAAAACTGTAGAAAATTATTTGCAAGAGGCAAAGTGTTGTTTTAGATACTTTCGACAACACTAAATTCAGTAGGAAAGGTCAATCTGCTGCGAGCCAACCACCACTTTAGCAAGAAAAATTATCAGCTTAGACGTTTGAAGCATGTTTCAAGCATCTATAGTGTGACCAGACCTTTTCCCCAGGTCAGAGAAATTGCGATCTGGTGATACTTCTCGTGTGAAGTTCCACCCTTATGTGAAACCCAGAGCCTGGTACTGACATTCCATATTTATGTCAACTGTGTGCACAGTGTGAATGTGGCGGTATTCCTAGTGCTGTAGGGAAGCATATGCAGCGCTCATTGCCGCCCACTATATATCCACAAAAGGTAATGTTGCAAAGGTCAAACATACCTGCTAAAACTAACACCTTGCTACATCTGAACCAGGGCCCCTCACTCAAGATCTGCCTGTTGGACCAACCAACGATTATCAGAGAAAATGAAACCTGGCGGCAGAGCTCTACGCGTGCAAGGGCGGAGAATTTGGAACACCCTTGATCCCAAACTAATAGCTAGGCCCAACATCACGAAGACCAGGACACTCGAAAAATCTGAACTCTTCAGACTTCTTACAAATGATATCAACATGGAACTTGGGTCATACTGAAGAATACTGGACTCATCCTGCCTCTTTAGACGCCAGCACTCGCCTCCAGCAATCAAGCTATAGCTGAATGGGAACAGATAGCACTATACAAAACTGACCATTACAAATTCTGCAATAATCCATCTCAAAAACCATCGAGAAATAATGACGCGTGCCCTTATTTGCAATAGAACAGCATCACATCTCAGGGCTGGTATAACAGAACTGATGAAGTGAAGTGCATGACACATTGTCATAGGGCATGTTCCAATGCAGATTTGCTGCACATGCAGTTTGACCAGCTCAGTGGTGCATCCTGCAGCATTACGGTCTCATTACAAATCAGAACGTCTCCTTCAAGGTTACTCTTCAGTAACAGGCTGCTGTGCGCCACGGATGTAGCATATCAACACTGCCAGCATTGCCTTACAGATCCATTACATGATCTGGCCCCGGTCTTGAGACACATGATTTAGGATCTGAAGAAGAACAACAGCAAAACACAAAAGCAAACCAAAGAAAAGTCAGAAAATCAAATAAAAAACATAACATCGGATTAAAATAACTGCTTGCCTTCTAAGTATAATGCACCTATAGAAACTGCATGAACATGGACAGAATACACACATAGCAAGGTTTGTTAATGGTGGCATGCATTTGCTGTAGTAAGTCTATGGATCTTTTTGAGATTAGTTTTTTAAAAATTATAAATGGTATATACTTAAATATACATTTTGTCAGACTATAGAAGTTTATTTTGGAATACTATGCATTGCAGCATTAAGTGAAGAAACAGCGGATTCTATTCGTGTAACATTTTATCTGACCTCCGTGATTCTATGACGAAAGATCAGGTGCATTATTCGGATGACTCGAAATACAGAGACTTGCCCTACAACTCCTATGGAATACATTATTTAATTTTTTTTTTCCTCGATGGATCTATTTACTTGTTGTCAACCTGTACTTATGGTACATTAATTTATTTATTAACCACTGGCCATGTTTCAGCATTTGAGGAAAGGGAGAGGCATTTCTGTGTTTCGGGCCGTCGCTTCCCGCCAATCTTAAGCCCAGCCCAACTCCTCATCCACTTTACAATTTTAGGCCCTATGTAGAGCACTGACTGCTGAGGCCAGCAGGCGCTACTACAACCTATACACATTGCGATGCTGCTATTTTTTTTACAAAAAGATATATAAATTGTCAATAAATTGTCAAAGCCAAAAAGTCTTTATAGTTGACCTGCTTTGTTTTTTGTAAAACTTTATTGTTGATGAATCTGAAAGCCCAATCCAATTTGAAAAAGCAAACAGTGGTTAAAAGTCAAAATATTTTTGGTCTGAAAAATAACCCATTACCGCAGTAAGTCCTGTCACTGAAGCAAACAACTTTGTATGGGGATGTGTTCCTTGTGAAAGGGCAGAATGACATCACTCACAATGAAGTTTGCAAATGGCTCAAGTGGGCTGACCCATTGTCCCAAGCTTACATACTGCATTGGGCGGAAGGTAATTGTGAATGGCATAACAACAGACCAATGAATGAAGAGGGGTGGCTGAAAGCCCCTGCGAGGAAGTAGATTATACATATCATTCTAGGAACATTGAAAGGTCTTGGCTAATGAATGAATTAAGAAGCATTTCTAAAGCGCATGGCTACCCGGAGTCATCCCAGCGCTGACAGCGGTGCAGCTTCAATTCTGGGCAGTTTTAGGGAAACAAATACGTTTTTTTTAATATATTTTTTTATTTTTCAAACAAGAAAGGAATAGACACATCCGGCATCATACATTCATAAACAACTAACAGATTGGACAGATACTTTAACAGGATAGACTTGGCACAGAGGAAGAATCCCTGACGCGCCTACAAATTAGCCATTGCAACAAAACAATCGGAACACAGTTGAAGCACAATCCATCCAATCCTGCCCACATACCTAATCAGGATAATAGAAGAAGCGTGACCACCGGATATTGGAAATTAGAAGATAACAGGATATGTTACCAACAATAACGAGAAGAAAAGACCAAGAAAGATTAAGAAAAGAGAAACCAAGAGAAGGAAACAAACAAAGAAAATAATAAGCCCATCCCCCACCCTGCACCCCTGCATATGGCTGTCGCCTAACCCCAACTAGCAGCGTGCCTGTCGCCCCAACTAACTAAGTTCCAAAAAAGGAAAAAGAGAAAGAATGGAGGAGGGCATGTCCGTATGGGCTCCCAGCCCCCTTACTCCCCCCGCCAGAAACAGGCACCCCCTATTGTAAAGATACATGCATGTCAAAAACCGTAATAGAAGAAAATTAGGGGGCACCGTAATACACCGCCCTGCCTCACGTAAGTCCAACAGTTGCAGGTCGAACACCCATGTAAGCCACTCCAACCGCCCCGGTCAAATTTTTTTGGGGAAAATCTGTTTATTAGCAAAGTGATCGGAGCAAAAAACAGAGGTATGATCTCATCAGTAAATCAGAGTGGAACATGTTCCCGCCCGCACAGTAATAGTAGTTACATAGTACATTATGATTTTGTTTTTTCTTCCTCTAGTGAACGATAGTAACAACCCCCTGAGAAGCAATAGAACCCACCCTCCACCCTCAGAAAAACCCTCCCGACACTCCCAATTTTTGCGCATAAATATCAAAATGTACAATGGCCACACCCATATTGTTGTGTATCCTGATATTGTCTATTCACACAGTCAGGCAGGGGTAGAATCTAGAATAGTACGGGGACTCCCGTACTATCATCAAGTACACCACAGTTCGAAACGGTACATGGAATCTTAATCACAGCAAAACGTATTTAAGACGAGTGCAATGAATCAGCAGAGTCCCCGTCATCCCCTGTTTCAAACATACCCAGAATGGTAAACCAGTCTAGTGAAATTGGTGTTTTCCTAAGGCCTCTACGTTCCTCTCGCTGTAGTGCTTCACCCTCCGCCCTGCCCCAACGGGACACTTCCGCTTTCCATAAATCAGGATCAGGTGGCCTAGGTGACTTCCACCTCATCGTGATCGCTCGTTTCGCTAGCAATAGGGCCATGTCAGTAAAACGTGCAGCCACGCTCCTTGGGCTAGCCGTAGGTCCCAGCCCCAGGAGAGAGTATTCCAGGGTGAGTGTTTGTGATAAGGATCCTGCTCCCTCGAGCAGGTCACTGATAGTGGTCCAATAATAGCCTAGCTTGGGGCATTACCACAGCATGTGTATCAGCGATGCGTCCTCCGTGGCGCATCGGGGGCATGTGTCAGCTGCATTAGGGAACATCATGTGAATGCGGTGTGGGGTCAAATAGGCCCTATGCAGTAACATCAGCTGAATTAATTTGAATTTGGGGTTTCTGGCTACTTTCTTGGGAAATTGGATTACACGTTCCCATTCCTTATCCCTTAGCGGTCTCCCTATATCTCTTTCCCATTTCGTCCGGAGTGGTGTTAGAGGGACTGCTCTCCCCGTTCTGATGCTAGCGGTGAGCCACTTAGTGAGGTGGCCACCCGACCCCATGAGGTACTGCATCGTTGGCAAGGGGTTCGTGGGTGGCTCCTGTCTCTCGCGTGCCCACCTACTTGTGACATAATGGCGAAGGCCAGCGTGTAGCAGAAACGAGCATTCAGGAACCCCATGCGTAGTCCTGAAGTCCTCAAAGGACAGCAAGTGTCCCTCGGCAAATAGATCACCTACATGTGTCACTCCAGCGTCGTGCCAGGGCATAAGTTTGGTCGTTGTGAGCGGTCCCGACTCTAGCGGGATTCCCAAAAGTGGAATTGTGGGGGCGTAGGACGTCGTCGGGGACGTATATTTCAACGCCTTCCGCCAGTATAATACAGCTAGTCGGAGGAGCGGTGGGGCCGAGCGGGGTAAGAGCAATGCATGGATTCCCCCTTTATTACGATCATCCTCTGTCATGTTAATCTCGTGGAGGTTCCGGCCTGCTAGCCAATAGGGCAGCCATTGTAGTTGACACGCATAGTTGTAGGCCCTAAAGTCTGGTACTCCCAGACCTCCGGATCCAGAGGGGAGCTGTAGTTTAGCAAGGCCTATGCGCCTGCGCCCCGGCCCCCACACGAGTTCCGTGAGGAGTGTGTCTAGTGTTTTAAATGTCGCTGCAGGGATCAGGAATGGCAGATTGGTGAAATAGTAAATGAGGCGGGGAAGCATTACCATTTTGGAGATGGCCACTCTGCCGGCTACCGATAGGGGCAGTGACAGCCAAAATTGGATTTGTGTCTTCAGTGCCCTAATGGCCCTCCCGAGGTTGCCATTTATCATTACTTCGGCATCCCTGTATATGTGTATCCCGAGATATCGGAAAGTGGTGTCCGCCATTTGGAATGTGTGTGGTGCAAAGGGTAGAGGAGCGGACAAGCCCGTGTTCGCAAAGGTGAATCCGTAGGATTTGGGTTTGCTTATAGTGAGGCCCGATAATGACCTGAAGTCCTCAAATATTTGAGGTATGGGGTCCAGGTTACCCCGCAGATCACGGAGATATAATATGATATCATCGGCATAGGCGGACACGACGTGCGTCGTCCCATGTCTCCGAATGCCACAGTGGGGGGCTGCCGTCCGGAGTTTACAGAGTAGTGGCTCGAGAGCTAGGATAAATAGAAGCGGGGAGAGTGGGCAACCTTGTCGGGTGCCTCTCGCAATGGTTATTGGTCCCGAAACGTGTTTGGAGGTACGCACTCGAGCCGTGGGTCGGGTGTATAGCAGTTTGACCCAGGCAATATATTCGGGAGGAATCCCGAATTTCGCGAGTGTTGCGAACATGTAATCCCATCTGAGGGAATCAAAGGCTTGTTTCAAATCCAATGCGATACAGCCCTCGGAGCCCAAGTCCGCCGGATCCCGCAGCATCAGCTGGGCCAGCCGTCTAAGATTCATCGCCGTACTTCGGCCCGGCACAAAACCACACTGGTCGGGGTGGATCAGCTGCGGAATGTATTGCGCCAATCGCGTCGCCAGCACTTTGCTCAGAATCTTACAATCGGTGTTGAGGAGGGATAAAGGTCTGTAGTTAACCAGGTGCATCCCATCTTTACCCGGTTTCAAGAGTGAAGTTATTAATGCTTGTAGGGAGGACTGTGGCAAGGAGGAAGTCCGTAAAGCTTCCAGATAAATAGTGTGTAAGCGCGGGGCTAGGAGATCTATGAACGTTGCATAGAATTCAGCCGGTAGGCCGTCCGTCCCCGGGGCCTTGCTCCTAGGGAGAGCGCGTATCGCCTGCCTGATCTCTAATAGGGGGATGTTACGCTTTAAGTCCTTGCATTGCCTGTCAGTGAGTTGGGGCAGTTCTAGATCCCTCATAAAGTCCTCGAGGGCGGTCTCGGTGAGGTGTTGGTGGGGGCCATATAGCGTGGCGTAGTAATCTTTAAATGCCGTGTTGATCCCTATTTGGGTCGAGGTCAGTATCCCCTTCTGGTCAATTATTTCCAAGATCGGATGGTGTACAGGAGAGTCCCGTATGATACGGGCCAGCAGGGAACCGGATCTGTCCGCCTGTGTGTGCTGCCTATTGGTGTATTCCCTGTAATCTAATAATCTCAGATCTTCTAGTAGTTCGGCGTGTTTTATATGCGCGTCCTGCAGTGGTGTGAAGTGTGTATTCGTGCCCGCAGCCTCACTCTCTAGGGATGCTAGGTTACCCTCCACCTCTTTTAGACCATTGATCACTTCCCGTCTCCTGCCCACCCGGGTGGCCATCGCCTCTCCTCTGAGAAAGACTTTGAAGGTGTCCCACTCTATTTGTCGGGTGCTGGCAGTATGTGTGTTTATGTCAAAGTAGGCTTCAATGGTGTCTGACAGGGACGACTTGAAGACTGAGTCTTCCAGCAATTCCGTGGGCAATCTCCATGTCGGGATGGGAGCCAGCAGTCGGCCCCATTGCCAAGCGAGTTCAACAGGATTATGATCTGAGAGGGTTTTCCCCATGTGCTGAGCTTGGACGATCGACCCCGTCAGGGAACGGGAGCAGAATATATGATCTATTCTGGTGTGTAGGTGGTGCGGTGGGGAGAAAAAGGTATATTCTCTATCCCGTAAATGTGTACTGCGCCATGCGTCTGCCAATTCCCAACTCTCCGCCCATTGTGTCAGTGCGACTGCCTGCCTCCTGCCTTCGGTGGCATGCAGTGGGGGGTGCGACCTATCCAGATCAACATCTAGCACAGCATTAAAATCCCCCCCAATCACCCATTGGTTATCAGCCCACTCCGCAAGGATCCCATTAACATTCATCAGAAACTCAGCTTGACCCGAATTCGGTGAATACACACAGCCAAGCACGACGGCTTCCCCGTCCAATAAACCCCGTACAAACACATATCTCCCCTCCTTGTCAATTCTCTGCTCTAACAGTTTAAAGGGGACAGAACTTCGAAGCCAAATAGCTGCCCCCCTAGAGAACGCAGAGTAGGAAGTAGCGAAGAGCTGCCCTCTCCATTTCTTGCGCAGTTTCACATTTTCGGCACTGTTCAGGTGTGTTTCCTGCAGGCATGCTATCATGATTCCCCTGCGGTTGAGCTGGGCCAGTATTCTGTGACGTTTGTGAACCGAGCCCATGCCCCGCACATTCCAGGTGCACAAATGATATACATTAAGTGGCCCCATGACCGACTGTGTAATGCAGTAATGGTGAGCTTATGGGTGTCCATGCCAGGTATGTCTTGCTGTAGGAGAGGAGTGTCATACAAACAGGTAACCCCTTAACAATGAGGTCCCCAGGCCAACGGGCTCGGGAGCCGAACCAAGATGCCCAACGTGGGCATAAGTCAACTAGTTCCATGTGCACGCGGTGGGGGGAGCAGACCACTCGTGCCTGTCTCTTATCGGCCTGCGGTGGCATGGTGGCCCTCTATGAACTAGGCCCTTTGGCAACCCACTGTGCGTGTAGGAGGAGATCGCTCATACGTTACCACCCGGAGAGTGTCCAGTGTGCCGTTGCTCAGAACTCTGCTGCCATCTGGGCAGTGATCTTAGGGAATAACTGTAGGCTGTCCACCGACCCGGATACCTCTGTGTGCGTGTCAGTGGAGACAGTGACCCCATCCTCGGCTGCCACCGCGTCGTGCGCGGCAAGGGCCTCCTCCGTCAGCTGCATCCCTGAGGACTGACCCGTTGTCCGGTCCATTGTGGTCTGCGCCGTCGCCGGCGACCTCTCGGAGGGGGGGTTCGGCTGGCGTTGGAGGTAGTGTCCCTCCGGTCTGGCGGGTTCCTCTGTCTGTCGCTCCCGGCGTCGGCAAATGGGTCCTGCGAGGCCGGCGGTGTTAGCGAGACCTCCATCCATTCCTCCGCCTCCTCTGGCGAGTCGAAGAAGTGAGATTTGTTGCCATGTAGGATCTTGAGTCGTGCGGGGAACAGGAGCGCATACTTCATGTCTCTCTCCCGCAGTTTGCGCTTCACACCCATGAAGGTGGATCTGGCTCGCTGGACCGTGGGCGTGAAATCGGGATATATAGAGACGGTCTTGTCTTCGTAGCGTATTGGCGC
Source organism: Lissotriton vulgaris (assembly GCF_964263255.1). Classification (NCBI taxonomy): domain Eukaryota; kingdom Metazoa; phylum Chordata; class Amphibia; order Caudata; family Salamandridae; genus Lissotriton; species Lissotriton vulgaris. The sequence goes on from NC_141685.1 coordinate 376,245,512, forward strand.
CTTCTCTCGAGCCACCCTCAGCACAGTGTCACGATCTTTGTAGTGGAGAAGGCGCACAATCAGAGGACGGGGGGGGTGCTCCCGGTTGCGGGGGTCTCGACGGCATCCTGTGCGCCCGTTCCACACTGTACAGGGCTGTAAGATCCTCCGGGCCCACCATTTTCCGCAGCCAATCTTCCACGAATTGGGTGGGGTTCCTCTCCTCGCTCCGTTCCGGAATGCCCAGGATGCGGACGTTGTTCCGGCGGGCACATCCTTCCGCATCGTCCACCCTGTCCCATAGCTGTTTGAGTTGTTTCTCCACGCCCTCCAGCTTTGCAGAGTTTTCCGTCTGTTTGGGGATGAGGTCGTTCAGCGCAATTTTTTGTTCTGAGACTCGCTCCGCCAATTTGTTATGATCCGCTCGGAGTTGGGAGAGGCCCGTCGCCATGTTGTCTATACGTGTTTCCAGCGCCTCACGCGTGGCGCGTATTTCGTTGAGGATTAGGTCCAGCTTGGCGTCTTGTGATCCCATCCCTGTCGGTGGGATAATGTCCACATTAGAGGAGGCCAGTGGGTCCTCAGAGCCCGTGGACTGCATGTCCGTCGGAGCACCCCGGTCCTGGGTCTTGCCCCTATTTCTGCCCATCAATCTGGTTTGCAGGGTGGTGCTATAGAAGGCGCACTCACCGGTCTCGGTCCGGAGGGTGGTCTCGTTGCTCCTCAAGCCAGCGGGAAGGAAGCAAGAGTTAGCAGGAGTTAGCAGGGTCCCAGCGCAAGGAGGGTCAATGGCGCTGCGGTGATGATAGCGCCCCTGGCGGGTGTGTCGTCGCCCCGCGGAGGGCCCCGCGCCCTGCCACAGTCCTGGCCCCAGCAAGGTACCGGGGGGGGGGGGGTCACGGTCCGCAGGTAGGGGGGTCACATCGGAGGCCGGGAGGACGGAAGGCACCTCTTGCCCGGTCTAGTAGCAGGGATCACGTGGACTGTGGCCCGCACGCAGGTCGCCGTGTGGTTGACCCCTGTGGAGGTGCCTGGATCCCCACCTTGGTGATGAGTGCAGGGGCCGTGTGCGGGTGCCTCAATGCGTCTTCGGCGCCTCTGCCCTCAGGTTAACACAGCGCACGCCAGTCAGTGCGGGGCGCTGTGTCAGTCGCTCAGGATATCCGGGGCCCAAAGGGAAGAAGGCAGGTGTGTGGCTCAGGCAGCCGTCCCGGTCTCTTGATGCCAGTGGTTGTCCCCGCGCTCCCCCGGCCCCATTTGCCTTGCCAATGCTCGTGTCCGTGCGAGTGCCTCCTCGCAGTGCAGGCGGGCGTCGGGACGGTCCAGGTGTCTCCCGCGGTCGCGGGCGGCCGCCCGGCAGAGCAGGTCCGTCAGGGGGGGGATCTCAGTGCCAGTGGGGAGGTATCAGGGTAGTAATTGGGGCGGGTGCCCGCCGACATCCACGGGCCAGTCAGCTGATTCCGAGGCTCGCTCCGGCGCGGGTCCCTCTCACAGGGTGCCGGCACCCGGCGGCAGTTCGGTCTGTCGGCCAATCGAGGCCGCGGCTCGCCACGTTGCAGCAGGCCCCAGCAGGCACTCCAGCTCCCCAGTGTCTCCGGCAATGTCCGAGGGGGGTGGCTTTCCGTTGCTGCACGCCGCTCACCTCCTGAGGCTCCGGGCGCAATATCTAGGCGGGTCGCACTTCGGGCAGGCAGGATATTATGCTGGTATCGAGGGCTAAGGACGGAGTTCTGCAACTACACGTCCGCCATGTTCGGCTCTTGGCCACCCTGGTTAAATTAATCTCAACCTTGACCCCTCCGAGCCATCACGCGAATCCCTCCCAGCAAGACCAATATGCACACAAAGGACTCGTAGAGGAGAAGGAATTCGTCAAAAATCAGTCTGTTACTACTCATAGTCAGCGAGTCTGCGAGATCTTCAGCCGCACCAAAACGCTTCCTCCTAGATGGATAGTCCCAATGTATCTTTTCCCGGGATAGTACAATCACCAAGGAGGAAGAAGACGGCCACAAGATGGAAGAAGAGTCAACAACAAAAGACTCCGGGAGGGGAACGTCTTTCAATACATCCAAATTCAATAGTGATGGAAGGCTTAGCGATACACTCACAACCTCGGGAAAAAGGTCCTCCAGAGCACCATCTGAGGATTTCGACACTTGTTCCCTCATGGGGTCCTCGCCCAGAGTCAAAATGGCCATGGCTTGAGTCGCTGCAGATTGCAGCTGCAACAATGGGGCAGGGTCCGGTTCCACAAACAACAACTCAGATAGGCTTTTATCCAGTTTGTGCACCAAGGCATCCATGTACGAATGAAACGCCCCGATCTCTGCCAATATTGTCCTCAGTGATGGCTCATGCTCTGTTCAATCCATGATCTCTCGCCCGGTACCAATCATGATCACCTCCCCCGGTGAGTCTGGTATCCCCGGGGGAACAAACAGGATCACGAACGGGCAGCTGCGGAGGGTGACTAATCTTTATCTGCGGCTGCGGACCGCTCGTCAACGCCGCAGGCCGGGACCCCGACCCACTGAACCCCGGCGGGGCCAATACCGGGTCCGCGGGACGGGGGCCCCCACCCACAGTCAATATCAAGCCAAGTCACTCCTCCCTCGACGTTGAGCGATGGAAACGATCGCTGCCAAATTCGGGCATAAAAGTAGCCTCCACTTCAATTGACCGGGCCCTGCCTGGATCACTCGGCCGATGTTGTCGAACTGCAACCTGGCTAGCAGATACTCGAGGCCCCGGCTTCCCCGCTGGACTAGGCCACAAACTTCAACTCGATGCAACTCCGTCAAACAAGCCGATAAAAGTTTCAGGATTTCACTTTTGGAGTGCGGAGCAGTTCATCCACACATAGGCAGGGCGTAGAAACAGGATAATGTACAGGATCTTGTGGCAGGATACGGAGGTCGACGGAGCTGGGAGCCTAAGCAGCTATCTTGTTTGCCAGCGTAGCTCCTCCCCCACAAATACGTTTTTAATTTTTTTTGAAAGGTCAGGTGATTTGGCTCAAGACGGATACGCAGGAGAAGGAGGTTCCACAATTTGGCAGCATTGAACGAGAAGAGACGTCCTCCACTTCGTATTTTTCTTATTTTAGAAACTAAATAAAAGCATTTAACTTTTTTTGCAAAAAAAAAGACATCAGTATTTATCATGTTTTTGTTTCCTTCTTTGATGCTGCTCGGCCTCAGTGATTGTTCACCTTCATTTTACTTTCCAAGTGTTGATCAAAGAAAGCGATTCTTGCCAACTTGATTGGGCATTATGCGTTATAACAGTATAATTTTATAAAAAGTTGACTAGCTGACTTTTTAGGATGTGTATTTCAAACAAATCTGTACTGCTGTTCAATGATACATCCTATCACAAACATTGACAGATGGGGAAACTATGTAGGGAAGTATGTTGTACTCATTGAATAAAGGCCCCTCTGCTAGGGGCTGGGAGGCTTGAGAAGAAGAAGGCTGCTGCGGATTGCACCCTGCAAATAGCAATTTCCACATAACAAAAGCAATCCAGATCGACTGAGTGGTGCTCCAATGGAATATATAGCGTATGGACCCTTCATCTGTCCCTAGTGTGTGTGTGTCCACAGGGTGTATGTAACATATTTCAGAAAATGTTAGACAAGCATTTTCACACCGCCCTGGGTGTCATGCTATATCATAGTACTGCCTCATTTGTCAAAAATGATTAGAATGGCATGCAGGCTCCCCTCGATTAGGGTCAACATGTTTCAGCCATGTAATGGACCCTATGGGTCGTTGGCTTTCGTCAGGACGAAGATGCCTGGCTAATGTTGCATTAATTCCCACGCATACTACAGACATAGTTTACTCTTTCATTGGTACCATGCCATACGAGTCAGAATATACTTGCTTTTTGTGATCTTCTAGAAGATATAATCCTAGAATTGGACATAAAATACAAACAAAGGTGAACACACATACAGAAAAAAAACATAAAACACGGGGCAAATAGTGTATCCATTAAGAACATTACACTATATGCAAGTTCTCAAGCGTCACTGGAAAAAAAGCCTGGGTAGGAGGGGGGGAGCGGGCGGGGGGGGGGAGAGCACAGCACACAGAGCTGGCAAAGAAAACTCTTGTTCCTAGTCCAGAGTTATATCACACACATAAACCATTCTATCCCTCTATGCAGGGTTACAATGCCCCTAAGTTGTACATCTGCGAAATATTCATCCAGATGCATACATTATGCACATGTGAAACTAGGCTGGGATCCCCTCACAGGGTGGCAAACCATCTCACATTTTGCAGGTTTAACCTTCAGCCACGGCCAGGGGCGGCTGGTGACATTTGAAAATGGTAGGGCGTAAAATAATTTTCATACTGCACTGCGGATTGCGAGTGTAGCGAGCAAGCCGGAACAACTTAATAAGGGTTTCGGGGGGTTCTAGCCACGAGAGTGGACAAATGGCGCATTTTCATACTTTAAATCATAGTACCAACACTTCTCACCAGGGCTGCTCTACCTTAAATAAATTAAGACTGTATCAACCGTTCTCACCAGGGCTGCTATACTTTAAACCAGAGAGTACCAACAACTGTTCTCACCAATGCTGCTATACTTTAAATAAGACAGTACCAACACTTCTCAGCCAGGATGTCATACTTTAAATCAGAGAGTGCCAGCAGTTGTCATCAGGGCTGCTAAACGTTAATTAAGAGAGAACAACGTGTTTCTGCGTCAGTGTTTCCCCCTTTGTTCAGCAGCATAAAGCAATATTATAGCCAGAGCTCCTACACCCCTCCTTCCTACCCGCACTGCCTGCCCCTCCTGCCCCCACTCCGTGGCAGACCCAGCAGCCGCTAAGTGCTCCTTTCCGCACATCTTCAGAGGTGGGAAGGTTTCCCCCGATTTGGAGACGGCCCCAGCTCCACTCCCTTCATCTCCTGTCCCCCTCCTCCCTTGGTGCTATGGTACAGGCCGCTGCAGCATTTGCGTGCACACAATGAATATGCCATACCATTACCAAACAGACCACGTCATAACAAGCCAAGATAGGTCATATAGCACAATAAAAAGCAATGGCATGTCATAGCATAGGAAAACCGACCATGCATTTCGGTGTCACATCATGCCATAACTTTTTTAGACCATGCAATACAATAATGCAGGCATTCCATACCGTACCACAGTCTCACCCTCCCCGTCACACCTGCATACTCACATGCATCTCTCCCCTCGCACTACCTCTGCTTGTTACCAGCGGCTGCCTGAATGCTCGAGGGAGGGGGAATAAAACAACAAACAAAAATAAAAACCTACCTGAGTGCCGCACCGCCTTTGCTCCTGGCCGGTCATGCTGTCCTGCTGCAGGAACCTCGAACCAACAATGGCGCCTTCACGATTCCAACCGCAGCACTGGTGGGTGGCAATTCCTCTCAGCCAATCCTGACGCTGCCAGCAGCACCAGGATTGGCTAAGGGCACAGTTACTACTCGCCCGCCTGCCCATTAGGAGACTGAGGTTTGAGCCTTTGCTCAACCCTCGCTCTCCTAATGGGCATGCGCCAGTAGGGCAGACAGTAGTGCGCATGAGTGGGCAGGGTGCCCTCCGTCCCCACTCATGCGCACTTGTGCTGCTGCCTGTTGCTCCTGGTTTGACTATCATGTCAGTCAACATGACGTCGGACCGGTGGGCGGTCCGACGTCATGCTGACTGACATGATTGTCGGTTTGTTCTCCCCCGGGCCGCGGCGTCTTTGAATTTAAGTAAACTGATTCAGTTTACTTAAGTTCAAAGACGCCAGCGCTGCGGCCGGGCGGGGGGGCTACACCCCAATGGACGCACCGCGCCTGGTCACGGCTCCTGTTCTGCTGCCGGCACAGAGGCACCGCAAGGCGCCCTCTGCCCCGCATTTTGTCCTTCCGCCCCCACTTTTATCCCTGTCAAAAGGTAACCAACTCTCACTCTTTCAGCCTTTTATGAGCTATGAAAGGTACCTTTCAGTGGCTCGGAGGGAGGAGCCGCAGCACAGGAGGGGTCCTGCATAATACAGCTTCAGAAGCACGTTTATCTCTTGAGTTTCAAATCCAGCCACCTGCCCCATAACTGCTCTGAATGCGGTAATGAATACCATTCTGGGGCCTCAATGCAAAACAAGAGAGGGTCCCTGAATTATGACATTTAAGAAGAGAAAGGCAGGGTACAATTGATAAACAACAGAAAACCGCTCCTTAACATTTAATTAATAATCGGGTGGTACCTCAAGCATCAAAAATAATCAAAAATACATTGTCCTACAGTTCATTAGTTAATATTCTTTTTATTTATCAAAAATATTTTTGTATATTCATTTTTCAAGTGGTATAAATAATCTCGATAATATAGCAGCCCAAAAAACAAGTTAAACAATAATCTCAAACAACATTAACTCTGGGCGCAGGACTACGCTACGCTCACGGAGCGTGCGTAGTTTGCACGACTATGCGCTACGCGAATTGCACGTAGCAGGCATTTTTTGCTTGCTTGCGGTCCTCAACGTCAAGTTGGCTATCCCGAGCGAGCAAAATAACATCCCAGCGAGACTTTTTCCTTGTTCGTAATTGGCAACGTCAAGTTGCCGACCGCGAACATGGAAAATAAACCTCCCGGCGAGATTCTCAACGCGGGGAGGTCAGGTTTCTCATTGCGAGTGGTTGCTTATGCTCGCGATGAGGAACCACCAGTCCACGTTGAGAAAGCTGCCGCTTGAGTACAAATCTACTCGTGCGGCAGAAAACTACCCCTTGCACTGTGCAAGATGCGGTTTGCAATGATTGCGCAGTGCGGACAAGCATCTGGCACTGTGCAATCAGTGCAAACAGCATTTGCTCTACCTCACTACGCAGTTCGCGTAGGTTTGCGTAGTGCACTTCGTGTAGCTACGCGTAGCGCTACTACCCGAACTACGCCCATTCTGGGGCCTGTCCTGGGAGTATGGCCTTGTGTATTTCTTACGTTAAGGACATTTCAAAGTGCTGACGTTATCAGATCAGTGACAGAGGCACGGGGAGATTATGGTTTGCCGAGGATCAAACAGTTTGTTAAGTAGTGGATCTGAGTATGCATGGTAGATACTGATATTTACCATTGGTGTTTCAAAGTTTAACACTAGTTCATTCTGTTTGATACCAGAGTTCTTCATGTCCTTTTCTCAAACGTTGCAATAGCGAGCAGTGAAGGCTTACTCAAGGAGGTGCTAAAAGGATTAGAACTCAAATAGGGTATAAATAGCAACCACTCCCAAAAAAACTCAACCTACGGCCGAGGTTAAGGGTGCCTGATTTATGGGATGGTGATTTAGAATGAAACTGCTAAAATTACACTACACAGCGCTTACTCCCCTTGCTACTCAACAAACATCTTCTGATGGCTACGTGTGCTTAAAGTGTCTTTGCTCACACAATGTGCCTCCACGCATGCACAACGTCCTGCAAATTGTTGACAGAAAGTTGGCTACCCTATTCCCAAAAGAGTGTCAGAGAAGGGGCCAGAAAACACTATATGAATGAGTTTACTTCCCACATAATTGTAAATTTATAGGCATCATAGACAACTACTCATGCACATATCAGAGCACTGCACCTATACTCAAGTGGATCTGTTGTAAATAGTAATAAAGGGTCAGCCCCATTTTTTCATGGTGAGTAGGAAGGGTGCAAGTTAAGCATAAATATTTTTACATTAGACAAGTCTGTCACTTTATTCCTAATTGTACAAATGCAAAAATGACACAGTGTATAAAAACATAGGTTTGGGAAAGAAAGGCATAAGTTATGGTTTACATAAATACCATACACTCCTACATGTAATGTACCCAGTTATGCTTTACACCTATGAGCTACTGACATATGCGAATTGGCAAACCACTGTAATTTACGCTCATGGCATGCACAGGCGTAACACACACAGTGCATACAGTGCATACATTACACACATACATACATAATGCCATTTTTCGTCTGCTAGTGTGACTCGGCCGATTGCATTTCGGCTGCAGGTGCTGTCCACGCTCTTAGTGAAGAACATTGAGGAAGAGAAGGCAGACAAATGCAATCTCCCCAGCACAAGCCGGCGTCGACCCGCACATTAAATGTGCACAAGGGCCGGGTTGAAACTCCTGCTTCTGGCTGTGGGAAAGCCCTCCGGATGTTTTCGGTGGACGAGAAGGTGGGCTGGGTCTCGAAACCTTTTTGGTCAACGCCATTTCATCTCTCCGCTGGTGAGTTAAGGCGGCGCTCTTTGCTGTGGGCCATGTTGTTGTGGTGGCGAGGCCTTCTTTTTTTGAGCTGTTGTGTTTTTGTGCTGCATTATTGGAATGTGATGCGTTGCTACAGTGTGGATGTTGTGTTGCGTTGTGTTTTATTTTGTTGTGCCCTGTTGTGTTTTGATCGTGTGTGTGTTGTTGGGTCACGTTCTGTAGTTTACTTAGAATTTGTCATAAATGCTGTTCCGTTTCCAGCCACATTTGACATTACAGCTGCAGTCGATACTGTGGATACGATATTGTTGCAGGATCCTGTAACCCCAAACCCCCTCATTGGCATTACTGCCTCACAGACTCTTTTGCAAGTTGTTTCGTCCCTCATATACTGGCTGTTCAGAGCCTTATTTTTACATCAAATCAAATGTTACACCCGTTTATCTATGTGTAATTCTGTGTTTTTCTGATGCCCCTATAGGTCAATTCATGCTCCCTGGGTTGCAGTGCGCACTTGCCTGCATAGCGTCAAATCTTGTTCAGTGGAGTGGGCGCTACCTTGACTAACTTGCATGGAAAGTTCCACTTGACTGCGCAATGTATTTCTCATAGAGCGCGAGCTCAGGCGCGAATGACATATTTTACAGTAACCATATTAATTTCGCTTTCTTCATAAAGGTGAAGATTTTTCTCTGTCTTCGCATTAATTAGCAGATTGGGGACAGCGTGTCCTGAACATCTCCAGATCAGCACGGAATCAGTCACGCTTCATCACTTTGGAGAAGTGTGGCTCACCGGTTAGAGGCGGCAGACCCAGAAGCAGAGGTCGGCCCGGGACCAGGGTTCAACTCCCGACGCGGCAGGGTACAGAACCAATGTCAGCGGTCTCGATAAATCTCGCCTCGGTGCCTCTCTAACCATGGGTCCCACGCTGCAACTCTGGGCAATAGCTTGCTTAATCTACACAACGGCCCCCTCGCTGCCGGGGATGCCTGGCTTCACCTTGGGGATGCCCAATAGGGAACATTTCACAGGGAAAGCCAGGACGGGTTCCCCAGCGGCACACAGCGCCAAGGAATCCTGGGGTGAACGTGCGTTCTACAAATTCATACGAACATAACATAACATCACTCTCTTTGTTTCTTTCAAACACTTGTCTTGTCCTTGGACTCCCGGTAGAACAACCAGCCTCTGATGTCACAGGAATCACAGGTCCACCTCGCCCACTAGCTCTGCATACAGAAATTGTCCTACTCCCCCTTGCTCCTTAGCACAAATATGCCTGTTGGAATAGATTGTCCTCTTCATGGTTTGCAGTCGTGGTCCCCTGTCCTGAGTGCCCGAATGACTGCTTCTAGCCTCCTCAAGTTTAATTTTGGCCCTGGCTTCATGCTAATTTAGCGTGTCGGCACAGACGTAGGCCTGTTTCTTGATATTAGTATGGCCCTGGATATGTCCTGTGACCTGGAGGGGTGCACCAAGTGTGGTGTGCCCTCATTGAGGGTCAGGCCTCTACTGCCCTTGAATGCAGCACACATAGAAAGAGGCAGTAATGAGGAGAAACAGAGATATTTCTCCTCGTTGAGCCTCTATCGGAAAGGCGTAGCATTTTGATGCGTTCCCAGGTTTACCAATTCTGGCACATCTGGGAATGTGTCAAAATCCATGCATGGGAAAACCCACATTCCACCCATGGAACGCCTTCCTAAGGCAGAGTAAAGCAAGGCAGCGACTCGCGCTGCCTTACGTTATTCGAGATTTACCAAGCAAGGCAAGGCCAGTTAAGATGCTATTGTACTGTTTGGTAAATTTGACTTAAGTATTGCGTTGCCCATGCAGCACCATGCGTGATGCACGGGCAATGCAATACAACAATGAATCTGGCCCCAAATGCCTTGATTTCAAGGGACATCATAACAGTGACTTATTTATTTGCTATAAACATTTCACACCAGTCGAAAATAAACTTCAAAAAGCGCGTGGCCTATGGATTGATAATTCAGTCCCTTCAGATTGCAACATATGAAAAGCATAAAGAGAAAGTTGATGGTGTATGGAGACCCTTTAAGGCACGTTATGCACTACATGGTAATGGTTAAGTGGGAAATCCACAAATAAAAGTACAGTTTTTTTGTAGTATCCCCTCAAAATTTGGTTGCAATTCAATGTGACTGGGCCAAAATGGGGAATAACATGCAGGAGGTGGAATTACTGCCTCTGTTTATACGTTTCCCCCCCATTACCAATTTTTGGGCCAAATATCGAACACATATTCAACCTGCATCTGGAAGGTGGTATAGTGCCTGGGGTTTACCTCTCCTGGTAAATCTGTGTGGAATAAAATGGTGCCATTTATAAGCTCCCAGTTTTGTCCAGAAATGGATTACTATGCAATTCCTTATCTGGTCCTTTTGCTTTTGTGCAGCCCGCACCCTGAGGTATTTAACGCTGCTTTCAAGGGATGATGAAGGATGTGAAAAAGGTAATTGCTTGGGATCACACAATGTGGTCAAGTGGAAGCAGGATTGATACAAGGTTTTCTCTTTTCATGGTGTGATATTTGGTCCCTACATGATTATGCGTTTCTCTCACTCGTTTTAGATGAAAGCTAAATGAAACTTGCAAAGTAGCATACATTGTTTGACGTTCAGTTACTAGCTTCACAGTTCACACATTACTGCCAGCATGATATTACAAAATCATTACATACTAGGACTGCCTTTTAATTTGAATTAATCTGAGGCCTGCTGTGCAACACACTGCTTGCTTCTTCTGTCGTCGGCTGATTAGCGCTGCGGCTGCGCAGTATGCTGAGATGGGCTGTGGTCGAAAGCACTGATCACTGGTCTGACTTGGAGTCAGGACACACACGACGATTCCCCAAGGAGGGATGGGGACAGGGTGGGCGGAATTTGCGTAGTCGCACTACGCAAAATTCCGCAAAATGGTAAAAAATCTCAGCGAGCACGCAAAAGTTAAGCAAACACAGGGAATTGCTTGTTCCACCTATCCGCGATGCTTTTTTCCTGTTCGCGAACACTGTTTGCGTGTTCGGGGAGAAATATCTTGCGAACATGCATGAAAGCGCGAACAAGCAAAAAATTCCACTAAGTCGCGAATTGCAGAATTTTTGGCAATTCCAGGTTCTCCGTGGAACACAAAATTACCCAAATTCCACAAATTCCGTGAACGCAACGGAATTTACCGCCCAGGCCTACTAATAATATGTTATGCAAGCAGTCATCGGTGGGGCACTAGTGCTACTATGATTGACTGGGGTGACCTGTAAATTACGCTTTTTGGCGGTGTGCGACTCATAATAACGGGGACGGCCACGCCATCCAATCTGAAATATTTACGCACACAGTCTCATGCAATATCAGCTCTTTACCAGGGAAAACTTAGTGAGCAGGCAGCAGTTAATATCACTTGGAGACACGGCCCTGACAAATAAGTGCCAGTGCTAAGCACTGGAAGCCACTGGCACAAATTAAGCAGTGGTTCCAATATGCTGTGAGATGACTTTCAATCCCAAAAGTCCTGTGTGAGATCCAATGATTATGCAACGCAGTGTACCGATGATAATATCTTCTTTATTGAGACTGTATCTGTAGAGTCCCCATTCACATCCTAGTATCAACACAACTGACATTGAATCCCACATACCACTTTAGCAACCACCCCACATTCCAGATCTTAAAATCATAACATAGAAACAGAACATCATATCACCTCCCTCATCCACTATTACAACAACAAATATAAAGAGACTCTTTAACATGTAAAACAAAAACCATATTGGGTTGCAACATGGTTATAAAGGAAGATAACATAAAATACAAAATATATGGCGAGGCAAGTGTAATTTTATAATCACAAGGCGCAATTAATACCCGTTTTTTATACAATCTTGTAGGTAAAGAGGCACCTTCCTCACCCGCTGAGGTCTAGCAACACTTGTGTCTTCCCGAGTTGTACAGGGTCTTCCTCTGAGGGGTAAAACCTGGCCACCATGTTCAAGTTCCAAATTCTATGGTCATTTGTTTTGACCACATTTGTGAACAACTTAACAACTTTGAATGGTTGACAATACTTGAAAATCTTCCCTTCCTTTCGAGGAGACTTAATTTTTGTCCAGTCCCCCATGTGCACCACTGTACTCTTGACAGTTTTGCATACATCATACCACTTTTTCCTTTCACTTTTCTCCATTTTTTCTTTCCCCCCTTCAGCTTTTCCAACTTGGCCCCCCACCACTTTCCTTTTCTCATAAACACATTGGAATCACTTCAGAATTAGCATTTGAATAATTGGAAAGGAGCTGCCACTGTGGAAGAATGCGGGGTAAAGCAATACTCACACACTTTTTCTCATCGCTGTTTCCCAGTTTGCCCCACACATCAGGGCTTATTGTAACATTTCTTCAGCACCTTTATAAACATTTACACCACACCATTACTTTCTGGGTGGTATAGAGCCGCCTTCTTATGTTTTATACCTCTTCCTTTCAGAAACTCCTCAACCACGCCAGAAGTGAATTGAATACCATTGTCAGAAAGCAATGTTAACGGGTAGCCTTCTTTCTCAAACAATTCTTCCAAGAATTCCTTGATCACTCCAGACTCAACTGAACTCACAACATTAATCTCAGGCCAACGTGAGAACATGTCCACACACACAAGAACATATCTGTCATCGGACTTAAATTTCACAGGACCAAGGATATCCAGAGCAATATCAGTCCAAGGCCCACTTAAGTCCAAGGACCACTTGCCTGCTCCCTTTACACCATAAATTGTGTCCTAGATTTCAACACTTTGTCACTACGTGAGCAATCCACACAATTCCTTACCTCTGTCTCCATAAAAAAGTCCATGGCAGGCCACCAACAGCAAACACAACAAGATGATGGATGGAGTGCTGAAGCTTCTCAACCACTCACACCCAGTCAACAGATCTAGGTTTAATCCATTGATCTTTTGCTCACTATGCCACCCCAGTTTGGAGCCAGCCATAAGCAAATCACCCCACCAATACCCTTCTCTGTCCCTCTCAATACCCATGTGCCTTGTGTGAGCGTTCTCACCCAAATTCTTTTTTAACCTACCTGGTGGAACAAGCATACTACCCCTCATAAGCAAATCATCCACAACAACCAAGTCCTCCTTGACTTGCCAGAATCCGTTCACAATAACCCCACACGTTTATTTAACACCAACCAGAAGACACCATCCTCATGACCTCCTGCAAAGCACTGTCGTCCCTCAGACCTTCCCTCCAGTCTTCTTCTGAAACAATGCCCTCAATGATCAAACACACATTGATCTCTTCTTCATGATGTTCTCCACTGAACTAATCACCTTCGTTTTAAATTTCACTCTCTGTGTCACCCAATATAGATAAACAGTCTGCTAAAATATTGTAGGCACCCGGTAAATAGGATATATTAAAATCAGATTCTTGCAAGGTGACAACCCACTTGCGGATTCTGTGAGAGACAAAATGTATGCTCTTCGTTGAAAACATTTCCCTAAGGGGCTTATGATCCATCTTGATTTCAAATTTCCTTTCCCCAAAACACTTCCTCAACTTACACACTACCCAGAACACACCTATCACCTCTTTTTCCACCACAGAGTAGTTAAGCTCTGCACTCTTCACCTTGGGAAGATAATGCAAATCTAACTTTTTGGGACACATTTCATACTGTAGAATCTATGTCAAAGAGATAAGGAAGGTGCTCAAAAACTTCTTGCCCCTCCAGTCCAAGGCAATGCATTAATAACGATGACTTCCTCTCTGCACTGTGGGAAGTCTTACACACACAGGCATAATGACTGAACACTTTCTTGCATTTTTGCCACGCAATGGGGGAGTTGCCTGGGGATGAGAGAAAATAATGGGGACACTGTAACATTTTGCATGTTCACAAATTACCCCAACAAAACCACACTCTAGAATGCACCAGTAATACATTTACAATATCACCAAGAGTGTCACCATGCCAGAATAAAAATTTGTATGTCTCCTCTGCAAAATTAAGAAAAAACGTAATAGCTGTCACACCCAAAATAATGACAGAAAGCTGTGCTCACAACAGTACTTTGTTAACAAACAATGTGGATTTCACCAACAGTCTTGAAGGCCCAAATGGTGCACGTATCACCTAAGGCTCCAAGAGCCGGTGACACAATTTACAAGACCCAAATGGTGAGCGTATCACCAAAGACACACCCGAGCCTCAAATGGTGAGTGTATCACTGAAGGCACACTCGAATACACACACTTCACAAGGTCCAAATGGTGAGCGTATCAAGACACTCTCAAATCCACACTAGAGCTTCTCGTTTATCGAAAGATGCAAGGCTGTGCGGCCGGAATCCACTGTGACAGCTTTAAGCAGGTTGTCAGGCAACAGGGACGCTGGCATGCACTGGTAAAGGCAGGTTGCCAGACAACAAGAAATGTTGGCACACAAGAGGCCGAGACCACAACATCAGCGCCTCCGCGAAGGTCGCTGAGCAAAAGCAATCGTAGTCACATGCCACTCCACAAAGTCAGCTTCTCAACGTAGGTTGCTGGGTAACTGCAGTTGCAGTCGCCCACCAAGCTGTCATGTCCCAGATTGTGAGAGCGCTGCATGGCAATCCAGCAGTCATGTGCACAGCCACCATTGATTTCTCAAGCCTTCTCGAGTCCGAACGAGTGCAGAAGCCGGCGAATAAACAAAAGCCGAAATACAACAAGATCGGCATCTGTGATGTCCATAGCAGAGGTACAGTTTCCTCTTCAAATGAAGTACTTCAGAGCTAAATTTGTACCAAGTGCCACCAGTAGTGATGAGATCTGCACCAAAGTAAAACTCCATCCAACGTTCAAAATGACCCAAAATGGGGTGGTAGGGTTTCAAGCACGTCGCTCATCGCCAAATGTGAGATTCAATGATTAAGCTGCGCAGTGTTCATATGATAATGATCTTCTTTATTGAGACTGTATCTGTAGAAACCCCATCCACATCGAAGTACCAACACAACTGAAGTAGAATCCCACCTACGACTTTCCACATTAGCAACCACCCCACATTCCAGATCTTAACATCATTACATAGAATGCAGAACACCACACCCTGATTAAGCACTCCCACAAAATTCAGTCAAAGAAATCAAAATATCAGTGTAGGAAAGTTCTCCTTTTTGACATGGTCACCCCCACTTTTTGCCTGGTATTCGATGCAATTTTGACAGAAGTGCACTGGGTTCAAGCTACCCAGGTCTCTTTCCCTAAAACTGTACAATTGATCCCCCAATTGGCAATACCTTTAGCACCCCCAGGAAGTCCCTAATAAATGGTACCCATGGTACCTAAGGCAAGGAGGCTAAAGAGGATCCCTAAAGATGCAGCATGTATATTGCCACCTTAAGGGACTGCCAATGCAGGCTGCCTGACATGGTGCGGAGAAAAGTGACGACATGACATGGCACACCCCCTGTGTGCCAGGCATACAGACACTGCATGCAATATGTCACCCCTTCAGCAGGCCTTACAGCTCTAAGGCAGGTTGCATTATATTGCATGTGAGGACATATCGGCATGAGCAGAAATGCCCCTGTGATGTCCAAGTCAATTCTTAGATATTGCAAGTGAACAAGTAAGCCATTTTAAGTACATGTCCTGGACACTGGTAATTATGAGTTCCCCTGCTACATGATGGCTCCACTGAAACTAGAGATGTTTGGTATCAAACATCTCATATTAATAAGCCAACACTGATTCCAGTGATGAATTAATTAATACATGCACCTAGAGGGCTCCTTAGAGGTGAACATCGACCACTAGTGTACTGGCTGACTGATGTAGACCATCCTGCCACCACAGACATGTTTCTGACGGAGGTGAGAGCCCGTGCTCCCTGAGGGCAGAAACAGTGTTTGCTCTGGATGGAGGTGTTGTCACCTCCTCCAAGCAGGATGGCTAAGTAATCAGCATATCAATGCTGAATGCTTCCAAGGCCTCTGCCACCTTTGAAATGTGACCTAAGGCTTCCCTCGACAGGGGAAATACCACCACCTGCCCCTGGCACATTTGGCAGCAGGTCAGCCTGGAAAATTAGTTAGTCTGGAGGCATGTTCCCCATCAGGCATGTTTCACACCTAAGGTGGGCTACCTGCTGTGAACATGAAACTTCGAATTCCACCATCTTGGTTCTGGTGGAATTAGGCTCAGTGGGTCAGGGTTATGCCCACTTCCCACAGAAAGTGGTCATGTAGGGGGTGTAGTATGCTTAAAGCTAAGTAGCCCATTGGCTACTACCTGCTACTCCCCTTAATGCCCGGACATTTGAGTATTTAGGAGGCACTCCTAATGCCAAGAACTTAGAATCAACAGATCCAGAAGAAGAGGACAAAGAAGAGCAGACTGCACCAGTCTCGACGATCGTGAACGAGTGACTCATCCTGCAGCTGAGCAACTATCAAGAACCCCTGTAGAATGCCAGCCATTTGCAAATTGCCAGCAACTTCCCTTGGAGTAAAAGAGCTACTGCCCTGTAGTCTGCAGGCACCAAGCAAGCAGAGTCCGGTTTACCGTGCTGCCACTCCAAGGCCAGCCCGATGCAGCAGTAACCCAGGAAGAAGTACCTTTGAAGGTTGGATCTGTCTCACTACCGAATGAGAGGACACCAGGACCGACTGGAGCCGCACAGGACCAATACCCATGCTACTGGACACCTTGCAGCAACCAGGGCCTGTTTAAGTCCAGTCGGGACTCTAACAGCACAGAGACTGAGCAGCCATCGAGGGATGTCCGCACCACAGAGACCCAAATTACAGTTTAGCCCAGCTGTCCTGATTTTTGCACCCTTAACTGGAAAGTCAGACAACTGCAAGGCCCTAGGACGTACACAGCTCAGCTGACCTTTCCATTCTGCACTCAAGCGCCCCGCCCCGGGTACCGATGAACCAGCTGTGCCCCATTGTTCCCAGGACCCTTGTGACCCAAGCCCCCCCCCCCCCCCACATTGGGAGCTCACAAACTTGTCTCCAAGTCCCCCTCTGCAACCTGTTTCCAGGTGGCCCCACTTCTTTCCACCAACATAGCGCCCAAAGCTACCAACCCGACCAGCACCTATGCAACCGGATACCCCAAAGCAGGTAATGAGTGAATGTTCATGGTACTTTGGACCTTGGCTCCCTACAACCCTAAGTCCCAAAGAAGACCCCAGAAACAGACTGTAAATAAATGTATGCAACATATGCTTTTTCTCCTTTAGAAAAGCATTGCTCCGTAAAGACACATTTACATTTAAGTGAACTGTTTACTTACCTTTGAAATTCAATATTTAAAAAGTGATAATATGTTCTTGGTATCAACATTTATATACAATTACGACTTACTTTTCTAAATTGGCCTCTGATTTATTCTTGAGTGTGTGTCTCATTTATTGCCTCTGTGAGTTCAATAGATGCTTAGCACTTCCCTCTGATAAGCCTAATTTGCTCGCCCACACTACAACTAAAGAGATAGTGTTATCATTTTTGCCTCTGTAAACCAATAAGGGTTGCCTGGATCTTTACACAGTGTACCTCGTTTTGGTCCACCATCTAAACAGCCAGCTTCCTACAATCAGCATCCTGACTCTTAAATGAATGTGGTTATGCTGCAGGAAATGCAAATGACCCTTTTTCCACTGACCTTCAAATGGTTTGCAAGATATCAAAACAGTTTTGCACATTACATATCCTGCTTATCGCAATCTCTGCTAGAAATTAAAGTTTGCCTTTAATTGTTTGAGATTGAAACTCCTGGAATTCAGGATGGTAACTAGTCATAATATCAAATAAAAAATATTGAATGGACAAAATATAGATATTTTAATATCGAGTGGACAGGATATTGACTTGCAAAAATAAAATGGTTAAGAATATCGACATGCAGGTAAGAAATATTGATTTTAATAATATCGAAGTTAGTAAATATAGATTGTCAAAATATTGTTGTTAATAATATTGTTTTTTTTGTGTTTTGTATGTTAGTATTTGTGTTAAAAGTATGTATATATTTTGTAATAAGTGTTTGAATTTTTAAAAAGTAATTCATGATATGTGAATTTATCCGTAATTTAATTGCGTAGCAGGTTGTGGGTTTATAGGGGAATAGGGTGGGAAGTAATTTAATTATAATATATTTTTAAAGAATTATTCAGAATTAATTATATGTTAATTACTTTTTGCGTAATTTAATCCTGTAGTGGGTTGATAGGGGAATTGGGTGGGAAGTAATTTAATTGAAATCAATTAAATATTTTATTAGTAAATAATTTAGTATTTAATAATTTATATTGTTAAGTTAATGTATTAATTAATTATAAATTGATCAATAACAATTAATACATAATTTATGTTAATTGTGTTAATGTTTTTATTGATTAGTTATCTATTAATAATTAATTTGTAAATATGTTAACTGTGTACTTTTGTTATGAGCGGGTAGAGGGTTGATAGGGGAGTAGGGTGGAAAATAATGTAATTTTAATATAATTTTGATTATTTTTATATATTATTTATTAAAAGATATTTTATAGTGTTAATTGTGTGAATTAATTTAGATTTGATGGTTATTCATTTTATTGTTCATTTTATTAGTTAATTAATTTATTGTTAATTAACTATGTTAATTTATTAATATTTTACAATATTGAAGGTGACGTTTATAGGGGAAAATTGTAGGAGGTAAATTAATTTTGAAAAATTCCCACCCGCTATCCAACACTTTCCCTACTGTTGCATTCGCTGGAGTGGGAATAGTAATTTTTACCCTCCCGCTCTCCAACACTTTCTCTACTGTTGCACTCACTGGAGTGTGAATAGTAATTTTTACCCACCCGCTATCCAACACTTTCCCTACTGTTCACTCGCTGGAGTGGGAATAGTAATATTTACCCTCCCGCTATCTAACACTTTCCCTACTGTTGCACTCGCTGGAGTGTGAATAGTAATTTTTAACCTCCCGCTCTCCAACACTTTCCCTACTGTTGCACTCCCTGGAGTGGGAATAGTAATTTTTACCCACCCGCTATCCAACACTTTCCCTACTGTTGCTCTTGCTGGAGTGGGAATAGTAATTTTTAACCTCCCGCTCTCCAACACTTTCCCTACTGTTGCACTCCCTGGAGTGGGAATAGTAATTTTTACCCACCCGCTATCCAACTCTTTTCCTACTGTTGCACTCGCTGGAGTGGGAATAGTAATTGTTACCCACCCGCTACCCACCATTTTCCCTACTGTTCCACTCGCGGAGTGGGAATAGTAATTTTTATCCACCTGCTATCCAACACTTTCATTACTGTATCACTCGCTGGACTGGGAATAGTAATTTTATCCACTACGCTATGCAACATTTTCAGTATTGGTATATTTAATGTAGTGTCCATCAATCAATCAATCAATCAATCATTTTGTAAAGCGCACTACATACCCGCGAGGGTCTCAAGGCACGGGGGGGGCGCTACTGATCGAACAGCCAGGTCTTGTGTATCCTCCCGAAGGTCAGCAGGTCTTGGGTCTGTCGTAGGCTCAGTGGGAGGGTGTTCCATGTCTTGGCAGGGAGGTGGTTGTTCTTCGGATACGCGGGACAGTGGCGAGGGAGAGGTCGGTGGAGCTTAGCTGGCGGGTGGGGATTTAGAAGGAGAGCCTTCTGCTGAGGTAGGCTGGGCTAGTCTTGTGGAGTGCCTTGTGTGCATGGGTGAGGAGCTTGAAGAATATCCTCTTGACGGGGGAGCCAGTGCAGGTTTTTCAGGTGGGAGGTGATGTGGCCGTGGCATGGTACGTCAAGGATCAGTCGGTGCCGAGGCGTTTTGGATGTGTTGTAGTCGTTTGATGAGCTTGGTCGGTAGAGGGCATTTCTGTAGTCGAGTCTGCTGCTGACGAGGGCCTGGGTGACTGTCTTTCTTGTATCTGTCGGGATCCATCTTTAGATCTTGCGGAGCATGCGGAGGGTGTTGAAGCAGGAGGGGGAGACGGCATTGACTTGCTTGGTCATTGAGAGCGTGGAGTCGAGGATGATTCCCAGGTTGCGTGCGTGGTCAGTTGGTGTCGGGGCTGTCCCCAGTGCCATCGGCCACCAGGAGTCGTCCCAGGCTGAAAGGTTGAAGCTGAGGATGAGGACCTCCGTATTGTTCGAGTTCAGCTTCAAACGGCTGGTATTCATCCAGTCGGTGATGTCCTTCATTCCTTTGTTGAGGTTGGCTTTGGTGATGATGGGGTTCTTGGTGAGGGAGAGGATCAGCTGAGTGTCGTCGGCGTAGGAGATTATGTTGAGGTCGTGCTGTTGGCTACGTGTGCGAGCAGGGCCATGTAAATGTTGAACAGCGTCGGGCTGAGGTAGGATCCCTGGGGTACACCGCAGATGATCTCGGAGGCTTTGGAACGGAATGGGGGGGGAGGCAGATGCTCTGGTTTCTGCCGGAGAGGAAGGAGGTGGGCCATTCCGGAGCCTTGTCGCGGATCCCTGCGGCGGGAGGCGTGCGCGTAGTGTGCGGTAGCAGACAGTGTTGAATGCTGCAGAGAGGTCTAGGAGGATGAGTGCTGCGGTCTAGCCATTGTCCAGCAGGGTCTTGATGTCATCGGTGGCGGCGATGAGGGCAGTCTCGGTGCTGTGGTTGCTGCGGAACCCTGACTGGGAAGGGTCCAGGATTCAGTTTTCTTTGAGGTATCGGGTTAGCTGTCTGTTGATGGTTTTCTCAATGACCTCGGCCGGGAAGGGGAGCAGAGAGATGGGCTGGAAGTTCTTAAGGTCTCTTGGGTCTGCCTTAGTGTTTTTGAGTAGGGCGTTGATCTCAGCGTGTTTCCAGATCTCTGGGAAGGCCGCGGTCTTGAGGGAGAGATTGATGACATTGCTTAGGTGGGGTGCGATGGATCTGCTTGCTCTGTTGAAGACGTGGTGTGGGAATGGGTCTGACAAAGAGTTGGAGCGGATTGTGAGCATGGTCTTGATGGTGTCATCGATGCTCACGCTGGCCCAGGCGAGCAGGGGGTCGTGTTAGATGGTGTGCGGAGGGTCTGTTGTGTTGCTGTCTGTTGGGGCTGTCTAGGTGTTGAAGCTGTAGTGGATGTCTGCTATCTTGCGATGGAAGAAGGTGACGAGGGAGTCGCACAGGGCTTGCGACGGCGGGATGTCGTTGGTGTTGGTTGGAGAGTTCCTTCATGATGTTGAAGAGCTCCTTGCTATTGTGTGCGCTGTTGTCGAGGCGGTCTTTGAAGGAGGTCCTCTTGGTCGCCTTGATGAGGTGGTGGTGGTTGCGGATGGTGTCCTTGTGTGCTGCGTGGCTGTCCGGAGTTTGGTCACTGTGCCATTTCTTCTCTAGTTTCCAAAAGGCTTGCTTGGAGGCTAGAAGTTCTGGGGTGAACCAGCTGACCCTCTTGCTGGTGTCTCTGTGGGGGGGTTTCTTCAGCGGGGTGAGGGTGTTGGCGCAGTCTTAGATCCAGCGTCTGTGGGCTGCGTCGTCGGTGTTGGAGTGTTCGGTGGGTGGGCTGAGAGCGAGGTTTGCGTGTAGTTGGTCTCCGGTGATTTTGCTCCAGCAGTGGCGGGGATCTATTGGGTGCGGTGGTGTGTGGTGGGCTTCTGGAAGGCGAAGTGGATGTAGTGGTGATCGGTCCAAAGGAGTTCGGTGGTGTGGCTGACGGAAAATATTATTAAAAATATATATTTATTTTAATGTTTTAACTTATAACATATAATTTATTTTTATATTGATAGCATAGGTTTATTTATATATATTTCATTTCATTTCATTTCAAAAACCTTTATTTCCGCAATATGCCATGAAAAGGAACAATAATAGTAGTAGTAAGCTTTATTCGATAAAAAATCATATCATAAAAGCATTTCATACATTTTTTAAAACATTATAACAGCAATCATCAGCATAAGAACATTTCATAGCAGCATGTTAGATGTGAAGACACCCTCCTGAGCACGGACGCACTTTGGCAATTTGCATTATTTACGGCGGCATTTCCAGGCATTTCCAGGACTGCACCCACTACTTGCCGCACCCGCTCCGCGGGTGCCGCTTCGTCCCTCTGGACACCGGGACACTGTTGAAGGTCTACAGCAGGCTACCGGGTGAGTGTGGTCAGTGGGGCTGCGAGCGTGCAGGGGACTCCATTGCCCAGGAGTCCCTGCAAGACCATTTTCCAACTTCCGGTCCGCTCTCCCCGCTGCCGCCCCCCGCCCCTCTGCTGCTGTGTTAAAAACCCTCACCACTTCTCCTCCTGTGGGACACCCTCCTGAGCACGGACGCACTTTGGCAATTTGCATTATTTACGGCGGCATTTCCAGGCATTTCCAGGACTGCACCCACTACTTGCCGCACCCGCTCCGCGGGTGCCGCTTCGTCCCTCTGGACACCGGGACACTGTTGAAGGTCTACAGCAGGCTACCGGGTGAGTGTGGTCAGTGGGGCTGCGAGCGTGCAGGGGACTCCATTGCCCAGGAGTCCCTGCAAGACCATTTTCCAACTTCCGGTCCGCTCTCCCCGCTGCCGCCCCCCGCCCCTCTGCTGCTGTGTTAAAAACCCTCACCACTTCTCCTCCTGTGGGACACCCTCCTGAGCACGGACGCACTTTGGCAATTTGCATTATTTACGGCGGCATTTCCAGGCATTTCCAGGACTGCACCCACTACTTGCCGCACCCGCTCCGCGGGTGCCGCTTCGTCCCTCTGGACACCGGGACACTGTTGAAGGTCTGCAGCAGGCTACCGGGTGAGTGTGGTCAGCGGGGCTGCGAGCGTGCAGGGGACTCCATTGCCCAGGAGTCCCTGCAAGACCATTTTCCAACTTCCGGTCCGCTCTCCCCGCTGCCGCCCCCCGCCCCTCTGCTGCTGTGTTAAAAACCCTCACCACTTCTCCTCCTGTGGGACACCCTCCTGAGCACGGACGCACTTTGGCAATTTGCATTATTTACGGCGGCATTTCCAGGCATTTCCAGGACTGCACCCACTACTTGCCGCACCCGCTCCGCGGGTGCCGCTTCGTCCCTCTGGACACCGGGACACTGTTGAAGGTCTGCAGCAGGCTACCGGGTGAGTGTGGTCAGCGGGGCTGCGAGCGTGCAGGGGACTCCATTGCCCAGGAGTCCCTGCAAGACCATTTTCCAACTTCCGGTCCGCTCTCCCCGCTGCCGCCCCCCGCCCCTCTGCTGCTGTGTTAAAAACCCTCACCACTTCTCCTCCTGTGGGACACCCTCCTGAGCACGGACGCACTTTGGCAATTTGCATTATTTACGGCGGCATTTCCAGGCATTTCCAGGACTGCACCCACTACTTGCCGCACCCGCTCCGCGGGTGCCGCTTCGTCCCTCTGGACACCGGGACACTGTTGAAGGTCTGCAGCAGGCTACCGGGTGAGTGTGGTCAGCGGGGCTGCGAGCGTGCAGGGGACTCCATTGCCCAGGAGTCCCTGCAAGACCATTTTCCAACTTCCGGTCCGCTCTCCCCGCTGCCGCCCCCCGCCCCTCTGCTGCTGTGTTAAAAACCCTCACCACTTCTCCTCCTGTGGGACACCCTCCTGAGCACGGACGCACTTTGGCAATTTGCATTATTTACGGCGGCATTTCCAGGCATTTCCAGGACTGCACCCACTACTTGCCGCACCCGCTCCGCGGGTGCCGCTTCGTCCCTCTGGACACCGGGACACTGTTGAAGGTCTGCAGCAGGCTACCGGGTGAGTGTGGTCAGCGGGGCTGCGAGCGTGCAGGGGACTCCATTGCCCAGGAGTCCCTGCAAGACCATTTTCCAACTTCCAGTCCGCTCTCCCTGCTGCCGCCCCCGCCCCTCTGCTGCTGTGTTAAAAACCCTCACCACTTCTCCTCCTGTGGGACACCGTCCTGAGCACGGACGCACTTTGGCAATTTGCATTATTTACGGCGGCATTTCCAGGCATTTCCAGGACTGCACCCACTACTTGCCGCACCCGCTCCGCGGGTGCCGCTTCGTTCCTCTGGACACCGGGACACTGTTGAAGGTCTGCAGCAGGCTACCGGGTGAGTGTGGTCAGCGGGGCTGCGAGCGTGCAGGGGACTCCTTTGCCCAGGAGTCCCTGCAAGACCATTTTCCAACTTCCGGTCCGCTCTCCCCGCTGCCACGCCCCCCTGTTTTACCCGGCCACCCACTTATTGACCTAGTACTCCCGCAGCGCGGGACGCAGCCCGGGGCAAAGACCGGGCTAAGAGCGGGCCGTTTGAGGCCGTTCGAGGACGGAGAGGACTGGACTGGCCCATCTCTTTTCATCTGGTTTACTGGATTCTATAGATTTACTTAGGGTCTTAAGATCCAAACTCGCCATTGTGTTCTTATTGCAATGAATTCAATGGTTACTCGTAGCAAAACATCTAAAGGTGGGTCACAGATTAGCGGTCCCATGGATGATTTTATTACACGTACCAACATAGCTATTGACAAAGAGATATCCAAACTCCAAAACCGGGTTTCGCTAGAATTAGATGCTGCTAGACGATTGTCCCAAGTAATTGCACTTTCCAAGAAATCCTCCCTAGGCCACATAGCTGCTTCTGTCACCCCTGAGCGCCCGGCCCTTCCACATTGTATAATTACTCAGGTCGATGTTCACCATTCCCCGACCCCGGCTACTTGTCAGGTGGCCTTGGAAAATAACGTTGAAATAATTCCACCAATACCATCTAGTATGCCCAACCCAACCTCAAGTGTTCCCTTTTTGAAAAATTTACCTAATATTACCCCAAGTGGCAAGCAACCAAAGAGGAAACGCAATTCTCGCTCTGCTTATTTCCGCAAAAAAGCGAAAATTGCTGTTCCCAAAGATCTGCCTTTAATTAACACCGCAGCACGTAGTGCTGGCGCAGAGCCTACTCTTAATGCGCAGCCACCTAGCGGGGGACAGGAAGGGGTTCCATCCATTCCCTCCACTAATATTCCAGCAGGTGCGGACCCTGAAGTAGATGGGTTAACTAATATTAATAAGGATTTCATAGAGGTGGTATGGGAGACTCTCAAAAAACTGCTGTCACCCCTAGATTTAAGACTTTCTAGGATTGAAAACAACTTGCTAGAAATGGAGAAGAGCATTATTGCTTTGGCCACTCTGGGGTTGAAAACTCTTGAGAACCAGGGCATTACTGCTGCTGACCCAGTGTCACAACCCATTGCACCTTGCACCAACCAAACTTCCTCTAATGTCCCACCCTTAACAAAACCCGTCCCCAAACCTAGGACTGTCACGGTGGAGCAGGCTCGTGAAAAACCAAACGCCCCTCCACGGGACACTTCACGCCATCAGCAAAATTTCAAGCATAAATTACCCAACAGGTCGATTCCTACTGAATCCCAAGTCCCTCCGGCAAAAGACAACTTTAGAGGTGGCTATATTGACCTCCCCCCAGAGGCAAACGACTATGCGGTTGTTCTGACGGGTGTTCCTATGATAGGTGACGGTCAATCTGAAAACCACTGGTCGCTCAAAAATAAAATAATGCACTGGCTAAACGTAAACAGACCAATCCCCAACGGTCGAAGAAGTCGTGTATTAATGGTTCGCAGAACTCCCTGGGTAGGCCCAACGCTGAAATCTATCCCGGGAGACTGCGTAGTAGTGACCTTTGAAGATCCTCACACGGCGCATCACATTTGCATGTGGCCAAATAATGATGACTCCCTAGTTACACCTAAACCAGTATCCTTTTTTTATCCTCCTCGACCAAGTCGAACCCAGGGGGAAAATTGGACACTGGTCCAGCAACATCCATGGCTGAATAAGCCCCGTGGCCAGAAGGAGACCCTACTACATTGGAACGGTCTCTCCACGTACAACAGATTTGGGACCTTAGAGGAGGTGGATTGACTCCCAGTGCACCCAGCTAACCAACTTCGCACAGAAATCTTACCACTGCAGGGGCATGATTCCAAAGATTGCACTGGTTCAGAGTTTGTAATAAATAAAGCGGTGCGACCAACTAGCCTGCGGTTTGTAGGGGAACCCTCCACATCTGATACAATTAAAACTCCTGACAGGGAAGATTGGCGGTACCTACCTTATAGGCCCCACTCTGAAGCTACCTCTATCGAAGCATCAGGTCCTTCTTCTTCTGGTTGCCTTGTGACCCCTAACCAGCAATTTGAGCTACCTGTGAGGTCTCCTAAACTTGAGAATACGTTTGTTTCTCCCAGGCCTATTGTTCTTACCAATGCTTCTTCACCCGGTGACTCTGCCCTAAAAATCTTAAGTTGGAATGTGGCTGGTCTTGATCGTAACTTCAACAATCCTGAATGGAATGATTTCCTGGAACCATATCACATCTGTCTTCTCCAGGAAACCTGGTGCATGGAGCCAAGACACCGAGTGGGATTTTCTACTTTTTTTATCCCCGCTGCCCAGGAACAAGGTTCCAAAGGTCGCCCCTCAGGCGGCCTAATTATTTGGATCAATGTTGCATTGGACTTCAGAGCGAAAGTAAGAAACACCCAGTCACCTGATCTCCAGTGGTTAACGATAACCCACAAAGGGGGAAGAAGTTTGGAACTCTTAAATATCTACCTGAGGGGTGCCAAAGGTGGCGCATCTCATCTACCCTCTACAGGCCTAGACCACAATTTGGCCGCCTGCAGTGTGGACTCTTATGTAATGCTTGCAGGCGACTTCAATTGCTGTTTTGAACCCCTGGCCAGAGAAGACATCTTGGACACTTTTGAGGAGGATTCCAGGAGAGGCATCCCTATTCTTAGCCTTGATCCGATCCCTAAATGGTCGCAAAACGCCATCGAGATTAATGCTCTTTGCATGGAGCACAACTTGCGTGCAGCAAATGGGCGCTCCAAATCTGACCACTCAGGTGCCCATACCTACAACAGACCAGGCCACACATCAAGGATTGATTTTGTGATGCTTAACTATAACCTCTGGCAACATCACCAAGACATGGAGGTTATAGCGTCAAGTGATAGTGATCACAATCCCCTATCACTAACTATCTCATCTCCTTGGCAGGGTGGAAACCAAGGCCCTCCTGGCCATAACTGGAAATCTACCCACGAACTAGCCCCCACAAACTGTAGTAGGCGCCTGAAGTGGGCGAAAGTTTCAGCCGACGAAACAAGGATGGCCCAAGCCGGGACTATCTTGGAAAGAGTAGAGTCTCGAATGGACACCCCAGAGCTAACTGTTACTAAGATTCTACCCCTATACACCGAGACTGTTTTGGCATTGAGTAATTTATTCATTGTTCCCCAATCTACCCGTAGGGGCCCCGCGAAACAAACAGCTAAGTGGTTTACAGGCAAATGCCGCGTAGCTAAGAGGGAACTTGTGGCCACATTAAAATCCAAAAATGCAGCTGATATTAGGGCCGCTAGGAAAACTTATAAAAAAACTCTATCTGTAGCCAAACAGGAATATGATTCTAATTTTTGGGGAGATCTAGTAGAGGCAAGCACCAGGAAGGACGCCAAGGGGTTCTGGGACCTTTTAAGATCCAGGGAAAAGCCGATTGACCAACAGCTCACATGTAACATTCCAGGGGGCGTATGGTTTGACCATTTTTTGAAATTATATTCTGCACCTTCAGGTCCTTTCCAGCCAGGGGTCCCACCCACGGTTTCACTGCCTAAATCTATTTTTGCTCCCATGTGCCAGGCCGAGCTATTTACTAGCTTGGATGTTGAAAGAGCAATCCAATCCATCGTCCCAAACAAAGCGGCAGGTCCTGATGGGATCCCAGGAGATCTAATCAGGAATTACCCGTCTTCCTGGAGTAGATTAATTGCCTCCCTTTTGAATGAGGTATTACTGGGCGGTGCTTTTCCAGACTCCTGGAGGGGCGCTGAAGTTGTACCCATTTTTAAAAAAGGTTCTAGGGACGACCCAGCGAACTACCGGCCAATTAGCTTATTGGATTCTTCCCAAAAGGTGGCAGGAAAAGTGGTATTGGGCAGAATTAGTCAGTGGGCCGATGAAAATAATATCCTGTCAGATCTTCAAGCGGGTTTCAGAGCAGGAACAGGCACAATCGAGCAGACGTTCCGCCTTCTGATGATCTATTGGAAAGTGGTGGTGCTGGGAGGGGGCAGTCTGTACTTGGTCTTCATTGACTTGCGGACTGCGTTCGACCTAGTACCACGAGCACTTTTATGGAACGTCCTCGATGGGTTAGGCCTCCCCCCCTACCTGCTCTCGCTCCTTGTAAAATTCCATGACAGGAATTTTGCCCAAGTTAGATGGGGTACACAGGGAGAGAAAACATCTCGTATACCCGTGGACAGGGGCGTTCGGCAAGGGTGTGTGCTTGCCCCCACTCTGTTTTCTCTTTATATCAACGGAGTGGTGGAGCACTTACTTCAGCAACCATCAGACGCACCCACCCTTGCTGGTAGGAAAATTCCGACGCTCCTGTTCGCGGACGATACCCTCCTTATTTCGAAATCCCCAATGGGCATCCAATCGCTGCTCTCCAGCTTTAAGGCCTTTTGTGATGAAAGGGGTTTGGCCATAAATATAGGGAAAACCAAATTTTTGGTTCTTAATCCGCCCAAAAAAAAGCAATACAAATAGATGACAATATAGATTAATTTTAGCAAAAATGATTTCAGCAAATTTTACCAGACACATTTGGTCAAAATTCATGGATTTAAAACACAATTGATATATGTTAAAATAATAATAATAAATAAATTTCATATGACAATTTTAAAAACATATAAAAGAGACAGTAAGTAGCCGTGAGCTGCCATTCCGGCTCAAGTTCAGGCAATTAGGAGCCACATGGCAGCCAAAAACTTTGAAGCAGCAAATACAATCGGACCAGTTGTGTCGTCTTTTAACATTCTAAATGCCAGCATGCATTGGCGGAAACCTAGGTTTTTACTTAAAGGAACAAGCCAGTAGTTCCTAGCCTTATGATACCCTGGACAAAAAAACAGCACGTGGAGCTCAGTTTCAGTATCACATTTGCAGGCTCTGCAATTTTTCGGGGCAGCGGGTGACCACCTGCTGGTGAAAACTCGCAGTGGTAAAACCCCAAGCCTCCACTGAACATATCATTTTTTTGCTAAAAGTGGATAAATGTCATCAAGAAATTGCTCAAATAAATAAAAATCTTTGATCAGCAAAAAAGAGGCTGTTGCAGAGCCAACTTGAGATTTACATAATGCAACTGTAGGTCTGTCGGCACGGAATATGTTCGTAAGCAGGGTGCGCGACAGTTTTGGCAGCCCTGCTCTGGGTCAGACCATAGCTCAGAGATTTCTAACCTTATGAATTCTTTTCTTATATGTGCAAGCCATGGAATATTCCCTGAAGCTGTAAAGGTCAGTATTTCCTTGAGTTCTTCTCCGTAATATATCAGCTCCGGGGTTACCCAGAGCCTGCGCCAAAATCTCAAGGGTTTTTGAGCTAGCTCTTCATCGATTGGTCTGATTCCCAGATCAAACTTTAGAGCGAGGAGTGGGGTGCAGGACGGTAGTGCTAACAGCCCTCTTAGAAATTTGTTTTTGGTCCTGATGATTTCGGACCTGTTGCAATAGCCCCAGAGTTTGCCCCCATACATAATGGCGCCCCTCGCTTGTGCTTTGTCAACCTCCAATGCTGGTCTCACAGGTTTAATTGTGGACTTATTAGACAGTCTAAGAATTCTGCCCGAGAGTTCAAGCAATTTTAGTTGTGACTTAATCTGCTGGGGCCCCCACGTCAGATGTTCATTAATTGTGACCCCCAGATAGTCAAAAGTGGATACCCTTTCTAGTACCGTTGCCTCTAAACTTGGGTTTGGCCTTGTGGCTCTCGGAGGATTGAAGATCATGAATTTTGTTTTCAAAGGATTGATCTCCAAGCCACGTATGGTGCAGAATTCCTGAAAACCATCCAATATTCGCTGGACACCCATTGGGGATCTAGAAAACAAAAGGGTGTCATCGGCGAACATGATTGCAGGGACCCTTTTGCCTGCCAACTTTGGCGCATCATTGTGCAAGACTCCATTAAGATGCAATAGTATTCCGTTGACATAAAGGCAAAACAGGGTTGGCGATAGCACGCAGCCCTGCCATAGCCCCCTGCCAACAGGGAATCTAGATGAGAGTGTGCCATTTTTCCCACACCTAACTTGGCCAAAGTTGGCCTCATGTAGCCTCATCAGAACAGACAGAAGGTGCATAGGGATGCCAAGATCAAGGAGGACTGCCCAGAGTTTCCCCCGGGGAACAAGATCAAAGGCGGAGCGGAGGTCAATGAACACCATGTAGAGGCTGCCACCCTCTATTATCACTGTTTTTGAATATAAAAGTTGTAGGCGGAAAATTTGGTCCACAGTGGAGGTGTTCTTCCTAAACCCCGCCTGGTACGGGCTAAGAATTGCAGACTCCTCCATCCAGTCCTGCAACCGGTCAAGGATGAGTCTTGCAAAAATCTTCTGGGGGACATCTATGAGACTGAGGGGTCTGTAATTGGATGGGAGCAGAGGTGAGCCATTTTTAAATATAGGCACTATCTCTGCTCCTAGCCAAGTACAGGGAACCCCCATGCCTCCCAGAATTGCATTAAACAAAATCTGAAAGTAGGGGCCCCAGATCTTCGGCTCCTGCTTAAAGAGATCCCCCGGGAGTTTATCCAAACCCGGGGATTTGCCTGAGGCAAGTTTGGAGATGGCATTACATACTTCTGGCACAGTAAACTAAATAACCTCAGGGTGCAGAGTTAGTGCGGACATGGCGGCTAGGTCCTTAGTGTCATCAATGAGTCCCTTGGTGGCATATAGGACCCGGTAGTGACCTTCCCAAACTTCTGGAGCTATGTTCCGTTCTATTGCTGCTTTCTGCTCGCTGTTGCCACTATTGATTATAGACCAGACGGGAATCTTTAGTTGCGAGCGCCAGAGATAAGCTGGACCATTTTTTGTGATCCCACTGCTCCTTGGCACAATTAATCAACCATTTATAGTGTGCCCTCCTAGTTTTAACTGCTATTCTATCATTGTCTTTTATGGCCTGCAATAGCTCTGTTTTGGCCCTCCTATAATCTGGGTTATACCATGAGCAATGAGACACCATTTTTGCCCTCCCAGACACCCTAGGGTTGAGTAGCTCGGCCAGTTTTAACAGTAAGCCCTCATGGATCGCCTCCAGCTTACTTAAGTATTCGTGGGATGCTGGTTGGTCAATTAGTGCTGAACTAAATAAATGAAATATTGAACTGTAGAGTTTCCATAGTTCTTCCGATTTGGCCACTAATTTCTGCCAACTGACTCTGCCTGTCATTATAGACGGTAAGATTATCATCTTTGGCGTCTGTCTGCTCTTGTAACAACATTAAAATCAATGACCAGTGACCATAGCCTTGTCTCAGCCAAGATATAATCAAGTAGGGACGTTTGTCCTGGTTTATTATACGTACATTTGGCTGGGGTATCGGAGGGAGTTCGGCCATTGCAGGCACGTAAAGAGTGATTTAAGGTGAGAGACATAATTTGTATGGTTAACGGCGAACATGCCTTGGGAGGGGGAGCCTGTGACACAGGTGTAACCCAATGATCATCCTTTGCGGTTTGGGCTTCATCGTTTAGGCCCTTAAGAGGTTCAAAATGGCAGTTTAGATCGCCACCCATCAGCAAGTGGGTACAGCTTGAAGTTGTTAGAATAAAGCGGGATAAATCCTCAATTGTGCTAGACTCGGCAGCTGGACTTACAGGGCGGGAATAAACATTAATCAATGCGAGTTTGAATGCATTAGGCCAAGTAAGAACTTCGCATTGGATATCTTTTGAATGGGTGTTTAGAGGTGTAGTAGTATAACCTAGGTGAGTACCGACCCATATAAAGAGGCCCCCAGACGGGCGGCCCTTCCCTCCCCATACAGCCGGGACATGGAACGTAGCAAAACCTGTCTGAAGTTGCTCAGTTCGCACCCACGTCCCCTGGAAGAGGCATACGTCACTTTCATCCACAAAGGAGCCCCATTCAGAGCAAGTCAATTTGTTGGACAACCCCGCAATATTCCACAATAGTATTTTAAATGAATAGGGCCCTAGACCCCCATCCTGGCCATTGGGTATAACCTCACTTCCTGCCTTGGTCTGAACCACTTTATGCGCTGGACGCAGTGGTGAATTATCAGCTATAGCTACAGGGATTATGGGCTTACTGATTCTATCGCTGGAAAACCGGTTATTGCTATTGGTGGGTATTGGTAGGTTTGCCATGCTTCTTCCCCCATCCCTGCCCCACTAGGACTATCTCTTTTCCTATCTTTCCCCTCACACCGTCAATCCACTCCTTGCAGACCCTCATAGCCATACAAGATTTCAAATTGGTTAGAGGTGGGAATATTGAAGTGGTTGTTGTAAACTTCCCTACTGCCCCTGTTAGATATGGGATCCCTGGCTGGCCAGGGCTTGCGCCAAAGTCAGTCAGAGACCACCATTCCTAAGTCAGGGCAAGGGAGTTACAAGCCAAGATAACCCCTGTTCACCCTCTAGGTAACGTGACGCGAGCAGCAAGGCTAAACTTGGAGGCTATGTAGGTTAAGTGTTTGCACGCGCACCCAGCAACAACACCCAAGTCCCACCACAAAGGAAACTCCACACAAGGTTATATAAAAATAGCCTTTGTATTATACCAAAACACATTAGATAAAAATCCACAATTTACAATGTGCACACAGGCACGGGCAGAATTTACAGGGGATATGTACAAGACAGGGCCACCTGGACCACTGCCAGGAATATGCACTTTTAGAACTAGCACTTAGAATATAGAACATAGAATGTAAAATCACTGTAGCACAAATTAGAAAATAGAGCACACAACCAGTAATCACTGGTTACAGGTAAGTACCACCTACACAACCCTAACTACCTTAGGAGAATATTATGCAGGGAACCTGGACCTCCCTAGCAACACCTGTACTAGGAGAAAAACAACCACCTAAGTATCACAATACCTGTAGGGGTATAAGCACATTACACATGATGCATCACAACACATTCAGAGGTGTAGGGAAGGAAAACACATGATGCATACCATACATTCAGCGGTGTAAGAACAAGGCACATGATGCATCAAAACACATTCAGAGGTGCAGGAAACACAATAGCGCAGAAATAATATTAGTCACTACCTGTGACTGTCCCTAGGCCAACTGGCCTTGCTGGGGCTAGGACGCCCTGTGTACCAAAGTCAGGGGGGCCTAAACGTGGCAGCTGCCAACTAAGTGCTGGGCAGCTGTAACAACAATGATGGGGACAACGTGAGAGCCTCGCAGGCTCTGGCCAACTGGCTGTCCCCTGGGAGCCTCGCTGGGCTCCAAATCAAAGTGATGCCCCCTAGAGCCCTCGTGGCTCTAAGTAAGTGGGGGGGGGCAAGGTGGGAGCGGCCCGCTGCCTTCCGGGACCACTCTACCACTGGGGAAAGGTGCCCAAGAGCCTCTCTGGGCTCCTAACCAAATGGGGTACTCAAGAGCCCCGCCGTTGGAGTCCCCCCTCTAGGGACTCAAAGTACAAGATGCCCCCTGAGCCTCGTGGGCTCTACAGAAATGCTCCCGATATAGTGGAGTCCCGCTCGGTGGACTTGGGAAGACATGGGGCCTCCTGTGGAAGTGGCCCTCTGACCAGACAGGGCCGCTCGACCCGGATTCAGACACTGCGCCTCTCTCAGGCACTGAGGCGTCCCCGGAGCTTCCCCCAGCCCGTGACACTCACTGGCTTCTCTCTGGTGACTCCGTTTCGGTCTGCCGGTTCCTCTGCTGTGCTCCGGGGCTCTCCCTCGCTCTGGGGAGCCCCGGGGAAGGGACGCCGGCTGCTGGACTCTTCTCTGGGCAGCGCCAGGCTCTCCACGACACCGGAGCCCCGCCTGCACCTACAGCCGCCTGGCTCCTCGCGTCGCGGCACTTCTTCTCCCTCCACCGGAGCGCGGGGTGGGCTCCCGTCGACTTCCGGTTCGCTTGTGGGCCTGCCCACGTCACGCCACAGTTTGCCTGGCTTCCGGGGTCGCGGCTGCGGCCCATAGCAGCCAGGGGTAGGGAGGCGGAACAGCGCCTCACAGAGAATCCCCGGGCCGGCGGTGGTGATGGGGGGCTGAAGAGGGGTGGTCTCCCTCGAAATAGATAATAAAACGGAGTGAAGAATGCCGGGTGGCACCGGCCAAAGCACATGAAGTGCTCCCAAGCGCTAGGGATAATTCCAGCGATCCCAGGTGCTTTAGGGAAGAAACAAAGAGCTCCCAGCGCTAAAGGCAAAATAAAGCGCTTCCAGGCGCTTAAGGGGTAAATACAACGCTCCCAGGCGCTTAGAGAGACACAAGTCCAGGACAAAGGTCAGCCCCAAGGTTCCTCAGCAGAGCAAGGCAAGGGGGGGAAAAGGCTGGGCCAGGGGTCAGCTCCCTGGGCCTTCCAGGCAGGAAGGCAGTCCCAAGTGGCGGTTCCTCCTGGCGCCCAGCAGCAGCCCCTCTCATGTAGGATCAGGCAAGAACATTTTCATGGGGTCACAGCCCCTCTTTTATACATCTTTTCCCTTTGTCCGGCTTCAGGGTGAGGGGAAAAACCAGTCGAAGCTGGTTTGTGAGCACTCTTGATGGGCTCAGCCCCTCACTCTATTCACTGGCAGGGCTAGGGACATTAGACGCACCACAAGGGGTGGAGCCAGCATTGTGTGGGGAAAGCCCAGCCCTATTCATGACCCAGGTCCACTCCTCCCCAGCCATTAGCATGCTAATCTCCACACTCACCACCGGGCAGACCCATCCAGAATCCTGGAGCCAGGCTCACCAGCCAGCTCCAGCCAATCATGTGCCAGCACACTCACTGCACACGCACACCCATGTCTAGAAGTGGCACTTCCACACTAGACACATATACGCCGCACATACCATTGCGCCACATTCAATCACACGAGTCTGCACATACCAAACTCGAGCCTGCAAACCTCACGCATCAGGAACTACCAGGGACACAGACATTCCCCATGCATTCCTATGGGAGGGCAGGCCAACCTTACTCCACGCACTCAGAGTGCGCACACACTTTCCACTGGGACACAGTGAAAGTGTGCAGAAACCAAAAATCACTACCACCAATTCACATTCACAAAGCAAAAAGTTTAGGGGTGAACCTGCCAGAAGGGCCAAGTCCAACAACCCCCTCCCGGCATGCCCAGGGAGTGAATATTTAGTGGGGCATAAGGGGACGGGGGATAAAAGTACCTCAAGTCTACAGTTTGAATCCCACTCCTGGCACTTTTCTGTCTCCATCCACAGATGTGTCTGACCACCCTTCTGTCCCTGAAATTGACTATGACACAATCCCCCTGTTGGTCCTTCATTTTATGACCCACCCAGCTTATTCTGCGAACATGCAGAATTTCGCCATGCATAAAAGTTGAGATAGGTCTAAACTTATTCAGCCAGAAGGTTACTTTGTTCTTCAAATCAGAATAGTTTTCTAGTTTACCCTCAACCAGCTCAGGGACACCCGTCAGCACGACGGTAAATGGAAAAGACTCTGGTGGTCGATCAATACGTAGGGGTGTATTCTTAAAGTTTACAGTAGCTTGTGTTCCCTTACCTACGCCATCGGCTTTCCTATGATGCCCAGTGTCACTTGCTTTCTTTGCCAGCCCCCCATTCCCTATCCCTTGTATCTCCCCTCTTGGTGGAATTGAGGTCCTATTGTCTATAAATGTTGACTCCTGGTTAATTCCATTCATTGTTCGCGTCAGTGGAATATTCGTTGTAGGGTTAGGCAATGGGGCAGTTGTTTTTACAGGGTCTACAAAGGAATTCCTCACACTGGGTGCTTGGATCAACTCAGCATATTTCCTCACAATCTCGTTATTAGCCAGAGTTGTTTCTTCAAGCTTTAATAATCTATCGCCTATCATTTGTGTCCACTCCATGAGGGGTAACATAAGTGATTTGAGCAAATGTTCCATTTTAACTATAAAGTCCTCCGCAAACTGAGGTGGGGGCGTACTGAGAAGTGACGGGTCTGTTAAGACAGTTTTTGATGTTAGGTTAGGGGTCAGGGGTAGTTTTGATCCTGGTAGAATAGGAGTCTGTGTAGCAATACTACTAGTTATGTTTTGCTTGTTGCTAATATTCACATCCTTTATCTTTTGGAGCCTCCCTCCCTCTGTGCTTCTGCCCCGAGTGGTCGCTCCTCTGCCTCTCCACCGTGTAGCGGTATCGTTGACCCACGCTGCTTCTGCCATTTAATTAATTGTTTTAACCTCGCTAGCATATTTGTTGTACTGCCATTTAATTAATTGTTTTAACCTCGCTAGCATATTTGCACTGCCATTTAATTAATTGTTTCAACCTCGCTTGCCTGCCGGTATCATAGAACTGAGCTGCATTATTTAACTGTGCCTTTAACCGCATTAAGTGCACCTCGCCTGCTTGCACCATTGTTTTCTTGCCAAAGTTAATAGCGCAATACCCCCCAGCGCCCTGCTCGACTCCCCCCTCCATTTTGTAGCTGTTGTTGTTGTGCTTCGTGTTGACTCGAGCCCGCCCCGCCTCCCAGCCGAGCCGCCCTCCCACTATCTATTTACAGCGCTCCCTGTACCAGAAGCGCTGTGATCCCTCTGTGCTTCTGCCCCGAGTGGTCGCTCCTCTGCCTCTCCACCGTGTAGCGGTATCGTTGACCCACGCTGCTTCTGCCATTTAATTAATTGTTTTAACCTCGCTAGC
Source organism: Lissotriton vulgaris (assembly GCF_964263255.1). Taxonomy (NCBI): domain Eukaryota; kingdom Metazoa; phylum Chordata; class Amphibia; order Caudata; family Salamandridae; genus Lissotriton; species Lissotriton vulgaris. The sequence continues at coordinate 376,282,416 of NC_141685.1, forward strand.
ATATTTGTTGTACTGCCATTTAATTAATTGTTTTAACCTCGCTAGCATATTTGCACTGCCATTTAATTAATTGTTTCAACCTCGCTTGCCTGCCGGTATCATAGAACTGAGCTGCATTATTTAACTGTGCCTTTAACCGCATTAAGTGCACCTCGCCTGCTTGCACCATTGTTTTCTTGCCAAAGTTATAGCGCGATACCCCCCAGCGCCCTGCTCGACTCCCCCCTCCATTTTGTAGCTGTTGTTGTTGTGCTTCGTGTTGACCCGAGCCCGCCCCGCCTCCCAGCCGAACCGCCCTCCCACTATCTATTTACAGCGCTCCCTGTACCAGAAGCGCTGTGATCCCTCTGTGCTTCTGCCCCGAGTGGTCGCTCCTCTGCCTCTCCGCCGTGTAGCGGTATCGTTGACCCACGCTGCTTCTGCCATTTAATTAATTGTTTTAACCTCGCTAGCATATTTGTTGTACTGCCATTTAATTAATTGTTTTAACCTCGCTAGCATATTTGCACTGCCATTTAATTAATTGTTTCAACCTCGCTTGCCTGCCGGTATCATAGAACTGAGCTGCATTATTTAACTGTGCCTTTAACCGCATTAAGTGCACCTCGCCTGCTTGCACCATTGTTTTCTTGCCAAAGTTAATAGCGCGATACCCCCCAGCGCCCTGCTCGACTCCCCCCTCCATTTTGTAGCTGTTGTTGTTGTGCTTCGTGTTGACCCGAGCCCGCCCCGCCCCCCAGCCGAGCCGCCCTCGCCCCTCCCCCTCCACCATCCATATATGACAGCAGTTCCCGCGCGCAGCGTTTACAAGCAGCGATCGCGCCCAACCCGCGCCGAAGGTGCGCCAAAGGTAAGCCCGTCTACGCCTGGCCCGCGCCTAGCGCCATACCCCCTGGCCCTCGCATTGCCCAGTCCTCCCGCATTACCTACGATGCCACCACCCTCCTAACCCTTAACCCCGGTCGCGCCCCCGACTGCGTCCTAGCCGCTCCCGGACACACCCATGGACCTTTCTCCTGCTACTCCTGCAAATTCTACGGTACCGTCACCAACTCCGCTACGAACACACCTCAGATCCCCAACCCCAACCACCTACAATGCATCCTGCTCAACACCCGTTCGGTCCACAGGCACGCCATTGACCTATGGAATCTACTAGACACAACCTCTCCGGACGTCGCCTTCCTAACGGAAACATGGATGAACGCTTCCTCCGCCCCAGACATCACCATTGCCATCCCTGAAGACTATAAGATCACACGCAAGGACCGTACCGGCCACACAGGAGGAGGAATCGCTATCGTCCATAAGAAATCAATCCGCATCTCAACCAGCTCTGACGCCAACCTCACCAACTCCGAACACCTTCACTTCCAGATCCACATCGACCCCAAGACCACACTCAGAGGCACCCTTCTCTACAGACCACCAGGACCCCGCGCAAAATTCAGTGAAGACATCACGGACTTCATCACTCCACACGCGCTCCCCTCAAAAGACTACATCCTTCTGGGTGACCTCAACTTTCACCTTGAAAAGGTTAACGACCGCAACACCACCACTCTCTTGGACAACCTCGCCAACCTCGGACTTAAACAACTGGTCACTTCCCCCACCCACATCGCAGGTCACACTCTCGACCCTATCTTCACCTCCAGCAACCACGTCTCCTTCAGCCACACTACGGATCTCCTCTGGACTGACCACAGCTGCGTTCACTTCACCTACAACAAGCCAAAACCCATCAACCACCTCCAACCAACTCTACAAAGAAACTGGAACAAAACCACCATCGACCAGATCTCCTCATCGCTTCTTCTAAACCCCCCAGCACACTCTTCCAACACAGACCAATCCGCCGCCAACTTCACCCTATGGTTATCCAACACCGCCGACACCTTAGCACCACTGAAAAAACGTCAAAACAAACCTGGCAGCAAGAAGGCCTCATGGTTCAACGATGATCTCAAAAAGTCCAAGAAACTCTGCCGCTCCCTTGAAAAGGTCTGGAAAAAAGACCCAACCACCAGCACCAAGGACGCCTTCAAAAACGCCACCCGCACACACCACCAACTAATCTGAAAGGCCAAGAAAACAGCATTCAAGGATCGACTTGACAACAACGCCCACAACAGCAAGGAACTTTTCAACATCGTCAAGGAATTTACCAACCCCTCGGCCAACTCCAACGACATCACCCCCTCTCAAGCCCTCTGCGACTCCCTAGCCTCATTCTTCCACAACAAAATCGCTGACATCCACAACAGCTTCGACAACCAACCCGGAGACCAACCCACCCAACCATATGCTGGACCTTCACCCCCCTCGAACATCCTTAATGACTGGAACCCAATCTCCACTGAGGACACCATCCGCCTGATGAACTCCATCCACTCAGGATCCCCAACTGACCCATGCCCTCACCACATCTTCAACAAAGCAGACTCCATCATAGCACCACACCTCCGAGATGTCATCAACTGCTCCTTCAACTCCGCCACCTTCCCGGAAAGCTGGAAACACGCTGAACTCACCGCCCTTCTGAAAAAACCCACAGCGGACCCCACCGAACTCAAAAATTACCGCCCCATCTCGCTCCTTCCATTCCCGGCCAAAGTCATCGAGAAAGCTGTCAACAACCAGCTCGCCACTTTCCTCGAAGCCAACAAATCCCTTGACTCCTCACAATCTGGCTTCCGAGCAAAACACAGCACTGAGACCACCCTCATCGCAGCAACAGACGACATTCGAACTCTACTGGACAATGGAGACACAGTCGCCCTCATCCTCCTCGACCTCTCCGCAGCCTTCGACACAGTCTGCCACAGCACCCTTCTACAACGCCTCAGTAACATCGGAATACAAGGAAAAGCACTTGAATGGATCACCTCATTCCTCACCGGAAGGACCCAGAGAGTCCGCCTCCCACCATTCAAGTCCGAGGCCACTGAAGTCATCTGTGGCGTCCCACAAGGATCCTCGCTCAGCCCCACCCTCTTCAACGTATACATGAGCCCCCTGGCGGCCATCGCTCGCCAACACAATCTCAACATCATCTCCTACGCAGATGACACTCAACTGATCCTATCACTCACCAATGATCCTAGCACCGCCAAAACTAACCTAAACGAAGGAATGAAAGAAGTAGCCGAATGGATGAAACACAGCCGTCTGAAACTGAACTCAGATAAAACAGAAGTCCTCATCTTAGGTACTTCCCCCTCTGCATGGGACGACTCCTGGTGGCCGGAAGCCCTTGGGAAGGCACCCATCCCGACAGACCACGCACGGAACCTTGGCGTTATACTGGACTCTTCACTCTCAATGAACAGACAAGTCAACGCCGTATCCTCATCCTGCTTCAACATTCTCCGCATGCTCAAAAAAACATTTCGCTGGATCCCCACCGAAACCAGGAAAACTGTCACCCACGCCCTGGTCACGAGCCGACTGGACTACGGAAACACCCTCTACGCAGGTACTACCGCTAAACTCCAGAAGAAACTCCAACGAATCCAAAACGCCTCAGCCAGAATCATATTAGACATCCCGCGCAACGAACACATCTCTGGCCACTTGAAAGACCTCCACTGGCTACCCGTCAATAAAAGGATCACTTTCCGACTGCTAACCCACGCACACAAATCACTCTACGACATCGGACCAGAATGCCTCAACTCACGACTGTCCTTCTACACCCCCCCCGCCAACTACGTTCTTCTAGCCAAGCCCTCGCCACTGTACCTCGCATCAACAAGACCACCATGGGAGGCAGATCCTTCTCATACCTGGCTGCTAAAACATGGAACTCACTCCCCACCCACCTGTGCCTTACCCAGAACCACCTAGCATTCAGAAAGCAACTTAAAACGTGGATATTTGACAAGTAATCCCTCCTCCCCTCCCTAAGCGCCTTGAGACCCTCTGGGTATGTAGTGCGCTATATAAATTCCTTGACTTGACTTGACTTGACTGTTTCCTTTTCGCATTTAATCCAGTAGCTGGTATCGGTTTTGCGGTTGTCTTTTGTGGGTTGGAAACACTTTTAGTCTTAGATCGGGTCAGGGAGAGTGAAATGGTTTCAGTAGATACATTAACTGGATCCAGCTGGCTAGATTCGCTTAACATCTCGCCGTTACTACTGACATGTGTGGTAGATAAATTTGTCTTTTCTGATAGATGGCAGTCAGTGCTATGTCTCGTGTTATACTCACCAGAAGTTCACCTTACTTGCTCTGGTGTGGTTGCTGCCGATAGTGTCCCCATTGACGATCGTCTGAGATAGAGCGGTTCTAGTGAGAGACGTCTCTCCGTTAGTGCAATTTCATGCTCTAAGACAGTGGTGGCTCTAGTTATAAAGTTGTCCAGTGTGCCCGTGACACTCCCCCCTACCCCCGCCTTTCTCCCTTTCCGAATCCGTGTTGTCATTTGTTCTTTGGGTGCACACTTTTATCTCCACAGACAAATATATGGATATATACAAACTTTACGCCAATGAGTCCTAGATATATATGTGCTTACAGTTCTTTAAATGTTCGAGGGGGGGCCTAGCCCAGCCTCCTCCAGCCTCGGATGGCTGCAGACGGCCCCGCCCTTGTCCCTGGCTTTGCCCAGGCGAGCCCGCGCGCGTCCCATGCCGCGGAAGCCCAGGTGTTGCTTTATCCTCGGAAGCCTCACTGGTAGTCCCGCGAGAGCGCGCTGCCTTCTGGGGACTGTAGTCCTGTTGGTCCCGGCAGTCTCACGCTCCACGGTAGGGGTTCAAATGGGCACGTAAAAAATGGCACTGAAGGCAGACAGGTCCCGTACAGCTCAGGAAAGGCAAGAAGTTAGATGGCCCAAGGATTCAGGAGGGCGTCCCGCGCCGCGGGAGCCCAGGTGTAGCTTTATCCTCGGAAGCCTTGCCGGTAGTTCCGCGAGAGCGCGCTGCCTTCTGGGGACTGTAGTTCTGTTGGTCCCGGCAGTCTCGCGCTCCGAAGTAGGCGTTCAAATGGGCACGTAAAAAATGGCACTGAAGGCAGGCAGGTCCCGTACAGCTCAGGAAAGGCAAGAAGTTAGATGGCCCAAGGATTCAGGAGGGCGTCCCACGCCGCGGGAGCCCAGGTGTTGCTTTATTCTCGGAAGCCTCACCGGTAGTCCCGCGAGAGCGCGCTGCCTTCTGGGGACTGTAGTCCTGTTGGTCCCGGCAATCTCGCGCTCCGCGGTAGGGGTTCGAATGAGCACGTAACAAATGGCACTGAAGGCAGGCAGGTCCCGTACAGCTCAGGAAAGGCAAGAAGTTAGATGGCCCATGGATTCAGGAGGGCGTGTAGTTGGTCTTCGGTGATTTTTCTCCAGCAGTGGCAGGGATCTGTTGGGTGGGGTGGGGTGTGGTGGGCTTCTGGAAAGCGAATAGGATGTAGTGGTGGTCGGTCCAAAGGAGTTCGGTGGTGTGACTGACGGAAAATATTATTAAAAATATATATTTATTTTAATGTTTTAACTTATAATATATCATTTATTTTTATATTTATAGTATATGTTTATTTAAATATATATATTTTTTTTGTACAAAGGACGCCGCACTCAGCAACTTCTGTTTACAGATTTATTTCAGTGCCCCGTCTAACACCAACGCGTTTCAGCCTGACGGCCTTGTTCACGGTAAGTGCAATAACTCTCCTGCAACTGTTTATACTTTTTTAGTTTCTGCTACTCCCATAGACTTCTGGGACATGTAGTTCTAGATTACATACAAGAATCCACTTTTGTTAGACAGTGTTCTTATTCACTTGTGGGATCTATTTGATAGCGATATGTTTCATTTTATGCTTTTTTAGAATACGCTACATGTTCGCAAAAATATATATCTTAGTATTCTCATTATTTTAGGATCATACCAATTGTATCAAATCTATATTCTCAAATAGCACATTTTCAAAGTATAGTACTGGAAAATGTTGATAGTCCTTATTTGACGTTTCTGTGTGTATGTCCCCGCACCTCTCCCTCCGCCTGGGACGACTCCTGGTGGCCTCCCGCCCTGGGCACCGCACCCAAACCGACAGACCATGCACGCAACCTGGGCTTCATCCTGGACTCCTCCCTCTCCATGACCAGGCAAGTCAACAACGTCTCCTCGGCATGCTTTAACATCCTACGCATGCTACGGAAGATCTTCTGGTGGATCCCCACCGAGACCAGGAAGACCGTCACCCAGGCCCTCGTCACCAGCCGACTGGACTACGGCAACGCCCTCTACGCCGGTACCACCGCCAAGCTCCAGAAGAGACTCCAGCGGATCCAGAACGCCTCAGCCAGACTCATCCTCGACATCCCACGAACCAGCCACATCTCCGGACATCTGAGAGACCTTCACTGGCTCCCCGTCAACAAAAGAATCACCTTCCGCCTCCTCACCCACGCACACAAAGCCCTACACGACCAAGGCCCGAGCTACCTCAACAGCCGAGTCAACTTCTACGCTCCCAAACGCCACCTCCGATCAGCCAACCACGCCCTCGCCGCCGTCCCCCGCATCCGAAGAGCGACTACAGGAGGAAGGTCCTTCTCCTACCTGGCCGCCAAGACCTGGAACTCCCTCCCGACCGACCTGCGCCTGACCCAAGACCACCTCTCCTTCAGGAAGAAGCTGAAGACCTGGCTGTTCGAGCAGTAGCGGCTACCCCCCCCCCCCCCCCCCAGCGCCTTGAGACCCTACGGGTATGTAGCGCGCTTTATAAGTGTCACTGATTGATTGATTGATTATGTCCTTTTGCATGGTATAGTACCCATATTTTTTATATACACTTTATTTCTATGCATATATACTTTAGTTTCATGCTGCGTTTTCTTATCTAGAGTGTTTGTCATTGGGGCCCCATGACTCAAGTTTTTTGATGTTATTCTAAGTGCACATAAAGTTCTTCATCGAAGTTCATGCCTCTTGGAATTTTGGTCCTTAGTCTTATGATGTATCTTGATTCCAGCTGTCGGAGTTTCTTTTTTCGATCTCCCATTCTCTCATGTTCTTCCACAGAGTCAATTGCAAAGTAGGTCATTTTTTCGCCAATCTCCATTTTGACAAGATAAAAGATGTTTTGCTGTGGCATATGCCATGTCTTTGTTCTTGACTGCCCTGATGTGCTCCAAGATTAGTTTTTTTCAAATTGCAGATTGTGCTGCCTATATAGAGCATTCCACAGTTGCACTGGATGGCATATACCACAAATAGCGTCAAACATGTAATCTTTTTGCGAATTTCAATTAGTCTTCCCTCTGGGTCTCTGATATTCCTCTTATTTACGCCAATCTTACATGCCTTACATACATGACATTTTGTAAAGCCACTTTGTTCTTTGTCTAGCCAGTTTACATTTTTGTTTTTTTGGGTAAAATGGCTCTGGATTATTGTATCCTTTATTGATGGTGCTTTTCTAAACGTAATTTGAGGATTCGGACCTATCAGATTAGCCATGTCTGTATCTTGTTTGAGAATGGGCCAGTATTTTTGTACTGCCTGACATATTTTGTGAGACTCCTTGCTGTATGACAAAATTAATCTTGGAGTTTGTTGAGTTTGTTTTTCTTCTTTTTGCTTCCTTGTTTTGTTAATTAGGATTTCTGTTCGTGATATCTTGTCAATTTTGTTTGTACATCTTTTTAGATCTCGCTCCCGGTATCCTCTTCCCCTTAGCCTTTTGGTGCTTTCTGCAATTTCTTTTTCAGCATTCTTTTCTTCCGAACAGTTACGTTTCATCCTCACAAATTCCCCATATGGAATGCTCTGAATTACTGATTGGGTTTGTTGCAGTTTTTTTCCTAAATGAAGTTGTTTGGATTTGGTCTTGGTCTCTATAGACACAGATATCAAGGAAATCAATTTTTTGGCGACTCATATTGTACGTGAAGGACAGCCCGATATTATTCTTATTTAACTGATCAAAATATTTGACAAAGTCCTCCTTGGTTCCATTCCAGATCAGAAACAGATCGTCTATGTATCTAGTCCATAGTACGATTTTGTCCAAAGCGTCGCTATGTTCTGCGTTCCATGCTATCTCCTTCTCCCACCACCCCATAGTTAAATTAGCATAGTTGGGGGAGAAAGCCATGCCCATGGCGCATCCGCATAATTGATGGTAAATTTCATGATTAAAGAAAAAAATGTTGTTGTTTAAGCACATTTTTATCATGGTTATATATATACATATATATATATATATATATATATATATATATATATATATATATATATATATATATATATATATATATATATATATACATATATATATATATATATATATATATATATATATATATATATATACATATACATATATATATATATATATATATATGTAATCATATTTGAAAATTATGTTTTTGATATTTTATAATTACAAATATGGATTATTCTTTAATATTAAGTTATTATATATAAATAATTAAATATGTATGTGTTTTTACATTACATGTATTATTTATTCATTTTTATCTTTTTTATTATATTTAAGTATGTTTAACTTAATTATATTTATTATTTCTTTAATTTTATATTACTTTTAACACATTTAAAGTCGATATTTTAGCAAACTAGATTATTAACAACAATATTTAGGATTCAATATATTTGTACTTACCTGTTTGAAGATAGGAACTCGATATTCTGTCACTCGATATTGTGGTAGCTCGATATTCTTCTCCTCGATATTTTTCAGTGATCCATCATCACGTGACACAATTCCAATATCACATAACACCCAAAGTGCTTAGAAACAGGTTTGTATTGAAGCACCATGCCGATAACTACGGGGTGACTGAGGTTTGGCAGTCAGGGCAACAGAGTAATTTAATCTGTCGCCTTGACTGCACCTCTGCCCACCACGGCCGGACTGGTAAATCAAAGCAGCCCTGGCTAGTTTACAAGACCACCCCTGGAGGGGTGTTTTGTGCGTAAGTGTGAAGCACCGCTGCAAAACCGGTCCCCAGTAACAAAAAAACGGCCCCACTGTTGCAAAACAGGCTCCCACCGTTCCAACCTTTGGGAAAACGCCTGATGCCTGCTACGTCCAGTCCGGCCCTGCCGCCCACCATATTAGGAAATGACCGCCAAGTCACTGCAATTCCTGTCAATGCTTTTTGCAGCTTGATGTCCGGTTCCGTCATGCTTGACAGAACCGTACTTCAAATTCTTTTCTTTTTTCTTTTAAATAGGAAAATCCCAAAGCAGAATTTTCTTTTTGAAAAAAAAAAAAAGAAAATGTTCTGTTCATCATGGGACTTCCCTCACTTGTCAAGGGGAGCTTTTGTCATTTTCACTGTCCCTTACTGACTGGCTTTCCTGGGGGTGACGGACAGTGAAAACTGGCCTCTATTTCTGCCCATGATAAATTAAGTCGCTGGAAATAGTGGTCAACCTTCCAATGGCCCTTATTCTGTCGGGCCATCAGAGGGGTTTAATAATGGACTAGTCTCCGCTGTGATTATACCATAGGTCTGCCCACATTTAAATCAGGTGGTCGACCAAAGTCTTGGCGGTATGGATGCTCCATGGCTTTTGCAACTGCCAAGATATAAATCAGGCCCTTAATATTTACATTGGTATTATTTGGCAGACTTCATTAGAGAGGCCATGTTTTGTATGGTTAAGATGCATCCACCCCAGAGTTCTGGCAAGCCGCTTGCCAGAACTCTGGGGTGGATGCCTACATCAACATGGGGTGGATACATACATCAATTGATCCACCCTGACCAGTGTAGGTTTTTACCGGCACGTAGCACCTTACTCAATATTAGGAGGCTATATCACGTTATGACAACTACCCCCTCAAACTGGAGTAGCGCAGGTTGTATCACCCTGGATTTGAGGCAGATATTTTATACGCTCAGATGGGATTGATTATATTTTCCAGACACTCAAGAGATTTGGAATCCCTCCAGAATATTTCAGGTGGGTCAAACTACTATACTCAGGCTACACAGCGATTGCTCGCAAGAAGAGACACATTTCCCACGAATATCCGATCGGTAGGGGCACCAGACAGGGATGTCCCCTTTCCCCATTATTGTTTGTGCTAGCATTAAAACTGTTGGCCCTCAGGGTAGGGATTACTGCGCGGCTGTTGGGTATACAACTTGGGCAGGCTACGCATATAATATCGCATATGCAGATGATATTGTTCTGTATGCCAAAGATTTAACTGCGGACCTCACACCTCTGTTTGGCACCTTCACTACATTTGCACATATTTCAGGCCTCACTATCAAAGAGGGTAAGTCCTACGCTTTCTTTTTCTCTCCAGGGGAACATACAGAGACCATCCAATTTGGCCCTCATTCTCTAAGGGTTGCAACACACACGTTTAAATACCTTGGTATACAAGTGTACAGAACAGGTTCAGACCTAATAGAAGGCAATTTGGGTCAATCCATCAGATCACTCAGAACACAGGTCCTGTTCTGGTCCTACCTTCGGCTCTCTGTAATGGACGAGTGACGATCTCAAAGGTGGTGGTTCTGCTGTGTCTGTTGTATTTCTTCACTAATCTGCCTGTGACAATCCCAATTACACTCCTTAACTCGCTGAACAAGATGCTCTCTGACCTCATCTGGGGTGCAGGCCGCCGGAGGGTGGGATTGGCTAAATTACAACTAGATACTGACAAGGGAGGCCTGGGGGATCCCGATTTTCGTGCCTACTGCTATGCCAGCCAACTGCAGTGACTATCGTACTGGCTAGCATGGCGTAACCTACATGAGATAGATTATAACCCGGAGGACTCCACACACTACTCCTACCGGCGGCTCATATACCGGTCGATGCCCCGCCACTCCTACGCACAGTGCTGGAGTACTGGAAAAAGGCAGTCCCATACACATGGAGTTGCCAACCACACCTAGATAATATACCACTCCTGGGCATCCCTACTCCCACAGGCTTACTAACTAGGCGGCGTCTCCAGGCTTGGGTGGAGTGGGGGTGGCCACGGTGGGCACGCTGTTTGTTGAAGGCACTCTCTCGGATCTTGGCAAGGACACTATATATATATATATATATATATATATACATATATGCATGCTGCACTTATACAATTTAATTGGTCTACATGATCCATCTACTTAGGCCTGGGCGTAGTTTGCGTAGTGTAGCTGATGACACTGTGTACTTTTCGGCACTGTGAAAAAATTGCAAAATAACTGAAAATGGCATCCTGCACAGTGCCAGTTATGATTACATAAGTGTCTCTATCTTCTTTCACAAAAGTGAAACAGAAAAATTGACAAGCAGTGAGAAAGGTGATGATTTTGGGATCCTCCCTAACCTAGGGGGAGTACCGAACAGATGCCTTGAAAGGAAAAAAGCACATCTTATTGAAGGATTTGGTGGTGGTCCCGAACACCCCAAGCACAGTTATTGGCAAAAAAACATTCCCAACCAAAGGTCCTGCAAAGCATTATGGGATGAGATAAGCAGTGGGCAGTGAATATTATATAGTTTCCAATAACAAAATAATTCTACAAAGAGCTGCAGTTCACCTGGTGGTTACTAGATGTCCCTCACGAGTCAAATGCAAATGCTTGATGAAAGGGTTTCAATGGTTTTGCATTTGACTCATGAGGGACATCTAGTAACGACTAGTGGAATTGCAGCTTGATGTAAGAATAATTTCAATGCTTTGCATTTGACTCGTGAGGGACATCTAGTAAGGACTAGGTGAGCTGCAGCTCTTTGTAGAATTATTTTGATATTGGATACTATTGGATGCCAGGCCAGGCCAGGTCTTCTCTGGACCAGAAACAAGCATCCTGGGACCGGTTTCAGGGTAATACCCCTCATCAGCCAGGCTAGTTTGAATCTGGTGGTGTCGCGAGCACAGGACCTATGTCTAGGCATACCCTTCCCACTTAGGACAAAAATTGCAAAAAGAACAGATGATGGACGGAATGCTGAATTAATCAAACATTCACTCCCAGTGACAGATCTGGGTTAAATCTATCGTTGATTTGCACGCCACGCCATTCCAGTTTAGACCCAGCCATATGGAAGTCAGTCATGGCCCTGATCCCCATTTGAACAGCCAAGCCCGAACTGCCAGGCCAAGTCTTCTTTGGACCAGAAACAAGCATCCTAGGACCGGTTTCGGGTAACACCCCTTATCAGCCAGGTTAGTTTGAATCTTGTGGAGTAGCATTAGCTGTAAATTACCTTAGAGCCGGTGGTAGCCACCGCTAATAAAAACTGGTAGGGCAGTGAAGGGGGTTGAGGGGGCAAGTATGGTGGGAGAAAAAAAAAACATTTGCCTGCCAGCCACCGCCTCTCCTCCGTCCTCTTCTGTTCCTGACTCCCGGTAGCTCACAGGCTCCCAGACTCCCCTAAGCTAATCACAACGCAGCTGTCATGCTGGTACTAGTATTACCAGCTTGATAGCAGCATCATGATTGGTCTGAGCAGCCTAGTTTGCCACTGCCTGGAAGCCTGAGACTGTTCTCCACTTGGCTGTGCAACACATCCGCGTGGAGAAATGGTAAATGAGCATGGCGGTTTAGCCATCCTAAGATGGGCAGACAAACTGCCATGCACAACTATGGTGCCCACCTCTCTTCCCTGCTGGCTGCTGCTGTCCGTCAGGATAGCACAGACCCGTCCTGCCATTGTGTTATTTTAATTTTATTTTTCAACTTTTTTACCAGCTCAGAAAGCAGTGAGGCAACGCTCCTCCGCCTTAGAGGACGAGCCGCCACTGATAGAGCTCGAGGTTGACGTATCTCCGTAACCTCGTTTTCATCCACCATACTACATGGGGGCAGAGGAGGTCTAATGGTGCTCTGAATACACTGTTAAAGGGTTAATTCCTGAATGGACCAGATCCACACGAAGCAGAAACCCTGTAACCTCTCTCTGGCTGCATGCTGCCTTCACAAACATGGATCTGAAGATAAGCACATTATCACGGAAATAATGGCTGTTCGGGTGCCATTTACCATTTGTGTCAAACAATGAGGTTTGAAAGGCCTCAGCTGGCCGCGCAGCTACTGTATATGTAAATGTGCGGACACGTCAGGCGCGGCTCGCAGAGGTCTGACAGAGAGAGGAATTATGCTCCCTTCCCAGCAGCCTGCAATCTGTTGCTGAGGCGCAACAAATGCGCCCCATTGTAAAGGCAGGAGTCCCAGCATTTCCTATTAGTGTCTGCGAGACGAGGACAATTATGGCATGGCTGCCCGTTTCCAGTTATAGCTCAGAATAAATGAAAGAGCGAGGAAGGTGTCAAACTCAGGCACGTTTCCTCTGTGCGGTTTAACCTACCTTTATCCCAGGCTGCTTCTTCTTTATATTTATCAGACGTGTTATTGCTTCTTAATAGCATGCCTGATGCCAAAGTATCTGGGTGTGAAAGAAATACAAAAATGGCCATCTTTTCATGGTTGAAGGATAACAAATAAATAATGTAAAATCGATGTTTCGCTACAAAACTCTCAGAATACTGAGATTATGTCTGAACCTGAGACTTGAGAGCTCTATTTGAATTTTTGTGGTAAAGAGGATCCCTGGTAGCCACACCCAGTCTATTGGTAGCCGCACAGTCACATATATAATCCCCTCTGTATTTAGCATTGTGCATACTGCAATCAGATGGAGTACCCTGAATGTAAGTGCATTAAAGGAGCCATCTTTTTTGTCTGACTGTCTGAGCCCCATCGCACACTGCAGGAAGGCAGACAATTTATTTATTTATTATTTATTTATGCAATTTGTTGAGCGCGAACAATTGCCCAAGGGCGTCTCGGCGCTGTGGATGAGACAGAGTGAAGGGAAGAGGGATCGAGTTACTGGTTGAAGAGCCATGTCTTTATTTTTCTTCTGAAAATGGCCAAAGTGGGGGCAGACCTAACATCGGGTTCAAGGGAATTCCAGAGTTTTGTCGTTGATACATGGAAGCTGCGGTCGCCCCATGCGACAGTTCTGGTGCGTGGGACTGTCATGGTGAAATTATTCATTGACCGGAGTGATCGTTTGGGGACATGAAATGCAAAAGGGTCGATGAGAAAACGCGGGCCCTGTTTGTGCGAGGCTTTGTAGGCGATGCAGAGAGCTTTAAACTTTATTCTATTTTTGACTGCTAACCAATGGTAGTTTTTTATGGTGTTGGCAATGGGTTGGAATTTGGGGGTGCCGGAAAGCAATCTGGCTGCGGCGTTTTGTATAGATTGTAGTCTTTTATTGACCTGGTTTTGAGCATTAACCAGAAGACCGATACAGTAATCCACTGAGGACATGACAAATGAGGTAACCAAGGTTTTGCCTGAGTTAGAGGGAAGGAGTGGGAGGATCTTTTTTATGGCTTTGAGTTTGAAGAACGATGATGAGACAATAGAATTAACATGGGCTGAGTGAGTTTATTGTCTATGAGTATTCCAAGGTTTTTGACCTTGGTGGCTGGGAGGGGTTGGGGGCCTAAGCTGGTGGGCCACCATGCATCTGGCCATGTGGGAGTGAGTTTGCCGAAGGGTATGACCTCGGTTTTATTGGAATTCAATTTGAGACAATTTGCTGACATCCAATTGCTGATAGCCAGCATGCCCTGCTGAAAATTGTCCGCTATTTTTTCTCCATTCTCTTTAGAACCAGTTGGGTGTCGTCCGCATAGGATGTTAGGCTCATCCCCCAGTCCTTAATTACCCTTGCCAGATCGGTGACATAGATATTAAATAGGGTTGGACTGAGGGAGGAGCCTTGGGGAACACCACAAGGTAAGGCCAGTTGTTCAGATAAAAAGGTGTAAAATCATTAGCTTTAGCTTGGATGCCTATGGCATTGACACGGTCAATCAGGATGTTGTGATCGACCGTGTCAAAAGCCGCCGTGAGATCCAGCAGGATAAGTACTGCCGCTCCTCCCTGGTCAAGTGCTTTTCTTATCTCATCGGTGGATTTGATGAGTACGGTCTCAGTGCTATGGAGTTTGCGAAAGCCAAATTGACTATCATCTAAAAGGGAGTGTTGTTCTATGTATTGAGAGATTTGAAGGTTCATCAATTTTTCGGCAATTTTGGCTGGAAATGGCAGGCTGGCTATTGGTTGATAATTGTTGGAGCCATCCGTATCAAGGTGAGGCTTTTTCAGTAGGGGTTTAAGGAGAGTATCCTACCAGATTGCAGGGTAGATTCCAGTGCTAAACATGGTATTAAAGATGATGCATTATGGCTTGGCACCGAACTAGATGGTACTGAGCATTCCGTCTGTACCTTTGGTAAAACAGAATCAGTATATTGGCCCCTTTCACAATCCTAGATGTGTCGGGGATGACCTGACAGGGCTGTCAGATTTTAGTAGTTGACCTGACTTGCTCAGGTGTGAGCAGAGACCTGCAAACCCTACTCATTGAACGTGTCTCCCTTTCCAGCGTATACTCAGGACTGGTAAGAACACAACCACACTCCCAAGACAGAGGTGATAGAAAATCAAGATGCCCCCGGAGAATAGAGTGAATGAAAGTAATACACAGCGATCTAGAAGTATGGAAGAAATAGGATACACGTCATCATAGAAGACCACCCATATCGGTTCTCACAGTCCCTTCATTTACAGCTGTCTCGCCTAGAACGGACCACCCCCACCCTTTACTCAGGAAACACAGGTCCACAGTGGAGTGGTGTTGCTCACTGGTTAGAGGCGGCAGACCCGGAGCAGAGAACGGCCCGGGACCAGGGTTCAATTCCCGACGCGGCAGGGTCGTGGACCAGGGTCAGCGGACTCGATAATTCTCGCCTCGGTGCCTACTCTAACCAGGGATCACACTCTGCAACTCTGGGCATTAGCTTGCCTCATCTCTACAACAGCCCCCCACAAACGCCGGGGATGCCTGGTTTCACCTTGGAGATACCCAGTGGGGCCATCTCACAGGGATAGCCAGGATGGGTTCCCCAGCGGTCTACAGTGCCACGACACCTCAGGGCAGCAGTGCGCTTTACAAGACACATACATTTACATTTACTAGTCCTCCCCTCTCAACAGACAGAAAGAAAGCTGGATTTTGATGCCACCTCAGTCTCTGTCTTAGTCAATGCTGGAGGTCCAGGGAGATCCAGGCTGCGCTGAGAGCCTCTTTAGAAGATGCCGCTCACCTGGAGATGCGCTCCTTCCAGGAGTGAGTCAACAGGGAAGATCTGGACAGTGGCGTAACGAGACTTGAGGGGCCCCCTGCAAAGAACATGGAGGGGGGGCCCTGGCTCCAGACCCAGTCAGAAGCTCTGAATCCAGGGACCCCCACCCGGTTACAGAGAGCCCTCCCACACCCTGGCTGCTGGGGGGGAGGGGGTAAATGATATACCCTGGATCTGGAGCCCAGTGTCTATCAGGAGCTTGCTGCTGGCTGACATAACCTCCCGGCCGAGCCGTTTGAAAGCATGGGCCTTGAGGGCAATTACCCGGGGCCCCTACCTTCTAAGGGGCCCCTGGAAAAGTAACTGGAACACAGTGGAACAACTGGGAGAATGAAAACAGATTATTACTTAATTTTACAGAAGGGCATGCATTTTCTTTGAAGGTCTGTAGGCCCACCTGGTCTGAGTAACCTTAGGCCGCCCTCTCTTAGGCAGCTGACGGCCATTAAAATAAAATATTCTATGTCTTTCTCAAGTGTCTCGCTTTATCTCACCACGACTCTTCCACCCTCTCTAATGGCCTCTACATCTCTCACATGCCTGCCCTCCCTCTACCTAAGTATGTCTACCTCACCTTTTTCTCAATACACTTTTTCTCTACCCGCCTCTCTCTACCTCGCATTGACGACCTCACTGTTCTCTCTCTACCACTCTCTGTGCTAACCTCTCTTGCAACTCAGCTGCAAAGTGTTATCACCTGACTCAGCAAGAATGTTATCAATCTTAGAAGGATGAAAGGCTGAGGTAGACAGGACCAGATTGGAACATGTGATCTTCAGGAGGTTTGCAGACTGCTGCAAGCAGGAATATTAACGAGCTCAGCTATTTTAACACTAGGGGCCCGATTGCGATGTCGAACGGACCGGAGTCCGTCCGACATCGCTCTGGAAATGGAACAGAACGACCTCCTTTTGTCGGTTCCAGCCCAGCTATTAGGATACAACCGAACCCTGTTTGTCGCAATCCTAGACATTGCTAAGAAAGCATGCATTCCAATTGGAATGCATGCTCTCATAGCAAAGAGCATACATGCAACCTGTGGCAGGCACCTCAAAGGGCCTGTCACTGGGTGCAGGGATCAACAGGGGGCACCATGGTACCCCCTAGGCAGCTATTTGATGGCCTTGCACCCATGGGGGCCCTGCTGGGGGCCCCAAAAGACAGTTTCCCAATGCCTTCCTGTGTCGGTAAGGCCGGCACAGAAAGGCAGTGGGAAACTGCTATCGTAATCCCTCGGCTGGAAAGAGCCTGCCGAGGGATTGCTGAAGGCCTTCCAAATGGCGGACGGGTTCTCTGAGGCCATCGTCAGGCATTCGGAACTCTTGTTTGTAATAATTTCCGACCGACGCCATCAAAATGGGTTGGTCGGAAATTATTACAAACAGGAGATTACAATGCGGAAAGGATGGCTCCTACCCTTACCACATCGTAATCGGGCCTTATATCTGCAGTGGGTTTGCTTGATGGGATAAGGAATCTTCTACACATACTAATAATATTGTTGGTGAAGGTTTTAAAATATTATTTGAACAAGAATCCTGGAGGCAAATCACAGATATTTTGCAGTGGTATACAAACATATTCGTTGACACCAGTTCTGTTGTTTTTGGAATTTGAAATGGAGCAATTGGTATTTGTTTTACTCAAACTAATGTCACACTACTTTTGCTAATATGTAACAAGAAGTTGATGAAACAGTGCATGTCTTCCGGTTTTTAAATGTGGATCAGTGTTTGATGTAAAATCAGTTTATTTTGTTTTTCTAAACATAAATAGAAAAAATAGTGCAAAAACTCAGTGTTTTTTAATTTTATGAAGAGTTGGACAAAGATTTGTTTTGTTAAACTGCACATGACTTTAAATGGTTTAGAAGCAAAAAATCGTTGCATACGGTTTCACAGACTGTTTTCTCCATTTTGCATTCAGTGATGACTTTCTCGGACTAAAAAGCTCTGCATGGACTCTCCAGAGCTTGATGTCTACAAACCTTCTAAAACTCGAGCTTGAAAATGCTGAATTAATTTTGCTGCCCAATCAATAGAAATCCATTTTTAGCTAAGAATGATTACCTAAACAGCAAATTGACTGCATTGCACATAACGGGGGAGTAAATCCATAAACTACAATCATTCTTAATCTATCCATATTGATCACTCTAAAAAAACTGCAACTACTTCACTCCAGGCCCTAAAAAATCAAACTATTTCGGTGAAAAACTTCCTGTCTCTGAGATGTCCTGGCTGCAGTGATCGCGCATAACAGATACTCTATCTGCATTCAGGGTTGCAGCCAATGAGATTAGATTTAGTCAACAGGCAGGGATAACAAAGTACAGTCACCATTGGCTCACAGTGCGAACCAATGAACTTCATGAAAAGCAAATTCTCACTCCTGTGCGGTCTTTTCACAAATCTGTTTGCTCGGGAACTTCTAAATCTACTTTCTAGTTCATGAAGCTTCTTACCCAAACTGCCACAAAAGCCCAAACTTAAGACCGGCCATGAATTTCGATTGGATCAGAAGCCAGCAATGTATTTTCTGTATACCTTTTCAGATGTAAAGATGCTACTTTTTGATAGGCCTGTGCTAGCTACAGGGGTTAGCACTGGGATAGCTAAAGATTCACAATGAGCACACATATATGCCAAGTGTAAAATGCTTTTTATTCTCCCCACCGTCGCGTGAGGGGAGGTAAAGCCCTGAATGATTCATAAGGACCCTCCCCTCCCTCAACAATGGTACTCAATAGCATATTGTACTCTGTGCCTCGGCACACACAAAGTATTTGTTTTAACAAATATATTTAACCAAAACCAGGTTGCAGGGGCTATGGTGTGCAGCAAGGTACAATCACACTGAAGGAATATCCTGTCTGTTGGGAGAGTTGTTTATGCTTGTAAAGTAATTATTACATGCAATCTGTAAATGTGTTTCTCATGTCACTTTTGCTGTACTGTGGTCAAAAACTCAAATTTGACCTCTGCACTGTAATAAGTATGACTGTGTGCCTATTAGGACAGGTGCTCCAACTAGGCTGTTGATGGACCACACTTGTTTGAACCGCCATGCTATAAATACACACACAGATTACAGATGTGCAGAGATGTGCAGAGAGAAATACAGGTTTATTACCCTTGTTGAGTATGAGAGTGGCCTCTATTCACAAAGGGGGTACAAACATGTAATTTGCCATGGAAATATTTGCTCTCAGATAAAAAGTATTGCATGAATTTACACCACACATAGCAAGAAAGCAGAGCTTGTACCAGAAAAAATAGATATTGTTCTGGATTGGAGTAAATCTGATCAGTACCTCGAAGACAGTCAAGTCAAATATTGAACTACACTGTTTGGTTTTCCTTAGTAAAATATACAAATCTCCAGTTATTCTAATCAGAAGGAGAGGAGTTTATTCATTTATTCATTTAGTTGTTGTATTAGGAAGCACAATTTTCTGTCGATGGTAGATGAATGGAACGACTGCAAATAGACTATCCAGTTAGTGTTTCCTTTCATGGAAAATTGCATTTTAAATAAAGGTCAAAGGGGCAGACTGGGCAGCCGATTGTGATGATTTCATTACTTAAATGCAATTGTACATTCAGAGACTAAGTGGTGGGAAGGAAATCAGAGCTCAACTAGGCCATCCAGTTATGAAACCATAATTCAGGAAAAGAACGACATGCCCTTGAATTATGAAAGATTTCTCATAAACATGACATCATGCTCAAATATGGTCTTTATAGTCACTGCGTTCTGTGCAATAGGATGTGTGTGTTAGAGTGTGTGTTGGGTGGTGTGTATGTGTGCCTTGGGTGGTGTGTGCGTTGGGTGGTGTGTGCGTTGGGTGGTGTGTGTGTTGGGTGGTGTGTATGTGTGTGTTGGGTGGTGTGTATGTGTGCCTTGGGTGGTGTGTATGTGTGCCTTGGATGGTGTGTGTTGGGTGGTGTGTATGTTGGGTGGTGTGTATGTTGGGTGGTGTGTATGTGTGCGTTGGGTGGTGTGTGCCTTGGGTGGTGTGTGCGTTGGATGGTGTGTGCGTTGGGTGGTGTGTGCGTCGGGTGGTGTGTATGTTGGGTAGTGTGTGTGTGTGTGCGTGCATGCGTGAGTGCATTTGTCTCATACTAGCTACCCATAGCCTCAGTGAATAATCCTGGAGCTTTATACATAATGATGAGTCAATGGCAAGGCAAACCAAACATTTAGGATTTCAGTTTGTGCACGTAGTGAGGAAACTTTAGGGTACATATAGGAGACCTGTATATATTGAAAACTAGGGTGAAAACTCATAACATTCCCTATAATACCACCAATGATTCCCAATTCTTTTTAAACATTAGTTGGATCCAGCCAAGGGCAGAGAAGTTAGCTCTAGAGAAACAAAGATCAAGCGATTGATGATGCCCATATGTTTAGGCGGACCGACCTGAAACAGTATTGGCTTGACGGGTCATGAGGGATGGGTCTGGTCCATTACATCTGTGCAGGGTGAAACCGGGAGGCCAGTGAATGGTCAGTTAGCATTTCAATTATACTACAATGAAACACTCAAAGAGTGATTCTGTATATAAACCCAGTTGTATGAAATGCTCCTGACACACCATCAGAAACTAGAAAAGCAGTTGAGTTGTGGCCACTCTAGCCATTTAGTGTATTCGTTCAATTCCAGATGAGCTGCTAGTGAAAAGGCTGCTTTTAGGGACGGG
This sequence comes from Lissotriton vulgaris, assembly GCF_964263255.1. NCBI lineage: Eukaryota > Metazoa > Chordata > Amphibia > Caudata > Salamandridae > Lissotriton > Lissotriton vulgaris. The sequence continues at coordinate 376,303,267 of NC_141685.1, forward strand.
GCCAGGAAATACCTTTGAGAGACCTTAGACAACACATTCAAATATGTTGTTATAATTTGCACTATATGGACTCATTTTTTCTAAAGGTTTCTGTATGGAAGAACCCCACCCTTACACCCCTCAAGCAGCTGGCATCTACCCCTATCCAACTCCACTCGGGGGGGGGGTAAGGCTTGCTTGATCTCTTCACTCGCGAGAGGCAGAGTGGGGCGGATTTGAACATTGTCGGCAGGATCGGTTTTGGCTGATTACAGAAATGCCAGGCAAGATCCTGGATCTGGATGGAGTAAGTATAGTATTACAGATGAAGGGCTAAAGAAATTATATATGTATAACGTTTCCCCAGATCAAGAGGTTTACAGGAAACCCTCTCTTGTCAGAGGGACTGGCTAACTCCGTAACACAGGCCACTGTTACTTGTGACCCAACCTGACAAGGCATCGAATATAAGCATGACCCTGCCCATTTCCGAGAGCCCTGGGGCAAGCAAGGATTATTGGGCTCAAACATAGGGGTTGAGGCCTTTTACTCCTAATGTCCCAGGGCCCATTATATGGATTCTGAGCAACAGGGCCAAGTACTCCTTCAGCATTTGACTCTCAGTAATGGCCTGGCCCAAGCAGTTCAAGGCTCCCTCAAGGGGGTGGGGGAGGTGGATACAGGGGGGTGGACACGGGCTCAGAACACACAGCCTTTCACCACTATGAGGGCAGCACTTTGGGCGCACCTCCAGGTCCAACAAGACGACAATCCATGAGACAGTTCTACGTCATGGTGCACAAGCATGATTCGTGTTCGCCTCCGACAACAAAACTCAGCATTAGGGTTCCAGACATCATTACAGTTGGGACACTCAGGGCACGGGTGCAAGTCTGTTACCATGCAGAGGACTTTTTCATCCCAACAATGTAGATATATAAAATTAAAAACAAACAATTAAAAATAAAGCTCTCTAAACATCTCAATACCTGGATATACTCCTCGTAATGTGATGTCTAAGAGTTCTGTTTCCTCCGTTAACTGCATGTAACAGCACCAAAAGACACTGTATATGAAAATGCCCCAAAAAATAAAATAATGCAGAACAATCCACATTAAAAGCCACAAAACTAAGTAATTACAATCTTCTTTAATACACTCAGACCAACTTAATTTCACGTTAGCTAGTGGCACAGAGAACAAGCTGCATGAAAGGTCTAGTTTTGGGACATGTTCGCTTGTTGTCACTAGTGTGAATGCCAGTAAGACTTTTAATTCCATCATTGTAAGCTTAATGTTTCTAATTCTAAGGAGGATTGGAGTTTGTCCATCCATCATTAACATGGTTCGTTAATTATGCAACACACAGAGTGCCAGATTATACACAAATGGGTACATTTTACTGGTCTCTTACAATAATATGGCACTTCACAACTTTGGACACTTTTACTGGTATTCAAAACAATTATGGCTGAGATAATAAAAATATCTGTAACCCAGTTTCCAATGTTCACAGATGATTAGTGGTGTGGTGTGGATCACTGGTTAGAGGCGGCAGACCCAGGAGCAGAAGTCGGCCGGGACCAGGGTTCAATTCCCGACGCGGCAGGGTCGTGGACTTTGGTCAGCGGACTCGATAATTCTCGCTTTGGTGCCTACTCTAATTCAGGGGTCCCACTCGGCAACTCTGGGCATCAGCTTGCCTAATCTCCACAACGGCCCGTCCAACGCCGGGGATGCTTGGCTCCACCTTGGGGACTCCCAGCAGGGACCATCCCACAGGGAAAGCCAGTACGGGTTCCCCAGCGTTACACAGCGCCAGAAAATCTCCGGGTAACAGTGCACTTTACAAGCTCAAACATAATAATAATTACTTCTGGTGATCCTGAAGAATCTGGACTTCTAGTATCAATATCTCAAGATCTATGATTGCAGTTTAAAAATTCAAGCTCCGGTGGCTTATGCATTATAATTCTATTGGGCTTACTAAAATGGCAGGTTTGATAGCTCCAAACAACATTCTTGCTTGAACCATTTCTTCCACTCAAGAAGTACCAATGATGAATGGTTGGCAGAGACAAAAGCCACAGGCCATGAGGCTGCAAACAAAGACTGTTCACGCCCGGTGATGTTAGCCAAACACAGTGAATCGCTGTAGGCCTCAGATGGAACAATCTAGGATACAGTTTAAAACGGTTAAGATGAGCTCTGACCCTTGGATGCAATTGGTTTGTTGGGCACAGGGTAAACATGGCACAGGCAGGACCACATGTTCCATGTAAATGAGCTTTACCTCCAACTAGCACATGGGCCAACTGGGTGCTGAACCTGCACACAGTAAGGCAAGGTAACAGGGCTCCCAACTATGGCTAGGAAATACGGTTACCAGCACCCTAGCCAGGCAGCCTAGAGTGCACAGGGGATGGGGCAAGTTGGCATTCCCACTATAAGGGTTTGGGCAGATGTTGGAGATAAAAAGCAAAAAGCATGCTTGCAGACAGACTAGCCATGCCAGGGTAGGTTCACCTGCACTTGTTAATGTTTTGAGGCAGTCCTGCCCTGCTCATCTCTGGTGAGGCACATAGAAGGTTCATGAGTGCTCTGAAACTGGTGATCCTGGGACTCATTAATCTCTGGAGCACTTCACAATTGTAGGTAACAACAGCCAGCAGTCCACCTAGCAAAGCTCAGACTTAGGGCCTGATTTAGATCTCAGTGGACGGGTTACTCCGTCACAACGGTGACAGAGTAACCCGTCTGCCGAAATAAAAATCCCATAGGATATGATGGGATTTATATTTTGGCAGACGAGATATCCGTCACCGTTGTGATGGGTTAACCCTTTAGGATATGATGGGATTTATTTTTTGGCAGACGAGATATCCGTCACCGTTGTGATGGGGTAACCCTTTAGGATATGATGGGATTTATATTTTGGCAGACGAGATATCCGTCACCGTTGTGATGGGGTAACCCTTTAGGATATGATGGGATTTATATCCCATCATATCCAATTTATGTCCCTTTCTCACTGCTCCATCAGGATTCAAGCAAGCCGGGCTGAAGACGGCTGAAATGCCAGAAACCGGTCCCCGGTAGCTTGTCTCCTTTCTGGTGAAGAATTGGCTTGGTAGTTTAGTCTGCCCTGTTCCCATGATGCACTGGGCCAGGGACAGACTGATTTGCATATAGCCAGGTTCTGAGCTGGGATGGGGCAGTGAGATAAATAACGGTGATGGATCAAGCCCTGATCTTTAGACTGGGTAAGAGTGGTCTGCTTAATTCAGACACTCTGTTCATCACCACCCCCTTTTCTGAATCGTTTTTGGCCACTATAGGTGTGGCAGGGTATACTCAGACATGAGTCCCTTTCTCACCGCTCCATCAGGATTCAAGCAAGCCGGGCCGAAGACGGCTGAAATGCCAGAAACCGGTCCCCGGTAGCTTGTCTCCTTTCTGGTGAAGAATTGGCTTGGTAGTTTAGTCTGCCCTGTTCCCATGATGCACTGGGCCAGGGACAGACTGATTTGCATATAGCCAGGTTCTGAGCTGGGATGGGGCAGTGAGATAAATAACGGTGATGGATCAAGCCCTGATCTTTAGACTGGGTAAGAGTGGTCTGCTTAATTCAGACACTCTGTTCATCACCACCCCCTTTTCTGAATCGTTTTTGGCCACTATAGGTGTGGCAGGGTATACTCAGACATGAGTCCCTTTCTCACTGCTCCATCAGGATTCAAGCAAGCCGGGCCGAAGACGGCTGAAATGCCAGAAACCGGTCCCCGGTAGCTTGTCTCCTTTCTGGTGAAGAATTGGCTTGGTAGTTTAGTCTGCCCTGTTCCCATGATGCACTGGGCCAGGGACAGACTGATTTGCATATAGCCAGGTTCTGAGCTGGGATGGGGCAGTGAGATAAATAACGGTGATGGATCAAGCCCTGATCTTTAGACTGGGTAAGAGTGGTCTGCTTAATTCAGACACTCTGTTCATCACCACCCCCTTTTCTGAATCGTTTTTGGCCACTATAGGTGTGGCAGGGTATACTCAGACATGAGTCCCTTTCTCACTGCTCCATCAGGATTCAAGCAAGCCGGGCCGAAGACGGCTGAAATGCCAGAAACCGGTCCCCGGTAGCTTGTCTCCTTTCTGGTGAAGAATTGGCTTGGTAGTTTAGTCTGCCCTGTTCCCATGATGCACTGGGCCAGGGACAGACTGATTTGCATATAGCCAGGTTCTGAGCTGGGATGGGGCAGTGAGATAAATAACGGTGATGGATCAAGCCCTGATCTTTAGACTGGGTAAGAGTGGTCTGCTTAATTCAGACACTCTGTTCATCACCACCCCCTTTTCTGAATCGTTTTTGGCCACTATAGGTGTGGCAGGGTATACTCAGACATGAGTCCCTTTCTCACTGCTCCATCAGGATTCAAGCAAGCCGGGCCGAAGACGGCTGAAATGCCAGAAACCGGTCCCCGGTAGCTTGTCTCCTTTCTGGTGAAGAATTGGCTTGGTAGTTTAGTTTGCCCTGTTCCCATGATGCACTGGGCCAGGGACAGACTGATTTGCATATAGCCAGGTTCTGAGCTGGGATGGGGCAGTGAGATAAATAACGGTGATGGATCAAGCCCTGATCTTTAGACTGGGTAAGAGTGGTCTGCTTAATTCAGACACTCTGTTCATCACCACCCCCTTTTCTGAAGGGATTTATATTTTGGCAGACGAGATATCCGTCACCGTTGTGATGGGGTAACCCGTTAGCATATGATGGGATTTATATTTTGGCAGACGAGATATCCGTCACCGTTGTGATGGGGTAACCCTTTAGGATATGATGGGATTTATATTTTGGCAGACGAGATATCCGTCACCGTTGTGATGGGGTAACCCTTTAGGATATGATGGGATTTATATTTTGGCAGACGAGATATCCGTCACCGTTGTGATGGAGTAACCCGTTAGGATATGATGGGATTTATATTTTGGCAGACAAGATATCTGTCACCGTTGTGACGGCGTAACCCGTCCGCCGAGCTCTAAATCAGGCCCTTAGTCCTGGACTTCATGAATTGGGACAGGCCACAGATCCAATGCTAATAAAGGCCTCAGCAGCGCTATCCAAAGCTTGTCGAGTGGAAGTTCTTCAGGCATCTCAAGGTTATACTTGCAGTCAGGGGCATTTGAGCAGCAGCTGACATCAAGTCAGTAGAAGTGTATATGGCGAATTTGAATTTGCAGTCCACCAGACACAGTTGATTTACTGCTTCCGCTCACTCTAAAAGTGTTTAATGGACAGAACAGACCTGTCCTACAACTATCATGAATTGCAAGTCATGACAGCTTTGTCGCAACAGGGAGGTAACACTTCAAGAGGGCCGGTCTGGATTAAGCATCCCATCCAGACAGCTCTTCGTGAAGCAGAGAGGAAGCCATGGTAGGGGTGCTGTTCTGTGTTTAGGCTTTCTGTTCTAAATTGCCAGAGTCAAAGTGTGAGCATACGTTTATAAGTTAAATAAATATTTTGATATAGTAGCTGCAGCTTTCAACCACCAAAACAAATACGGATAAATACCAAAACTATATATGGATATATGCAGGCAGAAATTTAAAAAATATAATTTATATATTGTACAACCGGGAGCCATAACTATAACCTGTCAATACTAAAGACGGAACATACCTTATGTCAAATGCCTCTGTTAAAAACGATGACTTCACTTGTGAAGACGTGCTGTCCGTAGAGTGAGTGTGTCTATTCCTAAAGTTAATTATTGCTGCGGAACATGCGCCCCACTGTTTAATTCGGAACAATTATTTGACTATGCAAATGGCGACCAGAGTGTATGAGAAATGAATTTGTTCACCTTGCACCCTACAACCAGCCCAGAGTTCCAACACTACCTCAGATGGGCTGCTGTAAGAACATGGTGTTCATTTATTTATTTAGAGAAGTTTGTATATCACTGACATGTCACCCTACAGTCACTTCAGAATGCTGGGTATTGGTAGGTACAAACTTGTGGCCAGTGAACTCCAAGAATTCCAGGCGGCTGTGGTGGTTGAGCAGAATGTGCACATCAAGGAGAGATTTGGCTATGTGTATAGAAGGGGGTATACAGATTCAATGTTTTGATGGCAAGGCTCAAGTAAAAAACAAAGGCAACGAATAACAAAGGCTGACTGTTAGATCTGGGGGTCTTTAGTTGGCAGAGGTAGGTACCAATGTCCAAATAGGGACCCTTGCTTCTAGTTATGGTAAGGGGGATACACTCTTTAGATAACCCCTGCTCACCCCCTTGGTAGCTTGGCACGAGAAGACAGGCTTATCAAAGGCAATGTGTAAAGTATGTGTACCAACACTCACAGTAACACAGTGAAAACACCACAATGGACTGCACACCAGTTTAGAAAAATAAAGTATCTTTATCTAAACTACACAAGACCAAAGCGGCAAACATCCAACATACTTAGTTCAAGAATATGATTTTAAAAGAGTTCTACGGTTTGCGTCAAAATAATACACAGTTGCGTCACGTTTAGCCCAAAGTACCTGTAGATGCAACAAAAGTTCCAAATGGAAGCTGTAGCGTTGAAAAACAAGTGATGCGTCACTCCTGAGAGCCTGGGGAGGAGATACGACAGCCCCGCTGGACGCAGCGGGTGTGTTGTGACGAATCCGGTCTGTATGGGGAGGGAAGTGATACCTTGTATGGATTCCGGTGCGCAGGTTCAGTAGGAAGCGTCTCGCACAGGCACGATGCGATGATCTTCGGGACGGCGACGATCTCAGGTGCAGCGGCGATGCGCAGCGCAGCGTCGATCTTCTCCTCTCGCGGCCCCTCGATGTGATGGCTCTGCGATGATGTTCGCAGCGAAGTGATGCGGTCCGCAAGCAAGCGGTGCGGCGATCTCACCCAGTGACAACAGGCTCTGTGACGATGTTTGCAGCGACAGTAATCTTCCCGCTCCGGCTCGATGCGTACCGCAAGCGAAGGATTCGTCGGCTCTTGCAGCGGCAACAGGCGCTGTGACGATCTCCATCTTCGCGGTGGTGGGAATTTCCTCATACTGTCGGGGATGCGCTCCGCAAGCGAGCGATGCGTGAAAATTAGCAGATTGTCTTAGTTTCTTCTTGTCCATCTTCCCAAACAGCAGGCACAACTTCCAGAGGCACCACATCTGGACCAAGCACTCTAGGAAGGGCAGAACTCATACAGCAGAGTTCAGGGGGAAGCTGGGGGTTAAGTCCTTTTGTTACTGGGACTTCTTAACAGGGAGCCAGCTCTACTCAGGCTCTTGGCGATCTCTTCAAGCAAGGGGACACAGCAACAGCAAAGTCCTTCCCCTCTCCTAGGCAGCAAAGCAACTGCAGGGCAGCCCACAAGTACACAGCAGGACAGTTCTTCCTCTTCAGTCTTCCAGCTTTCTCCTTGGCAGAGGTTCCTTCTTGATTTCAGGATGATCTAATTTTCTATAGTCTTGGTAGCACTCTTTCCTTTGTTCTCTAGAGGCAGAGAGACATTGGCTTAGTCAGAACCAGTTCAGGTCAGTTCCTGAGCACTTTGTTTTTCGGTCTTCTCCTCTCCTTACAGAGAGAGGGGCAGGGTCGTCAGCCGGCCAGCGGGAGGTGGAGCCAGCATTGTGGAAGGCTAGCACAGCCCTAGTCAGGCCCAGGTGCTATCCCCTCCCACCACCCAAGATACATATGCAGTCATTCAGCCTAGGGCTGACTCATCCACCCTCCTGGGGGCTGCTCAGCCCCGGTCACTCACAAACCAGACAGTCAATTCATAAACAGACCAAGGCACACAGAAAGGTCAGACAAGAGAACAGCCACTTTCTAAAAGTGCTGTTCTCAAACACAGAATTTAATAACACGTCTTTTAGGAAGGATGGTTTTTAAATCCTGAGTTTAGGGATACCAAACTTTAATTTTTTATCTTGCTCCTATGGGAAGATATGCAGGTAAACATGATACTCAGCATTCCCCATTACAGCCTATGGGCAAGATAGCCCTCTCAGCAGTGAAAAACGAAAATGGCTATCGTTCACTACCAGAGCATGTCACACACACCGGTTCATGCTCTACCTTTCATATACACTGCACCCTGCACAGGGGTGTACCTTGGGCCTTATATAGGGGTGTCCAATGTGTACAGAAAGGGAAGGGTTAGGCCTGGCCAGAGTGGACACTGGTCAGGGCAGCATGGTAGTTAGCAACTGCACACAGGCACTGCGGTGGCAGGCCTGAGACACCATTTTAAGGCTACTCATGTGGGTGGCACAATCAGTGCTGCAGGCCCACTAGTAGCATTTGAATCACCTGCCCTGGCACACTCAGTGCACTTTACTAGGGACTTCCTGGTAATACAAAAATGCCAATTATGGATAACCAATCACACTTACGATTTACTCAGGGAGCACTTGCACTTTGACACTGATCAGCAGTGGCAAAGTGCCCAAAGCATCTAAACCAGCAAAAACGAAATCCAGCACAGCATCAAAAATACAGGAGGTAGAGGCAAAAAGTCAGGGGAAACCACGCCAAAGATGCCAAGTCTAACACTGACCAAATACTTAAACCAACTTAACCTGTCCTTAAAGAAATCTGCATGATGGCCTTTAGAAGTTGGCCGTCCTGTGGAGGGGGTGAGGAACCTGGGGGCAAATTCGATAAGGAGCGGTCTTTTGCTCCACTGGCGTAGGCAGTTGCAGGGGTTTTCCCGAATTCACAAGGGTAACTATTCTACATTCCTTAATTTCTTGTGTTTGGATTACGCTAACATCTTAGGGCCTCATTGCAATGTCGGTCAGAAAGGCTCAGAACAGCAGTCAGATTCTCCTAAACAGTGTTGAAACTAATGTTTCCGACTGACTCAGAAACATTTCCGACCTACCGATTACGATGGAAATGTAACCGTTTGGTAAGTCTGAATCGGTTCTGATCGGCATTCGGAGACTCCAGGTTGTTCGAAGCCGAATCGTACAGCTCTACGGACTGCGTTTCCGACGGACGTATTACGATGTCGGATTCGGACACCCGTTGCGAATCGGTCTGTCCAACACAGAACGGATGTCAGAAACTGACTTTGGGGGCCTGTGGCAGTCCATCTGCACCCTGATGCCTCCGGTTGGGGCTCATGGGGGTGCCCAGGGGACCCCCCTTTAAAACACACAAGGTGATGGACGGAATGTTGAACATTGGCAAAACATCCACCCCCAGTCACGGATCTGGGTTTAATCCATCGTTATTTTGCTCACAACGCCACCCCAGTTCAGACAATGTATGACATTGTTCTGCATTCTGTCCATCAACTGTTGTTTTTGCATTTGTCACCAGGAGTGGGACAGTTATGCTCAGACGTGAGTCCCATGCTCTCCATGCCACTGGAATCACGTTATCCTGGCTGAAGAGAGGTGAAACCCCAAAACGGGTCCTAGGATGCTTGTTTCCAGTCCAGGGAGGACCTGGCTTGGCAGTTCGGGCTGGACTGTTCCCATGAGGCACAGGGTCAAGACTGATTTGCATATGGCTGGGTTCAAACTGGAAGCAGAGGTCAGACCCGGGACCAGGGTTCGATTCCCGACGCGGCAGGGTGTTTAGCTCAAATGTCCACGGACTCGATAATTCTCGCTTCGGTGCCTGACCTAATCATGGGTTCACACTCTGCAACTCTGGGCATTAAGCTTGCTTAATCTCCACAACGCCCCCCCCCCCCCGCGGCGGGATGCCTGGCTTTCACCTTGGGGATGCCCTGTAGGGGCTATCTCACAGGGAAAAACCAGGACGGGTTCCCAAGGCAAGCGCGGAGATACCCCTTCAGGGGTCGATTCTGGCGCTATATAAGAAAATGTAATAATAATGGCATGGTGAGCAAAAAAACGATGGAGTTAGGCCCAGATCTCTGTACTGGGGTGAATGTATGAAATTGTTCTGCATTCTGTCCATCAACTGTTATTTTTGCATTTGTCACCCCGAGTGGGACGGGTATGCTCAGACGTTAGTCCTGTGCTCTCAATGCCACTGGAATCAGGCTATCCTGGCTGAAGAGGGGTGAAACCCCGAAACCGGTCCTAGGATGCTTGTTTCCAGTCAAGGGAGGACCTGGCTTGGCAGTTCGGGCTGGACTGTTCCCATGAGGAACAGGGTCAAGACTGATTTGCATATGGCTGTGTTCAAACTGGAATGGCATGGTGAGGAAAAAAACGATGGATTTAGGCCCAGATCTCTGTACTGGGGTGAATGTATGACATTGTTCTGCATTCTGTCCATCAACTGTTGTTTTTGCATTTGACCCCCCTTTAAAACCATGCACAGTTTGGCAGGCACCATGGGGTGCCTGCAACAGGATGGTAGGTTTTCCGCAACCACCCCTTTTTTTAATGGGAGCCTGTGTAGTCGGTAGGAACACAAGCTCCCATTGAAGTCTATGGGAGACTTTCCGAATGGTTTTCGGAACCATCATAATCGGTCAGTCGGACTCGCCCAACGCGAGTCGGTTGGCACCGATTCCGACAAGGAGTCGTTTGGATTGCTTCCCAACCGACATCGTAATGAGGCCCTTAGTCTTCTAGACTATCTCTTGAGCCGCTTACAGCTGATCCAGAATGCTGCTGCTAGGCTCCTGTTAGGTATTCCCAGACAGGAATCTATTTCGGAACACTTGAGACAGTGACGTAGCTAGAGGGGGTGGGGGAGAGGGCGGTCTTCCCTGAGCAGCACTTTTCTTGTGGGCGGCGGCAAGCGCTTGGCATTCTCCCTCATCATGTGACGCCAACCCCGCTCGTCGTCTGTCACCAGCACCTCTCAAACCTGCACGGCCAGTGGCGTAGCAAGGGGGGGGGGGGGGGCGGATCGCCCAGTGCAACATGAGTTTTAGGGGCAGCTGCCTCCCCCATCCCCTGCTCATAACTAAGCCCGTCACAGGGCATCAGACGCTTGGGAATCGCTAGCCCTCTCCGCTCTTACCTGCGACCATCGGGGGAATCCGCTAGCACCCCCCCACCCACTCTTACATGCCACGCCTGTGCCGAAGGTCTAGCAACAGCACTGGCTCCGGCCGTCACTGGGTGGCAAACTCAGGGATCGCCCCGGATGGCAAAAGCTCTAGCTACACCACGGAGTCCTGAGAAACTTACATTGGCTTCCGGGACAACTACACACTCATTTTAAATGCCTTCTTATCGCCTTCAGAGCAGTTCATAACAGAGGCCCTCTTTATTTGAGGGATAGAATTCGAGCATGGCAGCCTACAAGATCTCTCAGATCCTCTAGTCAGTCATTACTGGTAGTCCCGACAGTACGATGGGCTCGTCTGGGGGCCGGTCTTTCTCCTTTTGGGCCCCTCGTCTCTACAACGCCCTTCCACTTTAACCTCATAACGGCTATGGAACGTCCAGCTCCAGTGCTGGACGTTCCATTGCAGCTATGAGGTTCGAACGTTCAATGGCCGACGGCAGCACTCCTGAGGTAGTGGTGCCGTCGGCCGCCGAACGTTCGAAGCACTTAAGAGGTTAAATGTGTATCTATGAACAAATCTTCAAAGACAACTGAAAACCTGGTTGTTCTAATCCTTTAACCCTGTTTCTCCCCTCCTTTACAGCGTATGTAGCGCCTGGAAGTCTGTTAGACAACTGTGCGCTCTACAAATGATTCATTCATTCATTCATCTTCTGGATATAGATCAACCGCATTGACTGAGTGAACTGCTGTCAGTCAACAGGACCATGGACCAGTATTTCTCGTGGGCATGTCACCATCAGATGTATATTTGTATAGAAATATTACATGAATCCTGTTAAAAGCAATTCCTGTCTGTTATGTCAACAATGCTAAACCAGAATCCCCAGCGCTCCTATTAACATGGTGCAGGACTATTCTTTTAGATGTTGACTTTCTTGCCAAATGGAACCGTATTGCGAAAAAATGAAGCTAATCTGCTGTACGCCACTGCTACATGAATATAAAGGAATGTACTAAGCAGGGTTTGCGCCAGACTTTGCCACTGAAAAGTACATCAAATTTTAGAGTAAACCAGGCCATAAAATCACGCAACTTATTTATAAAATGACCAATTTTAATACATGTTAACCAAGGTTAGTTTGCCTGTCACGAATATGTGAGTAAGAAACAGTGGGAAATCGTTTTGCTTCATTATTGGGTCGGTGCAAAATATTCGGATCATATGGCCTGTCAAACATATCTAATTGTTGCATTCCTTCCTGAGCAGTCATCATTAATAATGCAATATAGTTGCTTTTCATTTTGCACAAGTGCAAAGATGTAAGTTACATATATTTATTTATTAAAAGCATTGCTCTAGCGCTGCGAGTTACGTTTCTGTTACTTCAGGGAACTGTAAATATGTATACAGCTTTTTGTTTGCTCCTTTAACTGTGACTTCCTGACGAATGTGCCACCCTTTAACTATGTTTTATTTTGTCACATATCCAGGTGTGTCCCCTCTCAATAAACATGCTCGTGGAAGCACTTCCGGAAATAAGGTAGACCAGGCGGCAAAAATGTGATTTTAATTGCTCTAGGTGCGTGTGTTTTCCGCACTGACCTTTGAATATGCAAGGCATGCGCGCGCGAGCTCCTTCCGCGCGCGAGCTCCTTCATCTCGCGCAGGACGCAGCGTGAGGGGGCGGGCTTTCTTATCAGCTGCTGTGCGTGAAAAGGGCGCCCACTTTAAAGATCAGCCGCATTGATTTCCTTTCATTTGGCTGATTGCATCCAGTTTCTTGTTTGTCATCTGCAGAGGCAGAGAGGGTGGCTGCATCGGGGTGGATTAAAGCACAGAACGTGCACACATGCTCTGACTCTCGAACCGGCTTCTCAGGACATTTTGAAATTCAAAATGCATGTTTTTGGGAAGAAATATGGTTTTTGTTTTGCAATGAAGTTATGATGTTTGCTGAAGGTGGCCGCAGAACCCTCACTAAAGAAAGTGTTAGTCTCCATTCAAAGAAGGCGCCTGGGAGAGAGGGCTGATGTAGCCTGAGGTCCAGTTGGCATCGCCTTGGCATGAGGGTCACTGACCAGTATGAGAGTGAAGCTTAGGTTTAGGGGCCGAGAGGTGGAGATACATGGTTGAGGCCTACTGATCAGTGACCAGTGCAGCAGTGTATTAGCAGTTGTGGTGCACGGTGAATGGGTGAAACCTCCCTAGGTGCAGAAGCCACACGTTAGGACCAGTAGCGTACCACACTTAGCAGCAGCCCAGCTTCTTGGCAATGCCATGTGGGCCAATGCTAGGTCGGAGACGAGGGCTTTAACTTCTGGCGTCCCTCAGGGCTCAGTGTTAAGCCCTATGCTGTTTAATATTTACGTCTGCCCACTGGCAGATGTAGTAGAGAGCTGTGGTCTGACCTTATTCTCTTATGCAGATGACACTCGAAACCTGATTCTCCCTGTCATCTGCACAGGGTCATGGACCGTCCGATCTTAACCTTGGCTTAACTCGTATTGCTTCTTGGATGCACAATAACTGTCTCAAGTAGATGGTGATAAAACAGATATCGTAATCTTGGGCAAGAATCCCCAACTCTGGGGCCCTCAACACTCACAAGAATCCTTGGGAGCTCTCTCTGACTTGTCCCCTAAGGTTAAGAATCTGGACTTAGAATCTTTCCATAAACCCTCAGGTGATCAAGGTTACCGCCACCCGTTTTCCTGTGTTCAAGAGGTTGAAAAAGATCACCTGGATGATTCCCCAATCAGCCCAAAGGACTGTGGTCCAAGCCCTAAACTTGCCTAGAATGGACTATTGTAACATCTTGTACATAGGAATAGATCTAGCTTCCATCCGACGCCTACAGATAGTTCAGAATTCAGAGGCTAGACTTCTGTAGCGGCTACCGAAGCAGGCCTCGTTCTCTCACCTTCTCCAAGAGCTCCATTGGCTTACGGTTTCAAAGCACATTCAATTCAAAGCCCTGTGCTACATCTTCAAAACCGGAGCAGGCCCACACTACATACAGGATCTGGTGGTGCTGTATCAGCTCACACCCACACTGAGATCTCGGAACCTGCTCGTGTGCACTGTGCCATGGTTACGCTTGGCTCGCATGGGAGAGCGCATCTTCTCTTTTTTGGGACCAAAACTGTGGAACTCTGTTCCTGAGCCCCTGAGAAACTACACTCCCTTACTTGCATTCTGTAAAGGCTTAAAGACCTGGCTGTTTTAAGTTGTTAATCTGTCATCTTCTTTTTTGCTCAGTGATGGGAAATCCTTTTTGGGTAGCTGTGTGCTTTAAAAGATTATAAATTAAATAAATTTGAGAGCAGGCCATGAATGACTGCCTCCCAGGCAAAATGACACCTGCCGCGCAAAAGTGAGTACTGGAGGGAGAGATAGGCTGTGTCAGAGACAGAAAGAGTGGAAATTCCAATGAAGGCAGGGTGGCAGATAAACACTCCAAACAGTGGTGGATTCACAGAATAATGCAATATGGCCACAGGGCTCACCCACAAGGAAAATCATGGTGGGGAAGGTCCAGAGGACAGGAAGTGAGACTAACATCATGTTGTTGAGCTATCAAGTACGTAACTGGAAAGAAATGTAGTTGCTAATATGGTAATGCCTTAATATTGTGTCAACAATATTGTTAAACCAATACTATTGTGTCAAGAATATTATTTTCTTAGTTATTTAAAATTATTTTAAATAATATTGCTTTCTTTAATATAGTTTACTTAAATACAATAGTAAATAATATAATGTTTACATTATTTTAATATATGTTAGTTCAAATAAAACTTTAAGCTGTTAATATAGTTAGTATAGTTATTCCTTTTTTAATTAAAGCTTGAATTTTTTTTTTTTATTTACTCATAAGTTAAAATAGCAATTTATAATGTAGCGGGTTGTTGGGCTTGTAGGGGAAATGGGTGGGAAGTAAATTACATTATAGTTAATTTTATTTTATTGTTAATTTATTTTGGAATGTAAAATGCTGTGTCTTATAATTATGTAAATTGTTTTATTAAGAGTTATGCTAGGTATGTTAGTTGAAAAATTATTTTTAACATGTATTAAAAATGTAAATTATTTAGTAGATTTTTTTAGTACCTTGTTGTTGGGTTTGTAGGGGAATAAGATGGAAATCTTATTTAAATTAAATATTTTTTAATTGTTAATTTTGTAATTGCCAATTTATGTAAATTTCTATTTTTATATTTGTTCTAATTATTAAATTCTTTATATGTTGACTGTTTCTATGAGTAATTGATATTTCAGCAATGCTGACTTTGTTTATAGGGGTACAGAGTGGTAGGTTATTTAATTTTAAAATGTGTACTTTATTAATTGTTAATATTTCATTGATTAATTGTTAATTATATATTTTTTAATGTACAAAATATTAATTTCCTATGAGATTTTTAATTTTTAATTAAGTTATTATTGTTAAGTGTTTTTGCCCTGGTGGCTGCAGTGGATTCATGGTGGTCCGACCACCCTAGTCATAATGGGGCAGTCAAAAGACTGCCACCAATGTGCCCCCACAAGTCGGGTGGTCTGTGGACCGCCAGACTTGTAATAAAGCCATTAATGTTTCTTTGTTTATTTTCAAAAATAAATTTGTATTTAGGTTCTTATGGAATTTAACATTCTCGGGTGTTTGCTGTCAATGTTTAGGTAGTGAAGTAAGTTATAATTAAATTGTTTTACATTTTTACAGGGTTTAACTTTAATATTTATTAATTATGAAAAAATGTATTAAAATATATTTTTATAAAGTAGTTATTTATAGGTTTTACAGAAAATTATTAAGATGTATAATGTTATTTGTACTTCCTTCAAAGTCTAACCTTTACTCTGTTGTTGTGTAGATTGAAGTAGGAATAGTGGGGCTGATTTACAAAGGTAATCTGAGACAAAAGTCTAAATTTACGACTTTTGGTATTCACAGAGATCTACGCGTCGTATCTTTACGTCCGCAGTCGTGCTGTACTGTCTGCACCCGGGCCGTACTCTCCGCAACCGGACTGTACTCTCCGGCTCAAGCCCTATGGCTTGGGCCAGATGAAATGTAATCAATGGGCCAGAAGGCAATTTTTCAAAAGTGAACAATAGGAACGTGTGATAAATGGTAGAAGAGGTCTTGAAAATCAGTTTGGGCAGGGAAAAGGGCGTGGTCAGGCACTACATTATATACCAGAAAAGTTTGCTCCTGGAGTGCAGCAAAAAAATGAAAAATTGAAATAACCCCCGGCGTGGGCCAGTCCCCAATATAAAAATAATTATTTTTTGAGAAATGGGGCATGTGTGGGGCCCCACAGGGCCTGCCATGTAATGCACAGGGGAAGGGGTAGGAGGTACCTATCCCCTCGGTCTGCATGTATTTTAAAAAGGGGAGGGTGCTGCGCACCACCTCCTGGAACCAAATCCGCTCCGGGGACCCATTGCCTGTCGCAAAAACATACCATTGTCCTGGGGATCCCACCCCGGACATTGTGGTTCCCTCCCTGGGAGAGAGTGGGCACACCCTGCCCATACTCTCCATGGTAGGGAACAGAACTTTGCTCAAGCCCTGCAGGAGCAGTAAATAAAATGCAGCCCCAGCCCAGCCAGGAGCAAAGCAAAGGAGCAGAAAAGGTGGTGGCTGGGGCTGTAGGGACCCTGGGGCTCCCCATGGCCCAAATTAATTGAATTGTGTGTGCCCCAGGTAGGCACCTGGGCACCGACTTATGACAAAAAAGGCTGGTACCCTCTATGGGTGCCATATGGGTGCCATTTGGGGCCATGGGGACGCTGGGGGAAAATTGCTTTGCAGTAGTCAATTCATGAGAGAATTAGTACGACTACAACAGATTTCCTGAGATCAAAGGGAATAAAAGGCAACATTTTGCACAAGGTCTTTAGTAGAAAAAGGCAAGAAGATGTTAAAAGATTAATTTGTCCTGCAAAGTTTAGTTGGTCATCAAACAAGAATCTGAGGTTCCTTGCTTTTACCGATGGGTTCGGGCAGAGACCTGCTTCTGCTGGCAACAAGATTGGTTCCAGACCATTCCCAAACTCCATGACCTCTGTTTTGTCTGCATTCAGTTTAAGGTAGCTCTGATGCATCCACCCGATAATGTGCTTCAGACAGAAATTTCCCAGCCACGGTTTCCACACTTGAGAAAATCGAGATTACAGTCTGAGTGTCATGTGCATATGATACCAGCGAGAAACCGTGAGCCTTTAGTCAGCTTGGCCAGGGGAGTGACATAGATGTAAAAACATGGTTGGCGACAGTGCTGAACCTTGAGGAGAGAAAACTTCTCTGATCAAATATTGGCCCAACACACCGAATGTTCCCTTGCAGTGAGGAACGAGGTGAGTAAGGTTAGGGCAGCCTCTTTAATTCCTATGTCCTTCAGCCGCTGCGTTAATACCAGATGATTAACAGTATCAAACGCTAATTTTGATAGGTCAAGCAGAATAAGGATGGCTCTTCCTCTCTTATCTCGCGGTCTGCTTATTTCCTCAGTGGCCATAATTACGGCTCGTTCAGTGGAGTGGAGTGGTCTGAAGCCATGTTGGGTGGAATCTAGGAGGTCATTGGCGTCTAGATAACCAGTTAGGTCTTGGTTGATTGATTTTTCTAAAATTTTGGCCACAAGCTGTAAGCAGGATATGGGCCGATAATTATTCACCTCGGAGGGGTCAAGAGATGCTTTCTTTAGAATGGGTCTAATGCACTCTTTCTTCCAGGAAGCAGGAAAAGTCCCTGACTTAATAACATTATTCAAAATTGGAGTTAATTGCATACTTATCTTGTCCGAGCCCAGATGCATTATAGCAGGGGGGACCCTGATTTTGTTGATAGTAATAGATTGTTTACTTTATCCACTGTTAACCTCATGCGCGCTAGCGTTATTCTGCTCGCACGCTGAGATTTTTAAAAACGCACTTTACATGACGAGCTGGGCTCGTCATCAGCGTGCGAGGAGGCTACGCCATGACGAGCCCAGCTCGTCATCAGCGTGGAAGGGGTTAAAGTTGGGAAACTGGTCAATTGGCAAGAAATGTTCTCCGAGATAGAGTCCTCAGAGAGTGGTATAAGGGCCACGGTAGGGGCAGGGACCCTTCCCGCAAGATCGTCTTAGACCCTTTGAACTTTGGTCTGAAAAAAATTGGCCACTTTATCACAGAGGGTTTGATCTGGTGCCAATTGATTCACCTGTTGCAATTTGGACAGAGCAGTAATGGTCTTAATTAGCTCTCTTGGAAAGTTTTTGGCCGCCTCGGTTTTGTTTGTGAAATAATTCATCTTAATGTTTTGAATGGCTTCCTTGTATTCAGCTAATGCTAGTGTGTAGGCAAGTTTACCCTGCTCACTAAAATCTACTGTCCATGCGCGCTCCAGTTATCTACACTTAGATTTTATAAGTTTAAGATCTGAATTGTACCAGGGGGCTGAAGCGTTATTTCTCCTCTGTTTGCTTAGTTTTTCTGGGGCCAGCTGATCCATAGCGGAACTGATCCATCCATCAAAGTTGTCAGCTGCCATGTTATTATCTGGCCCTAGCAAGGGTGGACTTTTGTCAAGCATCTCAATTAGATCCTCTTTGTTAATTTTATGCCAATATCTACATTTGGCAGGGAGCAGCCTCTTTGACTGAGGCCTGTTATTTTCAAAATAAGAAAGTTTAAAGAAATTGGCTTTGTGGTCTGTCCATGTTAGTGGTATTACTTTTTTCACTGTAATATTATGCGTGGGCTCTGAGGTTATCTGGCTTAGTACGAAACCTGCCATAATATTTAGTAGAGTGGAGGTCTCTACATTGTTATCGGATTTGAGGTGAAAATTAAAACCCCCCAATATCGTAAAAGTGGGGAAGTCCAGGCAGGATTCCATGAATGTCTGTGGACCTTGTATGGACATTGATTTCAGCCCTGGTGGCCGGCATAGGAGTAGACCAGGAAAGGACAATGTGTTAGTGATTTTGATGTTAAAGGTCATCGCTTCTGCCCCTAGTTGCGGAGTGGTCTCAGAGGTGACTTTAAGAATAGATTTATAAATGATTGCTATGACAACACCCTTTTGCCCTTTCCTGTCTACACTGGACAATGCATATCCTGCCGGTAGCACTATAAACCAGTTGGGCTCAGATGTTTCGTTGGCCCAAGTTTCCGTTAGGAAAACAAGATCCGGGTTTGACTTCTGCAGGAGGCATTCAAACTCGTATTTGTGTTTAATCAGAGATCTAATGTTTAGCAAAATTGCATTTTAATGTGCTCCCCCAGGTTCCAGAAATGTAATTTTACCCCCTAAGAAGTTGTGGGGAGGTTTAGATAAAGAAGTGGCATTGCAGGCTTCACTAGCTAAGTTTGGTGAGTTGTTATCCCTCTTACAAGGGCTAAGGGCTAGAGTGGTAGGTGAGTGTTAGTGATCTTAAATGTAAATTTGCAGGAAGTGCACTGAAATGGGAGAGAGTCCCTTTTCCCAACTAAGTAGTGTGGTTGCAGGGTCAGAAGTCTAAAATTGAGTGCAATGCAATGTGCAAAACGAATTTTTTAAAAAGATGCCGCACACAGAAAGCCTCTCACAGCAGTAATACAATCTAAAACAACGTTACCAGGCTTGTGGTTGTTTTTATGACTGTTTTTGTGGGCTGAAAATGTTCTAATTTTTCAGCCCACATAATCCAATCGTAAAAACTATGTGAAAAGAAAGACTCGCAGACATGCTGATTTTATTTTTCTTAATTAAAACTTCATAAACATTTTTATAATAATCGCTGTTAATAAACATTGCATTGTGTCAATTACTTAAATATACATTTGATTCAAAATATTGGTGATTTTTCGACAAAGATGATAGATCTACTTATAAATATATTTGTATGCTCACCCCTTGATAAAGTCAACAGGCCCACTTTTTATATTTTGATGTAGTAACTCTTTGACAAAGTCAGTAAGTCTGCCTAAGCGCTGCCAGGACCTGTGAAACCAACCGCATGCTGCGCATGGTCATGTGCTGGAGGAAAAAGGGGGCTTGTAAGGGGTAGGTGTAAGGCCTGGCCATAGGCCAGTCCTTGGGCCCAACCCCACACCCCCACTCCTTTAAAATAGATACAGGGCTGGGGTCCCCACACGTCCCCCTTTCTCTTGAAATATATTTCTACAGCCCTGGAGGATGAGGTACCCAGGATCTAAAGAGGTTCAGGGTGGGGGGGCCTCGTGGGCCCCCTCCCATTTAAAAATAATGAAGACCCTGGAGGATGTGGTCCCCGAGGCCTAATGAGGCTCGGGAGGGAGACCATGTGGACCCCCTCTCCTGTAAAAATTAAATAGGTGGTGGGAGTTGGGGTCCCCAGGGCCTAATGAGATTTGGATTGTTGTGCCCACAGCCCATATATATATTTGACATCTCATTTGACATTACTGGTCACATCACTGATGATATCATTCATGTGATAATACGATGAACCTCTTCAGACTCTAATATAACCTTAGATACAATCAGTGTAAACAGACACTCACAGACTGTCACTCATCCATGGAGTTACTCACACACCTAGTCAGTCATGCAAAGAATCAATCACACCTCCATTTCCTCAACTATACAGTTATACAAACTTTACTTATTCAAACATATACTAACACATATTTACTCTCTTATACAATCCCTGATACAAGTTCACAATGATCCATACAGCCACTCACACATTCACTAGCTCTTATGCACAGTTATTTATATATGTCAACTCTCACATGTACTGTGTTTTACATATGTACTTACTTTGACATGTAGCACTGAGATATCCATTCACTCACCAATACACTCATGCAAACAGTCAACCGCCCATACAGCTGTTTCCACATGCACTTTTGAAACCATACATCTAGTGAATCAACTGCTCACACATCTATGCACAGAGTCATACACCTCCCAGCCACCCACACACACACTCAGTCTCCCATACAAATACTCGGGCAACCAATCAATAACCCATATAGTTACTCATATAGCTACTTATCAACACATGCAACAGTTTACAGAACAACAGACATAATGATGCACAAATTAAGACAGTTTAGTCACTAACCCATGCACTCAGTGAGACACATTTAATCACTCACTCATACAGTCAGTCATGCACCTACTAAATCCTTCATCCAGACACTTATACATCCACTCATTCTTCAATACGTAAGACATATTTTAACTTTACAGAAACATACAGTCACTGGATGTTGTCATCAGTGATGTCATCAGTGATGTCATTTGAGATGTCATCAGTGATGTCATCAGTGATGTCACTGACCATGTCATGAATGATGTAATATGTGACATCATCAGCAGTGGATTGCGGGTGCGCGATATATAGTTAGTGCAACTAACTATATATGGAATTTCAATGGTTTTGTGTGAGTTAAATAAGGTTTTGTAAATGCGAATTCCTAACTATATATGGTCTATAGCCTATGGTTTTTTCAGTGAATTTTCAAGGTTTTGTAAATGCTAATTCCTAACTATATATGGTCTATAACCTATGGTTTTTTCAGTGAATTTTCAAGGTTTTGTAAATGCTAATTCCTAACTATATATGGTCTATAGCCTATGGTTTTTTCAGTGAATATATACATATACATACATATATAAACATATATCATCTGTATATCTATATAAATACAAACATAAATGCATGCATACATATACTTATATGCATACAGATGCATGTTATTTACATGAAAGTTGAAAAAACACTAAAAAAAGCAAAGCTAAAAAGCCACCTCATTACAAACAGAATGGCTTTAACTTAAACGAGGGCGAGATCTATTGCATTTTCAATGCTTGTTTACTTTGGTTCCATCAAGAAGGCATTCAGATGTGTCACACATTTGCCATAAATTCTGAATGTTAGCACTCTAGTTGCACATTAGATCACTGTAGTAAAGCTACTGCTCACCAGGGACGTCTGCTGCTGGTATTCAAAGTGCATGTTTCAGTCTGCATGTCAGAATTTTTTTAATGAAATAGAAGAGGATTTGAGAAGTCACTCAAAATGATCCCTAATTTTTCTTTCTGAAGCACTAATCATACTTTCCATGGCAAAATTAACCCCCTCATGTTGTTCCTTTTTAAATTGAGTGTTTTCAGACTTACCACTTCATTCCAATCAAGATGGCTTCTGGTGTGCCATACTTTTGTCATAAGTAAGACTGTTAGTGCTCTAGTTGTTCTTTAGAACACTCTGGGACATTCTGTCATTGGGCTATACTTGGGGTACACCTGGGTGATATTTGGGCTACATTTAGGCTCTTTTGTCTCTGGTGGCCAACTTGGGAGACTGTATGTCAGAATTTTTTAATGAAATTGAAGAGGGTTTGAGAAGTCACTCAAAATGTGCCCTAATTTTTCTTTCTGCAGCACTAATCATAATTCATATGGCAAAATATACCCCCTCATTTTGTTCCTCTTTAAATTAAATGTTTTAAGAGTTACCACTTTATTCCAATCAAGATGGCTTCAGGTGTGCCATACCTTTGTAATAAGTAGGACTGTTAGCGCTCTAGTTGTTCTTTAGAACACTCTGGGACATTCTGTCATTGGGCTATACTTGGGCTACATCTGGGTGATATTTGGGCTACATTTGGGCTCTTTTGTCTCTGGTGGCCATTTTGGGAGACTGCATGTCAAAAAATTTTAATAAAATAGAAGAGGATTTGAAAAGTCACTCAAAATGTGCCCTAATTTTTCTTTCTGCAGCACTAATAATACCTTCTATTGCATAATATACCCCCTCATTTTGTTCCTTTTAAAATTAAATGTTTTAAGAGTTACCACTTTATTCCCATCACGATGGCTCCAGGTGTGCTATACCTTTGTAATAAGTAGGACTGTTAGCGCTCTAGTTGTTCTTTAGAACACTCTGGGACATTCTGTCATTGGGCTATACTTGGGCTACATCTGGGTGATATTTGGGCTACATTTGGGCTCTTTTGTCTCTGGTGGCCATTTTGGGAGACTGCATGTCAGAATGTTTTAATGAAATAGAAAAGGATTTGAGAAGTCACTCAAAATGTGCCCTAATTTTTCATTCTGCAGCACTAATCATACTTTCTATGGCAAAATATACCCCCTACTGTTGTTTCTTTTCAAATTAAATGTTTTAAGAGTTACCACTTTATTCCAATCAAGATGGCTTCAGGTGTGCCATACCTTTGTAATAAGTAGGACTGTTAGCGCTCTAGTTGTTCTTTAGAACACTCTGGGACATTCTGTCATTGGGCTATACTTGGGCTACATCTGGGTGATATTTGGGCTACATTTGGGCTCTTTTGTCTCTGGTGGCCATTTTGGGAGACTGCATGTCAGAATGTTTTAATGAAATAGAAAAGGATTTGAGAAGTCACTCAAAATGTGCCCTAATTTTTCATTCTGCAGCACTAATCATACTTTCTATGGCAAAATATACCCCCTCATGTTGTTTCTTTTTAAATTAAATGTTTTAAGAGTTACCACTTTATTCCAATCAAGATGGCTTCAGGTGTGCCATACCTTTGTAATAAGTAGGACTGTTAGCGCTCTAGTTGTTCTTTAGAACACTCTAGGAGGCTGCAGTAGAACACAAAGGAATCAACTGACAGTCTCTGTCCTTGTTGGATGTACATGTTTTACTGAGAATGTCAGACTTCATTTTCACATGACTGAGAAAGATAATGTGAATTTACAGAAAATATGCTTTCAGTTTAGCTTATAGATCCCCTTCCAAACCACTGTGGGAAAATCATGAGATATTAGTTTTCTTTCAAACAATATTCATGATATCACAGCAGAAGGTTTTTTCACATGGTAAAATCACCTTAGAACCCACCACAATTCCTAAAACGAGTATAGTACCATCAACAAATGATTTATAATGTAACTAAAGTCCTAAAACCCTCTATTAACTACAATGCTTTTTAATGAGGTGCTATCATGTATATTGGTCCCAAGATGGCTGCCAACACTTCTTGGATGAAGTGCTGACAGCCAATCAGATCAGATGTGTGGTTAGGCTACGCCCAGATATATATCTTTTTTTGAACCTAAATTACTCAAAATCCACTGGAGCACATATATTGAGACCTAGCAAAGGCACATCGGGCTAACAGTCCCTACAATTTTGCCAAGTTTCGTGCAAATCCATTCAGCCGTTCGAGCTAAAAGTGAGGCCAACCGCCCTATGGAAATTAACATGGGAAAAACGCGTTTTGGGACCCCCCTTTTTTCTCGGCCCCCCCTTGATGAAACCCCCCCAAATTGTCAGGGGCTGCTCAGAAACAAAATGTTCCATTTTCCTGAAAATTTCAACCAATTCCGTCCACAAACGCCAAAGTTATTAGACATAGAATTTTCAAAAATCCCATAGAGAAAAAATCCTAACTATATATACCTACTGGCGACCGCCAGTAGGTAATATATATATATATATATATATATATATATATATATATATATATATATATATATATATATATATATATATATAACACACTTGCCTTAAATATACTTACCTTGCGTGGTAAAGGCATATGCGTAGTATATGTGTGGTAAAGTCATCTGCGTGGTAATGGCTGTTTCCAGCGACAAAGCAGCCAGAGGGGAGCACACAAGGGCCAGTGCAACATGAAGGAGGCGTGGAGAAGTACACAGGTAGCAGTGAGCAACAGGGAGTGCAGAGGAAGAGAAGTACATGAGGGAGACTGCTGGAAAACACATACACTTCCATTAAGTGCTGTACCCAAAAGATAAAAGTAGTGCTCGAAAAGCAATCAGTGGAAGCATAGAAGCCAGCTTATCAAAAGGGATGATAAAGAGGCTATCCTCCATGGGAGTAAGAAACCCAATTGACAATGTGGGACACGAATAAGAAGTAGGAATAGTAGAAGAAGTGGAAAGCCAACCAATAGTAACCAATAACCATATTCCAAGCCACTGTATGTTCTTAGTAAGTTCACAATATGTTTTCCACCTGACAGCACGCACGCTCTGTAGCAGGCAATACCTAAAAACGAGGACTACATTCTGCACAGAAATTACATTTGTGCAATTCAACAGTTGCGAATTGGGGTGCTATTTATTTTATCCTAATCTCCTGCACGCTCGGGCCGTCTTTTTATTGGATAGGCATGGGGAGATGGGCTGTGATGTAGTTACAAGTAAATAAGGAGTCACAGTTACCCTGCAATGACTGCAAAAAAAATACAGATATATTAGAAGCCTAAAACCCTGCCCGGGTACGGAAACAGTGATCATTTAAAAGCACTTAAAAGGTCTGTATTAGTAACCTTGGGTTCATTCGCCACAGCAGGGTGCAAATAACTTTTTTAAGTAGGTCTGGCACATGATGACATTAGAAATAATACATAGACCAATCAAAGTTAAGTAACAGCCTTCCTGAATACCAGAAGGTTTCTAAAAGTTAACACACAAGATATTACTTCACAGTGAAATATTTTGAAAGAAATGAGTTTGGAATAAAATACGCGGTGTTAGTTCTAGTAGAACTTCTTAAAGTCGAAGGTAACAGAGACTACATTAGACTGTTTGCTTCTTGACAGGATTGTAAATAAAATCATTTATTATGACGTGATTTGTTTGATCCGGCAGCAGCCTCTAACTGTTAGCGCAGTGCATTATGAACGTGTGACCACGTGACAGCAGGTGACTTGACAGAGCAGTATTTGGTACTGAAAGTGTGGGTCAGATCTGAGGTACCTTGGCAGGGCAGTATATGTTCCGTATTCTGGTAACTTTAGAAGTGCTGCAGGTCAAGACTGAGGTACACTGGCAACGCTGTGCTCAGTTTTATTATGAAACAGCTGGATATGTTGGGTCTTTACTGAGTTACACTGGCACTACATCATCCTATAACAATTTTCAGCCTCAACATTTTTTTAACAAATGAAGCACTAGTTCATGAAATGTTCTGCAGTCTTACACATAGATGCAAAGTGTCTCTGTGCAAGAGTACACCTTCAGCCAGACACTTTGCATACTAGGATTTTTGAGCCCCTATTTCTAAGTTAAAAATCAGACTACGAGTCCCAGAATGCAATTGTCTGTTGTCTATAAAGTCAGAACTGGCAGAAGATGTTACTTATGACAAGAGGCCACTGAAGAGCTATGGTTTGTACTTCACAGCTCTGTTTTGATGATCCCTGTATGCTATGTTGCTGTTTAGCAGCATTTTATGCCAGACAGACAGTTTGGAGAGTCATTGGCGTACTTAAATAAACTACATTTTTTGTTCCCTAGTTCCTTTGTTATAGGTCTAATGTAGAAGTTAAAAAGGTGAGTGGGCAGGGAGGACACCTGGGGCACCCCAGACTTCACCTGCACTGCAGTGGCCTTGAAACAGGCCAATATGTCCAGCTTGAGTATGATTATCCACAAAAGATTTAATACACTGTGTGGGCCAGCATCTTCCGTACACTCCACCAATAGTTTAATGTTGATCATGTCGAAAACCACTGATAGATCCAGCAGAACCAAGGCTGCTATTTGTCCTGTGACCCCTGCGCATCGCATTTCATCGAGTATGGGTAAAATGCAGTGCTTGATTTGAGCCAGTGGTTTCCGGTGCTCGGCACCGGCACTTAATTGCCAACACCGGGTCTTATGACACTCTTCCACATGGTGGCGCTGTTTGCGTGTTTTGGAAATGAGCGCAACAACAGTCGCTTATAAATTTAATATACATTGAAATGACTAATACTGGCCACCCAAGCCATTCTTATAGCTTTGGAGGCCTGGAATAGTCTGAAGAGCCACACTTGAAAGAGTTTGATGTTCGCAGCAGTGTTTGGACTGTCAAGGGCAGCACTGGCCAGGGGAATGCAATGTGCAAGCTGCAGAGGCCTCCTGATGACAGCCCTAGCACTTATTTATTTATAAATTAAGCACTGGTAACATGATGGACGTAGGTGCTGTGGGCTGGCCGGAAGCCAGCCTATAGAGGACCAAGGAAGGTGGTGTCCTGTAGATGACAACATGATTCGTGTGCCCGCGGGCCTCCATAACAACAGATTGGGCAATCGTTTTCATATGCAGAGGGTCTTCGTCTCGTGTTTTAAGCAGATGAATTACAGTAGCCTCTTTACATGAGTGGGGTAATTTCCCTTGAGTGAGGGATTGATTTAGAATAGATTTAAAGGGCTTAAAATTTCAGGTAAAAGAAGTTTTAAAATGCTCGGGGAGCAAAGGTTGAGGGGTGAGCCAGATGTTTATTTATTTATTTATTTATGGAGCTTATAGAGCGCGCAGCTACCTCCGAAGGAGGTGTCCCGGCGCTAAGATTACATAACTGTCCCCATGAGGAGTAACCACTGCTCTTTGTTGATAGCATACATAGTAGTGGGGTTTCTATCGAAACACTATTGTAAAAAGCAATAACCAGTATTTCAGTGCATTTTTAGGAGTTTTCTGTTACTGCATTGACATGTATCATACAACCATGAACATAAACGTAAACGAAACCCGACTTATTGGTGTCGCCAATGCTTGTTAGCATATCAGGTCCATGAGTTATAACAACGTTTTTGCTATGATTAAATAGCATTGAAATGTATTAATATTGTGAGAATGTTAGACTGTGAATTGAATCTTATGAGGTCTGTGGAAGGGGTAGTGACCTCCAGAGCGTCTCAATCACTCCTGTTCTCCCTTTCTGACCTCTTCTATTTGCAGCATCTTTCTGAAATCCTCTAGCACCATATCTCACAGTCCTCTTCGCCACTGTCTTTTTACTCTCTCTTCATGCATTTACTTCCTTGAGTCGCCCCTTTCCCCATATTCTCTCTCTCTTCCCCTCTGTCGTCTTTCTGACCAGCACTTTCTTCCCTTTCCTGTTGAGTTTGGGGCTGTCAGTATTTCAATAGCGGTTCAGTACCTGCTTCGGACAAAAGGGTATTTACAGTGAGCACACGTGACAGTTCCTGTGCGCCCTCTCCCAAGAAGCTGCAGTTTGGATGGACATTTAGCCAGCCC